>NW_027136304.1:1205000-2405000 GCF_039906515.1 Pseudorca crassidens
GGCCATCTGAAAAAAGTGTAAAATCCAGAAAGGCAGGACAGGCCATGGAGAACTGGGAGCCTTGTTATGCTGATGGGCGGGATGTAAATTGCCAACAGACACTCGGGAGAACTGTATGGTGTTTCCTGAAACATCTAAAAAACAAAGCAACAGAGCCTAGGGCATTTCCACTTATGGTCCTATAGCTTAGGGAAATTAAAATCAAAAACACACAGCCACCCCAAAGTTTGGAATGCCTCTGTTTACAAGAACCTCTTTTACAGTACAAGTTCAACATCGCAGAAAGTGAAAAATGGATAAAGAAGTTGTGGTATTTACTTACAAAGCAATACCACTCAGCAATGAAATCTATGTCATCAGGCCCTTAGCAGCACAATGAGTGGATTCAGGTATGATGATTCTAACTGAAATAAGTCACACAGAAAAAGAAACATCATAAGATATCAGTAATACACGGAATGTAAACTTGGCTACACAGGAACTGAAATACAGAACAGAACAGGGTCTCAAATTTAGAAAACCAACTTATGCTTGCTTAAGGGTAAAGGTGAGTTGGGGTGCTGCATAAAACCAGAGATTGAAATGAGCACAGATAAAGTTCCTTAAGCCAAATATGGAATAGACAAGAGCTACTCCTTGCTCAACGAAATGGCTCAACACCGCATATTAAATGCCTAAGAATGTACCTGACTAGTAAGTATCTTAAAACCTATGGATTGCTATGTCTCCGAAAGAGAATCAAGCATGTGTACAGGGGCATAAACGCAGCAGTGATAGGATTGGAGAGGTTCGGTGAGCAAATGAAGACCCTTTGAAGTCATATTGCATGGTACCCATTCCACGGGTTTCAACTACCCAGGTTTAAGGTATTCTTCTTTAAGCTAAAACATGCATGTGGAACCCAGAGTATGATCCACCATGTGAACGGGAGACATGTTCAAATATGTCTCAGTTTTCCTCCCCTGGTACTCGGGTGCAACATTCCAGACGCTTTACTAACACTCTCCCCACTTGGAGAGTCAGCGCCTTTAACCTCCTGTTTGGCCCAGTTTGCAATTTCTGCGGAAGATGAACAGAAATAGGGAGAACCAATGAGAGACTAGCTGGAGGTGTCTGGACGGGCAAATTTAACTCTAATTTCCCACCAGGAAGAGGAAATAACCAAAGGTTCAGCATGCCGTGCCGGAACCAGATTAGGGCCTGAAGCCATCCTGCAGTGTTGCCGCCAGCTCAAAAGAAAGCGAGTTGAAGAAAGGAGCTCAGGGGCACTGTAATTCACAAACCTGCAGAGTTATAAATGACAGCTATCGTCCAAAAATATACTGAAGTAAGGCTGCCAAGAGGACTTGAAAGCGGGGCAGAATTGCAGGAAACTGATTTCAGGAGGTAGACTGGAATTGCATTGAAAGCATAGGAAAAGAGGCAGAACGTCCACAATGATGCACTTGGCCAAAAAGGGCATATGCATTTTTTCCTGAATATATTCAGGAAATTAAAATTAAAATCAAAAAGACACAGCCACCCCAAAGTTTGGAACGCCTCTGTTTACAAGAACCTCGTTTACAGTACAAGTTCAACATCGCAGAAAGTGAAAAATGGATAAAGAAGTTGTGGTATTTACTTACAAAGCAATATCACTCAGCAATGAAATCTATGTCATCAGGCCCTTAGCAGCACAATGAGTGGATTCAGGTATGATGATTCTAACTGAAATAAGTCACACAGAAAAAGAAACATCATAAGATATCAGTAATACACGGAATGTAAACTTGGCTACACAGGAACTGAATTACAGAACAGAACAGGGTCTCAAATTTAGAAAACCAACTTATGCTTGCTTAAGGGGAAAGGTGAGTTGGGGTGCTGCATAAAACCAGAGATTGAAATGAGCACAGATAAAGTTCCTTAAGCCAAATATGGAATAGACAAGAGCTATTCCTTGCTCAACGAAATGGACTCAACACCGCATATTAAACGCCTAAGAATGTACCTGACTAGTAAGTATCTTAAAACCTATGGATTGCTATGTCTCTGAAAGAGAATCAAGCATGTGTACAGGGGCATAAACGCAGCAGTGATAGGATTGGAGAGGTTCGGTGAGCAAATGAAGACCCTTTGAAGTCATATTGCATGGTACCCATTCCACGGGTTTCAACTCTCCAGGTTTAAGGTATTCTTCCTTCAGCTAAAACATGCATGTGGAACCTAGAGTATGATCAACCATGTGATCGGGAGATGTGTTCAAATATGTCTCAGTTTTCGTACCCTGGTACTCGGGTGCAACATTCCAGACGCTTTACTAACACCCTCCCGACTTGGAGAGTCAGTGCCTTTAACCTCCTGTTTGGCCCAGTTTGCAATTTCTGCGCAAGATGAACAGGAATAGGGAGAACCAATGAGAGACTAGCTGGAGGTGTCTGGACGGGCAAATTTAACTCTCATTTCCCACCAGGAAGAGGAATTAACCAAAGGCTCAGCGTGCCGTGCCGGAACCAGATTAGGGCCTGAAGCCATCCTGCGGTGTTGCGGCCAGCTCAAAAGAAAGCGAGTTGAAGAAAGGAGCTCAGGGGCACTGTAATTCACAAACCTGCAGAGTTATAAATGACAGCTATCGTCCAAAAATATACTGAAGTAAGGCTGCCAAGAGGACTTGAAAGCGGGGCAGAATTGCAGGAAACCGATTTCAGGAGGTAGACTGGAATTGCATTGAAAGCATAGGAAAAGAGGCAGAACGTCCACAATGATGCACTTGGCCAAAAAGGGCATATGCGTTTTTTCCTGAATATATTCAGGAAAATACGCATACGCCCTTTTTGGCCAACCAAGCAAGCTTGCAAAGGAAATCTGCACTACAATGAAGTCTCACTTCCCCCCGGTCAAAAGGGCCATCTGAAAAAAGTGTAAAATCCAGAAAGGCAGGACAGGCCATGGAGAACTGGGAGCCTTGTTATGCTGATGGGCGGGATGTAAATTGCCAACAGACACTCGGGAGAAGTGTATGGTGTTTCCTGAAACATCTAAAAAACAAAGCAACAGAGCCTAGGGCACTTCCACTTATGGTCCTATAGCTTAGGGAAATTAAAATCAAAAAGACACAGCCACCCCAAAGTTTGGGACGCCTCTGTTTACAAGAACCTCGTTTACCGTACAAGTTCAATATCACAGAAAGAGAAAAATGGATAAAGAAGTTGTGGTATTTACTTACAAAGCAATAACACTCAGCAATGAAATCTATGTCATCAGGCCCTTAGCAGCACAATGAGTGGATTCAGGTATGATGATTCTAACTGAAATAAGTCACACAGAAAAAGAAACATCATAAGATATCAGTAATACACGGAATGTAAACTTGGCTCCACAGGAACTGAATTACAGAACAGAACAGGGTCTCAAATTTAGAAAACCAACTTATGCTTGCTTAAGGGTAAAGGTGAGTTGGGGTGCTGCATAAAACCAGAGATTGAAATGAGCACAGATAAAGTTCCTTAAGCCAAATATGGAATAGACAAGAGCTACTCCTTGCTCAACGAAATGGACTCAACACCGCATATTAAAAGCCTAAGAATGTAACTGACTAGTAAGTATCTTAAAACCTATGGATTGCTATGTCTCCGAAAGAGAATCAAGCATGTGTACAGGGGCATAAACGCAGCAGTGATAGGATTGGAGAGGTTCGGTGAGCAAATGAAGACCCTTTGAAGTCATATTGCATGGTACCCATTCCACGGGTTTCAACTACCCAGGTTTAAGGTATTCTTCCTTCATCTAAAACATGCATGTGGAACCTAGAGTATGATCAACCATGTGATCGGGAAACGTGTTCAAATATGTCTCAGTTTTCGTACCCTGGTACTCGGGTGCAACATTCCAGACGCTTTACTAACACCCTCCCGACTTGGAGAGTCAGTCCCTTTAACCTCCTGTTTGGCCCAGTTTGCAATTTCTGCGGAAGATGAACAGGAATAGCGAGAACCAATGAGAGACTAGCTGGAGGTGTCTGGACGGGCAAATTTAACTCTCATTTCCCACCAGGAAGAGGAATTAACCAAAGGCTCAGCGTGCCCTGCCGGAACCAGATTAGGGCCTGAAGCCATCCTGCGGTGTTGCGGCCAGGTCACAAGAAAGCGAGTTGAATAAAGGAGCTCAGGGGCACTGTAATTCACAAACCTGCAGACTTATAAATGACAGCTATCGTCCAAAAATATACTGAAGTAAGGCTGCCAAGAGGACTTGAAAGCGGGGCAGAATTGCAGGAAACCGATTTCAGGAGGTAGACTGGAATTGCATTGAAAGCATAGGAAAAGAGGCAGAACGTCCACAATGATGCACTTGGCCAAAAAGGGCGTATGCGTTTTTTCCTGAATATATTCAGGAAAAAACGCATACGCCCTTTTTGGCCAACCAAGCAAGCTTGCAAAGGAAATCTGCACTACAATGAAGTCTCACTTCCCCCCGGTCAAAAGGGCCATCTGAAAAAAGTGTAAAATCCAGAAAGGCAGGACAGGCCATGGAGAACTGGGAGCCTTGTTATGCTGATGGGCGGGATGTAAATTGCCAACAGACACTCGGGAGAACTGTATGGTGTTTCCTGAAACATCTAAAAAACAAAGCAACAGAGCCTAGGGCATTTCCACTTATGGTCCTATAGCTTAGGGAAATTAAAATCAAAAACACACAGCCACCCCAAAGTTTGGAATGCCTCTGTTTACAAGAACCTCTTTTACAGTACAAGTTCAACATCGCAGAAAGTGAAAAATGGATAAAGAAGTTGTGGTATTTACTTACAAAGCAATACCACTCAGCAATGAAATCTATGTCATCAGGCCCTTAGCAGCACAATGAGTGGATTCAGGTATGATGATTCTAACTGAAATAAGTCACACAGAAAAAGAAACATCATAAGATATCAGTAATACACGGAATGTAAACTTGGCTACACAGGAACTGAAATACAGAACAGAACAGGGTCTCAAATTTAGAAAACCAACTTATGCTTGCTTAAGGGTAAAGGTGAGTTGGGGTGCTGCATAAAACCAGAGATTGAAATGAGCACAGATAAAGTTCCTTAAGCCAAATATGGAATAGACAAGAGCTACTCCTTGCTCAACGAAATGGCTCAACACCGCATATTAAATGCCTAAGAATGTACCTGACTAGTAAGTATCTTAAAACCTATGGATTGCTATGTCTCCGAAAGAGAATCAAGCATGTGTACAGGGGCATAAACGCAGCAGTGATAGGATTGGAGAGGTTCGGTGAGCAAATGAAGACCCTTTGAAGTCATATTGCATGGTACCCATTCCACGGGTTTCAACTACCCAGGTTTAAGGTATTCTTCTTTAAGCTAAAACATGCATGTGGAACCCAGAGTATGATCCACCATGTGAACGGGAGACATGTTCAAATATGTCTCAGTTTTCCTCCCCTGGTACTCGGGTGCAACATTCCAGACGCTTTACTAACACTCTCCCCACTTGGAGAGTCAGCGCCTTTAACCTCCTGTTTGGCCCAGTTTGCAATTTCTGCGGAAGATGAACAGAAATAGGGAGAACCAATGAGAGACTAGCTGGAGGTGTCTGGACGGGCAAATTTAACTCTAATTTCCCACCAGGAAGAGGAAATAACCAAAGGTTCAGCATGCCGTGCCGGAACCAGATTAGGGCCTGAAGCCATCCTGCAGTGTTGCCGCCAGCTCAAAAGAAAGCGAGTTGAAGAAAGGAGCTCAGGGGCACTGTAATTCACAAACCTGCAGAGTTATAAATGACAGCTATCGTCCAAAAATATACTGAAGTAAGGCTGCCAAGAGGACTTGAAAGCGGGGCAGAATTGCAGGAAACTGATTTCAGGAGGTAGACTGGAATTGCATTGAAAGCATAGGAAAAGAGGCAGAACGTCCACAATGATGCACTTGGCCAAAAAGGGCATATGCATTTTTTCCTGAATATATTCAGGAAATTAAAATTAAAATCAAAAAGACACAGCCACCCCAAAGTTTGGAACGCCTCTGTTTACAAGAACCTCGTTTACAGTACAAGTTCAACATCGCAGAAAGTGAACAATGGATAAAGAAGTTGTGGTATTTACTTACAAAGCAATATCACTCAGCAATGAAATCTATGTCATCAGGCCCTTAGCAGCACAATGAGTGGATTCAGGTATGATGATTCTAACTGAAATAAGTCACACAGAAAAAGAAACATCATAAGATATCAGTAATACACGGAATGTAAACTTGGCTACACAGGAACTGAATTACAGAACAGAACAGGGTCTCAAATTTAGAAAACCAACTTATGCTTGCTTAAGGGGAAAGGTGAGTTGGGGTGCTGCATAAAACCAGAGATTGAAATGAGCACAGATAAAGTTCCTTAAGCCAAATATGGAATAGACAAGAGCTACTCCTTGCTCAACGAAATGGACTCAACACCGCATATTAAACGCCTAAGAATGTACCTGACTAGTAAGTATCTTAAAACCTATGGATTGCTATGTCTCTGAAAGAGAATCAAGCATGTGTACAGGGGCATAAACGCAGCAGTGATAGGATTGGAGAGGTTCGGTGAGCAAATGAAGACCCTTTGAAGTCATATTGCATGGTACCCATTCCACGGGTTTCAACTCTCCAGGTTTAAGGTATTCTTCCTTCAGCTAAAACATGCATGTGGAACCTAGAGTATGATCAACCATGTGATCGGGAGACGTGTTCAAATATGTCTCAGTTTTCGTACCCTGGTACTCGGGTGCAACATTCCAGACGCTTTACTAACACCCTCCCGACTTGGAGAGTCAGTGCCTTTAACCTCCTGTTTGGCCCAGTTTGCAATTTCTGCGCAAGATGAACAGGAATAGGGAGAACCAATGAGAGACTAGCTGGAGGTGTCTGGACGGGCAAATTTAACTCTCATTTCCCACCAGGAAGAGGAATTAACCAAAGGCTCAGCGTGCCGTGCCGGAACCAGATTAGGGCCTGAAGCCATCCTGCGGTGTTGCGGCCAGCTCAAAAGAAAGCGAGTTGAAGAAAGGAGCTCAGGGGCACTGTAATTCACAAACCTGCAGAGTTATAAATGACAGCTATCGTCCAAAAATATACTGAAGTAAGGCTGCCAAGAGGACTTGAAAGCGGGGCAGAATTGCAGGAAACCGATTTCAGGAGGTAGACTGGAATTGCATTGAAAGCATAGGAAAAGAGGCAGAACGTCCACAATGATGCACTTGGCCAAAAAGGGCATATGCGTTTTTTCCTGAATATATTCAGGAAAATACGCATACGCCCTTTTTGGCCAACCAAGCAAGCTTGCAAAGGAAATCTGCACTACAATGAAGTCTCACTTCCCCCCGGTCAAAAGGGCCATCTGAAAAAAGTGTAAAATCCAGAAAGGCAGGACAGGCCATGGAGAACTGGGAGCCTTGTTATGCTGATGGGCGGGATGTAAATTGCCAACAGACACTCGGGAGAAGTGTATGGTGTTTCCTGAAACATCTAAAAAACAAAGCAACAGAGCCTAGGGCACTTCCACTTATGGTCCTATAGCTTAGGGAAATTAAAATCAAAAAGACACAGCCACCCCAAAGTTTGGGACGCCTCTGTTTACAAGAACCTCGTTTACCGTACAAGTTCAATATCACAGAAAGAGAAAAATGGATAAAGAAGTTGTGGTATTTACTTACAAAGCAATAACACTCAGCAATGAAATCTATGTCATCAGGCCCTTAGCAGCACAATGAGTGGATTCAGGTATGATGATTCTAACTGAAATAAGTCACACAGAAAAAGAAACATCATAAGATATCAGTAATACACGGAATGTAAACTTGGCTCCACAGGAACTGAATTACAGAACAGAACAGGGTCTCAAATTTAGAAAACCAACTTATGCTTGCTTAAGGGTAAAGGTGAGTTGGGGTGCTGCATAAAACCAGAGATTGAAATGAGCACAGATAAAGTTCCTTAAGCCAAATATGGAATAGACAAGAGCTACTCCTTGCTCAACGAAATGGACTCAACACCGCATATTAAAAGCCTAAGAATGTAACTGACTAGTAAGTATCTTAAAACCTATGGATTGCTATGTCTCCGAAAGAGAATCAAGCATGTGTACAGGGGCATAAACGCAGCAGTGATAGGATTGGAGAGGTTCGGTGAGCAAATGAAGACCCTTTGAAGTCATATTGCATGGTACCCATTCCACGGGTTTCAACTACCCAGGTTTAAGGTATTCTTCCTTCATCTAAAACATGCATGTGGAACCTAGAGTATGATCAACCATGTGATCGGGAAACGTGTTCAAATATGTCTCAGTTTTCGTACCCTGGTACTCGGGTGCAACATTCCAGACGCTTTACTAACACCCTCCCGACTTGGAGAGTCAGTCCCTTTAACCTCCTGTTTGGCCCAGTTTGCAATTTCTGCGGAAGATGAACAGGAATAGCGAGAACCAATGAGAGACTAGCTGGAGGTGTCTGGACGGGCAAATTTAACTCTCATTTCCCACCAGGAAGAGGAATTAACCAAAGGCTCAGCGTGCCCTGCCGGAACCAGATTAGGGCCTGAAGCCATCCTGCGGTGTTGCGGCCAGGTCACAAGAAAGCGAGTTGAATAAAGGAGCTCAGGGGCACTGTAATTCACAAACCTGCAGACTTATAAATGACAGCTATCGTCCAAAAATATACTGAAGTAAGGCTGCCAAGAGGACTTGAAAGCGGGGCAGAATTGCAGGAAACCGATTTCAGGAGGTAGACTGGAATTGCATTGAAAGCATAGGAAAAGAGGCAGAACGTCCACAATGATGCACTTGGCCAAAAAGGGCGTATGCGTTTTTTCCTGAATATATTCAGGAAAAAACGCATACGCCCTTTTTGGCCAACCAAGCAAGCTTGCAAAGGAAATCTGCACTACAATGAAGTCTCACTTCCCCCCGGTCAAAAGGGCCATCTGAAAAAAGTGTAAAATCCAGAAAGGCAGGACAGGCCATGGAGAACTGGGAGCCTTGTTATGCTGACGGGCGGGATGTAAATTGCCAACAGACACTCGGGAGAAGTGTATGGTGTTTCCTGAAACATCTAAAAAACAAAGCAACAGAGCCTAGGGCACTTCCACTTATGGTCCTATAGCTTAGGGAAATTAAAATCAAAAAGACACAGCCACCCCAAAGTTTGGGACGCCTCTGTTTACAAGAACCTCGTTTACAGTACAAGTTCAACATCGCAGAAAGTGAAAAATGGATAAAGAAGTTGTGGTATTTACTTACAAAGCAATATCACTCAGCAATGAAATCTATGTCATCAGGCCCTTAGCAGCACAATGAGTGGATTCAGGTATGATGATTCTAACTGAAATAAGTCACACAGAAAAAGAAACATCATAAGATATCAGTAATACACGGAATGTAAACTTGGCTTCACAGGAACTGAATTACAGAACAGAACAGGGTCTCAAATTTAGAAAACCAACTTATGCTTGCTTAAGGGGAAAGGTGAGTTGGGGTGCTGCATAAAACCAGAGATTGAAATGAGCACAGATAAAGTTCCTTAAGCCAAATATGGAATAGACAAGAGCTACTCCTTGCTCAACGAAATGGACTCAACACCCCATATTAAGCGCCTAAGAATGTACCTGACTAGTAAGTATCTTAAAACCTATGGATTGCTATATCTCCAAAAGAGAATCAAGCGTGTGTCCAGGGGCATAAATGCAGCAGTGATAGGATTGGAGAGGTTCGGTGAGCAAACAAAGACCCTTTGAAGTCATATTGCATGGTACCCATTCCACGGGTCTCAACTCTCCAGGTTTCAGGGATTCTTCCTTCAGCTAAAACATGCATGTGGAACCTAGAGTATGATCAGCCATGTGATCGGGAAACGTGTTCAAATATGTCTCAGTTCTCGTACCCTGGTACTCGGGTGCAACATTCCAGACGCTTTACTAACACCCTCCCGACTTGGAGAGTCAGTCCCTTTAACCTCCTGTTTGGCCCAGTTTGCAATTTCTGCGGAAGATGAACAGGAATAGCGAGAACCAATGAGAGACTAGCTGGAGGTGTCTGGACGGGCAAATTTAACTCTCATTTCCCACCAGGAAGAGGAAATAACCAAAGGTTCAGCATGCCGTGCCGGAACCAGATTAGGGCCTGAAGCCATCCTGCGGTGTTGCGGCCAGCTCAAAAGAAAGCGAGTTGAAGAAAGGAGCTCAGGGGCACTGTAATTCACAAACCTGCAGACTTATAAATGACAGCTATCGTCCAAAAATATACTGAAGTAAGGCTGCCAAGAGGACTTGAAAGCGGGGCAGAATTGCAGGAAACCGATTTCAGGAGGTAGACTGGAATTGCATTGAAAGCATAGGAAAAGAGGCAGAACGTCCACAATGATGCACTTGGCCAAAAAGGGCGTATGCGTTTTTTCCTGAATATATTCTGGGAAAAACGCATACGCCCTTTTTGGCCAACCAAGCAAGCTTGCAAAGGAAATCTGCACTACAATGAAGTCTCACTTCCCCCCGGTCAAAAGGGCCATCTGAAAAAAGTGTAAAATCCAGAAAGGCAGGACAGGCCATGGAGAACTGGGAGCCTTGTTATGCTGATGGGCGGGATGTAAATTGCCAACAGACACTCGGGAGAAGTGTATGGTGTTTCCTGAAACATCTAAAAAACAAAGCAACAGAGCCTAGGGCACTTCCACTTATGGTCCTATAGCTTAGGGAAATTAAAATCAAAAAGACACAGCCACCCCAAAATTTGGAACGCCTCTGTTTACAAGAACCTCGTTTACAGTACAAGTTCAACATCGCAGAAAGTGAAAAATGGATAAAGAAGTTGTGGTATTTACTTACAAAGCAATATCACTCAGCAATGAAATCTATGTCATCAGGCCCTTAGCAGCACAATGAGTGGATTCAGGTATGATGATTCTAACTGAAATAAGTCACACAGAAAAGGAAACATCATAAGATATCAGTAATACACGGAATGTAAACTTGGCTACACAGGAACTGAATTACAGAACAGAACAGGGTCTCAAATTTAGAAAACCAACTTATGCTTGCTTAAGGGTAAAGGTGAGTTGGGGTGCTGCATAAAATCAGAGATTGAAATGAGCACAGATAAAGTTCCTTAAGCCAAATATGGAATAGACAAGAGCTACTCCTTGCTCAACGAAATGGACTCAACACCCCATATTAAGCGCCTAAGAATGTACCTGACTAGTAAGTATCTTAAAACCTATGGATTGCTATATCTCCAAAAGAGAATCAAGCGTGTGTCCAGGGGCATAAATGCAGCAGTGATAGGATTGGAGAGGTTCGGTGAGCAAACAAAGACCCTTTGAAGTCATATTGCATGGTACCCATTCCACGGGTCTCAACTCTCCAGGTTTCAGGGATTCTTCCTTCAGCTAAAACATGCATGTGGAACCTAGAGTATGATCAGCCATGTGATCGGGAAACGTGTTCAAATATGTCTCAGTTCTCGTACCCTGGTACTCGGGTGCAACATTCCAGACGCTTTACTAACACCCTCCCGACTTGGAGAGTCAGTCCCTTTAACCTCCTGTTTGGCCCAGTTTGCAATTTCTGCGGAAGATGAACAGGAATAGCGAGAACCAATGAGAGACTAGCTGGAGGTGTCTGGACGGGCAAATTTAACTCTCATTTCCCACCAGGAAGAGGAAATAACCAAAGGTTCAGCATGCCGTGCCGGAACCAGATTAGGGCCTGAAGCCATCCTGCGGTGTTGCGGCCAGCTCAAAAGAAAGCGAGTTGAAGAAAGGAGCTCAGGGGCACTGTAATTCACAAACCTGCAGAGTTATAAATGACAGCTATCGTCCAAAAATATACTGAAGTAAGGCTGCCAAGAGGACTTGAAAGCGGGGCAGAATTGCAGGAAACCGATTTCAGGAGGTAGACTGGAATTGCATTGAAAGCATAGGAAAAGAGGCAGAACGTCCACAATGATGCACTTGGCCAAAAAGGGCGTATGCGTTTTTTCCTGAATATATTCTGGGAAAAACGCATACGCCCTTTTTGGCCAACCAAGCAAGCTTGCAAAGGAAATCTGCACTACAATGAAGTCTCACTTCCCCCCGGTCAAAAGGGCCATCTGAAAAAAGTGTAAAATCCAGAAAGGCAGGACAGGCCATGGAGAACTGGGAGCCTTGTTATGCTGATGGGCGGGATGTAAATTGCCAACAGACACTCGGGAGAAGTGTATGGTGTTTCCTGAAACATCTAAAAAACAAAGCAACAGAGCCTAGGGCACTTCCACTTATGGTCCTATAGCTTAGGGAAATTAAAATCAAAAAGACACAGCCACCACAAAATTTGGAACGCCTCTGTTTACAAGAACCTCGTTTACAGTACAAGTTCAACATCGCAGAAAGTGAAAAATGGATAAAGAAGTTGTGGTATTTACTTACAAAGCAATATCACTCAGCAATGAAATCTATGTCATCAGGCCCTTAGCAGCACAATGAGTGGATTCAGGTATGATGATTCTAACTGAAATAAGTCACACAGAAAAGGAAACATCATAAGATATCAGTAATACACGGAATGTAAACTTGGCTACACAGGAACTGAATTACAGAATAGAACAGGGTCTCAAATTTAGAAAACCAACTTATGCTTGCTTAAGGGTAAAGGTGAGTTGGGGTGCTGCATAAAATCAGAGATTGAAATGAGCACAGATAAAGTTCCTTAAGCCAAATATGGAATAGACAAGAGCTACTCCTTGCTCAACGAAATGGACTCAACACCCCATATTAAGAACCTAAGAATGTACCTGACTAGTAAGTATCTTAAAACCTATGGATTGCTATATCTCCAAAAGAGAATCAAGCGTGTGTCCAGGGGCATAAATGCAGCAGTGATAGGATTGGAGAGGTTCGGTGAGCAAACAAAGACCCTTTGAAGTAATATTGCATGGTACCCATTCCACGGGTCTCAACTCTCCAGGTTTCGGGGATTCTTCCTTCAGCTAAAACATGCATGTGGAACCTAGAGTATGATCAACCATGTGATCGGGAAACGTGTTCAAATATGTCTCAGTTTTCGTACCCTGGTACTCGGGTGCAACATTCCAGACGCTTTACTAACACCCTCCCGACTTGGAGAGTCAGTCCCTTTAACCTCCTGTTTGGCCCAGTTTGCAATTTCTGCGGAAGATGAACAGGAATAGCGAGAACCAATGAGAGACTAGCTGGAGGTGTCTGGACGGGCAAATTTAACTCTCATTTCCCACCAGGAAGAGGAATTAACCAAAGGCTCAGCGTGCCGTGCCGGACCCAGATTAGGGCCTGAAGCCATCCTGCAGTGTTGCGGCCAGCTCAAAAGAAAGTGAGTTGAAGAAAGGAGCTCAGGGGCACTGTAATTCACAAACCTGCAGAGTTATAAATGACAGCTATCGTCCAAAAATATACTGAAGTAAGGCTGCCAAGAGGACTTGAAAGCGGGGCAGAATTGCAGGAAACCGATTTCAGGAGGTAGACTGGAATTGCATTGAAAGCATAGGAAAAGAGGCAGAACGTCCACAATGATGCACTTGGCCAAAAAGGGCGTATGCGTTTTTTCCTGAATATATTCAGGAAAAAACGCATACGCCCTTTTTGGCCAACCAAGCAAGCTTGCAAAGGAAATCTGCACTACAATGAAGTCTCACTTCCCCCCGGTCAAAAGGGCCATCTGAAAAAAGTGTAAAATCCAGAAAGGCAGGACAGGCCATGGAGAACTGGGAGCCTTGTTATGCTGATGGGCGGGATGTAAATTGCCAACAGACACTCGGGAGAAGTGTATGGTGTTTCCTGAAACATCTAAAAAACAAAGCAACAGAGCCTAGGGCACTTCCACTTATGGTCCTATAGCTTAGGGAAATTAAAATCAAAAAGACACAGCCACCCCAAAGTTTGGGACGCCTCTGTTTACAAGAACCTCGTTTACCGTACAAGTTCAATATCACAGAAAGTGAAAAATGGATAAAGAAGTTGTGGTATTTACTTACAAAGCAATAACACTCAGCAATGAAATCTATGTCATCAGGCCCTTAGCAGCACAATGAGTGGATTCAGGTATGATGATTCTAACTGAAATAAGTCACACAGAAAAAGAAACATCATAAGATATCAGTAATACACGGAATGTAAACTTGGCTACACAGGAACTGAATTACAGAACAGAACAGGGTCTCAAATTTAGAAAACCAACTTATGCTTGCTTAAGGGTAAAGGTGAGTTGGGGTGCTGCATAAAACCAGAGATTGAAATGAGCACAGATAAAGTTCCTTAAGCCAAATATGGAATAGACTAGAGCTACTCCTTGCTCAACGAAATGGACTCAACACCGCATATTAAAAGCCTAAGAATGTACCTGACTAGTAAGTATCTTAAAACCTATGGATTGCTATGTCTCCGAAAGAGAATCAAGCATGTGTACAGGGGCATAAACGCAGCAGTGATAGGATTGGAGAGGTTCGGTGAGCAAACAAAGACCCTTAGAAGTCATATTGCATGGTACCCATTCCACGGGTTTCAACTACCCAGGTTTAAGTTATTCCTCCTTCAGCTAAAACATGCATGTGGAACCTAGAGTATGATCAACCATGTGATCAGGAGACGTGTTCAAATATGTCTCAGTTTTCGTACCCTGGTACTCGGGTGCAACATTCCAGACGCTTTACTAACACTCTCCCGACTTGGAGAGTCAGTCCCTTTAAGCTCCTGTTTGGCCCAGTTTGCAATTTCTGTGGAAGATGAACAGGAATAGTGAGAACCAATGAGAGACTAGCTGGAGGTGTCTGGATGGGCAAATTTAACTCTCATTTCCCACCAGGAAGAGGAATTAACCAAAGGCTCAGCGTGCCGTGCCGGAAACAGATTAGGGCCTGAAGCCATCCTGCGGTGTTGCGGCCAGGTCACAAGAAAGCGAGTTGAAGAAAGGAGCTCAGGGGCACTGTAATTCACAAACCTGCAGACTTATAAATGACAGCTATCGTCCAAAAATATACTGAAGTAAGGCTGCCAAGAGGACTTGAAAGCGGGGCAGAATTGCAGGAAACCGATTTCAGGAGGTAGACTGGAATTGCATTGAAAGCATAGGAAAAGAGGCAGAACGTCCACAATGATGCACTGGGCCAAAAAGGGCGTATGCGTTTTTTCCTGAATATATTCAGGAAAAAACGCATACGCCCTTTTTGGCCAACCAAGCAAGCTTGCAAAGGAAATCTGCACTACAATGAAGTCTCACTTCCCCCCGGTCAAAAGGGCCATCTGAAAAAAGTGTAAAATCCAGAAAGGCGGGACAGGCCATGGAGAACTGGGAGCCTTGTTATGCTGATGGGCGGGATGTAAATTGCCAACAGACACTCGGGAGAAGTGTATGGTGTTTCCTGAAACATCTAAAAAACAAAGCAACAGAGCCTAGGGCACTTCCACTTATGGTCCTATAGCTTAGGGAAATTAAAATCAAAAAGACACAGCCACCCCAAAGTTTGGGACGCCTCTGTTTACAAGAACCTCGTTTACAGTACAAGTTCAACATCGCAGAAAGTGAAAAATGGATAAAGAATTTGTGGTATTTACTTACAAAGCAATATCACTCAGCAATGAAATCTATGTCATCAGGCCCTTAGCAGCACAATGAGTGGATTCAGGTATGATGATTCTAACTGAAATAAGTCACACAGAAAAAGAAACATCATAAGATATCAGTAATACACGGAATGTAAACTTGGCTACACAGGAACTGAAATACAGAACAGAACAGGGTCTCAAATTTAGAAAACCAACTTATGCTTGCTTAAGGGGAAAGGTGAGTTGGGGTGCTGCATAAAACCAGAGATTGAAATGAGCACAGATAAAGTTCCTTAAGCCAAATATGGAATAGACAAGAGCTACTCCTTGCTCAACGAAATGGACTCAACACCGCATATTAAAAGCCTAAGAATGTACCTGACTAGTAAGTATCTTAAAACCTATGGATTGCTATGTCTCCGAAAGAGAATCAAGCATGTGTACAGGGGCATAAACGCAGCAGTGATAGGATTGGAGAGGTTCGGTGAGCAAATGAAGACCCTTTGAAGTCATATTGCATGGTACCCATTCCACGGGTTTCAACTACCCAGGTTTAAGGTATTCTTCCTTCAGCTAAAACATGCATGTGGAACCTAGAGTATGATCAACCATGTGATCGGGAGACGTGTTCAAATATGTCTCTGTTTTCGTACCCTGGTACTCGGGTGCAACATTCCAGACGCTTTACTAACACCCTCCCGACTTGGAGAGTCAGTCCCTTTAACCTCCTGTTTGGCCCAGTTTGCAATTTCTGCGGAAGATGAACAGGAATAGCGAGAACCAATGAGAGACTAGCTGGAGGTGTCTGGACGGGCAAATTTAACTCTCATTTCCCACCAGGAAGAGGAATTAACCAAAGGCTCAGCGTGCCCTGCCGGAACCAGATTAGGGCCTGAAGACATCCTGCGGTGTTGCGGCCAGGTCACAAGAAAGCGAGTTGAAGAAAGGAGCTCAGGGGCACTGTAATTCACAAACCTGCAGACTTATAAATGACAGCTATCGTCCAAAAATATACTGAAGTAAGGCTGCCAAGAGGACTTGAAAGCGGGGCAGAATTGCAGGAAACCGATTTCAGGAGGTAGACTGGAATTGCATTGAAAGCATAGGAAAAGAGGCAGAACGTCCACAATGATGCACTTGGCCAAAAAGGGCGTATGCGTTTTTTCCTGAATATATTCAGGAAAAAACGCATACGCCCTTTTTGGCCAACCAAGCAAGCTTGCAAAGGAAATCTGCACTACAATGAAGTCTCACTTCCCCCCGGTCAAAAGGGCCATCTGAAAAAAGTGTAAAATCCAGAAAGGCAGGACAGGCCATGGAGAACTGGGAGCCTTGTTATGCTGATGGGCGGGATGTAAATTGCCAACAGACACTCGGGAGAAGTGTATGGTGTTTCCTGAAACATCTAAAAAACAAAGCAACAGAGCCTAGGGCACTTCCACTTATGGTCCTATAGCTTAGGGAAATTAAAATCAAAAAGACACAGCCACCCCAAAGTTTGGGACGCCTCTGTTTACAAGAACCTCGTTTACAGTACAAGTTCAACATCGCAGAAAGTGAAAAATGGATAAAGAAGTTGTGGTATTTACTTACAAAGCAATATCACTCAGCAATGAAATCTATGTCATCAGGCCCTTAGCAGCACAATGAGTGGATTCAGGTATGATGATTCTAACTGAAATAAGTCACACAGAAAAAGAAACATCATAAGATATCAGTAATACACGGAATGTAAACTTGGCTACACAGGAACTGAATTACAGAACAGAACAGGGTCTCAAATTTAGAAAACCAACTTATGCTTGCTTAAGGGGAAAGGTGAGTTGGGGTGCTGCATAAAACCAGAGATTGAAATGAGCACAGATAAAGTTCCTTAAGCCAAATATGGAATAGACAAGAGCTACTCCTTGCTCAACGAAATGGACTCAACACCCCATATTAAGCGCCTAAGAATGTACCTGACTAGTAAGTATCTTAAAACCTATGGATTGCTATGTCTCCGAAAGAGAATCAAGCATGTGTACAGGGGCATAAACGCAGCAGTGATAGGATTGGAGAGGTTCGGTGAGCAAATGAAGACCCTTTGAAGTCATATTGCATGGTACCCATTCCACGGGTTTCAACTCTCCAGGTTTAAGGTATTCTTCCTTCAGCTAAAACATGCATGTGGAACCTAGAGTATGATCAACCATGTGATCGGGAGACGTGTTCAAATATGTCTCAGTTTTCGTACCCTGGTACTCGGGTGCAACATTCCAGACGCTTTACTAACACTCTCCCGACTTGGAGAGTCAGTGCCTTTAACCTCCTGTTTGGCCCAGTTTGCAATTTCTGCGCAAGATGAACAGGAATAGGGAGAACCAATGAGAGACTAGCTGGAGGTGTCTGGACGGGCAAATTTAACTCTCATTTCCCACCAGGAAGAGGAATTAACCAAAGGCTCAGCGTGCCGTGCCGGAACCAGATTAGGGCCTGAAGCCATCCTGCGGTGTTGCGGCCAGCTCAAAAGAAAGCGAGTTGAAGAAAGGAGCTCAGGGGCACTGTAATTCACAAACCTGCAGAGTTATAAATGACAGCTATCGTCCAAAAATATACTGAAGTAAGGCTGCCAAGAGGACTTGAAAGCGGGGCAGAATTGCAGGAAACCGATTTCAGGAGGTAGACTGGAATTGCATTGAAAGCATAGGAAAAGAGGCAGAACGTCCACAATGATGCACTTGGCCAAAAAGGGCGTATGCGTTTTTTCCTGAATATATTCAGGAAAAAACGCATACGCCCTTTTTGGCCAACCAAGCAAGCTTGCAAAGGAAATCTGCACTACAATGAAGTCTCACTTCCCCCCGGTCAAAAGGGCCATCTGAAAAAAGTGTAAAATCCAGAAAGGCAGGACAGGCCATGGAGAACTGGGAGCCTTGTTATGCTGATGGGCGGGATGTAAATTGCCAACAGCCACTCGGGAGAAGTGTATGGTGTTTCCTGAAACATCTAAAAAACAAAGCAACAGAGCCTAGGGCACTTCCACTTATGGTCCTATAGCTTAGGGAAATTAAAATCAAAAAGACACAGCCACCCCAAAGTTTGGAACGCCTCTGTTTACAAGAACCTCGTTTACAGTACAAGTTCAACATCGCAGAAAGTGAAAAATGGATAAAGAAGATGTGGTATTTACTTACAAAGCAATATCACTCAGCAATGAAATCTATGTCATCAGGCCCTTAGCAGCACAATGAGTGGATTCAGGTATGATGATTCTAACTGAAATAAGTCACACAGAAAAAGAAACATCATAAGATATCAGTAATACACGGAATGTAAACTTGGCTACACAGGAACTGAATTACAGAACAGAACAGGGTCTCAAATTTAGAAAACCAACTTATGCTTGCTTAAGGGTAAAGGTGAGTTGGGGTGCTGCATAAAACCAGAGATTGAAATGAGCACAGATAAAGTTCCTTAAGCCAAATATGGAATAGACAAGAGCTACTCCTTGCTCAACGAAATGGACTCAACACCCCATATTAAGCGCCTAAGAATGTACCTGACTAGTAAGTATCTTAAAACCTATGGATTGCTATATCTCCAAAAGAGAATCAAGCGTGTGTCCAGGGGCATAAATGCAGCAGTGATAGGATTGGAGAGGTTCGGTGAGCAAATGAAGACCCTTTGAAGTCATATTGCATGGTACCCATTCCACGGGTTTCAACTACCCAGGTTTAAGGTATTCTTCCTTCAGCTAAAACATGCATGTGGAACCTAGAGTATGATCAACCATGTGATCGGGAGACGTGTTCAAATATGTCTCTGTTTTCGTACCCTGGTACTCGGGTGCAACATTCCAGACGCTTTACTAACACCCTCCCGACTTGGAGAGTCAGTCCCTTTAACCTCCTGTTTGGCCCAGTTTGCAATTTCTGCGGAAGATGAACAGGAATAGCGAGAACCAATGAGAGACTAGCTGGAGGTGTCTGGACGGGCAAATTTAACTCTCATTTCCCACCAGGAAGAGGAATTAACCAAAGGCTCAGCGTGCCCTGCCGGAACCAGATTAGGGCCTGAAGCCATCCTGCGGTGTTGCGGCCAGGTCACAAGAAAGCGAGTTGAAGAAAGGAGCTCAGGGGCACTGTAATTCACAAACCTGCAGAGTTATAAATGACAGCTATCGTCCAAAAATATACTGAAGTAAGGCTGCCAAGAGGACTTGAAAGCGGGGCAGAATTGCAGGAAACCGATTTCAGGAGGTAGACTGGAATTGCATTGAAAGCATAGGAAAAGAGGCAGAACGTCCACAATGATGCACTTGGCCAAAAAGGGCGTATGTGTTTTTTCCTGAATATATTCTGGGAAAAACGCATACGCCCTTTTTGGCCAACCAAGCAAGCTTGCAAAGAAAATCTGCACTACAATGAAGTCTCACTTCCCCCCGGTCAAAAGGGCCATCTGAAAAAAGTGTAAAATCCAGAAAGGCGGGACAGGCCATGGAGAACTGGGAGCCTTGTTATGCTGACGGGCGGGATGTAAATTGCCAGCAGACACTCGGGAGAAGTGTATGGTGTTTCCTGAAACATCTAAAAAACAAAGCAACAGAGCCTAGGGCACTTCCACTTATGGTCCTATAGCTTAGGGAAATTAAAATCAAAAAGACACAGCCACCCCAAAGTTTGGAACGCCTCTGTTTACAAGAACCTCGTTTACAGTACAAGTTCAACATCGCAGAAAGTGAAAAATGGATAAAGAAGTTGTGGTATTTACTTACAAAGCAATATCACTCAGCAATGAAATCTATGTCATCAGGCCCTTAGCAGCACAATGAGTGGATTCAGGTATGATGATTCTAACTGAAATAAGTCACACAGAAAAAGAAACATCATAAGATATCAGTAATACACGGAATGTAAACTTGGCTACACAGGAACTGAATTACAGAACAGAACAGGGTCTCAAATTTAGAAAACCAACTTATGCTTGCTTAAGGGTAAAGGTGAGTTGGGGTGCTGCATAAAACCAGAGATTGAAATGAGCACAGATAAAGTTCCTTAAGCCAAATATGGAATAGACAAGAGCTACTCCTTGCTCAACGAAATGGACTCAACACCGCATATTAAACGCCTAAGAATGTACCTGACTAGTAAGTATCTTAAAACCTATGGATTGCTATGTCTCCGAAAGAGAATCAAGCATGTGTACAGGGGCATAAACGCAGCAGTGATAGGATTGGAGAGGTTCGGTGAGCAAATGAAGACCCTCTGAAGTCATATTGCATGGTACCCATTCCACGGGTTTCAACTACCCAGGTTTAAGGTATTCTTCCTTCAGCTAAAACATGCATGTGGAACCTAGAGTATGATCAACCATGTGATCGGGAAACGTGTTCAAATATGTCTCTGTTTTCGTACCCTGGTACTCGGGTGCAACATTCCAGACGCTTTACTAACACCCTCCCGACTTGGAGAGTCAGTCCCTTTAACCTCCTGTTTGGCCCAGTTTGCAATTTCTGCGGAAGATGAACAGGAATAGCGAGAACCAATGAGAGACTAGCTGGAGGTGTCTGGACGGGCAAATTTAACTCTCATTTCCCACCAGGAAGAGGAATTAACCAAAGGCTCAGCGTGCCCTGCCGGAACCAGATTAGGGCCTGAAGCCATCCTGCGGTGTTGCGGCCAGGTCACAAGAAAGCGAGTTGAAGAAAGGAGCTCAGGGGCACTGTAATTCACAAACCTGCAGACTTATAAATGACAGCTATCGTCCAAAAATATACTGAAGTAAGGCTGCCAAGAGGACTTGAAAGCGGGGCAGAATTGCAGGAAACCGATTTCAGGAGGTAGACTGGAATTGCATTGAAAACATAGGAAAAGAGGCAGAACGTCCACAATGATGCACTTGGCCAAAAAGGGCGTATGCGTTTTTTCCTGAATATATTCAGGAAAAAACGCATACGCCCTTTTTGGCCAACCAAGCAAGCTTGCAAAGGAAATCTGCACTACAATGAAGTGTCACTTCCCCCCGGTCAAAAGGGCCATCTGAAAAAAGTGTAAAATCCAGAAAGGCAGGACAGGCCATGGAGAACTGGGAGCCTTGTTATGCTGATGGGCGGGATGTAAATTGCCAACAGACACTCGGGAGAAGTGTATGGTGTTTCCTGAAACATCTAAAAAACAAAGCAACAGAGCCTAGGGCACTTCCACTTATGGTTCTATAGCTTAGGGAAATTAAAATCAAAAAGACACAGCCACCCCAAACATTGGGACGCCTCTGTTTACAAGAACCTCGTTTACAGTACAAGTTCAACATCGCAGAAAGTGAAAAATGGATAAAGAAGTTGTGGTATTTACTTACAAAGCAATATCACTCAGCAATGAAATCTATGTCATCAGGCCCTTAGCAGCACAATGAGTGGATTCAGGTATGATGATTCTAACTGAAATAAGTCACACAGAAAAAGAAACATCATAAGATATCACTAATACACGGAATGTAAACTTGGCTCCACAGGAACTGAATTACAGAACAGAACAGGGTCTCAAATTTAGAAAACCAACTTATGCTTGCTTAAGGGGAAAGGTGAGTTGGGGTGCTGCATAAAACCAGAGATTGAAATGAGCACAGATAAAGTTCCTTAAGCCAAATATGGAATAGACAAGAGCTACTCCTTGCTCAACAAAATGGACTCAACACCGCATATTAAACGCCTAAGAATGTACCTGACTAGTAAGTATCTTAAAACCTATGGATTGCTATGTCTCCGAAAGAGAATCAAGCATGTGTACAGGGGCATAAACGCAGCAGTGATAGGATTGGAGAGGTTCGGTGAGCAAACAAAGACCCTTTGAAGTCATATTGCATGGTACCCATTCCACGGGTCTCAACTCTCCAGGTTTCAGGGATTCTTCCTTCAGCTAAAACATGCATGTGGAACCTAGAGTATGATCAACCATGTGATCGGGAAACGTGTTCAAATATGTCTCAGTTTTCGTACCCTGGTACTCGGGTGCAACATTCCAGATGCCTTACTAACACCCTCCCGACTTGGAGAGTCAGTCCCTTTAACCTCCTGTTTGGCCCAGGTTGCAATTTCTGCGGAAGATGAACAGGAATAGCGAGAACCAATGAGAGACTAGCTGGAGGTGTCTGGACGGGCAAATTTAACTCTCATTTCCCACCAGGAAGAGGAATTAACCAAAGGCTCAGCGTGCCGTGCCGGAACCAGATTAGGGCCTGAAGCCATCCTGCGGTGTTGCGGCCAGCTCAAAAGAAAGCGAGTTGAAGAAAGGAGCTCAGGGGCACTGTAATTCACAAACCTGCAGAGTTATAAATGACAGCTATCGTCCAAAAATATACTGAAGTAAGGCTGCCAAGAGGACTTGAAAGCGGGGCAGAATTGCAGGAAACCGATTTCAGGAGGTAGACTGGAATTGCATTGAAAGCATAGGAAAAGAGGCAGAACGTCCACAATGATGCACTTGGCCAAAAAGGGCGTATGTGTTTTTTCCTGAATATATTCTGGGAAAAACGCATACGCCCTTTTTGGCCAACCAAGCAAGCTTGCAAAGGAAATCTGCACTACAATGAAGTCTCACTTCCCCCCGGTCAAAAGGTCCATCTGAAAAAAGTGTAAAATCCAGAAAGGCGGGACAGGCCATGGAGAACTGGGAGCCTTGTTATGCTGACGGGCGGGATGTAAATTGCCAACAGACACTCGGGAGAAGTGTATGGTGTTTCCTGAAACATCTAAAAAACAAAGCAACAGAGCCTAGGGCACTTCCACTTATGGTCCTATAGCTTAGGGAAATTAAAATCAAAAAGACACAGCCACCCCAAAGTTTGGAACGCCTCTGTTTACAAGAACCTCGTTTACAGTACAAGTTCAACATCGCAGAAAGTGAAAAATGGATAAAGAAGTTGTGGTATTTACTTACAAAGCAATATCACTCAGCAATGAAATCTATGTCATCAGGCCCTTAGCAGCACAATGAGTGGATTCAGGTATGATGATTCTAACTGAAATAAGTCACACAGAAAAAGAAACATCATAAGATATCAGTAATACACGGAATGTAAACTTGGCTACACAGGAACTGAATTACAGAACAGAACAGGGTCTCAAATTTAGAAAACCAACTTATGCTTGCTTAAGGGTAAAGGTGAGTTGGGGTGCTGCATAAAACCAGAGATTGAAATGAGCACAGATAAAGTTCCTTAAGCCAAATATGGAATAGACAAGAGCTACTCCTTGCTCAACGAAATGGACTCAACACCGCATATTAAACGCCTAAGAATGTACCTGACTAGTAAGTATCTTAAAACCTATGGATTACTATGTCTCCGAAAGAGAATCAAGCATGTGTACAGGGGCATAAACGCAGCAGTGATAGGATTGGAGAGGTTCGGTGAGCAAATGAAGACCCTCTGAAGTCATATTGCATGGTACCCATTCCACGGGTTTCAACTACCCAGGTTTAAGGTATTCTTCCTTCAGCTAAAACATGCATGTGGAACCTAGAGTATGATCAACCATGTGATCGGGAAACGTGTTCAAATATGTCTCTGTTTTCGTACCCTGGTACTCGGGTGCAACATTCCAGACGCTTTACTAACACCCTCCCGACTTGGAGAGTCAGTCCCTTTAACCTCCTGTTTGGCCCAGTTTGCAATTTCTGCGGAAGATGAACAGGAATAGCGAGAACCAATGAGAGACTAGCTGGAGGTGTCTGGACGGGCAAATTTAACTCTCATTTCCCACCAGGAAGAGGAATTAACCAAAGGCTCAGCGTGCCCTGCCGGAACCAGATTAGGGCCTGAAGCCATCCTGCGGTGTTGCGGCCAGGTCACAAGAAAGCGAGTTGAAGAAAGGAGCTCAGGGGCACTGTAATTCACAAACCTGCAGAGTTATAAATGACAGCTATCGTCCAAAAATATACTGAAGTAAGGCTGCCAAGAGGACTTGAAAGCGGGGCAGAATTGCAGGAAACCGATTTCAGGAGGTAGACTGGAATTGCATTGAAAGCATAGGAAAAGAGGCAGAACGTCCACAATGATGCACTTGGCCAAAAAGGGCGTATGTGTTTTTTCCTGAATATATTCTGGGAAAAACGCATACGCCCTTTTTGGCCAACCAAGCAAGCTTGCAAAGGAAATCTGCACTACAATGAAGTCTCACTTCCCCCCGGTCAAAAGGGCCATCTGAAAAAAGTGTAAAATCCAGAAAGGCAGGACAGGCCATGGAGAACTGGGAGCCTTGTTATGCTGATGGGCGGGATGTAAATTGCCAACAGACACTCGGGAGAAGTGTATAGTGTTTCCTGAAACATCTAAAAAACAAAGCAACAGAGCCTAGGGCACTTCCACTTATGGTTCTATAGCTTAGGGAAATTAAAATCAAAAAGACACAGCCACCCCAAAGTTTGGAACGCCTCTGTTTACAAGAACCTCGTTTACAGTACAAGTTCAACATCGCAGAAAGTGAAAAATGGATAAAGAAGTTGTGGTATTTACTTACAAAGCAATATCACTCAGCAATGAAATCTATGTCATCAGGCCCTTAGCAGCACAATGAGTGGATTCAGGTATGATGATTCTAACTGAAATAAGTCACACAGAAAAAGAAACATCATAAGATATCACTAATACACGGAATGTAAACTTGACTCCACAGGAACTGAATTACAGAACAGAACAGGGTCTCAAATTTAGAAAACCAACTTATGCTTGCTTAAGGGGAAAGGTGAGTTGGGGTGCTGCATAAAACCAGAGATTGAAATGAGCACAGATAAAGTTCCTTAAGCCAAATATGGAATAGACAAGAGCTACTCCTTGCTCAACGAAATGGACTCAACACCGCATATTAAACGCCTAAGAATGTACCTGACTAGTAAGTATCTTAAAACCTATGGATTGCTATGTCTCCGAAAGAGAATCAAGCATGTGTACAGGGGCATAAACGCAGCAGTGATAGGATTGGAGAGGTTCGGTGAGCAAATGAAGACCCTTTGAAGTCATATTGCATGGTACCCATTCCACGGGTCTCAACTCTCCAGGTTTAAGGTATTCTTCCTTCAGCTAAAACATGCATGTGGAACCCAGAGTATGATCCACCATGTGAACCGGAGACATGTTCAAATATGTCTCAGTTTTCCTCCCCTGGTACTCGGGTGCAACATTCCAGACGCTTTACTAACACTCTCCCGACTTGGAGAGTCAGCGCCTTTAACCTCCTGTTTGGCCCATTTTCCAATTTCTGCGGAAGATGAACAGAAATAGGGATAACCAATGAGAGACTAGCTGGAGGTGTCTGGACGGGCAAATTTAACTCTCATTTCCCACCAGGAAGAGGAAATAACCAAAGGTTCAGCATGCCGTGCCGGAACCAGATTAGGGCCTGAAGCCATCCTGCGGTGTTGCGGCCAGCTCAAAAGAAAGCGAGTTGAAGAAAGGAGCTCAGGGGCACTGTAATTCACAAACCTGCAGAGTTATAAATGACAGCTATCGTCCAAAAATATACTGAAGTAAGGCTGCCAAGAGGACTTGAAAGCGGGGCAGAATTGCAGGAAACCGATTTCAGGAGGTAGACTGGAATTGCATTGAAAGCATAGGAAAAGAGGCAGAACGTCCACAATGATGCACTTGGCCAAAAAGTGCGTATGCGTTTTTTCCTGAATATATTCAGGAAAAAACGCATACGCCCTTTTTGGCCAACCAAGCAAGCTTGCAAAGGAAATCTGCACTACAATGAAGTCTCACTTCCCCCCGGTCAAAAGGGCCATCTGAAAAAAGTGTAAAATCCAGAAAGGCAGGACAGGCCATGGAGAACTGGGAGCCTTGTTATGCTGACGGGCGGGATGTAAATTGCCAACAGACACTCGGGAGAAGTGTATGGTGTTTCCTGAAACATCTAAAAAACAAAGCAACAGAGCCTAGGGCACTTCCACTTATGGTCCTATAGCTTAGGGAAATTAAAATCAAAAAGACACAGCCACCCCAAAGTTTGGAACGCCTCTGTTTACAAGAACCTCGTTTACAGTACAAGTTCAACATCGCAGAAAGTGAAAAATGGATAAAGAAGTTGTGGTATTTACTTACAAAGCAATATCACTCAGCAATGAAATCTATGTCATCAGGCCCTTAGCAGCACAATGAGTGGATTCAGGTATGATGATTCTAACTGAAATAAGTCACACAGAAAAAGAAACATCATAAGATATCAGTAATACACGGAATGTAAACTTGGCTACACAGGAACTGAATTACAGAACAGAACAGGGTCTCAAATTTAGAAAACCAACTTATGCTTGCTTAAGGGTAAAGGTGAGTTGGGGTGCTGCATAAAACCAGAGATTGAAATGAGCACAGATAAAGTTCCTTAAGCCAAATATGGAATAGACAAGAGCTACTCCTTGCTCAACGAAATGGACTCAACACCCCATATTAAGCGCCTAAGAATGTACCTGACTAGTAAGTATCTTAAAACCTATGGATTGCTATATCTCCAAAAGAGAATCAAGCGTGTGTCCAGGGGCATAAATGCAGCAGTGATAGGATTGGAGAGGTTCGGTGAGCAAACAAAGACCCTTTGAAGTCATATTGCATGGTACCCATTCCACGGGTCTCAACTCTCCAGGTTTCAGGGATTCTTCCTTCAGCTAAAACATGCATGTGGAACCTAGAGTATGATCAACCATGTGATCGGGAAACGTGTTCAAATATGTCTCAGTTTTCGTACCCTGGTACTCGGGTGCAACATTCCAGATGCTTTACTAACACCCTCCCGACTTGGAGAGTCAGTCCCTTTAACCTCCTGTTTGGCCCAGTTTGCAATTTCTGCGGAAGATGAACAGGAATAGCGAGAACCAATGAGAGACTAGCTGGAGGTGTCTGGACGGGCAAATTTAACTCTCATTTCCCACCAGGAAGAGGAATTAACCAAAGGCTCAGCGTGCCATGCCGGAACCAGATTAGGGCCTGAAGCCATCCTGCGGTGTTGCGGCCAGGTCACAAGAAAGCGAGTTGAAGAAAGGAGCTCAGGGGCACTGTAATTCACAAACCTGCAGACTTATAAATGACAGCTATCGTCCAAAAATATACTGAAGTAAGGCTGCCAAGAGGACTTGAAAGCGGGGCAGAATTACAGGAAACCGATTTCAGGAGGTAGACTGGAATTGCATTGAAAGCATAGGAAAAGAGGCAGAACGTCCACAATGATGCACTTGGCCAAAAAGGGCATATGCGTTTTTTCCAGAATATATTCAGGAAAAAACGCATACGCCCTTTTTGGCCAACCAAGCAAGCTTGCAAAGGAAATCTGCACTACAATGAAGTCTCACTTCCCCCCGGTCAAAAGGGCCATCTGAAAAAAGTGTAAAATCCAGAAAGGCAGGACAGGCCATGGAGAACTGGGAGCCTTGTTATGCTGATGGGCGGGATGTAAATTGCCAACAGACACTCGGGAGAAGTGTATGGTGTTTCCTGAAACATCTAAAAAACAAAGCAACAGAGCCTAGGGCACTTCCACTTATGGTCCTATAGCTTAGGGAAATTAAAATCAAAAAGACACAGCCACCCCAAAATTTGGGACGCCTCTGTTTACAAGAACCTCGTTTACCATACAAGTTCAATATCACAGAAAGTGAAAAATGGATAAAGAAGTTGTGGTATTTACTTACAAAGCAATATCACTCAGCAATGAAATCTATGTCATCAGGCCCTTAGCAGCACAATGAGTGGATTCAGGTATGATGATTCTAACTGAAATAAGTCACACAGAAAAAGAAACATCATAAGATATCAGTAATACACGGAATGTAAACTTGGCTACACAGGAACTGAATTACAGAACAGAACAGGGTCTCAAATTTAGAAAACCAACTTATGCTTGCTTAAGGGTAAAGGTGAGTTGGGGTGCTGCATAAAACCAGAGATTGAAATGAGCACAGATAAAGTTCCTTAAGCCAAATATGAAATAGACAAGAGCTACTCCTTGCTCAACAAAATGGACTCAACACCGCATATTAAACGCCTAAGAATGTACCTGACTAGTAAGTATCTTAAAACCTATGGATTGCTATGTCTCCGAAAGAGAATCAAGCATGTGTACAGGGGCATAAACGCAGCAGTGATAGGATTGGAGAGGTTCGGTGAGCAAATGAAGACCCTTTGAAGTCATATTGCATGGTACCCATTCCACGGGTTTCAACTACCCAGGTTTAAGGTATTCTTCCTTCAGCTAAAACATGCATGTGGAACCTAGAGTATGATCAACCATGTGATCGGGAGACGTGTTCAAATATGTCTCTGTTTTCGTACCCTGGTACTCGGGTGCAACATTCCAGACGCTTTACTAACACCCTCCCGACTTGGAGAGTCAGTCCCTTTAACCTCCTGTTTGGCCCAGTTTGCAATTTCTGCGGAAGATGAACAGGAATAGCGAGAACCAATGAGAGACTAGCTGGAGGTGTCTGGACGGGCAAATTTAACTCTCATTTCCCACCAGGAAGAGGAATTAACCAAAGGCTCAGCGTGCCCTGCCGGAACCAGATTAGGGCCTGAAGCCATCCTGCGGTGTTGCGGCCAGGTCACAAGAAAGCGAGTTGAAGAAAGGAGCTCAGGGGCACTGTAATTCACAAACCTGCAGAGTTATAAATGACAGCTATCGTCCAAAAATATACTGAAGTAAGGCTGCCAAGAGGACTTGAAAGCGGGGCAGAATTGCAGGAAACCGATTTCAGGAGGTAGACTGGAATTGCATTGAAAGCATAGGAAAAGAGGCAGAACGTCCACAATGATGCACTTGGCCAAAAAGGGCGTATGCATTTTTTCCTGAATATATTCAGGAAAAAACGCATACGCCCTTTTTGGCCAACCAAGCAAGCTTGCAAAGGAAATCTGCACTACAATGAAGTCTCACTTCCCCCCGGTCAAAAGGGCCATCTGAAAAAAGTGTAAAATCCAGAAAGGCAGGACAGGCCATGGAGAACTGGGAGCCTTGTTATGCTGATGGGCGGGATGTAAATTGCGAACAGACACTCGGGAGAAGTGTATGGTGTTTCCTGAAACATCTAAAAAACAAAGCAACAGAGCCTAGGGCACTTCCACTTATGGTCCTATAGCTTAGGGAAATTAAAATCAAAAAGACACAGCCACCCCAAAGTTTGGGACGCCTCTGTTTACAAGAACCTCGTTTACCGTACAAGTTCAATATCACAGAAAGTGAAAAATGGATAAAGAAGTTGTGGTATTTACTTACAAAGCAATATCACTCAGCAATGAAATCTATGTCATCAGGCCCTTAGCAGCACAATGAGTGGATTCAGGTATGATGATTCTAACTGAAATAAGTCACACAGAAAAAGAAACATCATAAGATATCAGTAATACACGGAATGTAAACTTGGCTACACAGGAACTGAATTACAGAACAGAACAGGGTCTCAAATTTAGAAAACCAACTTATGCTTGCTTAAGGGTAAAGGTGAGTTGGGGTGCTGCATAAAACCAGAGATTGAAATGAGCACAGATAAAGTTCCTTAAGCCAAATATGGAATAGACAAGAGCTACTCCTTGCTCAACAAAATGGACTCAACACCGCATATTAAACGCCTAAGAATGTACCTGACTAGTAAGTATCTTAAAACCTATGGATTGCTATGTCTCCGAAAGAGAATCAAGCATGTGTACAGGGGCATAAACGCAGCAGTGATAGGATTGGAGAGGTTCGGTGAGCAAATGAAGACCCTTTGAAGTCATATTGCATGGTACCCATTCCACGGGTTTCAACTACCCAGGTTTAAGGTATTCTTCCTTCAGCTAAAACATGCATGTGGAACCTAGAGTATGATCAACCATGTGATCGGGAGACGTGTTCAAATATGTCTCAGTTTTCGTACCCTGGTACTCGGGTGCAACATTCCAGACGCTTTACTAACACCCTCCCGACTTGGAGAGTCAGTCCCTTTAACCTCCTGTTTGGCCCAGTTTGCAATTTCTGCGGAAGATGAACAGGAATAGCGAGAACCAATGAGAGACTAGCTGGAGGTGTCTGGACGGGCAAATTTAACTCTCATTTCCCACCAGGAAGAGGAATTAACCAAAGGCTCAGCGTGCCCTGCCGGAACCAGATTAGGGCCTGAAGCCATCCTGCGGTGTTGCGGCCAGGTCACAAGAAAGCGAGTTGAAGAAAGGAGCTCAGGGGCACTGTAATTCATAAACCTGCAGAGTTATAAATGACAGCTATCGTCCAAAAATATACTGAAGTAAGGCTGCCAAGAGGACTTGAAAGCGGGGCAGAATTGCAGGAAACCGATTTCAGGAGGTAGACTGGAATTGCATTGAAAGCATAGGAAAAGAGGCAGAACGTCCACAATGATGCACTTGGCCAAAAAGGGCGTATGTGTTTTTTCCTGAATATATTCTGGGAAAAACGCATACGCCCTTTTTGGCCAACCAAGCAAGCTTGCAAAGGAAATCTGCACTACAATGAAGTCTCACTTCCCCCCGGTCAAAAGGGCCATCTGAAAAAAGTGTAAAATCCAGAAAGGCAGGACAGGCCATGGAGAACTGGGAGCCTTGTTATGCTGATGGGCGGGATGTAAATTGCCAACAGACACTCGGAAGAAGTGTATGGTGTTTCCTGAAACATCTAAAAAACAAAGCAACAGAGCCTAGGGCACTTCCACTTATGGTTCTATAGCTTAGGGAAATTAAAATCAAAAAGACACAGCCACCCCAAACATTGGGACGCCTCTGTTTACAAGAACCTCGTTTACAGTACAAGTTCAACATCGCAGAAAGTGAAAAATGGATAAAGAAGTTGTGGTATTTACTTACAAAGCAATATCACTCAGCAATGAAATCTATGTCATCAGGCCCTTAGCAGCACAATGAGTGGATTCAGGTATGATGATTCTAACTGAAATAAGTCACACAGAAAAAGAAACATCATAAGATATCACTAATACACGGAATGTAAACTTGGCTCCACAGGAACTGAATTACAGAACAGAACAGGGTCTCAAATTTAGAAAACCAACTTATGCTTGCTTAAGGGGAAAGGTGAGTTGGGGTGCTGCATAAAACCAGAGATTGAAATGAGCACAGATAAAGTTCCTTAAGCCAAATATGGAATAGACAAGAGCTACTCCTTGCTCAACGAAATGGACTCAACACCGCATATTAAACGCCTAAGAATGTACCTGACTAGTAAGTATCTTAAAACCTATGGATTGCTATGTCTCCGAAAGAGAATCAAGCATGTGTACAGGGGCATAAACGCAGCAGTGATAGGATTGGAGAGGTTCGGTGAGCAAACAAAGACCCTTTGAAGTCATATTGCATGGTACCCATTCCACGGGTCTCAACTCTCCAGGTTTCAGGGATTCTTCCTTCAGCTAAAACATGCATGTGGAACCTAGAGTATGATCAACCATGTGATCGGGAAACGTGTTCAAATATGTCTCAGTTTTCGTACCCTGGTACTCGGGTGCAACATTCCAGATGCTTTACTAACACCCTCCCGACTTGGAGAGTCAGTCCCTTTAACCTCCTGTTTGGCCCAGTTTGCAATTTCTGCGGAAGATGAACAGGAATAGCGAGAACCAATGAGAGACTAGCTGGAGGTGTCTGGACGGGCAAATTTAACTCTCATTTCCCACCAGGAAGAGGAATTAACCAAAGGCTCAGCGTGCCGTGCCGGAACCAGATTAGGGCCTGAAGCCATCCTGCGGTGTTGCGGCCAGCTCAAAAGAAAGCGAGTTGAAGAAAGGAGCTCAGGGGCACTGTAATTCACAAACCTGCAGAGTTATAAATGACAGCTATCGTCCAAAAATATACTGAAGTAAGGCTGCCAAGAGGACTTGAAAGCGGGGCAGAATTGCAGGAAACCGATTTCAGGAGGTAGACTGGAATTGCATTGAAAGCATAGGAAAAGAGGCAGAACGTCCACAATGATGCACTTGGCCAAAAAGGGCGTATGCGTTTTTTCCTGAATATATTCAGGAAAAAACGCATACGCCCTTTTTGGCCAACCAAGGAAGCTTGCAAAGGAAATCTGCACTACAATGAAGTCTCACTTCCCCCCGGTCAAAAGGGCCATCTGAAAAAAGTGTAAAATCCAGAAAGGCAGGACAGGCCATGGAGAACTGGGAGCCTTGTTATGCTGATGGGCGGGATGTAAATTGCCAACAGACACTCGGGAGAAGTGTATGGTGTTTCCTGAAACATCTAAAAAACAAAGCAACAGAGCCTAGGGCACTTCCACTTATGGTCCTATAGCTTAGGGAAATTAAAATCAAAAAGACACAGCCACCCCAAAGTTTGGAACGCCTCTGTTTACAAGAACCTCGTTTACAGTACAAGTTCAACATCGCAGAAAGTGAAAAATGGATAAAGAAGTTGTGGTATTTACTTACAAAGCAATATCACTCAGCAATGAAATCTATGTCATCAGGCCCTTAGCAGCACAATGAGTGGATTCAGGTATGATGATTCTAACTGAAATAAGTCACACAGAAAAAGAAACATCATAAGATATCAGTAATACACGGAATGTAAACTTGGCTACACAGGAACTGAATTACAGAACAGAACAGGGTCTCAAATTTAGAAAACCAACTTATGCTTGCTTAAGGGTAAAGGTGAGTTGGGGTGCTGCATAAAACCAGAGATTGAAATGAGCACAGATAAAGTTCCTTAAGCCAAATATGGAATAGACAAGAGCTACTCCTTGCTCAACGAAATGGACTCAACACCCCATATTAAGCGCCTAAGAATGTACCTGACTAGTAAGTATCTTAAAACCTATGGATTGCTATATCTCCAAAAGAGAATCAAGCGTGTGTCCAGGGGCATAAATGCAGCAGTGATAGGATTGGAGAGGTTCGGTGAGCAAACAAAGACCCTTTGAAGTCATATTGCATGGTACCCATTCCACGGGTCTCAACTCTCCAGGTTTCAGGGATTCTTCCTTCAGCTAAAACATGCATGTGGAACCTAGAGTATGATCAACCATGTGATCGGGAGACGTGTTCAAATATGTCTCTGTTTTCATACCCTGGTACTCGGGTGCAACATTCCAGACGCTTTACTAACACCCTCCCGACTTGGAGAGTCAGTCCCTTTAACCTCCTGTTTGGCCCAGTTTGCAATTTCTGCGGAAGATGAACAGGAATAGCGAGAACCAATGAGAGACTAGCTGGAGGTGTCTGGACAGGCAAATTTAACTCTCATTTCCCACCAGGAAGAGGAATTAACCAAAGGCTCAGCGTGCCCTGCCGGAACCAGATTAGGGCCTGAAGCCATCCTGCGGTGTTGCGGCCAGGTCACAAGAAAGCGAGTTGAAGAAAGGAGCTCAGGGGCACTGTAATTCACAAACCTGCAGAGTTATAAATGACAGCTATCGTCCAAAAATATACTGAAGTAAGGCTGCCAAGAGGACTTGAAAGCGGGGCAGAATTGCAGGAAACCGATTTCAGGAGGTAGACTGGAATTGCATTGAAAGCATAGGAAAAGAGGCAGAACGTCCACAATGATGCACTTGGCCAAAAAGGGCGTATGCATTTTTTCCTGAATATATTCAGGAAAAAACGCATACGCCCTTTTTGGCCAACCAAGCAAGCTTGCAAAGGAAATCTGCACTACAATGAAGTCTCACTTCCCCCCGGTCAAAAGGGCCATCTGAAAAAAGTGTAAAATCCAGAAAGGCAGGACAGGCCATGGAGAACTGGGAGCCTTGTTATGCTGATGGGCGGGATGTAAATTGCCAACAGACACTCGGGAGAAGTGTATGGTGTTTCCTGAAACATCTAAAAAACAAAGCAACAGAGCCTAGGGCACTTCCACTTATGGTCCTATAGCTTAGGGAAATTAAAATCAAAAAGACACAGCCACCCCAAAATTTGGGACGCCTCTGTTTACAAGAACCTCATTTACCGTACAAGTTCAATATCACAGAAAGTGAAAAATGGATAAAGAAGTTGTGGTATTTACTTACAAAGCAATATCACTCAGCAATGAAATCTATGTCATCAGGCCCTTAGCAGCACAATGAGTGGATTCAGGTATGATGATTCTAACTGAAATAAGTCACACAGAAAAAGAAACATCATAAGATATCAGTAATACACGGAATGTAAACTTGGCTACACAGGAACTGAATTACAGAACAGAACAGGGTCTCAAATTTAGAAAACCAACTTATGCTTGCTTAAGGGGAAAGGTGAGTTGGGGTGCTGCATAAAACCAGAGATTGAAATGAGCACAGATAAAGTTCCTTAAGCCAAATATGGAATAGACAAGAGCTACTCCTTGCTCAACAAAATGGACTCAACACCGCATATTAAACGCCTAAGAATGTACCTGACTAGTAAGTATCTTAAAACCTATGGATTGCTATGTCTCCGAAAGAGAATCAAGCATGTGTACAGGGGCATAAACGCAGCAGTGATAGGATTGGAGAGGTTCGGTGAGCAAATGAAGACCCTTTGAAGTCATATTGCATGGTACCCATTCCACGGGTTTCAACTACCCAGGTTTAAGGTATTCTTCCTTCAGCTAAAACATGCATGTGGAACCTAGAGTATGATCAACCATGTGATCGGGAGACGTGTTCAAATATGTCTCTGTTTTCATACCCTGGTACTCGGGTGCAACATTCCAGACGCTTTACTAACACCCTCCCGACTTGGAGAGTCAGTCCCTTTAACCTCCTGTTTGGCCCAGTTTGCAATTTCTGCGGAAGATGAACAGGAATAGCGAGAACCAATGAGAGACTAGCTGGAGGTGTCTGGACAGGCAAATTTAACTCTCATTTCCCACCAGGAAGAGGAATTAACCAAAGGCTCAGCGTGCCCTGCCGGAACCAGATTAGGGCCTGAAGCCATCCTGCGGTGTTGCGGCCAGGTCACAAGAAAGCGAGTTGAAGAAAGGAGCTCAGGGGCACTGTAATTCACAAACCTGCAGAGTTATAAATGACAGCTATCGTCCAAAAATATACTGAAGTAAGGCTGCCAAGAGGACTTGAAAGCGGGGCAGAATTGCAGGAAACCGATTTCAGGAGGTAGACTGGAATTGCATTGAAAGCATAGGAAAAGAGGCAGAACGTCCACAATGATGCACTTGGCCAAAAAGGGCGTATGCATTTTTTCCTGAATATATTCAGGAAAAAACGCATACGCCCTTTTTGGCCAACCAAGCAAGCTTGCAAAGGAAATCTGCACTACAATGAAGTCTCACTTCCCCCCGGTCAAAAGGGCCATCTGAAAAAAGTGTAAAATCCAGAAAGGCAGGACAGGCCATGGAGAACTGGGAGCCTTGTTATGCTGATGGGCGGGATGTAAATTGCCAACAGACACTCGGGAGAAGTGTATGGTGTTTCCTGAAACATCTAAAAAACAAAGCAACAGAGCCTAGGGCACTTCCACTTATGGTTCTATAGCTTAGGGAAATTAAAATCAAAAAGACACAGCCACCCCAAACATTGGGACGCCTCTGTTTACAAGAACCTCGTTTACAGTACAAGTTCAACATCGCAGAAAGTGAAAAATGGATAAAGAAGTTGTGGTATTTACTTACAAAGCAATATCACTCAGCAATGAAATCTATGTCATCAGGCCCTTAGCAGCACAATGAGTGGATTCAGGTATGATGATTCTAACTGAAATAAGTCACACAGAAAAAGAAACATCATAAGATATCACTAATACACGGAATGTAAACTTGGCTCCACAGGAACTGAATTACAGAACAGAACAGGGTCTCAAATTTAGAAAACCAACTTATGCTTGCTTAAGGGGAAAGGTGAGTTGGGGTGCTGCATAAAACCAGAGATTGAAATGAGCACAGATAAAGTTCCTTAAGCCAAATATGGAATAGACAAGAGCTACTCCTTGCTCAACGAAATGGACTCAACACCGCATATTAAACGCCTAAGAATGTACCTGACTAGTAAGTATCTTAAAACCTATGGATTGCTATGTCTCCGAAAGAGAATCAAGCATGTGTACAGGGGCATAAACGCAGCAGTGATAGGATTGGAGAGGTTCGGTGAGCAAACAAAGACCCTTTGAAGTCATATTGCATGGTACCCATTCCACGGGTCTCAACTCTCCAGGTTTCAGGGATTCTTCCTTCAGCTAAAACATGCATGTGGAACCTAGAGTATGATCAACCATGTGATCGGGAAACGTGTTCAAATATGTCTCAGTTTTCGTACCCTGGTACTCGGGTGCAACATTCCAGATGCTTTACTAACACCCTCCCGACTTGGAGAGTCAGTCCCTTTAACCTCCTGTTTGGCCCAGTTTGCAATTTCTGCGGAAGATGAACAGGAATAGCGAGAACCAATGAGAGACTAGCTGGAGGTGTCTGGACGGGCAAATTTAACTCTCATTTCCCACCAGGAAGAGGAATTAACCAAAGGCTCAGCGTGCCGTGCCGGAACCAGATTAGGGCCTGAAGCCATCCTGCGGTGTTGCGGCCAGCTCAAAAGAAAGCGAGTTGAAGAAAGGAGCTCAGGGGCACTGTAATTCACAAACCTGCAGAGTTATAAATGACAGCTATCGTCCAAAAATATACTGAAGTAAGGCTGCCAAGAGGACTTGAAAGCGGGGCAGAATTGCAGGAAACCGATTTCAGGAGGTAGACTGGAATTGCATTGAAAGCATAGGAAAAGAGGCAGAACGTCCACAATGATGCACTTGGCCAAAAAGGGCGTATGCGTTTTTTCCTGAATATATTCAGGAAAAAACGCATACGCCCTTTTTGGCCAACCAAGCAAGCTTGCAAAGGAAATCTGCACTACAATGAAGTCTCACTTCCCCCCGGTCAAAAGGGCCATCTGAAAAAAGTGTAAAATCCAGAAAGGCAGGACAGGCCATGGAGAACTGGGAGCCTTGTTATGCTGATGGGCGGGATGTAAATTGCCAACAGACACTCGGGAGAAGTGTATGGTGTTTCCTGAAACATCTAAAAAACAAAGCAACAGAGCCTAGGGCACTTCCACTTATGGTCCTATAGCTTAGGGAAATTAAAATCAAAAAGACACAGCCACCCCAAAGTTTGGAATGCCTCTGTTTACAAGAACCTCGTTTACAGTACAAGTTCAACATCGCAGAAAGTGAAAAATGGATAAAGAGGTTGTGGTATTTACTTACAAAGCAATATCACTCAGCCATGAAATCTATGTCATCAGGCCCTTAGCAGCACAATGAGTGCATTCAGGTATGATGATTCTAACTGAAATAAGTCACACAGAAAAAGAAACATCATAAGATATCAGTAATACACGGAATGTAAACTTGGCTCCACAGGAACTGAATTACAGAACAGAACAGGGTCTCAAATTTAGAAAACCAACTTATGCTTGCTTAAGGGGAAAGGTGAGTTGGGGTGCTGCATAAAACCAGAGATTGAAATGAGCACAGATAAAGTTCCTTAAGCCAAATATGGAATAGACAAGAGCTACTCCTTGCTCAACGAAATGGACTCAACACCGCATATTAAACGCCTAAGAATGTACCTGACTAGTAAGTATCTTAAAACCTATGGATTACTATGTCTCCGAAAGAGAATCAAGCATGTGTACAGGGGCATAAACGCAGCAGTGATAGGATTGGAGAGGTTCGGTGAGCAAATGAAGACCCTCTGAAGTCATATTGCATGGTACCCATTCCACGGGTTTCAACTACCCAGGTTTAAGGTATTCTTCCTTCAGCTAAAACATGCATGTGGAACCTAGAGTATGATCAACCATGTGATCGGGAAACGTGTTCAAATATGTCTCTGTTTTCGTACCCTTGTACTCGGGTGCAACATTCCAGACACTTTACTAACACCCTCCCGACTTGGAGAGTCAGTCCCTTTAACCTCCTGTTTGGCCCAGTTTGCAATTTCTGCGGAAGATGAACAGGAATAGCGAGAACCAATGAGAGACTAGCTGGAGGTGTCTGGACGGGCAAATTTAACTCTCATTTCCCACCAGGAAGAGGAATTAACCAAAGGCTCAGCGTGCCCTGCCGGAACCAGATTAGGGCCTGAAGCCATCCTGCGGTGTTGCGGCCAGCTCAAAAGAAAGCGAGTTGAAGAAAGGAGCTCAGGGGCACTGTAATTCACAAACCTGCAGAGTTATAAATGACAGCTATCGTCCAAAAATATACTGAAGTAAGGCTGCCAAGAGGACTTGAAAGCGGGGCAGAATTGCAGGAAACCGATTTCAGGAGGTAGACTGGAATTGCATTGAAAGCATAGGAAAAGAGGCAGAACGTCCACAATGATGCACTTGGCCAAAAAGGGCGTATGCATTTTTTCCTGAATATATTCAGGAAAAAACGCATACGCCCTTTTTGGCCAACCAAGCAAGCTTGCAAAGGAAATCTGCACTACAATGAAGTCTCACTTCCCCCCGGTCAAAAGGGCCATCTGAAAAAAGTGTAAAATCCAGAAAGGCAGGACAGGCCATGGAGAACTGGGAGCCTTGTTATGCTGATGGGCGGGATGTAAATTGCCAACAGACACTCGGGAGAAGTGTATAGTGTTTCCTGAAACATCTAAAAAACAAAGCAACAGAGCCTAGGGCACTTCCACTTATGGTTCTATAGCTTAGGGAAATTAAAATCAAAAAGACACAGCCACCCCAAACATTGGGACGCCTCTGTTTACAAGAACCTCGTTTACAGTACAAGTTCAACATCGCAGAAAGTGAAAAATGGATAAAGAAGTTGTGGTATTTACTTACAAAGCAATATCACTCAGCAATGAAATCTATGTCATCAGGCCCTTAGCAGCACAATGAGTGGATTCAGGTATGATGATTCTAACTGAAATAAGTCACACAGAAAAAGAAACATCATAAGATATCACTAATACACGGAATGTAAACTTGGCTCCACAGGAACTGAATTACAGAACAGAACAGGGTCTCAAATTTAGAAAACCAACTTATGCTTGCTTAAGGGGAAAGGTGAGTTGGGGTGCTGCATAAAACCAGAGATTGAAATGAGCACAGATAAAGTTCCTTAAGCCAAATATGGAATAGACAAGAGCTACTCCTTGCTCAACGAAATGGACTCAACACCGCATATTAAACGCCTAAGAATGTACCTGACTAGTAAGTATCTTAAAACCTATGGATTGCTATGTCTCCGAAAGAGAATCAAGCATGTGTACAGGGGCATAAACGCAGCAGTGATAGGATTGGAGAGGTTCGGTGAGCAAACAAAGACCCTTTGAAGTCATATTGCATGGTACCCATTCCACGGGTCTCAACTCTCCAGGTTTCAGGGATTCTTCCTTCAGCTAAAACATGCATGTGGAACCTAGAGTATGATCAACCATGTGATCGGGAAACGTGTTCAAATATGTCTCAGTTTTCGTACCCTGGTACTCGGGTGCAACATTCCAGATGCTTTACTAACACCCTCCCGACTTGGAGAGTCAGTCCCTTTAACCTCCTGTTTGGCCCAGTTTGCAATTTCTGCGGAAGATGAACAGGAATAGCGAGAACCAATGAGAGACTAGCTGGAGGTGTCTGGACGGGCAAATTTAACTCTCATTTCCCACCAGGAAGAGGAATTAACCAAAGGCTCAGCGTGCCATGCCGGAACCAGATTAGGGCCTGAAGCCATCCTGCGGTGTTGCGGCCAGGTCACAAGAAAGCGAGTTGAAGAAAGGAGCTCAGGGGCACTGTAATTCACAAACCTGCAGACTTATAAATGACAGCTATCGTCCAAAAATATACTGAAGTAAGGCTGCCAAGAGGACTTGAAAGCGGGGCAGAATTGCAGGAAACCGATTTCAGGAGGTAGACTGGAATTGCATTGAAAGCATAGGAAAAGAGGCAGAACGTCCACAATGATGCACTTGGCCAAAAAGGGCGTATGCGTTTTTTCCTGAATATATTCAGGAAAAAACGCATACGCCCTTTTTGGCCAACCAAGCAAGCTTGCAAAGGAAATCTGCACTACAATGAAGTCTCACTTCCCCCCGGTCAAAAGGGCCATCTGAAAAAAGTGTAAAATCCAGAAAGGCAGGACAGGCCATGGAGAACTGGGAGCCTTGTTATGCTGATGGGCGGGATGTAAATTGCCAACAGACACTCGGGAGAAGTGTATGGTGTTTCCTGAAACATCTAAAAAACAAAGCAACAGAGCCTAGGGCACTTCCACTTATGGTCCTATAGCTTAGGGAAATTAAAATCAAAAAGACACAGCCACCCCAAAGTTTGGAATGCCTCTGTTTACAAGAACCTCGTTTACAGTACAAGTTCAACATCGCAGAAAGTGAAAAATGGATAAAGAGGTTGTGGTATTTACTTACAAAGCAATATCACTCAGCCATGAAATCTATGTCATCAGGCCCTTAGCAGCACAATGAGTGGATTCAGGTATGATGATTCTAACTGAAATAAGTCACACAGAAAAAGAAACATCATAAGATATCAGTAATACACGGAATGTAAACTTGGCTCCACAGGAACTGAAATACAGAACAGAACAGGGTCTCAAATTTAGAAAACCAACTTATGCTTGCTTAAGGGTAAAGGTGAGTTGGGGTGCTGCATAAAACCAGAGATTGAAATGAGCACAGATAAAGTTCCTTAAGCCAAATATGGAATAGAGAAGAGCTACTCCTTGCTCAACGAAATGGACTCAACACCACATATTAAACGCCTAAGAATGTACCTGACTAGTAAGTATCTTAAAACCTATGGATTGCTATGTCTCCGAAAGAGAATCAAGCATGTGTACAGGGGCATAAACGCAGCAGTGATAGGATTGGAGAGGTTCGGTGAGCAAATGAAGACCCTTTGAAGTCATATTGCATGGTACCCATTCCACGGATCTCAACTCTCCAGGTTTAAGGTATTCTTCCTTCAGCTAAAACATGCATGTGGAACCTAGAGTATGATCAACCATGTGATCGGGAGACGTGTTCAAATATGTCTCTGTTTTCGTACCCTGGTACTCGGGTGCAACATTCCAGACGCTTTACTAACACCCTCCCGACTTGGAGAGTCAGTCCCTTTAACCTCCTGTTTGGCCCAGTTTGCAATTTCTGCGGAAGATGAACAGGAATAGCGAGAACCAATGAGAGACTAGCTGGAGGTGTCTGGACGGGCAAATTTAACTCTCATTTCCCACCAGGAAGAGGAATTAACCAAAGGCTCAGCGTGCCCTGCCGGAACCAGATTAGGGCCTGAAGCCATCCTGCGGTGTTGCGGCCAGGTCACAAGAAAGCGAGTTGAAGAAAGGAGCTCAGGGGCACTGTAATTCACAAACCTGCAGAGTTATAAATGACAGCTATCGTCCAAAAATATACTGAAGTAAGGCTGCCAAGAGGACTTGAAAGCGGGGCAGAATTGCAGGAAACCGATTTCAGGAGGTAGACTGGAATTGCATTGAAAGCATAGGAAAAGAGGCAGAACGTCCACAATGATGCACTTGGCCAAAAAGGGCGTATGCATTTTTTCCTGAATATATTCAGGAAAAAACGCATACGCCCTTTTTGGCCAACCAAGCAAGCTTGCAAAGGAAATCTGCACTACAATGAAGTCTCACTTCCCCCCGGTCAAAAGGGCCATCTGAAAAAAGTGTAAAATCCAGAAAGGCAGGACAGGCCATGGAGAACTGGGAGCCTTGTTATGCTGATGGGCGGGATGTAAATTGCCAACAGACACTCGGGAGAAGTGTATGGTGTTTCCTGAAACATCTAAAAAACAAAGCAACAGAGCCTAGGGCACTTCCACTTATGGTCCTATAGCTTAGGGAAATTAAAATCAAAAAGACACAGCCACCCCAAAGTTTGGGACGCCTCTGTTTACAAGAACCTCGTTTACCGTACAAGTTCAATATCACAGAAAGTGAAAAATGGATAAAGAAGTTGTGGTATTTACTTACAAAGCAATATCACTCAGCAATGAAATCTATGTCATCAGGCCCTTAGCAGCACAATGAGTGGATTCAGGTATGATGATTCTAACTGAAATAAGTCACACAGAAAAAGAAACATCATAAGATATCAGTAATACACGGAATGTAAACTTGGCTACACAGGAACTGAATTACAGAACAGAACAGGGTCTCAAATTTAGAAAACCAACTTATGCTTGCTTAAGGGTAAAGGTGAGTTGGGGTGCTGCATAAAACCAGAGATTGAAATGAGCACAGATAAAGTTCCTTAAGCCAAATATGGAATAGACAAGAGCTACTCCTTGCTCAACAAAATGGACTCAACACCGCATATTAAACGCCTAAGAATGTACCTGACTAGTAAGTATCTTAAAACCTATGGATTGCTATGTCTCCGAAAGAGAATCAAGCATGTGTACAGGGGCATAAACGCAGCAGTGATAGGATTGGAGAGGTTCGGTGAGCAAATGAAGACCCTTTGAAGTCATATTGCATGGTACCCATTCCACGGGTTTCAACTACCCAGGTTTAAGGTATTCTTCCTTCAGCTAAAACATGCATGTGGAACCTAGAGTATGATCAACCATGTGATCGGGAGACGTGTTCAAATATGTCTCTGTTTTCATACCCTGGTACTCGGGTGCAACATTCCAGACGCTTTACTAACACCCTCCCGACTTGGAGAGTCAGTCCCTTTAACCTCCTGTTTGGCCCAGTTTGCAATTTCTGCGGAAGATGAACAGGAATAGCGAGAACCAATGAGAGACTAGCTGGAGGTGTCTGGACAGGCAAATTTAACTCTCATTTCCCACCAGGAAGAGGAATTAACCAAAGGCTCAGCGTGCCCTGCCGGAACCAGATTAGGGCCTGAAGCCATCCTGCGGTGTTGCGGCCAGGTCACAAGAAAGCGAGTTGAAGAAAGGAGCTCAGGGGCACTGTAATTCATAAACCTGCAGAGTTATAAATGACAGCTATCGTCCAAAAATATACTGAAGTAAGGCTGCCAAGAGGACTTGAAAGCGGGGCAGAATTGCAGGAAACCGATTTCAGGAGGTAGACTGGAATTGCATTGAAAGCATAGGAAAAGAGGCAGAACGTCCACAATGATGCACTTGGCCAAAAAGGGCGTATGTGTTTTTTCCTGAATATATTCTGGGAAAAACGCATACGCCCTTTTTGGCCAACCAAGAAAGCTTGCAAAGGAAATCTGCACTACAATGAAGTCTCACTTCCCCCCGGTCAAAAGGGCCATCTGAAAAAAGTGTAAAATCCAGAAAGGCGGGACAGGCCATGGAGAACTGGGAGCCTTGTTATGCTGACGGGCGGGATGTAAATTGCCAACAGACACTCGGGAGAAGTGTATGGTGTTTCCTGAAACATCTAAAAAACAAAGCAACAGAGCCTAGGGCACTTCCACTTATGGTCCTATAGCTTAGGGAAATTAAAATCAAAAAGACACAGCCACCCCAAAGTTTGGAACGCCTCTGTTTACAAGAACCTCGTTTACAGTACAAGTTCAACATCGCAGAAAGTGAAAAATGGATAAAGAGGTTGTGGTATTTACTTACAAAGCAATATCACTCAGCAATGAAATCTATGTCATCAGGCCCTTAGCAGCACAATGAGTGGATTCAGGTATGATGATTCTAACTGAAATAAGTCACACAGAAAAAGAAACCTCATAAGATATCACTAATACACGGAATGTAAACTTGGCTCCACAGGAACTGAATTACAGAACAGAACAGGGTCTCAAATTTAGAAAACCAACTTATGCTTGCTTAAGGGGAAAGGTGAGTTGGGGTGCTGCATAAAACCAGAGATTGAAATGAGCACAGATAAAGTTCCTTAAGCCAAATATGGAATAGACAAGAGCTACTCCTTGCTCAACGAAATGGACTCAACACCGCATATTAAACGCCTAAGAATGTACCTGACTAGTAAGTATCTTAAAACCTATGGATTGCTATGTCTCCGAAAGAGAATCAAGCATGTGTACAGGGGCATAAACGCAGCAGTGATAGGATTGGAGAGGTTCGGTGAGCAAACGAAGACCCTTTGAAGTCATATTGCATGGTACCCATTCCACGGGTCTCAACTCTCCAGGTTTCAGGGATTCTTCCTTCAGCTAAAACATGCATGTGGAACCTAGAGTATGATCAACCATGTGATCGGGAAACGTGTTCAAATATGTCTCAGTTTTCGTACCCTGGTACTCGGGTGCAACATTCCAGATGCTTTACTAACACCCTCCCGACTTGGAGAGTCAGTCCCTTTAACCTCCTGTTTGGCCCAGTTTGCAATTTCTGCGGAAGATGAACAGGAATAGCGAGAACCAATGAGAGACTAGCTGGAGGTGTCTGGACGGGCAAATTTAACTCTCATTTCCCACCAGGAAGAGGAATTAACCAAAGGCTCAGCGTGCCATGCTGGAACCAGATTAGGGCCTGAAGCCATCCTGCGGTGTTGCGGCCAGGTCACAAGAAAGCGAGTTGAAGAAAGGAGCTCAGGGGCACTGTCATTCACAAACCTGCAGACTTATAAATGACAGCTATCGTCCAAAAATATACTGAAGTAAGGCTGCCAAGAGGACTTGAAAGCGGGGCAGAATTGCAGGAAACCGATTTCAGGAGGCAGACTGGAATTGCATTGAAAGCATAGGAAAAGAGGCAGAACGTCCACAATGATGCACTTGGCCAAAAAGGGCGTATGCGTTTTTTCCTGAATATATTCAGGAAAAAACGCATACGCCCTTTTTGGCCAACCAAGCAAGCTTGCAAAGGAAATCTGCACTACAATGAAGTCTCACTTCCCCCCGGTCAAAAGGGCCATCTGAAAAAAGTGTAAAATCCAGAAAGGCAGGACAGGCCATGGAGAACTGGGAGCCTTGTTATGCTGATGGGCGGGATGTAAATTGCCAACCGACACTCGGGAGAAGTGTATGGTGTTTCCTGAAACATCTAAAAAACAAAGCAACAGAGCCTAGGGCACTTCCACTTATGGTCCTATAGCTTAGGGAAATTAAAATCAAAAAGACACAGCCACCCCAAAGTTTGGGACGCCTCTGTTTACAAGAACCTCGTTTACCGTACAAGTTCAATATCACAGAAAGTGAAAAATGGATAAAGAAGTTGTGGTATTTACTTACAAAGCAATATCACTCAGCAATGAAATCTATGTCATCAGGCCCTTAGCAGCACAATGAGTGGATTCAGGTATGATGATTCTAACTGAAATAAGTCACACAGAAAAAGAAACATCATAAGATATCAGTAATACACGGAATGTAAACTTGGCTACACAGGAACTGAATTACAGAACAGAACAGGGTCTCAAATTTAGAAAACCAACTTATGCTTGCTTAAGGGGAAAGGTGAGTTGGGGTGCTGCATAAAACCAGAGATTGAAATGAGCACAGATAAAGTTCCTTAAGCCAAATATGGAATAGACAAGAGCTACTCCTTGCTCAACGAAATGGACTCAACACCGCATATTAAAAGCCTAAGAATGTACCTGACTAGTAAGTATCTTAAAACCTATGGATTGCTATGTCTCCGAAAGAGAATCAAGCATGTGTACAGGGGCATAAACGCAGCAGTGATAGGATTGGAGAGGTTCGGTGAGCAAATGAAGACCCTCTGAAGTCATATTGCATGGTACCCATTCCACGGGTTTCAACTACCCAGGTTTAAGGTATTCTTCCTTCAGCTAAAACATGCATGTGGAACCTAGAGTATGATCAACCATGTGATCGGGAAACGTGTTCAAATATGTCTCTGTTTTCGTACCCTGGTAATCGGGTGCAACATTCCAGACGCTTTACTAACACCCTCCCGACTTGGAGAGTCAGTCCCTTTAACCTCCTGTTTGGCCCAGTTTGCAATTTCTGCGGAAGATGAACAGGAATAGCGAGAACCAATGAGAGACTAGCTGGAGGTGTCTGGACGGGCAAATTTAACTCTCATTTCCCACCAGGAAGAGGAATTAACCAAAGGCTCAGCGTGCCCTGCCGGAACCAGATTAGGGCCTGAAGCCATCCTGCGGTGTTGCGGCCAGCTCAAAAGAAAGCGAGTTGAAGAAAGGAGCTCAGGGGCACTGTAATTCACAAACCTGCAGACTTATAAATGACAGCTATCGTCCAAAAATATACTGAAGTAAGGCTGCCAAGAGGACTTGAAAGCGGGGCAGAATTGCAGGAAACCGATTTCAGGAGGTAGACTGGAATTGCATTGAAAGCATAGGAAAAGAGGCAGAACGTCCACAATGATGCACTTGGCCAAAAAGGGCGTATGTGTTTTTTCCTGAATATATTCTGGGAAAAACGCATACACCCTTTTTGGCCAACCAAGCAAGCTTGCAAAGGAAATCTGCACTACAATGAAGTCTCACTTCCCCCCGGTCAAAAGGGCCATCTGAAAAAAGTGTAAAATCCAGAAAGGCAGGACAGGCCATGGAGAACTGGGAGCCTTGTTATGCTGACGGGCGGGATGTAAATTGCCAACAGACACTCGGGAGAAGTGTATGGTGTTTCCTGAAACATCTAAAAAACAAAGCAACAGAGCCTAGGGCACTTCCACTTATGGTCCTATAGCTTAGGGAAATTAAAATCAAAAAGACACAGCCACCCCAAAGTTTGGAACGCCTCTGTTTACAAGAACCTCGTTTACAGTACAAGTTCAACATCGCAGAAAGTGAAAAATGGATAAAGAAGTTGTGGTATTTACTTACAAAGCAATATCACTCAGCAATGAAATCTATGTCATCAGGCCCTTAGCAGCACAATGAGTGGATTCAGGTATGATGATTCTAACTGAAATAAGTCACACAGAAAAAGAAACATCATAAGATATCACTAATACACGGAATGTAAACTTGGCTCCACAGGAACTGAATTACAGAACAGAACAGGGTCTCAAATTTAGAAAACCAACTTATGCTTGCTTAAGGGGAAAGGTGAGTTGGGGTGCTGCATAAAACCAGAGATTGAAATGAGCACAGATAAAGTTCCTTAAGCCAAATATGGAATAGACAAGAGCTACTCCTTGCTCAACGAAATGGACTCAACACCGCATATTAAACGCCTAAGAATGTACCTGACTAGTAAGTATCTTAAAACCTATGGATTGCTATGTCTCCGAAAGAGAATCAAGCATGTGTACAGGGGCATAAACGCAGCAGTGATAGGATTGGAGAGGTTCGGTGAGCAAACGAAGACCCTTTGAAGTCATATTGCATGGTACCCATTCCACGGGTCTCAACTCTCCAGGTTTCAGGGATTCTTCCTTCAGCTAAAACATGCATGTGGAACCTAGAGTATGATCAACCATGTGATCGGGAAACGTGTTCAAATATGTCTCAGTTTTCGTACCCTGGTACTCGGGTGCAACATTCCAGATGCTTTACTAACACCCTCCCGACTTGGAGAGTCAGTCCCTTTAACCTCCTGTTTGGCCCAGTTTGCAATTTCTGCGGAAGATGAACAGGAATAGCGAGAACCAATGAGAGACTAGCTGGAGGTGTCTGGACGGGCAAATTTAACTCTCATTTCCCACCAGGAAGAGGAATTAACCAAAGGCTCAGCGTGCCATGCTGGAACCAGATTAGGGCCTGAAGCCATCCTGCGGTGTTGCGGCCAGGTCACAAGAAAGCGAGTTGAAGAAAGGAGCTCAGGGGCACTGTCATTCACAAACCTGCAGACTTATAAATGACAGCTATCGTCCAAAAATATACTGAAGTAAGGCTGCCAAGAGGACTTGAAAGCGGGGCAGAATTGCAGGAAACCGATTTCAGGAGGCAGACTGGAATTGCATTGAAAGCATAGGAAAAGAGGCAGAACGTCCACAATGATGCACTTGGCCAAAAAGGGCGTATGCGTTTTTTCCTGAATATATTCAGGAAAAAACGCATATGCCCTTTTTGGCCAACCACGCAAGCTTGCAAAGGAAATCTGCACTACAATGAAGTCTCACATCTCCCCGGTCAAAAGGGCCATCTGAAAAAAGTGTAAAATCCAGGAAGGCAGGACAGGCCATGGAGAACTGGGAGCCTTGTTATGCTGATGGGCGGGATGAAAATTGCCAGCAGACACTCGGGAGAAGTGTATGGTGTTTCCTGAAACATCTAAAAAACAAAGCAACAGAGCCTAGGGCACTTCCACTTATGGTCCTATAGCTTAGGGAAATTAAAATCAAAAAGACACAGCCACCCCAAACATTGGGACGCCTCTGTTTACAAGAACCTCGTTTACAGTACAAGTTCAACATCGCAGAAAGTGAAAAATGGATAAAGAAGTTGTGGTATTTACTTACAAAGCAATATCACTCAGCAATGAAATCTATGTCATCAGGCCCTTAGCAGCACAATGAGTGGATTCAGGTATGATGATTCTAACTGAAATAAGTCACACAGAAAAAGAAACATCATAAGATATCAGTAATACACGGAATGTAAACTTGGCTACACAGGAACTGAATTACAGAACAGAACAGGGTCTCAAATTTAGAAAACCAACTTATGCTTGCTTAAGGGGAAAGGTGAGTCGGGGTGCTGCATAAAACCAGAGATTGAAATGAGCACAGATAAAGTTCCTTAAGCCAAATATGGAATAGACAAGAGCTACTCCTTGCTCAATGAAATGGACTCAACACCCCATATTAAGCGCCTAAGAATGTACCTGACTAATAAGTATCTTAAAACTTATGGATTACTATGTCTCTGAAAGAGAATCAAGCATGTGTCCAGAGGCATAAACGCAGCAGTGATAGGATTGGAGAGGTTCGGTGAGCAAATGAAGACCCTCTGAAGTCATATTGCATGGTACCCATTCCACGGGTTTCAACTACCCAGGTTTAAGGTATTCTTCCTTCAGCTAAAACATGCATGTGGAACCTAGAGTATGATCAACCATGTGATCGGGAAACGTGTTCAAATATGTCTCAGTTTTCGTACCCTGGTACTTGGGTGCAACATTCCAGACGCTTTACTAACACTCTCCCGACTTGGAGAGTCAGTCCCTTTAACCTCCTGTTTGGCCCAGTTTGCAATTTCTGCGGAAGATGAACAGGAATAGCGAGAACCAATGAGAGACTAGCTGGAGGTGTCTGGACGGGCAAATTTAACTCTCATTTCCCACGAGGAAGAGGAATTAACCAAAGGCTCAGCGTGCCGTGACGGAACCAGATTAGGGCCTGAAGCCATCCTGCGGTGTTGCGGCCAGCTCAAAAGAAAGCGAGTTGAAGAAAGGAGCTCAGGGGCACTGTAATTCACAAACCTGCAGAGTTATAAATGACAGCTATCGTCCAAAAATATACTGAAGTAAGGCTGCCAAGAGGACTTGAAAGCGGGGCAGAATTGCAGGAAACCGATTTCAGGAGGTAGACTGGAATTGCATTGAAAGCATAGGAAAAGAGGCAGAACGTCCACAATGATGCACTTGGCCAAAAAGGGCGTATGCGTTTTTTCCTGAATATATTCAGGAAAAAACGCATACGCACTTTTTGGCCAACCAAGCAAACTTGCAATGGAAATCTGCACTACAATGAAATCTCACTTCAACCCGGTCAAAAGGGCCATCTGAAAAAAGTGTAAAATCCAGAAAGGCAGGACAGGCCATGGAGAACTGGGAGCCTTGTTATGCTGATGGGCGGGATGTAAATTGCCAACAGACACTCGGGAGAAGTGTATGGTGTTTCCTGAAACATCTAAAAAACAAAGCAACAGAGCCTAGGGCACTTCCACTTATGGTCCTATAGCTTAGGGAAATTAAAATCAAAAAGACACAGCCACCCCAAAGTTTGGGACGGCTCTGTTTACAAGAACCTCGTTTACGGTACAAGTTCAATATCGCAGAAAGTGAAAAATGGATAAAGAAGTTGTGGTACTTACGTACAATGCAATATCACTCAACAATGAAATCTATGTCATCAGGCCCGTAGAAGCATAATGAGTGGATTCAGGTATGATGATTCTAACTGAAATAAGTCACACAGAAAAAGAAACATCATAAGATAGCAGTAATACACGGAATGTAAACTTGGCTACACAGGAACTGAATTACAGAACAGAACAGGGTCTCACATTTAGAAAACCAACTTATGCTTGCTTAAGGGGAAAGGTGAGTTGGGGTGCTGCATAAAACCAGAGATTGAAATGAGCACAGATAAAGTTCCTTAAGCCAAATATGGAATAGACAAGAGCTACTCCTTGCTCAACGAAATGGACTCAACACCGCATATTAAACGCCGAAGAATGTACCTGACTAGTAAGTATCTTAAAACCTATTGATTGCTATGTCTCCGAAAGAGAATCAAGCATGTGTACAGGGGCATAAATGCAGCAGTGATAGGATTGGAGAGGTTCGGTGAGCAAATGAAGACCCTTTGAAGTCATATTGCATCGTACCCATTCCACGGGTTTCAACTTCCCAGTTTTAAGGTATTCTTCCTTCTGCTAAAACATGCATGTGGAACCTAGAGTATGATCAACCATGTGATCGGGAGACGTGTTCAAATATGTCTCAGTTTTCGTACCCTGGTACTTGGGTGCAACATTCCAGACGCTTTACTAACACTCTCCCGACTTGGAGAGTCAGTCCCTTTAACCTCCTGTTTGGCCCAGTTTGCAATTTCTGCGGAAGATGAACAGGAATAGCGAGAACCAATGAGAGACTAGCTGGAGGTGTCTGGACGGGCAAATTTAACTCTCATTTCCCACCAGGAAGAGGAATTAACCAAAGGCTCAGCGTGCCCTGCCGGAACCAGATTAGGGCCTGAAGCCATCCTGCGGTGTTGCGGCCAGCTCAAAAGAAAACGAGTTGAAGAAAGGAGCTCAGGGGCACTGTAATTCACAAACCTGCAGAGTTATAAATGACAGCTATCGTCCAAAAATATACTGAAGTAAGGCTGCCAAGAGGACTTGAAAGCGGGGCAGAATTGCAGGAAACCGATTTCAGGAGGTAGACTGGAATTGCATTGAAAGCATAGGAAAAGAGGCAGAACGTCCACAATGATGCACTTGGCCAAAAAGGGCGTATGCGTTTTTTCCTGAATATATTCAGGAAAAACCGCATACGCCCTTTTTGGCCAACCAAGCAAACTTGCAAAGGAACTCTGCACTACAATGAAGTCTCACTTCAACCCAGTCAAAAGGGCCATCTGAAAAAAGTGTAAAATCCAGAAAGGCAGGACAGGCCATGGAGAACTGGGAGCCTTGTTATGCTGATGGGCGGGGTGTAATTTGCCAACAGACACTCGGGAGAAGTGTATGGTGTTTCCTGAAACATCTAAAAAACAAAGCAACAGAGCCTAGGGCACTTCCACTTATGGTCCTATAGCTTAGGGAAATTAAAATCAAAAAGACACAGCCACCCCAAAGTTTGGGACGGCTCTGTTTACAAGGACCTCGTTTACGGTACAAGTTCAACATCGCACAAAGTGAAAAATGGATAAAGAAGTTGTGGTACTTACGTACAATGCAATATCACTCAGCAATGAAATCTATGTCATCAGGCCCATAGCAGCATAATGAGTGGATTCAGGTATGATGATTCTAACTGAAATAAGTCACACAGAAAAAGAAACATCATAAGATATCAGTAATACACGGAATGTAAACTTGGCTACACAGGAACTGAATTACAAAACAGAACAGGGTCTCAAATTTAGAAAACCAACTTATGCTTGCTTAAGGGGAAAGGTGAGTTGGTGTGCTGCATAAAACCAGAGATTGAAATGAGCACAGATAAAGTTCCTTAAGTCAAATATGGAATAGACAAGAGCTACTCCTTGCTCAACGAAATGGACTCAACACCCCATATTAAATGCCTAAGAATGTACCTGACTAGTAAGTATCTTAAAACCTATGGATTGCTATGTCTCCGAAAGGGAATCAAGCCTGTGTACAGGGGCATAAACGCAGCAGTGATAGGATTGGAGAGGTTCGGTGAGCAAATGAAGACCCTTTGAAGTCATATTGCATGGTACCCATTCCAAGAGTCTCAACTCTCCAGGTTTCAGGGATTCTTCCTTCAGCTAAAACATGCATGTGGAACCCAGAGTATGATCAACCATGTGATCGGGAGACTTGTTCCAAAATGTCTCAGTTCTCGTCCCCTGGTACTCGGGTGCAACATTCCAGACGCTTTACTAACACTCTCCTGACTTGGAGAGTCAGTGCCTTTAACCTCCTGTTTGGCCCAGTTTGCAATTTCTGCGGAAGATGAACAGGAATAGGGAGAACCAATGAGAGACTAGCTGGAGGTGTCTGGACGGGCAAATTTAACTCTCATTTCCCACCAGGAAGAGGAATTAACCAAAGGCTCAGCATGTCGTGCCGGGACCAGATTAGGGCCTGAAGCCATCCTGCGGTGTTGCGGCCAGCTCAAAAGAAAGCGAGTTGAAGAAAGGAGCTCAGGGGCACTGTAATTCACAAACCTGCAGACTTATAAATGACAGCTATCTTCCAAAAATATACTGAAGTAAGGTTGCCAAGAGGACTTGAAAGAGGGGAAGAATTGCAGGAAACCGATTTCAGGAGGTAGACTGGAATTGCATTGAAAGCATAGGAAAACAGGGAGAACGTCCACAATGATGCACTTCGCCAAAAAGGGCGTATGCGTTTTTTCCTGACATACGCCCTTTTTGGCCAACCAAGCAAGCTTGCAAAGGAAATCTGCACTACAATGAAGTCTCACTTCCCCCCGGTCAAAAGGGCCATCTGAAAAAAGTGTAAAATCCAGAAAGGCAGGACAGGCCATGGAGAACTGGGAGCCTTGTTATGCTGATGGGCGGGATGAAAATTGCCAGCAGACACTCGGGAAAAGTGTATGGTGTTTCCTGAAACATCTAAAAAACAAAGCAACAGAGCCTAGGGCACTTCCACTTATGGTCCTATAGCTTAGGGAAATTAAAATCAAAAAGACACAGCCACCCCAAAGTTTGGGACGCCTCTGTTTACAAGAACCTCGTTTACCGTACAAGTTCAACATCGCAGAAAGTGAAAAATGGATAAAGAAGTTGTGGTATTTACTTACAAAGCAATATCACTCAGCAATGAAATCTATGTCATCAGGCCCTTAGCAGCACAATGAGTGGATTCAGGTATGATGATTCTAACTGAAATAAGTCACACAGAAAAAGAAACATCATAAGATATCAGTAATACACGGAATGTAAACTTGGCTACACAGGAACTGAATTACAGAACAGAACAGGGTCTCAAATTTAGAAAACCAACTTATGCTTGCTTAAGGGGAAAGGTGAGTTGGGGTGCTGCATAAAACCAGAGATTGAAATGAGCACAGATAAAGTTCCTTAAGCCAAATATGGAATAGACAAGAGCTACTCCTTGCTCAACGAAATGGACTCAACACCGCATATTAAACGCCTAAGAATGTACCTGACTAGTAAGTATCTTAAAACCTATGGATTACTATGTCTCTGAAAGAGAATCAAGCATGTGTCCAGAGGCATAAACGCAGCAGTGATAGGATTGGAGAGGTTCGGTGAGCAAATGAAGACCCTTTGAAGTCATATTGCATCGTACCCATTCCACGGGTTTCAACTTCCCAGTTTTAAGGTATTCTTCCTTCTGCTAAAACATGCATGTGGAACCTAGAGTATGATCAACCATGTGATCGGGAAACGTGTTCAAATATGTCTCAGTTTTCGTACCCTGGTACTTGGGTGCAACATTCCAGACGCTTTACTAACACCCTCCCGACTTGGAGAGTCAGTCCCTTTAACCTCCTGTTTGGCCCAGTTTGCAATTTCTGCGGAAGATGAACAGGAATAGCGAGAACCAATGAGAGACTAGCTGGAGGTGTCTGGACGGGCAAATTTAACTCTCATTTCCCACCAGGAAGAGGAATTAACCAAAGGCTCAGCGTGCCATGCCGGAACCAGATTAGGGCCTGAAGCCATCCTGCGGTGTTGCGGCCAGCTCAAAAGAAAGCGAGTTGAAGAAAGGAGCTCAGGGGCACTGTAATTCACAAACCTGCAGAGTTATAAATGACAGCTATCGTCCAAAAATATACTGAAGTAAGGCTGCCAAGAGGACTTGAAAGCGGGGCAGAATTGCAGGAAACTGATTTCAGGAGGTAGACTGGAATTGCATTGAAAGCATAGGAAAAGAGGCAGAACGTCCACAATGATGCACTTGGCCAAAAAGGGCGTATGCGTTTTTTCCTGAATATATTCAGGAAAAAACGCATATGCCCTTTTTGGCCAACCAAGCAAGCTTGCAAAGGAAATCTGCACTACAATGAAGTCTCACTTCCCCCCGGTCAAAAGGGCCATCTGAAAAAAGTGTAAAATCCAGAAAGGCAGGACAGGCCATGGAGAACTGGGAGCCTTGTTATGCTGATGGGCGGGATGTAAATTGCCAACAGACACTCGGGAGAAGTGGATGGTGTTTCCTGAAACATCTAAAAAACAAAGCAACAGAGCCTAGGGCACTTCCACTTATGGTCCTATAGCTTAGGGAAATTAAAATCAAAAAGACACAGCCACCCCAAAGTTTGGGACGGCTCTGTTTACAAGAACCTCGTTTACGGTACAAGTTCAATATCGCAGAAAGTGAAAAATGGATAAAGAAGTTGTGGTACTTACGTACAATGCAATATCACTCAACAATGAAATCTATGTCATCAGGCCCGTAGCAGCATAATGAGTGGATTCAGGTATGATGATTCTAACTGAAATAAGTCACACAGAAAAAGAAACATCATAAGATATCAGTAATACACGGAATGTAAACTTGGCTACACAGGAACTGAATTACAAAACAGAACAGGGTCTCAAATTTAGAAAACCAACTTATGCTTGCTTAAGGGGAAAGGTGAGTTGGGGTGCTGCATAAAACCAGAGATTGAAATGAGCACAGATAAAGTTCCTTAAGCGAAATATGTAATAGACAAGAGCTACTCCTTGCTCAACGAAATGGACTCAACAACCCATATTACACGCCTAAGAATGTACCTGACTAGTAAGTATCTTAAAACCTATGGATTGCTATGTCTCCAAAAGAGAATGAAGCGTGTGTACAAGGGCATAAACGCAGCAGTGATAGGATTGGAGAGGTTCGGTGAGCAAATGAAGACCCTTTGAAGTCATATTGCATGGTACCCATTCCACGGGTTTCAACTACCCAGGTTTAAGGTATTCTTCCTTCAGCTAAAACATGCATGTGGAACCTAGAGTATGATCAACCATGTGATCGGGAGACGTGTTCAAATATGTCTCAGTTTTCGTACCCTGGTACTCGGGTGCAACATTCCAGACACATTACTAACACTCTCCCCACTTGGAGAGTCAGTGTCTTTAACCTCCTGTTTGGCCCAGTTTGCAATTTCTGCGGAAGATGAACAGGAATAGCGAGAACCAATGAGAGACTAGCTGGAGGTGTCTGGACGGGCAAATTTAACTCTCATTTCCCACGAGGAAGAGGAATTAACCAAAGGCTCAGCATGCCGTGACGGAACCAGATTAGGGCCTGAAGCCATCCTGCGGTGTTGCGGCCAGCTCAAAAGAAAGCGAGTTGAAGAAAGGAGCTCAGGGGCACTGTAATTCACAAACCTGCAGAGTTATAAATGACAGCTATCGTCCAAAAATATACTGAAGTAAGGCTGCCAAGAGGACTTGAAAGCGGGGCAGAATTGCAGGAAACCGATTTCAGGAGGTAGACTGGAATTGCATTGAAAGCATAGGAAAAGAGGCAGAACGTCCACAATGATGCACTTGGCCAAAAAGGGCGTATGCGTTTTTTCCTGAATATATTCAGGAAAAACCGCATACGCCCTTTTTGGCCAACCAAGCAAACTTGCAAAGGAAATCTGCACTACAATGAAGTCTCACTTCAACCCGGTCAAAAGGGCCATCTGAAAAATGTGTAAAATCCAGAAAGGCAGGACAGGCCATGGAGAACTGGGAGCCTTGTTATGCTGATGGGCGGGGTGTAATTTGCCAACAGACACTCGGGAGAAGTGTATGGTGTTTCCTGAAACATCTAAAAAACAAAGCAACAGAGCCTAGGGCACTTCCACTTATGGTCCTATAGCTTAGGGAAATTAAAATCAAAAAGACACAGCCACCCCAAAGTTTGGGACGGCTCTGTTTACAAGAACCTCGTTTACGGTACAAGTTCAATATCGCACAAAGTGAAAAATGGATAAAGAATTTGTGGTACTTACGTACAATGCAATATCACTCAGCAATGAAATCTATGTCATCAGGCCCGTAGCAGCATAATGAGTGGATTCAGGTATGATGATTCTAACTGAAATAAGTCACACAGAAAAAGAAACATCATAAGATATCAGTAATACACGGAATGTAAACTTGGCTACACAGGAACTGAATTACAAAACAGAACAGGGTCTCAAATTTAGAAAACCAACTTATGCTTGCTTAAGGGGAAAGGTGAGTTGGTGTGCTGCATAAAACCAGAGATTGAAATGAGCACAGATAAAGTTCCTTAAGTCAAATATGGAATAGACAAGAGCTACTCCTTGCTCAATGAAATGGACTCAACACCCCATATTAAATGCCTAAGAATGTACCTGACTAGTAAGTATCTTAAAACCTATGGATTGCTATGTCCCCGAAAGGGAATCAAGCCTGTGTACAGGGGCATAAACGCAGCAGTGATAGGATTGGAGAGGTTCGGTGAGCAAATGAAGACCCTTTGAAGTCATATTGCATGGTACCCATTCCACGAGTCTCAACTCTCCAGGTTTCAGGGATTCTTCCTTCAGCTAAAACATGCATGTGGAACCCAGAGTATGATCAACCATGTGATCGGGAGACTTGTTCCAAAATGTCTCAGTTCTCGTCCCCTGGTACTCGGGTGCAACATTCCAGACGCTTTACTAACACTCTCCCGACTTGGAGAGTCAGTGCCTTTAACCTCCTGTTTGGCCCAGTTTGCAATTTCTGCGGAAGATGAACAGGAATAGGGAGAACCAATGAGAGACTAGCTGGAGGTGTCTGGACGGGCAAATTTAACTCTCATTTCCCACCAGGAAGAGGAATTAACCAAAGGCTCAGCATGTCGTGCCGGGACCAGATTAGGGCCTGAAGCCATCCTGCGGTGTTGCGGCCAGCTCACAAGAAAGCGAGTTGAAGAAAGGAGCTCAGGGGCACTGTAATTCACAAACCTGCAGACTTATAAATGACAGCTATCGTCCAAAAATATACTGAAGTAAGGTTGCCAAGAGGACTTGAAAGCGGGGAAGAATTGCAGGAAACCGATTTCAGGAGGTAGACTGGAATTGCATTGAAACCATAGGAAAAGAGGCAGAACGTCCACAATGATGCACTTGGCCAAAAAGGGCGTATGCGTTTTTTCCTGAATCAGGAAAAAACGCATACGCACTTTTTGGCCAACCAAGCAAGCTTGCAAAGGAAATCTGCACTACAATGAAGTCTCACTTCCCCCCGGTCAAAAGGGCCATCTGAGAAAAGTGTAAAATCCAGAAAGGCAAGACAGGCCATGGAGAACTGGGAGCCTTGTTATGCTGATGGGCGGGATGTAAATTGCCAACAGACACTCGCGAGAAGTGTATGGTGTTTCCTGAAACATCTAAAAAACAAAGCAACAGAGCCTAGGGCACTTCCACTTATGGTCCTATAGCTTAGGGAAATTAAAATCAAAAAGACACAGCCACCCCACAGTTTGGGACAGCTCTGTTTACAAGAACCTCGTTTACGGTACAAGTTCAATATCGCAGAAAGTGAAAAATGGATAAAGAAGTTGTGGTACTTATGTACAATGCAAAATCACTCAGCCATGAAATCTATGTCATCAGGCCCATAGCAGCATAATGAGTGGATTCAGGTATGATGATTCTAACTGAAATATGTCACACAGAAAAAGAAACATCATAAGATATCACTAATACACGGAATGTGAACTTGGCTACACATGAACTGAATTACAAAACAGAACAGGGTCTCAAGTTTAGAAAACCAACTTATGCTTCCTTAAGGGGGAAAGTGAGTTGGGGTGCTGCATAAAACCAGAGTTTGAAATTAGCACAGATACCATTCAATAAGCCAAATATGTAATAGACAAGACCTACCCCTTGCTCAACAAAATGGACTCAACAATGAGGTATCACCTCACACCTGATAGAATGGGCATCATGAGAAAGTCTACAAACAAAAATGCTGGAAAGGGTGTGGAGAAAAGGAACCCTCTTCCACTATTGTTGGGAATATAAATTGATACAGTCACTACGGAGAACAATATGGAGTTTCTTAAGAAACTAACAATAGAATTACCATATGATACAGCAATCCCAGTACTGGACATATACCCAGACAAAACCATAAATCAAAACGAGACATTCACCGCAATGTTCATTGCATCACTATTTACAATATCGAGGTAATGGAAGCAACCTAAATGCCCACAGACAGACGAATGCATAAAGCTGTGGTACATATATAAAATGGAATATTACTAAGCCATGAAAAGGAATGAAATTGGGTCATTTGTAGAGACGTCGATGGATCTAGAGACTGTCATACAGAGTGAAGTAAGTCAGAAAGAGAAAAACAAATCTTGTATATTCATGCATATATGTGGAACCTAGAAAAACTGTACAGATTAACCATTTTGCAAGGCATAAATAGAGCAACAGATGTAGACAACAAATGTATGGACAACAAGGGGGGAAAGCTGTTGGGGGGGTGGTGGTGGGAGGAGTTGAGAGACTGGGATTGGCATGTATACATTTATATGTATAAAATAGATAACCAATAAGAACCTGCTGTATAAAAATATAAAATAAAATTCAAAATTAAAAAGAAATAAAATTTAAAAAATAAAACAGAAAAAACAATTATTCCCTTCACATACATGTATTTATATGAATAAATTATTTCCATGCTTATATCTGTAAATACAAAAAAGAGGAATAAAATCTACCTTGAACCAAAAACGAAAAAGAGAAAAAAAACACAGAACCCACCAGTTCCACAGAGGAAAACCGTATCAGGGCACTTGCTCCAGTTGTAAACAATTCTGAAGTTGGCCAGTGGTGGGGAATCGTCTCCCATTCAGCCAGCAGCCCCCACGCAACAAGCGTCCTCATTGCAAAGCTGGGGCACCGTGCCGAGGCATCTGTGAGTAAACGTGAGCTGAGCCCCAGGCCAGTTGCTGCTGAACTATTCCCACCCGTCCCAGGTAAAACACCTGAATATATACAAGGACTTGAAAGCCTAGAGGAAGGGCCATAGAGCCACACGAGTGACAGCATGCCGGCCGACTTGGTGCCTGCAGGCCAGCCAGGATGGTCCTGGCCCTGGGTGCTCTTCTGGAAGATTTCCATTACCCTGACTGAGATACCCGTCCTGTCCCTGCCCCCACTGCCTTTTTCCTTCCTCACCTCTGCCCAGGGAGAAATTCCAGCAGCAGGTATGGGTGACACATCCTCTTCTTTAGCAGGTGGCAGCCTGGCAACTGCTGCAGAAAGTCCAGCAGAGCCCCACTCACACTGGGCCACCCACAAAGCCGTGGCCTCTCACTCCCTCCCACCAGCCCAGCCCCGAGACTGCTGACAGGGCAGAGAAAATGGCATCAGGCACGGCTGCAGGGGCTCTTGCTGCCTGGAGTGGTATTTATATTGATCTCAACCCAGGCACACCTGGGGAGGGCTGGCCCGCACGGTAAGGCTGCCCAGGTCAGCCAATCATCACCCCTCAGGGGCTCACAGTTGCAGAAAATGGAACTTGCTGAACCGGCCAGGTCCAAGGAACAGGTGTGGGCTCCTGAGAGTCAGGATAGACAAGGGGCTGCAGCTTTGGCTTGTTTTCTAATCATTTTATCTGGCCCATGAGTGGGAGACAACTTCAAGAAAACCCTCTCCTTATGAGAGGAACCCAGGAGTCAGGGAGAGGAGGGGTGGGTGGTGGTTGGAGACAGAGGCCTGGTGCCCCGGGTGCAGTGGAAGTCTCTGGAAGACCAGGTGGAGGGAGGCCGCACAGAGTGATGCCCAGGGTCACAGACCTGTCGCAGCTGCTGTTTGTTAGTTCAAGTCCTGCTCTGAGGTGCTCTGTGCCAGCTCTGAGCGACAGGTGAGCTGGGGGTGCTCTGCAATGAGGGCTATGTGCACGGTTCCTGTGTGCCCAGCCCTGCCATGGTACCTGCAAGGGTAGCTCTGTATCCTGGGAAGGGCCTGACCACGAGAGCCCCGTGGGCTGGGGTGGGGGTGGGGTACCTGCCCAGGTGAGCTCCATATTCTGGGATTGGTCTGACCACGAGAGCCCCATGGGCTGCTGGGGACCTGGTAAAGGATGTCAGGACAGTCAGTGAAGCCACCGAGGATATACCTCCAGTTGCTCCTAATTCCTACACCCTGCTGGTCATTCTACCAACCACCAGGACATGGTATTCTGTATTAGTCTTCAATGATGCCTTCTTTTGTATTCCATTAGTCCCAGAGTCACAAGAAATTTTGGCTTGTGAGTGGCAGGACTCAACATACAACTAAAACAATACTTCCGGGCCGTCTTGCCCCAAGGGTGCAAAAATTCCCACACCATCTTTGGGGAAAGCTTAGCTAAAGACCTAAAAGTTCTACCTCTGGAAAAGGAAACCCTCCTTCAGTACGCAGACGACATTCTGATCGCCAGCCCTACTAAGGAGGCCTCTGAACTACCAAGCCAATAAAGGATAGAAGTTGTCCAAGAAAAAGCTCAAATATCACAGACTGCGGTGACCTGCCTGGGCTTCATTCTCACAGAAGGTCGGAGAAGCCCATCCCAGGAAAGGGAAGAAACCATTTGCAGCCTTACCCCTTTCTAAAACTAGAAGACAGCTTAGGGGTTCCTGGGGAGGCCAGGGTTTGCTGCTTCTGGATCCCTAACTACAGTCTACTAGCTGGGCCTCTATATGAAACACTGAAAGGAAAAGATGATGATCCTTTTGAATAGAATCCAGAAGTGGCCTTTCAAGAATGGAAAGAGCAGTCAATTCAGACCCTTGCCCTGGAACTCCCTAATTTAGCTAAACCCTTTGACCTTTACATTCCCGGTGAAAGGTGAATCGCCATTGGAGAATTAGTGCAAAAACTGGGACCACTTGAAATGGAACAATGCAAGAATGCCATCCAGGTAGGATAAACTACGGTCACCAAGGGGCTTGGCCCACTGCCGCATCTGGCCAAGATACTGGCGGTATCTAAAAACCTGGAAATCAGCAGCCCAAAAGGCCACCTCCTTCCTAAGGGAAAAGGACCCCACGTGGTGATCCTAACCACCAACGATGCCCTGAAGTTGCAGGGTTCGCTCCGTGGGCACACCGACCTCGAGTGAGGAGGCCCTCCAACTCCAACATCCAGAGAGATAACCGGGGGCAACAGGGCACCATGACGACTCGTGTGAACATCACTTGACCTGGAGTTTCTCTCATAAAACAATAAGAGTGTGTCCCAAAAGAGTAGACTACTGCTTGCAGGACTTACTGCACCCAGAGGGGAGCTAATAATCTTGGCGGGGGAACCGTATATCACACTGTCACCATAGAAAAGCCTACAGACACCGTGATGATGGTGGCCAATAAGACCGGCTGGACTCCTGTTTACTTCAAAAGGCTGTTGACTCAGTGGTCATCATGGTCCTTGATCACCACTGACCCTGGACTGTCTGGGAGTTGAGCGGGCAGGGCTCTGACACCTGGTGCTGTTTGTACGTTAATTCAGGGGCCTAATTGAAGAAAGCGCAGACTACTGGTCAGAGCATCTAGGCTGGCAGAAACGGTCAGCCTAAGGTGGCCGAACAAATGTGGGGCGGGGTGAAACCGGCCCCCACAGTGTCTCTGCACATCTCTTTCCTGGACCCTTAAAGGTCATTAGAATCTATAACACTTCCAATGCTGGTGCTCAGGTGGACGAGCAGGGAGGCAGGGGGCCTGGGGACAATCAACGTCACCTGGAGGCTGCTGGGGAGAAGCTCTGACCCTCGCCCCCGGGTATTAGGGCTCCCAACTCAGCACTCAGCAGTTACAGAAGAAGTGTCTGCACCCTCAGCACTCCAAGAATGAGGAACGGGACAAAAGGCAGAGGAGGGGTTTGTCCCCAGCAAAGCCCATTAAAAATCCCTGGGAGATAAAAATAGAATCTGGGCAATAAAGTCAAGTCTAACCTTTTTTATCCTTTGTGCTTTGTCTAATTTCACGTGCTCCTAGGGTCCCGCATGCAGAGGTTCCACACCCGGCACTTCAGACCAGATTTCCTAGTGCAGAATGGCTGGGTCGACACCTCAGCTCCTGGGGCCCAGTGCAGACTCCGCGATATAGAGCCTGAGCTGCAGCCAACCTGGCCCTCGAGAGCTCCGCCCCCTCCCTCCCACTGACTCTGACAGGATCTCTACACAGCAGCCCAGCCCACAGCCCACGGGGTAGTGCATGCTCTCACCTCTCCATTCTCTGATCAAAATATAAAGTTTCCTTTGCTTGTGAACCAAACTCAGTCTCGATCTGTTGGCCCCAATGACACTGGGCAGGGGGACACTTGTTGGGGTCCACTCTGGAGGATCAGTAACAGAAATTGAGACTATTGTAACCTCAATGAACAGATGTGTGAGCCAAACTGTAGTTAACATAGAACAGTGTATAAGGCTCGGGTAAAATAAGATGTTTCTAACACTTCCATTTGATATTTCCATCACTTTATTATAAGCAAGTTCAGTGAAAAGGTTTGTCTTATTTGTCAGGTCAATATTAGAGAAACGAAGTGATTTCTTTCCAAGGATGTACATCTAATAATCTTGGTTAAAGCTTCAATCTTGTTTTAAATGCTTTTCCATTGAAAATGATACCTCTCTTTCAGCTCCCCCATTTCTGAGAAGTATAAAATCTTATAATTTATTATTACCAAAGGGGAAAGGTGGGAGGAGGGATAAATTAACAGTTTGGGATTAACACATACACACTGCTATGTATAAAATAGATCATCAACAAGGAACTACTGTATAGCACAGGGAACTACACTCAACATTTTGCAATAACCTATAAGGGGAAATAATCTGAAAAAGAATAGATATTTTTATTGACATCATCTATCAATGACAGTTAAAGTGTAACCTAAGGGAAGCTGGTGGTGAGTGCTTCTGACCCTGAAGACTTCAATCATCTAAAGTTTGGACTCTGCCTACTTCCCAAGGCCCTTAATGAACATATGTGTAGCCGTAGCTTAAAAAATTGCCCAGTTTGGGTTTCGGGGAGACACTGATTTTGAAAAAGCCCTGGTGTTCTCCTTACATGAATGGGACTCTTCCTACTGCTAAAACATGTCTGTCACACCCAGAGGATGGTATACCGTCTGATCGGGAAGAGTTTGGAAAAGGCATCTCATCTCCTCATCTCCTGGTGCTCGGGTTCACCCCTCCAGCGTCTTTACTAACAGTCTCCCCACTTGGAGATGTCAGCACTGTCAACATCCTGTTGCGTACAGTTTGGAATTTGTCCAGAGGATGAAGCGGAAGGATGAGGAACAATGAGAGACAAGTCCTAGGTGTTCAGACAGGCACATGTCACTCTAATTTCCAATCAGGAAGACGAATTGACCAAAGGCTAGGGTTGCCCATGGAAACAGTATAGGGCTTGAGGAAATCCTGCTGCTTTGTGGCCAGTTCCCATAAACACAAGTTGAACAATGGAACTCAGGGGCAGTAAAATTCACAAAACTGCAGAGTTGAAAATATCCATCACTGAAAAATGTCTTGAGGAAAGTCAGAGAAAAGGACTTGTAAGCAAGGGAGAATGGCAGGAAAGGGATTTGAGGAGGTAGAAAGGACTCGCCATTAAGCACAAGAAAAGGAGCTGAACATTGCCAACATTGCAGTTGGCCAAAAAGGGTGTATGCGTTTTTTTCTGTATATATTCAAGAAAAGGGCATACACTTTTTTAGCCAACCAAACAGGTGGGCACTGGAAGTCAATACTACAAAAGATATCACTTCGCATCAGTCAGAAGAGCCATCCTCATAAAGCGTAAACAACAGAAATGCAGGACAGGGCAAGGAGAAGAGGGAGCCCTGTGAGACTTATAGTGGAAATGTATATTGCCAACGGCCATTCTGGAGAAGTGTATTGTGTTTACTAAAGCATCTAAAAAATGAGCTACAGAGCATAGGGCACTTGCACTCATGGGCGTATATCTTGAGAAAAACAAAAATCGAGAGGACACAGGCACCCCAATGTTTACCCCCTCTCTGTTTAAAAGATCCTCAACTAGGATATAACTTAAATGTCTCTGGAGGGAAAAAATGGGTAGAGATGTGGTACTTAGGTAGAGTGGAATATTATTCAGCCTGGAAATCAATGAAATATGGCCAGTTGTAACAACTCCGGAGGAGTTACGTATGATCTTTCTAAGTGACAGAATTCAAAAAGAAAAAGACACATATCATAAGATATCACTTAAAGGTGGAATCCAAAATGGCTACACATGAAATAAATTACAAAACAAAAACATAGTCAAATATGTAGAAAACACGCATAAGGCTGCTAAACGGGAAAGGTGGGGAGGGGTGAAGCATCACCCAGGAGGTTGAAATTAGCAAAGATACCATTCCAAATACCAAACTGATAATCAACAAGGCCTACACGGTAGCTAAAAGAACTGCACTCAGCACACTCAAGTCACCGGAAAAGAATATATACGACTGGTAAGAATCTGAAAAAGAATTTACTGATGTCTCTCTGTACGTGAATCAAGTGGATGTACAGCAGCAAGAAACAGAGCTTTGAAAATCAGCTGTAACCAATATAGTAATAAATTGAAAAAAATAAACGACAGAGAGACAGAGAAAACCTCTTACAACTTTTCCTCAGGGCCGGTGATGCAACATGGATTGAACACATCTAGACCCACAGCAGGATGAGACATAAGGCTGGAAACTGTTTGCGCTAAGAGAAATGTGAGGTTGGGTGAGGAAATGCACACCCTTTAAAGTAATACTACCTGGTACCCATTCAATGGGTCCCAAATATGCAGGTTCAAGGGATCGTCCTACAGCTAAAACATGCATGGAAAACCCAGAGGACTGTACACCATGTGATCGGGAGATGTGTCTAAAATGCAGCTCATTTATCCTCTCCTGGTGCTCCTGTTCACCATTCCAGCCACGTTACTTAGAATCTCCCCACTTGGAGAATCAGCACATTTCAACTTCTGTTTCACACATTTTGCAAATTGTGAGGAGGATGAACGGGGAACCAATGAGAGAATAGTTGTAGGGGTTTGGACGGGCACATATCACTCTAATTTCCCATTAAGAATAAGAATTGAAAAAAGGCTCAGCCCGCCTCGCCCGAGCCAAAATAGGGCCTGAAGCAATCCTGCGGGTTTGAGGCCAGCTCACAAAAGAGCAACTTAAAAAATGGAGCTCAGGGTCACTGCAATTCACAAACCTGCAGAGTTATAAATGAAAACTAACGTCCAAAAATATGTTGAGGTAAGGCAAAGAAGAGGATCTGAATGCAAGACAGAATTGCAAGAAACAGATTTCAAGAGATAGATTGGACTCGTCTTTAAAGCACATGAAAAGCGGCAGAATTTCGACAATGATGCAGTTGGCCCAAAAGGGCGTATGCGTTTTTTCCTGATTATATCCAGGAAAAAACGCATACGCACTTTATGGGCAACGAAGCAAGCAAGCAATGCAAATGTGCACAACAAAGAAGTCTCATTTCCCACTGGTCAAAAGGGCCATCCTAAAAAATTGTAAAAACCAGAAATGCAGGACAGGCCATGGAGAACAGGGAGCCTTTATACGCTGATGGGCAGTGTGTGAACTGCCGAGAGCCACTCTGGAGAAGTGTATGGTGGTTCCTAAATCATCTAAAAAACAGAGCTACAGAGCATAGGACACTTCCAATCATGGGAGTATATCTAGGGAAATCTAAAAATTAACAAGACACAAGCACACCACAGTTTAGGGCTACTCTGTTTACAAGAACCTCAACTTCAGTATACCTTAAATATCCCAGGAAAGAGAACAATGGATAAAGAAGATGTGGTACTTATGTACAATGGAATATCTCTTCACCATGAAATCAATGTAATAAGGCTAGTAGAAGGATAAAGAGTGGATTTAGGTCCGATAATACTACTTGAAATAAGTCAAACAGAAAAAGAAACATATCATAAGATATCACTTATAGAGGGAGGGTAAATATGGCTGCACAAGAAATGAATTACAGAACAGAACAGTGTCTCACATTTAGAAAACACACTTATTTCAGCTTAAGGGGAAAGGAGAGGTGGGGTGATGCATAAAACCAGAGTTTGAAATTAGCACAGATACCGTTCAATAAACCAAATAGATATTAGACAAGATCTACACCTTGCTCAATGAACTGGCCTCAACACACCCTATACACCGCAGAGAAATATATCTGAGTAATAAGAATCTTAAAACCCATGTATTGATATATCTCCATAAGGGAATCAAGTGTGTGCAGAGTGGCACAAACACAGCAGTGAAAATGAGCTAAACCCCATTATAGAAATAAATTTTAAAAACAAAATGCAGAAACAATGAAAGAGAGAAAAATTCTTACAAAATTCGCTCAGGGGCTGTGATGCAACCTGGATTGACCACATATAAACCCACAGCTGGATAAGACATAAGGCTGGACACTTGGGGCTGAGAGGATTGATGAGCTTTGGTGAGCAACTGCCAAAAGTTTAATGCAATACTTCATGCTACTCATTCCAAGGGTCCCAACACTCCAGGTTGAAGGGAATCTTCCTACAGCTAAACCATGCTTGGGAAACCCAGCGACTGGTATACCATATGATCGGGAAAGGTTTCTAAAACGCACCTCATTTTTCCTCTCCTGGGGCTCCGGATCGACATTCCAGCCGCTTTACCAAAAATATCCCCACATGCAGAGTCAATGCCTTTAAGTTCTGGTATCGCACAGTCTGCAGTTAGTGCGGAGGATGAATGGGAATAGGGGGAACCAGTGAGAAACTAGCTGTAGCGGTTTCAATGGGCACATGTCACTCTAAATTCACATCAGTAAGAAGAATAAACCAAAGGCACAGCAAGGTGCCCCAGAAGAAGAATAGGGCCTGAAGGAATCATGTGGTTATGAGGCAAGATCACAAAAATAAGAGCTGAAAAATGGAGCTAAGGGCCACTGCAATTCAAAAACATGCAGAGTTATAAAGGCCAACTATTTTCAAAAAATATATTGAGGTAAGGCTATGAAGAGGCATTGAAAGCAAGGCAGAATTGCAGGAAAACGATTTCAGGAGGTAGACTGGAATTGAATTTAAAGCATAGGAAAAGAGGCAGAACGTCCACAATGATTCACTTGGCCAAAAAGGGCGTATGCCTTTTTTCCTGAATTTATTCAGGAAAAAAGGCATACGCCCTTTTTGGCCAACCAAGCAAGCTTGCAAAGGAAATCTGCACTACAATGAAGTCTCACTTCCCCCCGGTCAAAAGGGCCATCTGAAAAAAGTGTAAAATCCAGAAAGGCAGGACAGGCCATGGAGAACTGGGAGCCTTGTTATGCTGATGGGCGAGATGTGTATGGTGTTTCCTGAAACATCTAAAAAACAAAGCAACAGAGCCTAGGGCACTTCCACTTATGGTCCTATAGCATAGGGAAATTAAAATCAAAAAGACACAGCCACCCCAAAATTTGGGACGCCTCTGTTTACAAGAACCTCGTTAACCATACAAGTTCAATATCACAGAAAGTGAAAAATGGATAAAGAACTTGTGGTACTTACGTACAATGCAGTATCACTCAGCAATGAAATCTATGTCATCAGGCCCGTAGCAGCATAATGAGTGGATTCAGGTACGATGATTCTAACTGAAATAAGACACACAGAAAAAGAAACATCATAAGATATCACTAATACACGGAATGTAAACTTGGCTACGCAGGAACTGAATACCAAAACAGAACAGGGTCTCAAATTTAGAAAACCAACTTATGCTTGCTTAAGGGGAAAGATGAGTTGGGGTGCTGCATAAAAACAGAGATTGAAATGAACACAGATAAAGTTCCTTAAGCCAAATATGGAATAGACAAGAGCTACTCCTTGCTCAACGAAATGGACTCAACACCCCATATTAAACGCCTAAGAATGTACCTGACTAGTAAGTATCTTAAAACCTATGGATTGCTATGTCTCCAAAAGAGAATCAAGCATGTGTACAGGGGCATAAACGCAGCAGTGATAGGATTGGAGAGGTTCAGTGAGCAAATGAAGACCCTTTGAAGTCATATTGCATGGTACCAATTCCACGGGTCTCAACTCTCCAGGTTTCAGGGATTCTTCCTTCAGCTAAAACATGCATGTGGAACACAGAGTATGATCAACCGTGTGAACGGGAGACATGTTCAAATATGTCTCAGTTTTCCTCCCCTGGTACTCGGGTGCAACATTCCAGATGCTTTACTAACACCCTCCCGACTTGGAGAGTCAGTCCCTTTAACCTCCTGTTTGGCCCAGTTTGCAATTTCTGCGGAAGATGAACAGGAATAGCGAGAACCAATGAGAGACTAGCTGGAGGTGTCTGGACGGGCAAATTTAACTCTCATTTCCCACCAGGAAGAGGAATTAACCAAAGGCTCAGCGTGCCGTGCCGGAACCAGATTAGGGCCTGAAGCCATCCTGCGGTGTTGCGGCCAGGTCACAAGAAAGCGAGTTGAAGAAAGGAGCTCAGGGGCACTGTAATTCACAAAACTGCAGAGTTATAAAGGACAGCTATCGTCCAAAAATATACTGAAGTAAGGCTGCCAAGAGGACTTGAAAGCGGGGCAGAATTGCAGGAAACCGATTTCAGGAGGTAGACTGGAATTGCATTGAAAGCATAGGAAAAGAGGCAGAACGTCCACAATGATGCACTTGGCCAAAAAGGGCGTATGCGTTTTTTCCTGAATATATTCAGGAAAAAACGCATACGCCCTTTTTGGCCAACCAAGCAAGCTTGCAAAGGAAATCTGCACTACAATGAAGTCTCACTTCCCCCCGGTCAAAAGGGCCATCTGAAAAAAGTGTAAAATCCAGAAAGGCAGGACAGGCCATGGAGAACTGGGAGCCTTGTTATGCTGATGGGTGGGATGTAAATTGCCAACAGACACTCGGGAGAAGTGTATGGTGTTTCCTGAAACATCTAAAAAACAAAGCAACAGAGCCTAGGGCACTTCCACTTATGGTCCTATAGCTTAGGGAAATTAAAATCAAAAAGACACAGCCACCCCAAAGTTTGGGACTGCTCTGTTTACAAGAACCTCGTTTACGGTACAAGTTCAATATCGTAGAAAGTGAAAAATGGATAAAGAAGTTGTGGTACTTACGTACAATGCAATATCACTCAGCAATGAAATCTATGTCATCAGGCCCGTAGCAGCATAATGAGTGGATTCAGGTATGATGATTCTAACTGAAATAAGTCACACAGAAAAAGAAACATCATAAGATATCACTAATACACGGAGTGTAAACTTGGCTACACAGGAACTGAATTCCAAAACAGAACAGGGTCTCAAATTTAGAAAACCAACTTATGCTTGCTTAAGGGGAAAGGTGAGTTGGGGTGCTGCATAAAACCAGACATTGAAATGAGCACAGATAAAGTTCCTTAAGCCAAATATGTAATAGACAAGAGCTACTCCTTGCTCAACGAAATGGACTCAACACCCCATATTAAACGCCTAAGAATGTACCTGACTAGTAAGTATCTTAAAACCTATGGATTGCTATATCTCCAAAAGAGAATCAAGCGTGTGTCCAGGGGCATAAATGCAGCAATGATAGGATTGGAGAGGTTCGGTGAGCAAACGAAGACCCTTTGAAGTCATATTGCATGGTACCCATTCCACGGGTTTCAACTCTCCAGGTTTCTGGGATTCTTCCTTCAGCTAAAACATGCATGTGGAACCCAGAGTATGATCCACCGTGTGATCGGGAGACGTGTTCAAATATGTCTCAGATTTCGTCCCCTGGTACTCGGGTGCAACATTCCAGATGCTTTACTAACACTCTCCCGACTTGGAGAGTCAGTGCCTTTAACCTCCTGTTTGGCCCAGTTTGCAATTTCTGCGGAAGATGAACAGGAATAGGGAGAACCAATGAGAGACTAGCTGGAGGTGTCTGGACGGGCAAATTTAACTCTCATTTCCCACCAGGAAGAGGAATTAACCAAAGGCTCAGCATGTCGTGCCGGAACCAGATTAGGGCCTGAAGCAATCCTGCGGTGTTGCGGCCAGCTCACAAGAAAGCGAGTAGAAGAAAGGAGCTCAGGTGCACTGTAATTCACAAACCTGCAGACTTATAAATGACAGCTATCGTCCAAAAATATACTGAAGTAAGGTTGCCAAGAGGACTTGAAAGCGGGAAAGAATTGCAGGAAACCGATTTCAGGAGGTAGAGTGGAATTGCATTGAAAGCATAGGAAAAGAGGCAGAACGTCCACAATGATGCACTTGGCCAAAAAGGGCGTATGCGTTTTTTCCTGAATCAGGGAAAAACGCATACGCACTTTTTGGCCAACCAAGCAAGCTTGCAAAGGAAATCTGCACTACAATGAAGTCTCACTTCCCCCCGGTCAAAAGGGCCATCTGAGAAAAGTGTAAAATCCAGAAAGGCAAGACAGGCCATGGAGAACTGGGAGCCTTGTTATGCTGATGGGCGGGATGTAAATTGCCAACAGACACTCGGGAGAAGTGTATGGTGTTTCCTGAAACATCTAAAAAACAAAGCAACAGAGCCTAGGGCACTTCCACTTATGGTCCTATAGCTTAGGGAAATTAAAATCAAAAAGACACAGCCACCCCACAGTTTGGGACAGCTCTGTTTACAAGAACCTCGTTTACGGTACAAGTTCAATATCGCAGAAAGTGAAAAATGGATAAAGAAGTTGTGGTACTTATGTATAATGCAAAATCACTCAGCCATGAAATCTATGTCATCAGGCCCATAGCAGCATAATGAGTGGATTCAGGTATGATGATTCTAACTGAAATATGTCACACAGAAAAAGAAACATCATAAGATATCACTAATACACGGAATGTGAACTTGGCTACACATGAACTGAATTACAAAACAGAACAGGGTCTCAAGTTTAGAAAACCAACTTATGCTTCCTTAAGGGGGAAAGTGAGTTGGGGTGCTGCATAAAACCAGAGTTTGAAATTAGCACAGATACCATTCAATAAGCCAAATATGTAATAGACAAGACCTACCCCTTGCTCAACAAAATGGACTCAACAATGAGGTATCACCTCACACCTGATAGAATGGGCATCATGAGAAAGTCTACAAACAAAAATGCTGGAAAGGGTGTGGAGAAAAGGAACCCTCTTCCACTATTGTTGGGAATATAAATTGATACAGTCACTACGGAGAACAATATGGAGTTTCTTAAGAAACTAACAATAGAATTACCATATGATACAGCAATCCCAGTACTGGACATATATCCAGACAAAACCATAAATCAAAACGAGACATTCACCGCAATGTTCATTGCATCACTATTTACAATATCGAGGTAATGGAAGCAACCTAAATGCCCACAGACAGACGAATGCATAAAGCTGTGGTACATATATAAAATGGAATATTACTAAGCCATGAAAAGGAATGAAATTGGGTCATTTGTAGAGACGTCGATGGATCTAGAGACTGTCATACAGAGTGAAGTAAGTCAGAAAGAGAAAAACAAATCTTGTATATTCATGCATATATGTGGAACCTAGAAAAACTGTACAGATTAACCATTTTGCAAGGCATAAATAGAGCAACAGATGTAGACAACAAATGTATGGACAACAAGGGGGGAAAGCTGTTGGGGGGGTGGTGGTGGGAGGAGTTGAGAGACTGGGATTGGCATGTATACATTTATATGTATAAAATAGATAACCAATAAGAACCTGCTGTATAAAAATATAAAATAAAATTCAAAATTAAAAAGAAATAAAATTTAAAAAATAAAACAGAAAAAACAATTATTCCCTTCACATACATGTATTTATATGAATAAATTATTTCCATGCTTATATCTGTAAATACAAAAAAGAGGAATAAAATCTACCTTGAACCAAAAACGAAAAAGAGAAAAAAAACACAGAACCCACCAGTTCCACAGAGGAAAACCGTATCAGGGCACTTGCTCCAGTTGTAAACAATTCTGAAGTTGGCCAGTGGTGGGGAATCGTCTCCCATTCAGCCAGCAGCCCCCACGCAACAAGCGTCCTCATTGCAAAGCTGGGGCACCGTGCCGAGGCATCTGTGAGTAAACGTGAGCTGAGCCCCAGGCCAGTTGCTGCTGAACTATTCCCACCCGTCCCAGGTAAAACACCTGAATATATACAAGGACTTGAAAGCCTAGAGGAAGGGCCATAGAGCCACACGAGTGACAGCATGCCGGCCGACTTGGTGCCTGCAGGCCAGCCAGGATGGTCCTGGCCCTGGGTGCTCTTCTGGAAGATTTCCATTACCCTGACTGCGATACCCGTCCTGTCCCTGCCCCCACTGCTTTTTTCCTTCCTCACCTCTGCCCAGGGAGAAATTCCAGCAGCAGGTATGGGTGACACATCCTCTTCTTTAGCAGGTGGCAGCCTGGCAACTGCTGCAGAAAGTCCAGCAGAGCCCCACTCACACTGGGCCACCCACAAAGCCGTGACCTCTCACTCCCTCCCACCAGCCCAGCCCCGAGACTGCTGACAGGGCAGAGAAAATGGCGTCAGGCACGGCTGCAGGGGCTCTTGCTGCCTGGAGTGGTATTTATATTGATCTCAACCCAGGCACACCTGGGGAGGGCTGGCCCGCACGGTAAGGCTGCCCAGGTCAGCCAATCATCACCCCTCAGGGGCTCACAGTTGCAGAAAATGGAACTTGCTGAACCGGCCAGGTCCAAGGAACAGGTGTGGGCTCCTGAGAGTCAGGATAGACAAGGGGCTGCAGCTTTGGCTTGTTTTCTAATCATTTTATCTGGCCCATGAGTGGGAGACAACTTCAAGAAAACCCTCTCCTTATGAGAGGAACCCAGGAGTCAGGGAGAGGAGGGGTGGGTGGTGGTTGGAGACAGAGGCCTGGTGCCCCGGGTGCAGTGGAAGTCTCTGGAAGACCAGGTGGAGGGAGGCCGCACAGAGTGATGCCCAGGGTCACAGACCTGTCGCAGCTGCTGTTTGTTAGTTCAAGTCCTGCTCTGAGGTGCTCTGTGCCAGCTCTGAGCGACAGGTGAGCTGGGGGTGCTCTGCAATGAGGGCTATGTGCACGGTTCCTGTGTGCCCAGCCCTGCCATGGTACCTGCAAGGGTAGCTCTGTATCCTGGGAAGGGCCTGACCACGAGAGCCCCGTGGGCTGGGGTGGGGGTGGGGTACCTGCCCAGGTGAGCTCCATATTCTGGGATTGGTCTGACCACGAGAGCCCCATGGGCTGCTGGGGACCTGGTAAAGGATGTCAGGACAGTCAGTGAAGCCACCGAGGATATACCTCCAGTTGCTCCTAATTCCTACACCCTGCTGGTCATTCTACCAACCACCAGGACATGGTATTCTGTATTAGTCTTCAATGATGCCTTCTTTTGTATTCCATTAGTCCCAGAGTCACAAGAAATTTTGGCTTGTGAGTGGCAGGACTCAACATACAACTAAAACAATACTTCCGGGCCGTCTTGCCCCAAGGGTGCAAAAATTCCCACACCATCTTTGGGGAAAGCTTAGCTAAAGACCTAAAAGTTCTACCTCTGGAAAAGGAAACCCTCCTTCAGTACGCAGACGACATTCTGATCGCCAGCCCTACTAAGGAGGCCTCTGAACTACCAAGCCAATAAAGGATAGAAGTTGTCCAAGAAAAAGCTCAAATATCACAGACTGCGGTGACCTGCCTGGGCTTCATTCTCACAGAAGGTCGGAGAAGCCCATCCCAGGAAAGGGAAGAAACCATTTGCAGCCTTACCCCTTTCTAAAACTAGAAGACAGCTTAGGGGTTCCTGGGGAGGCCAGGGTTTGCTGCTTCTGGATCCCTAACTACAGTCTACTAGCTGGGCCTCTATATGAAACACTGAAAGGAAAAGATGATGATCCTTTTGAATAGAATCCAGAAGTGGCCTTTCAAGAATGGAAAGAGCAGTCAATTCAGACCCTTGCCCTGGAACTCCCTAATTTAGCTAAACCCTTTGACCTTTACATTCCCGGTGAAAGGTGAATCGCCATTGGAGAATTAGTGCAAAAACTGGGACCACTTGAAATGGAACAATGCAAGAATGCCATCCAGGTAGGATAAACTACGGTCACCAAGGGGCTTGGCCCACTGCCGCATCTGGCCAAGATACTGGCGGTATCTAAAAACCTGGAAATCAGCAGCCCAAAAGGCCACCTCCTTCCTAAGGGAAAAGGACCCCACGTGGTGATCCTAACCACCAACGATGCCCTGAAGTTGCAGGGTTCGCTCCGTGGGCACACCGACCTCGAGTGAGGAGGCCCTCCAACTCCAACATCCAGAGAGATAACCGGGGGCAACAGGGCACCATGACGACTCGTGTGAACATCACTTGACCTGGAGTTTCTCTCATAAAACAATAAGAGTGTGTCCCAAAAGAGTAGACTACTGCTTGCAGGACTTACTGCACCCAGAGGGGAGCTAATAATCTTGGCGGGGGAACCGTATATCACACTGTCACCATAGAAAAGCCTACAGACACCGTGATGATGGTGGCCAATAAGACCGGCTGGACTCCTGTTTACTTCAAAAGGCTGTTGACTCAGTGGTCATCATGGTCCTTGATCACCACTGACCCTGGACTGTCTGGGAGTTGAGCGGGCAGGGCTCTGACACCTGGTGCTGTTTGTACGTTAATTCAGGGGCCTAATTGAAGAAAGCGCAGACTACTGGTCAGAGCATCTAGGCTGGCAGAAACGGTCAGCCTAAGGTGGCCGAACAAATGTGGGGCGGGGTGAAACCGGCCCCCACAGCGTCTCTGCACATCTCTTTCCTGGACCCTTAAAGGTCATTAGAATCTATAACACTTCCAATGCTGGTGCTCAGGTGGACGAGCAGGGAGGCAGGGGGCCTGGGGACAATCAACGTCACCTGGAGGCTGCTGGGGAGAAGCTCTGACCCTCGCCCCCGGGTATTAGGGCTCCCAACTCAGCACTCAGCAGTTACAGAAGAAGTGTCTGCACCCTCAGCACTCCAAGAATGAGGAACGGGACAAAAGGCAGAGGAGGGGTTTGTCCCCAGCAAAGCCCATTAAAAATCCCTGGGAGATAAAAATAGAATCTGGGCAATAAAGTCAAGTCTAACCTTTTTTATCCTTTGTGCTTTGTCTAATTTCACGTGCTCCTAGGGTCCCGCATGCAGAGGTTCCACACCCGGCACTTCAGACCAGATTTCCTAGTGCAGAATGGCTGGGTCGACACCTCAGCTCCTGGGGCCCAGTGCAGACTCCGCGATATAGAGCCTGAGCTGCAGCCAACCTGGCCCTCGAGAGCTCCGCCCCCTCCCTCCCACTGACTCTGACAGGATCTCTACACAGCAGCCCAGCCCACAGCCCACGGGGTAGTGCATGCTCTCACCTCTCCATTCTCTGATCAAAATATAAAGTTTCCTTTGCTTGTGAACCAAACTCAGTCTCGATCTGTTGGCCCCAATGACACTGGGCAGGGGGACACTTGTTGGGGTCCACTCTGGAGGATCAGTAACAGAAATTGAGACTATTGTAACCTCAATGAACAGATGTGTGAGCCAAACTGTAGTTAACATAGAACAGTGTATAAGGCTCGGGTAAAATAAGATGTTTCTAACACTTCCATTTGATATTTCCATCACTTTATTATAAGCAAGTTCAGTGAAAAGGTTTGTCTTATTTGTCAGGTCAATATTAGAGAAACGAAGTGATTTCTTTCCAAGGATGTACATCTAATAATCTTGGTTAAAGCTTCAATCTTGTTTTAAATGCTTTTCCATTGAAAATGATACCTCTCTTTCAGCTCCCCCATTTCTGAGAAGTATAAAATCTTATAATTTATTATTACCAAAGGGGAAAGGTGGGAGGAGGGATAAATTAACAGTTTGGGATTAACACATACACACTGCTATGTATAAAATAGATCATCAACAAGGAACTACTGTATAGCACAGGGAACTACACTCAACATTTTGCAATAACCTATAAGGGGAAATAATCGGAAAAAGAATAGATATTTTTATTGACATCATCTATCAATGACAGTTAAAGTGTAACCTAAGGGAAGCTGGTGGTGAGTGTTCTGACCCTGAAGACTTCAATCATCTAAAGTTTGGACTCTGCCTACTTCCCAAGGCCCTTAATGAACATATGTGTAGCCGTAGCTTAAAAAATTCCCCAGTTTGGGTTTCGGGGAGACACTGATTTTGAAAAAGCCCTGGTGTTCTCCTTACATGAATGGGACTCTTCCTACTGCTAAAACATGTCTGTCACACCCAGAGGATGGTATACCGTCTGATCGGGAAGAGTTTGGAAAAGGCATCTCATCTCCTCATCTCCTGGTGCTCGGGTTCACCCCTCCAGCATCTTTACTAACAGTCTCCCCACTTGGAGATGTCAGCACTGTCAACATCCTGTTGCGTACAGTTTGGAATTTGTCCAGAGGATGAAGCGGAAGGATGAGGAACAATGAGAGACAAGTCCTAGGTGTTCAGACAGGCACATGTCACTCTAATTTCCAATCAGGAAGACGAATTGACCAAAGGCTAGGGTTGCCCATGGAAACAGTATAGGGCTTGAGGAAATCCCGCTGCTTTGTGGCCAGTTCCCATAAACACAAGTTGAACAATGGAACTCAGGGGCAGTAAAATTCACAAAACTGCAGAGTTGAAAATATCCATCACTGAAAAATGTCTTGAGGAAAGTCAGAGAAAAGGACTTGTAAGCAAGGGAGAATGGCAGGAAAGGGATTTGAGGAGGTAGAAAGGACTCGCCATTAAGCACAAGAAAAGGAGCTGAACATTGCCAACATTGCAGTTGGCCAAAAAGGGTGTATGCGTTTTTTTCTGTATATATTCAAGAAAAGGGCATACACTTTTTTAGCCAACCAAACAGGTGGGCACTGGAAGTCAATACTACAAAAGATATCACTTCGCATCAGTCAGAAGAGCCATCCTCATAAAGCGTAAACAACAGAAATGCAGGACAGGGCAAGGAGAAGAGGGAGCCCTGTGAGACTTATAGTGGAAATGTATATTGCCAACGGCCATTCTGGAGAAGTGTATTGTGTTTACTAAAGCATCTAAAAAATGAGCTACAGAGCATAGGGCACTTGCACTCATGGGCGTATATCTTGAGAAAAACAAAAATCGAGAGGACACAGGCACCCCAATGTTTACCCCCTCTCTGTTTAAAAGATCCTCAACTAGGATATAACTTAAATGTCTCTGGAGGGAAAGAATGGGTAGAGATGTGGTACTTAGGTAGAGTGGAATATTATTCAGCCTGGAAATCAATGAAATATGGCCAGTTGTAACAACTCCGGAGGAGTTACGTATGATCTTTCTAAGTGACAGAATTCAAAAAGAAAAAGACACATATCATAAGATATCACTTAAAGGTGGAATCCAAAATGGCTACACATGAAATAAATTACAAAACAAAAACATAGTCAAATATGTAGAAAACACGCATAAGGCTGCTAAACGGGAAAGGTGGGGAGGGGTGAGGCATCACCCAGGAGGTTGAAATTAGCAAAGATACCATTCCAAATACCAAACTGATAATCAACAAGGCCTACACGGTAGCTAAAAGAACTGCACTCAGCACACTCAAGTCACCGGAAAAGAATATATACGACTGGTAAGAATCTGAAAAAGAATTTACTGATGTCTCTCTGTACGTGAATCAAGTGGATGTACAGCAGCAAGAAACAGAGCTTTGAAAATCAGCTGTAACCAATATAGTAATAAATTGAAAAAAATAAACGACAGAGAGACAGAGAAAACCTCTTACAACTTTTCCTCAGGGCCGGTGATGCAACATGGATTGAACACATCTAGACCCACAGCAGGATGAGACATAAGGCTGGAAACTGTTTGCGCTAAGAGAAATGTGAGGTTGGGTGAGGAAATGCACACCCTTTAAAGTAATACTACCTGGTACCCATTCAATGGGTCCCAAATATGCAGGTTCAAGGGATCTTCCTACAGCTAAAACATGCATGGAAAACCCAGAGGACTGTACACCATGTGATCGGGAGATGTGTCTAAAATGCAGCTCATTTATCCTCTCCTGGTGCTCCTGTTCACCATTCCAGCCACGTTACTTAGAATCTCCCCACTTGGAGAATCAGCACATTTCAACTTGTTTCACACATTTTGCAAATTGTGAGGAGGATGAACGGGGAACCAATGAGAGAATAGTTGTAGGGGTTTGGACGGGCACATATCACTCTAATTTCCCATTAAGAATAAGAATTGAAAAAAGGCTCAGCCCGCCTCGCCCGAGCCAAAATAGGGCCTGAAGCAATCCTGCGGGTTTGAGGCCAGCTCACAAAAGAGCAACTTAAAAAATGGAGCTCAGGGTCACTGCAATTCACAAACCTGCAGAGTTATAAATGAAAACTAACGTCCAAAAATATGTTGAGGTAAGGCAAAGAAGAGGATCTGAATGCAAGACAGAATTGCAAGAAACAGATTTCAAGAGATAGATTGGACTCGTCTTTAAAGCACATGAAAAGCGGCAGAATTTCGACAATGATGCAGTTGGCCCAAAAGGGCGTATGCGTTTTTTCCTGATTATATCCAGGAAAAAACGCATACGCACTTTATGGGCAACGAAGCAAGCAAGCAATGCAAATGTGCACAACAAAGAAGTCTCATTTCCCACTGGTCAAAAGGGCCATCCTAAAAAATTGTAAAAACCAGAAATGCAGGACAGGCCATGGAGAACAGGGAGCCTTTATACGCTGATGGGCAGTGTGTGAACTGCCGAGAGCCACTCTGGAGAAGTGTATGGTGGTTCCTAAATCATCTAAAAAACAGAGCTACAGAGCATAGGACACTTCCAATCATGGGAGTATATCTAGGGAAATCTAAAAATTAACAAGACACAAGCACACCACAGTTTAGGGCTACTCTGTTTACAAGAACCTCAACTTCAGTATACCTTAAATATCCCAGGAAAGAGAACAATGGATAAAGAAGATGTGGTACTTATGTACAATGGAATATCTCTTCACCATGAAATCAATGTAATAAGGCTAGTAGAAGGATAAAGAGTGGATTTAGGTCCGATAATACTACTTGAAATAAGTCAAACAGAAAAAGAAACATATCATAAGATATCACTTATAGAGGGAGGGTAAATATGGCTGCACAAGAAATGAATTACAGAACAGAACAGTGTCTCACATTTAGAAAACACACTTATTTCAGCTTAAGGGGAAAGGAGAGGTGGGGTGATGCATAAAACCAGAGTTTGAAATTAGCACAGATACCGTTCAATAAACCAAATAGATATTAGACAAGATCTACACCTTGCTCAATGAACTGGCCTCAACACACCCTATACACCGCAGAGAAATATATCTGAGTAATAAGAATCTTAAAACCCATGTATTGATATATCTCCATAAGGGAATCAAGTGTGTGCAGAGTGGCACAAACACAGCAGTGAAAATGAGCTAAACCCCATTATAGAAATAAATTTTAAAAACAAAATGCAGAAACAATGAAAGAGAGAAAAATTCTTACAAAATTCGCTCAGGGGCTGTGATGCAACCTGGATTGACCACATATAAACCCACAGCTGGATAAGACATAAGGCTGGACACTTGGGGCTGAGAGGATTGATGAGCTTTGGTGAGCAACTGCCAAAAGTTTAATGCAATACTTCATGCTACTCATTCCAAGGGTCCCAACACTCCAGGTTGAAGGGAATCTTCCTACAGCTAAACCATGCTTGGGAAACCCAGCGACTGGTATACCATATGATCGGGAAAGGTTTCTAAAACGCACCTCATTTTTCCTCTCCTGGGGCTCCGGATCGACATTCCAGCCGCTTTACCAAAAATATCCCCACATGCAGAGTCAATGCCTTTAAGTTCTGGTATCGCACAGTCTGCAGTTAGTGCGGAGGATGAATGGGAATAGGGGGAACCAGTGAGAAACTAGCTGTAGCGGTTTCAATGGGCACATGTCACTCTAAATTCACATCAGTAAGAAGAATAAACCAAAGGCACAGCAAGGTGCCCCAGAAGAAGAATAGGGCCTGAAGGAATCATGTGGTTATGAGGCAAGATCACAAAAATAAGAGCTGAAAAATGGAGCTAAGGGCCACTGCAATTCAAAAACCTGCAGAGTTATAAAGGCCAACTATTTTCAAAAAATATATTGAGGTAAGGCTATGAAGAGGCATTGAAAGCAAGGCAGAATTGCAGGAAAACGATTTCAGGAGGTAGACTGGAATTGAATTTAAAGCATAGGAAAAGAGGCAGAACGTCCACAATGATTCACTTGGCCAAAAAGGGCGTATGCGTTTTTTCCTGAATTTATTCAGGAAAAAAGGCATACGCCCTTTTTGGCCAACCAAGCAAGCTTGCAAAGGAAATCTGCACTACAATGAAGTCTCACTTCCCCCCGGTCAAAAGGGCCATCTGAAAAAAGTGTAAAATCCAGAAAGGCAGGACAGGCCATGGAGAACTGGGAGCCTTGTTATGCTGATGGGCGAGATGTGTATGGTGTTTCCTGAAACATCTAAAAAACAAAGCAACAGAGCCTAGGGCACTTCCACTTATGGTCCTATAGCATAGGGAAATTAAAATCAAAAAGACACAGCCACCCCAAAATTTGGGACGCCTCTGTTTACAAGAACCTCGTTAACCATACAAGTTCAATATCACAGAAAGTGAAAAATGGATAAAGAACTTGTGGTACTTACGTACAATGCAGTATCACTCAGCAATGAAATCTATGTCATCAGGCCCGTAGCAGCATAATGAGTGGATTCAGGTACGATGATTCTAACTGAAATAAGACACACAGAAAAAGAAACATCATAAGATATCACTAATACACGGAATGTAAACTTGGCTACGCAGGAACTGAATACCAAAACAGAACAGGGTCTCAAATTTAGAAAACCAACTTATGCTTGCTTAAGGGGAAAGATGAGTTGGGGTGCTGCATAAAAACAGAGATTGAAATGAACACAGATAAAGTTCCTTAAGCCAAATATGGAATAGACAAGAGCTACTCCTTGCTCAACGAAATGGACTCAACACCCCATATTAAACGCCTAAGAATGTACCTGACTAGTAAGTATCTTAAAACCTATGGATTGCTATGTCTCCAAAAGAGAATCAAGCATGTTACAGGGGCATAAACGCAGCAGTGATAGGATTGGAGAGGTTCAGTGAGCAAATGAAGACCCTTTGAAGTCATATTGCATGGTACCAATTCCACGGGTCTCAACTCTCCAGGTTTCAGGGATTCTTCCTTCAGCTAAAACATGCATGTGGAACACAGAGTATGATCAACCGTGTGAACGGGAGACATGTTCAAATATGTCTCAGTTTTCCTCCCCTGGTACTCGGGTGCAACATTCCAGATGCTTTACTAACACTCTCCACACTTGGAGAGTCAGCGCCTTTAACCTCCTGTTTGGCCCAATTTGCAATTTCTGCGGAAGATGAACAGAAATAGGGAGAACCAATGAGAGACTAGCTGGAGGTGTCTGGACGGGCAAATTTAACTCTCATTTCCCACCAGGAAGAGGAATTAACCAAAGTCTCAGCGTGCCGTGCTGGAACCAGATTAGGGCCTGAAGCCATCCTGCGGTGTTGCGGCCAGGTCACAAGAAAGCGAGTTGAAGAAAGGAGCTCAGGGGCACTGTAATTCACAAACCTGCAGAGTTATAAATGACAGCTATCGTCCAAAAATATACTGAAGTAAGGCTGCCAAGAGGACTTGAAAGCGGGGCAGAATTGCAGGAAACCGATTTCAGGAGGTAGACTGGAATTGCATTGAAAGCATAGGAAAAGAGGCAGAACGTCCACAATGATGCACTTGGCCAAAAAGGGTGTATGCGTTTTTTCCTGAATATATTCAGGAAAAAACGCATACGCCCTTTTTGGCCAACCAAGCAAGCTTGCAAAGGAAATCTGCACTACAATGAAGTCTCACTTCCCCCCGGTCAAAAGGGCCATCTGAAAAAAGTGTAAAATCCAGAAAGGCAGGACAGGCCATGGAGAACTGGGAGCCTTGTTATGCTGATGGGCAGGATGTAAATTGCCAACAGACACTCGGGAGAAGTGTATGGTGTTTCCTGAAACATCTAAAAAACAAAGCAACAGAGCCTAGGGCACTTCCACTTATGGTCCTATAGCTTAGGGAAATTAAAATCAAAAAGACACAGCCACCCCAAAGTTTGGAACGCCTCTGTTTACAAGAACCTCGTTTACAGTACAAGTTCAACGTCGCAGAAAGTGAAAAATGGATAAAGAAGTTGTGGTATTTACTTACAAAGCAATATCACTCAGCAATGAAATCTATGTCATCAGGCCCTTAGCAGCACAATGAGTGGATTCAGGTATGATGATTCTAACTGAAATAAGTCACAAAGAAAAAGAAACATCATAAGATATCAGTAATACACGGAATGTAAACTTGGCTACACAGGAACTGAATTACAGAACAGAACAGGGTCTCAAATTTAGAAAACCAACTTATGCTTGCTTAAGGGGAAAGGTGAGTTGGGGTGCTGCATAAAACCAGAGATTGAAATGAGCACAGATAAAGTTCCTTAAGCCAAATATGGAATAGACAAGAGCTACTCCTTGCTCAACGAAATGGACTCAACACCGCATATTAAGAGCCTAAGAATGTACCTGACTAGTAAGTATCTTAAAACCTATAGATTGCTATATCTCCAAAAGAGAATCAAGCGTGTGTCCAGGGGCATAAATGCAGCAGTGATAGGATTGGAGAGGTTCGGTGAGCAAACAAAGACCCTTTGAAGTCATATTGCATGGTACCCATTCCACGGGTCTCAACTCTCCAGGTTTCAGGGATTCTTCCTTCAGCTAAAACATGCATGTGGAACCCAGAGTATGATCCACCGTGTGATCGGGAGACGTGTTCAAATATGTCTCAGATTTCGTCCCCTGGTACTCGGGTGCAACATTCCAGACGCTTTACTAACACTCTCCCGACTTGGAGAGTCAGTGCCTTTAACCTCCTGTTTGGCCCAGTTTGCAATTTCTGCGGAAGATGAACAGGAATAGCGAGAACCAATGAGAGACTAGCTGGAGGTGTCTGGACGGGCAAATTTAACTCTCATTTCCCACCAGGAAGAGGAATTAACCAAAGGCTCAGCATGTCGTGCCGGAACCAGATTAGGGCCTGAAGTAATCCTGCGGTGTTGCGGCCAGCTCACAAGAAAGCGAGTAGAAGAAAGGAGCTCAGGTGCACTGTAATTCACAAACCTGCAGACTTATAAATGACAGCTATCGTCCAAAAATATACTGAAGTAAGGTTGCCAAGAGGACTTGAAAGCGGGAAAGAATTGCAGGAAACCGATTTCAGGAGGTAGAGTGGAATTGCATTGAAAGCATAGGAAAAGAGGCAGAACGTCCACAATGATGCACTTGGCCAAAAAGGGCGTATGCGTTTTTTCCTGAATCAGGGAAAAACGCATACGCACTTTTTGGCCAACCAAGCAAGCTTGCAAAGGAAATCTGCACTACAATGAAGTCTCACTTCCCCCCGGTCAAAAGGGCCATCTGAGAAAAGTGTAAAATCCAGAAAGGCAAGACAGGCCATGGAGAACTGGGAGCCTTGTTATGCTGATGGGCGGGATGTAAATTGCCAACAGACACTCGGGAGAAGTGTATGGTGTTTCCTGAAACATCTAAAAAACAAAGCAACAGAGCCTAGGGCACTTCCACTTATGGTCCTATAGCTTAGGGAAATTAAAATCAAAAAGACACAGCCACCCCACAGTTTGGGACAGCTCTGTTTACAAGAACCTCATTTACGGTACAAGTTCAATATCGCAGAAAGTGAAAAATGGATAAAGAAGTTGTGGTACTTATGTATAATGCAAAATCACTCAGCCATGAAATCTATGTCATCAGGCCCATAGCAGCATAATGAGTGGATTCAGGTATGATGATTCTAACTGAAATATGTCACACAGAAAAAGAAACATCATAAGATATCACTAATACACGGAATGTGAACTTGGCTACACATGAACTGAATTACAAAACAGAACAGGGTCTCAAGTTTAGAAAACCAACTTATGCTTCCTTAAGGGGGAAAGTGAGTTGGGGTGCTGCATAAAACCAGAGTTTGAAATTAGCACAGATACCATTCAATAAGCCAAATATGTAATAGACAAGACCTACCCCTTGCTCAACAAAATGGACTCAACAATGAGGTATCACCTCACACCTGATAGAATGGGCATCATGAGAAAGTCTACAAACAAAAATGCTGGAAAGGGTGTGGAGAAAAGGAACCCTCTTCCACTATTGTTGGGAATATAAATTGATACAGTCACTACGGAGAACAATATGGAGTTTCTTAAGAAACTAACAATAGAATTACCATATGATACAGCAATCCCAGTACTGGACATATATCCAGACAAAACCATAAATCAAAACGAGACATTCACCGCAATGTTCATTGCATCACTATTTACAATATCGAGGTAATGGAAGCAACCTAAATGCCCACAGACAGACGAATGCATAAAGCTGTGGTACATATATAAAATGGAATATTACTAAGCCATGAAAAGGAATGAAATTGGGTCATTTGTAGAGACGTCGATGGATCTAGAGACTGTCATACAGAGTGAAGTAAGTCAGAAAGAGAAAAACAAATCTTGTATATTCATGCATATATGTGGAACCTAGAAAAACTGTACAGATTAACCATTTTGCAAGGCATAAATAGAGCAACAGATGTAGACAACAAATGTATGGACAACAAGGGGGGAAAGCTGTTGGGGGGGTGGTGGTGGGAGGAGTTGAGAGACTGGGATTGGCATGTATACATTTATATGTATAAAATAGATAACCAATAAGAACCTGCTGTATAAAAATATAAAATAAAATTCAAAATTAAAAAGAAATAAAATTTAAAAAATAAAACAGAAAAAACAATTATTCCCTTCACATACATGTATTTATATGAATAAATTATTTCCATGCTTATATCTGTAAATACAAAAAAGAGGAATAAAATCTACCTTGAACCAAAAACGAAAAAGAGAAAAAAAACACAGAACCCACCAGTTCCACAGAGGAAAACCGTATCAGGGCACTTGCTCCAGTTGTAAACAATTCTGAAGTTGGCCAGTGGTGGGGAATCGTCTCCCATTCAGCCAGCAGCCCCCACGCAACAAGCGTCCTCATTGCAAAGCTGGGGCACCGTGCCGAGGCATCTGTGAGTAAACGTGAGCTGAGCCCCAGGCCAGTTGCTGCTGAACTATTCCCACCCGTCCCAGGTAAAACACCTGAATATATACAAGGACTTGAAAGCCTAGAGGAAGGGCCATAGAGCCACACGAGTGACAGCATGCCGGCCGACTTGGTGCCTGCAGGCCAGCCAGGATGGTCCTGGCCCTGGGTGCTCTTCTGGAAGATTTCCATTACCCTGACTGCGATACCCGTCCTGTCCCTGCCCCCACTGCTTTTTTCCTTCCTCACCTCTGCCCAGGGAGAAATTCCAGCAGCAGGTATGGGTGACACATCCTCTTCTTTAGCAGGTGGCAGCCTGGCAACTGCTGCAGAAAGTCCAGCAGAGCCCCACTCACACTGGGCCACCCACAAAGCCGTGACCTCTCACTCCCTCCCACCAGCCCAGCCCCGAGACTGCTGACAGGGCAGAGAAAATGGCGTCAGGCACGGCTGCAGGGGCTCTTGCTGCCTGGAGTGGTATTTATATTGATCTCAACCCAGGCACACCTGGGGAGGGCTGGCCCGCACGGTAAGGCTGCCCAGGTCAGCCAATCATCACCCCTCAGGGGCTCACAGTTGCAGAAAATGGAACTTGCTGAACCGGCCAGGTCCAAGGAACAGGTGTGGGCTCCTGAGAGTCAGGATAGACAAGGGGCTGCAGCTTTGGCTTGTTTTCTAATCATTTTATCTGGCCCATGAGTGGGAGACAACTTCAAGAAAACCCTCTCCTTATGAGAGGAACCCAGGAGTCAGGGAGAGGAGGGGTGGGTGGTGGTTGGAGACAGAGGCCTGGTGCCCCGGGTGCAGTGGAAGTCTCTGGAAGACCAGGTGGAGGGAGGCCGCACAGAGTGATGCCCAGGGTCACAGACCTGTCGCAGCTGCTGTTTGTTAGTTCAAGTCCTGCTCTGAGGTGCTCTGTGCCAGCTCTGAGCGACAGGTGAGCTGGGGGTGCTCTGCAATGAGGGCTATGTGCACGGTTCCTGTGTGCCCAGCCCTGCCATGGTACCTGCAAGGGTAGCTCTGTATCCTGGGAAGGGCCTGACCACGAGAGCCCCGTGGGCTGGGGTGGGGGTGGGGTACCTGCCCAGGTGAGCTCCATATTCTGGGATTGGTCTGACCACGAGAGCCCCATGGGCTGCTGGGGACCTGGTAAAGGATGTCAGGACAGTCAGTGAAGCCACCGAGGATATACCTCCAGTTGCTCCTAATTCCTACACCCTGCTGGTCATTCTACCAACCACCAGGACATGGTATTCTGTATTAGTCTTCAATGATGCCTTCTTTTGTATTCCATTAGTCCCAGAGTCACAAGAAATTTTGGCTTGTGAGTGGCAGGACTCAACATACAACTAAAACAATACTTCCGGGCCGTCTTGCCCCAAGGGTGCAAAAATTCCCACACCATCTTTGGGGAAAGCTTAGCTAAAGACCTAAAAGTTCTACCTCTGGAAAAGGAAACCCTCCTTCAGTACGCAGACGACATTCTGATCGCCAGCCCTACTAAGGAGGCCTCTGAACTACCAAGCCAATAAAGGATAGAAGTTGTCCAAGAAAAAGCTCAAATATCACAGACTGCGGTGACCTGCCTGGGCTTCATTCTCACAGAAGGTCGGAGAAGCCCATCCCAGGAAAGGGAAGAAACCATTTGCAGCCTTACCCCTTTCTAAAACTAGAAGACAGCTTAGGGGTTCCTGGGGAGGCCAGGGTTTGCTGCTTCTGGATCCCTAACTACAGTCTACTAGCTGGGCCTCTATATGAAACACTGAAAGGAAAAGATGATGATCCTTTTGAATAGAATCCAGAAGTGGCCTTTCAAGAATGGAAAGAGCAGTCAATTCAGACCCTTGCCCTGGAACTCCCTAATTTAGCTAAACCCTTTGACCTTTACATTCCCGGTGAAAGGTGAATCGCCATTGGAGAATTAGTGCAAAAACTGGGACCACTTGAAATGGAACAATGCAAGAATGCCATCCAGGTAGGATAAACTACGGTCACCAAGGGGCTTGGCCCACTGCCGCATCTGGCCAAGATACTGGCGGTATCTAAAAACCTGGAAATCAGCAGCCCAAAAGGCCACCTCCTTCCTAAGGGAAAAGGACCCCACGTGGTGATCCTAACCACCAACGATGCCCTGAAGTTGCAGGGTTCGCTCCGTGGGCACACCGACCTCGAGTGAGGAGGCCCTCCAACTCCAACATCCAGAGAGATAACCGGGGGCAACAGGGCACCATGACGACTCGTGTGAACATCACTTGACCTGGAGTTTCTCTCATAAAACAATAAGAGTGTGTCCCAAAAGAGTAGACTACTGCTTGCAGGACTTACTGCACCCAGAGGGGAGCTAATAATCTTGGCGGGGGAACCGTATATCACACTGTCACCATAGAAAAGCCTACAGACACCGTGATGATGGTGGCCAATAAGACCGGCTGGACTCCTGTTTACTTCAAAAGGCTGTTGACTCAGTGGTCATCATGGTCCTTGATCACCACTGACCCTGGACTGTCTGGGAGTTGAGCGGGCAGGGCTCTGACACCTGGTGCTGTTTGTACGTTAATTCAGGGGCCTAATTGAAGAAAGCGCAGACTGCTGGTCAGAGCATCTAGGCTGGCAGAAACGGTCAGCCTAAGGTGGCCGAACAAATGTGGGGCGGGGTGAAACCGGCCCCCACAGCGTCTCTGCACATCTCTTTCCTGGACCCTTAAAGGTCATTAGAATCTATAACACTTCCAATGCTGGTGCTCAGGTGGACGAGCAGGGAGGCAGGGGGCCTGGGGACAATCAACGTCACCTGGAGGCTGCTGGGGAGAAGCTCTGACCCTCGCCCCCGGGTATTAGGGCTCCCAACTCAGCACTCAGCAGTTACAGAAGAAGTGTCTGCACCCTCAGCACTCCAAGAATGAGGAACGGGACAAAAGGCAGAGGAGGGGTTTGTCCCCAGCAAAGCCCATTAAAAATCCCTGGGAGATAAAAATAGAATCTGGGCAATAAAGTCAAGTCTAACCTTTTTTATCCTTTGTGCTTTGTCTAATTTCACGTGCTCCTAGGGTCCCGCATGCAGAGGTTCCACACCCGGCACTTCAGACCAGATTTCCTAGTGCAGAATGGCTGGGTCGACACCTCAGCTCCTGGGGCCCAGTGCAGACTCCGCGATATAGAGCCTGAGCTGCAGCCAACCTGGCCCTCGAGAGCTCCGCCCCCTCCCTCCCACTGACTCTGACAGGATCTCTACACAGCAGCCCAGCCCACAGCCCACGGGGTAGTGCATGCTCTCACCTCTCCATTCTCTGATCAAAATATAAAGTTTCCTTTGCTTGTGAACCAAACTCAGTCTCGATCTGTTGGCCCCAATGACACTGGGCAGGGGGACACTTGTTGGGGTCCACTCTGGAGGATCAGTAACAGAAATTGAGACTATTGTAACCTCAATGAACAGATGTGTGAGCCAAACTGTAGTTAACATAGAACAGTGTATAAGGCTCGGGTAAAATAAGATGTTTCTAACACTTCCATTTGATATTTCCATCACTTTATTATAAGCAAGTTCAGTGAAAAGGTTTGTCTTATTTGTCAGGTCAATATTAGAGAAACGAAGTGATTTCTTTCCAAGGATGTACATCTAATAATCTTGGTTAAAGCTTCAATCTTGTTTTAAATGCTTTTCCATTGAAAATGATACCTCTCTTTCAGCTCCCCCATTTCTGAGAAGTATAAAATCTTATAATTTATTATTACCAAAGGGGAAAGGTGGGAGGAGGGATAAATTAACAGTTTGGGATTAACACATACACACTGCTATGTATAAAATAGATCATCAACAAGGAACTACTGTATAGCACAGGGAACTACACTCAACATTTTGCAATAACCTATAAGGGGAAATAATCTGAAAAAGAATAGATATTTTTATTGACATCATCTATCAATGACAGTTAAAGTGTAACCTAAGGGAAGCTGGTGGTGAGTGCTTCTGACCCTGAAGACTTCAATCATCTAAAGTTTGGACTCTGCCTACTTCCCAAGGCCCTTAATGAACATATGTGTAGCCGTAGCTTAAAAAATTGCCCAGTTTGGGTTTCGGGGAGACACTGATTTTGAAAAAGCCCTGGTGTTCTCCTTACATGAATGGGACTCTTCCTACTGCTAAAACATGTCTGTCACACCCAGAGGATGGTATACCGTCTGATCGGGAAGAGTTTGGAAAAGGCATCTCATCTCCTCATCTCCTGGTGCTCGGGTTCACCCCTCCAGCGTCTTTACTAACAGTCTCCCCACTTGGAGATGTCAGCACTGTCAACATCCTGTTGCGTACAGTTTGGAATTTGTCCAGAGGATGAAGCGGAAGGATGAGGAACAATGAGAGACAAGTCCTAGGTGTTCAGACAGGCACATGTCACTCTAATTTCCAATCAGGAAGACGAATTGACCAAAGGCTAGGGTTGCCCATGGAAACAGTATAGGGCTTGAGGAAATCCCGCTGCTTTGTGGCCAGTTCCCATAAACACAAGTTGAACAATGGAACTCAGGGGCAGTAAAATTCACAAAACTGCAGAGTTGAAAATATCCATCACTGAAAAATGTCTTGAGGAAAGTCAGAGAAAAGGACTTGTAAGCAAGGGAGAATGGCAGGAAAGGGATTTGAGGAGGTAGAAAGGACTCGCCATTAAGCACAAGAAAAGGAGCTGAACATTGCCAACATTGCAGTTGGCCAAAAAGGGTGTATGCGTTTTTTTCTGTATATATTCAAGAAAAGGGCATACACTTTTTTAGCCAACCAAACAGGTGGGCACTGGAAGTCAATACTACAAAAGATATCACTTCGCATCAGTCAGAAGAGCCATCCTCATAAAGCGTAAACAACAGAAATGCAGGACAGGGCAAGGAGAAGAGGGAGCCCTGTGAGACTTATAGTGGAAATGTATATTGCCAACGGCCATTCTGGAGAAGTGTATTGTGTTTACTAAAGCATCTAAAAAATGAGCTACAGAGCATAGGGCACTTGCACTCATGGGCGTATATCTTGAGAAAAACAAAAATCGAGAGGACACAGGCACCCCAATGTTTACCCCCTCTCTGTTTAAAAGATCCTCAACTAGGATATAACTTAAATGTCTCTGGAGGGAAAAAATGGGTAGAGATGTGGTACTTAGGTAGAGTGGAATATTATTCAGCCTGGAAATCAATGAAATATGGCCAGTTGTAACAACTCCGGAGGAGTTACGTATGATCTTTCTAAGTGACAGAATTCAAAAAGAAAAAGACACATATCATAAGATATCACTTAAAGGTGGAATCTAAAATGGCTACACATGAAATAAATTACAAAACAAAAACATAGTCAAATATGTAGAAAACACGCATAAGGCTGCTAAATGGGAAAGGTGGGGAGGGGTGAGGCATCACCCAGGAGGTTGAAATTAGCAAAGATACCATTCCAAATACCAAACTGATAATCAACAAGGCCTACACGGTAGCTAAAAGAACTGCACTCAGCACACTCAAGTCACCGGAAAAGAATATATACGACTGGTAAGAATCTGAAAAAGAATTTACTGATGTCTCTCTGTACGTGAATCAAGTGGATGTACAGCAGCAAGAAACAGAGCTTTGAAAATCAGCTGTAACCAATATAGTAATAAATTGAAAAAAATAAACGACAGAGAGACAGAGAAAACCTCTTACAACTTTTCCTCAGGGCCGGTGATGCAACATGGATTGAACACATCTAGACCCACAGCAGGATGAGACATAAGGCTGGAAACTGTTTGCGCTAAGAGAAATGTGAGGTTGGGTGAGGAAATGCACACCCTTTAAAGTAATACTACCTGGTACCCATTCAATGGGTCCCAAATATGCAGGTTCAAGGGATCTTCCTACAGCTAAAACATGCATGGAAAACCCAGAGGACTGTACACCATGTGATCGGGAGATGTGTCTAAAATGCAGCTCATTTATCCTCTCCTGGTGCTCCTGTTCACCATTCCAGCCACGTTACTTAGAATCTCCCCACTTGGAGAATCAGCACATTTCAACTTCTGTTTCACACATTTTGCAAATTGTGAGGAGGATGAACGGGGAACCAATGAGAGAATAGTTGTAGGGGTTTGGACGGGCACATATCACTCTAATTTCCCATTAAGAATAAGAATTGAAAAAAGGCTCAGCCCGCCTCGCCCGAGCCAAAATAGGGCCTGAAGCAATCCTGCGGGTTTGAGGCCAGCTCACAAAAGAGCAACTTAAAAAATGGAGCTCAGGGTCACTGCAATTCACAAACCTGCAGAGTTATAAATGAAAACTAACGTCCAAAAATATGTTGAGGTAAGGCAAAGAAGAGGATCTGAATGCAAGACAGAATTGCAAGAAACAGATTTCAAGAGATAGATTGGACTCGTCTTTAAAGCACATGAAAAGCGGCAGAATTTCGACAATGATGCAGTTGGCCCAAAAGGGCGTATGCGTTTTTTCCTGATTATATCCAGGAAAAAACGCATACGCACTTTATGGGCAACGAAGCAAGCAAGCAATGCAAATGTGCACAACAAAGAAGTCTCATTTCCCACTGGTCAAAAGGGCCATCCTAAAAAATTGTAAAAACCAGAAATGCAGGACAGGCCATGGAGAACAGGGAGCCTTTATACGCTGATGGGCAGTGTGTGAACTGCCGAGAGCCACTCTGGAGAAGTGTATGGTGGTTCCTAAATCATCTAAAAAACAGAGCTACAGAGCATAGGACACTTCCAATCATGGGAGTATATCTAGGGAAATCTAAAAATTAACAAGACACAAGCACACCACAGTTTAGGGCTACTCTGTTTACAAGAACCTCAACTTCAGTATACCTTAAATATCCCAGGAAAGAGAACAATGGATAAAGAAGATGTGGTACTTATGTACAATGGAATATCTCTTCACCATGAAATCAATGTAATAAGGCTAGTAGAAGGATAAAGAGTGGATTTAGGTCCGATAATACTACTTGAAATAAGTCAAACAGAAAAAGAAACATATCATAAGATATCACTTATAGAGGGAGGGTAAATATGGCTACACAAGAAATGAATTACAGAACAGAACAGTGTCTCACATTTAGAAAACACACTTATTTCAGCTTAAGGGGAAAGGAGAGGTGGGGTGATGCATAAAACCAGAGTTTGAAATTAGCACAGATACCGTTCAATAAACCAAATAGATATTAGACAAGATCTACACCTTGCTCAATGAACTGGCCTCAACACACCCTATACACCGCAGAGAAATATATCTGAGTAATAAGAATCTTAAAACCCATGTATTGATATATCTCCATAAGGGAATCAAGTGTGTGCAGAGTGGCACAAACACAGCAGTGAAAATGAGCTAAACCCCATTATAGAAATAAATTTTAAAAACAAAACGCAGAAACAATGAAAGAGAGAAAAATTCTTACAAAATTCGCTCAGGGGCTGTGATGCAACCTGGATTGACCACATATAAACCCACAGCTGGATAAGACATAAGGCTGGACACTTGGGGCTGAGAGGATTGATGAGCTTTGGTGAGCAACTGCCAAAAGTTTAATGCAATACTTCATGCTACTCATTCCAAGGGTCCCAACACTCCAGGTTGAAGGGAATCTTCCTACAGCTAAACCATGCTTGGGAAACCCAGCGACTGGTATACCATATGATCGGGAAAGGTTTCTAAAACGCACCTCATTTTTCCTCTCCTGGGGCTCCGGATCGACATTCCAGCCGCTTTACCAAAAATATCCCCACATGGAGAGTCAATGCCTTTAAGTTCTGGTATCGCACAGTCTGCAGTTAGTGCGGAGGATGAATGGGAATAGGGGGAACCAGTGAGAAACTAGCTGTAGCGGTTTCAATGGGCACATGTCACTCTAAATTCACATCAGTAAGAAGAATAAACCAAAGGCACAGCAAGGTGCCCCAGAAGAAGAATAGGGCCTGAAGGAATCCTGTGGTTATGAGGCAAGATCACAAAAATAAGAGCTGAAAAATGGAGCTAAGGGCCACTGCAATTCAAAAACCTGCAGAGTTATAAAGGCCAACTATTTTCAAAAAATATATTGAGGTAAGGCTATGAAGAGGCATTGAAAGCAAGGCAGAATTGCAGGAAAACGATTTCAGGAGGTAGACTGGAATTGCATTTAAAGCATAGGAAAAGAGGCAGAACGTCCACAATGATTCACTTGGCCAAAAAGGGCGTATGCCTTTTTTCCTGAATTTATTCAGGAAAAGAGGCATACGCTCTTTTTGGCCAACCAAGCAAGCTTGCAAAGGAAATCTGCACTACAATGAAGTCTCACTTCCCCCTGGTCAAAAGGGTCATCTGAAAAAAGTGTAAAATCCAGAAAGGCAGGACAGGCCATGGAGAACTGGGAGCCTTGTTATGCTGATGGGCGGGATGTAAATTGCCAACAGACACTCGGGAGAAGTGTATGGTGTTTCCTGAAACATCTAAAAAACAAAGCAACAGAGCCTAGGGCACTTCCACTTATGGTCCTATAGCTTAGGGAAATTAAAATCAAAAAGACACAGCCACCCCAAAGTTTGGGACGCCTCTGTTTACAAGAACCTCGTTTACCGTACAAGTTCAACATCGCAGAAAGTGAAAAATGGATAAAGAAGTTGTGGTATTTACTTACAAAGCAATATCACTCAGCAATGAAATCTATGTCATCAGGCCCTTAGCAGGACAATGAGTGGATTCAGGTATGATGATTCTAACTGAAATAAGTCACACAGAAAAAGAAACATCATAAGATATCACTAATACACGGAATGTAAACTTGGCTACACAGGAACTGAATTACAAAACAGAACAGGGTCTCAAATTTAGAAAACCAACTTATGCTTGCTTAAGGGGAAAGGTGAGTTGGGGTGCTGCATAAAACCAGCGATTGAAATGAGCACAGATAAAGTTCCTTAAGCGAAATATGTAATAGACAAGAGCTACTCCTTGCTCAACGAAATGGACTCAACAACCCATATTACACGCCTAAGAATGTACCTGACTAGTAAGTATCTTAAAACCTATGGATTGCTATGTCTCCAAAAGAGAATGAAGCGTGTATACAAGGGCATAAACGCAGCAGTGATAGGATTGGAGAGGTTCGGTGAGCAAATGAAGACCCTTTGAAGTCATATTGCATCGTACCCATTCCACGGGTTTCAACTACCCAGGTTTAAGGTATTCTTCCTTCTGCTAAAACATGCATGTGGAACCTAGAGTATGATCAACCATGTGATCGGGAAACCTGTTCAAATATGTCTCAGTTTTCGTACCCTGGTACTCGGGTGCAACATTCCAGACACATTACTAACACTCTCCCGACTTGGAGAGTCAGTCCCTTTAACCTCCTGTTTGGCCCAGTTTGCAATTTCTGCGGAAGATGAACAGGAATAGCGAGAACCAATGAGAGACTAGCTGGAGGTGTCTGGACGGGCAAATTTAACTCTCATTTCCCACGAGGAAGAGGAATTAACCAAAGGCTCAGCGTGCCGTGACGGAACCAGATTAGGGCCTGAAGCCATCCTGCGGTGTTGCGGCCAGCTCAAAAGAAAGCGAGTTGAAGAAAGGAGCTCAGGGGCACTGTAATTCACAAACCTGCAGAGTTATAAATGACAGCTATCGTCCAAAAATATACTGAAGTAAGGCTGCCAAGAGGACTTGAAAGCGGGGCAGAATTGCAGGAAACCGATTTCAGGAGGTAGACTGGAATTGCATTGAAAGCATAGGAAAAGAGGCAGAACGTCCACAATGATGCACTTGGCCAAAAAGGGCGTATGCGTTTTTTCCTGAATATATTCAGGAAAAACCGCATACGCCCTTTTTGGCCAACCAAGCAAACTTGCAAAGGAAATCTGCACTACAATGAAGTCTCACTTCAACCCAGTCAAAAGGGCCATCTGAAAAAAGTGTAAAATCCAGAAAGGCAGGACAGGCCATGGAGAACTGGGAGCCTTGTTATGCTGATGGGCGGGGTGTAATTTGCCAACAGACACTCGGGAGAAGTGTATGGTGTTTCCTGAAACATCTAAAAAACAAAGCAACAGAGCCTAGGGCACTTCCACTTATGGTCCTATAGCTTAGGGAAATTAAAATCAAAAAGACACAGCCACCCCAAAGTTTGGAACGCCTCTGTTTACAAGAACCTCGTTTACGGTACAAGTTCAATATCGCACAAAGTGAAAAATGGATAAAGAAGTTGTGGTACTTACGTACAATGCAATATCACTCAGGAATGAAATCTATGTCATCAGGCCCGTAGCAGCATAATGAGTGGATTCAGGTATGATGATTCTAACTGAAATAAGTCACACAGAAAAAGAAACATCATAAGATATCAGTAATACACGGAATGTAAACTTGGCTACACAGGAACTGAATTACAAAACAGAACAGGGTCTCAAATTTAGAAAACCAACTTATGCTTGCTTAAGGGGAAAGGTGAGTTGGTGTGCTGCATAAAACCAGAGATTGAAATGAGCACAGATAAAGTTCCTTAAGTCAAATATGGAATAGACAAGAGCTACTCCTTGCTCAACGAAATGGACTCAACACCCCATATTAAATGCCTAAGAATGTACCTGACTAGTAAGTATCTTAAAACCTATGGATTGCTATGTCTCCGAAAGAGAATCAAGCCTGTGTACAGGGGCATAAACGCAGCAGTGATAGGATTGGAGAGGTTCGGTGAGCAAATGAAGACCCTTTGAAGTCATATTGCATGGTACCCATTCCACGAGTCTCAACTCTCCAGGTTTCAGGGATTCTTCCTTCAGCTAAAACATGCATGTGGAACCCAGAGTATGATCAACCATGTGATCGGGAGACTTGTTCCAAAATGTCTCAGTTCTCGTCCCCTGGTACTCGGGTGCAACATTCCAGACGCTTTACTAACACCCTCCCGACTTGGAGAGTCAGTGCCTTTAACCTCCTGTTTGGCCCAGTTTGCAATTTCTGCGGAAGATGAACAGGAATAGCGAGAACCAATGAGAGACTAGCTGGAGGTGTCTGGACGGGCAAATTTAACTCTCATTTCCCACCAGGAAGAGGAATTAACCAAAGGATCAGCGTGCCGTGCCGGAACCAGATTAGGGCCTGAAGCCATCCTGCGGTGTTGCGGCCAGCTCAAAAGAAAGCGAGTTGAAGAAAGGAGCTCAGGGGCACTGTAATTCACAAACCTGCAGAGTTATAAATGACAGCTATCGTCCAAAAATATACTGAAGTAAGGCTGCCAAGAGGACTTGAAAGCGGGGCAGAATTGCAGGAAACCGATTTCAGGAGGCAGACTGGAATTGCATTGAAAGCATAGGAAAAGAGGCAGAACGTCCACAATGATGCACTTGGCCAAAAAGGGCGTATGCGTTTTTTCCTGAATATATTCAGGAAAAAACGCATACGCCCTTTTTGGCCAACCAAGCAAGCTTGCAAAGGAAATCTGCACTACAATGAAGTCTCACTTCCCCCCGGTCAAAAGGGCCATCTGAAAAAAGTGTAAAATCCAGAAAGGCAGGACAGGCCATGGAGAACTGGGAGCCTTGTTATGCTGATGGGCGGGATGTAAATTGCCAACAGACACTCGGGAGAAGTGTATGGTGTTTCCTGAAACATCTAAAAAACAAAGCAACAGAGCCTAGGGCACTTCCACTTATGGTCCTATAGCTTAGGGAAATTAAAATCAAAAAGACACAGCCACCCCAAAGTTTGGGACGCCTCTGTTTACAAGAACTTCGTTTACAGTACAAGTTCAACATCGCAGAAAGTGAAAAATGGATAAAGAAGTTGTGGTATTTACTTACAAAGCAATATCACTCAGCAATGAAATCTATGTCATCAGGCCCTTAGCAGCACAATGAGTGGATTCAGGTATGATGATTCTAACTGAAATAAGTCACACAGAAAAAGAAACATCATAAGATATCAGTAATACACGGAATGTAAACTTGGCTACACAGGAACTGAATTACAGAACAGAACAGGGTCTCAAATTTAGAAAACCAACTTATGTTTGCTTAAGGGTAAAGGTGAGTTGGGGTGCTGCATAAAACCATAGATTGAAATGAGCACAGATAAAGTTCCTTAAGCCAAATATGGAATAGACAAGAGCTACTCCTTGCTCAACGAAATGGACTCAACACCGCATATTAAATGCCTAAGAATGTACCTGACTAGTAAGTATCTTAAAACCTATGGATTGCTATGTCTCCGAAAGAGAATCAAGCATGTGTACAGGGGCATAAACGCAGCAGTGATAGGATTGGAGAGGTTCGGTGAGCAAATGAAGACCCTTTGAAGTCATATTGCATGGTACCCATTCCACGGGTTTCAACTACCCAGGTTTAAGGTATTCTTCCTTCAGCTAAAACATGCATGTGGAACCTAGAGTATGATCAACCATGTGATCGGGAGACGTGTTCAAATATGTCTCAGTTTTCGTACCCTGGTACTCGGGTGCAACATTCCAGACGCTTTACTAACACCCTCCCGACTTGGAGAGTCAGTCCCTTTAACCTCCTGTTTGGCCCAGTTTGCAATTTCTGCGGAAGATGAACAGGAATAGCGAGAACCAATGAGAGACTAGCTGGAAGGTGTCTGGACGGGCAAATTTAACTCTCATTTCCCACCAGGAAGAGGAATTAACCAAAGGCTCAGCGTGCCGTGCCGGAACCAGATTAGGGCCTGAAGCCATCCTGCGGTGTTGCGGCCAGCTCAAAAGAAAGCGAGTTGAAGAAAGGAGCTCAGGGGCACTGTAATTCACAAACCTGCAGAGTTATAAATGACAGCTATCGTCCAAAAATATACTGAAGTAAGGCTGCCAAGAGGACTTGAAAGCGGGGCAGAATTGCAGGAAACCGATTTCAGGAGGCAGACTGGAATTGCATTGAAAGCATAGGAAAAGAGGCAGAACGTCCACAATGATGCACTTGGCCAAAAAGGGCGTATGCGTTTTTTCCTGAATATATTCAGGAAAAAACGCATACGCCCTTTTTGGCCAACCAAGCAAGCTTGCAAAGGAAATCTGCACTACAATGAAGTCTCACTTCCCCCCGGTCAAAAGGGCCATCTGAAAAAAGTGTAAAATCCAGAAAGGCAGGACAGGCCATGGAGAACTGGGAGCCTTGTTATGCTGATGGGCGGGATGTAAATTGCCAACAGACACTCGGGAGAAGTGTATGGTGTTTCCTGAAACATCTAAAAAACAAAGCAACAGAGCCTAGGGCACTTCCACTTATGGTCCTATAGCTTAGGGAAATTAAAATCAAAAAGACACAGCCACCCCAAAGTTTGGGACGCCTCTGTTTACAAGAACCTCGTTTACCGTACAAGTTCAACATCGCAGAAAGTGAAAAATGGATAAAGAAGTTGTGGTATTTACTTACAAAGCAATATCACTCAGCAATGAAATCTATGTCATCAGGCCCTTAGCAGCACAATGAGTGGATTCAGGTATGATGATTCTAACTGAAATAAGTCACACAGAAAAAGAAACATCATAAGATATCAGTAATACACGGAATGTAAACTTGGCTACACAGGAACTGAATTACAGAACAGAACAGGGTCTCAAATTTAGAAAACCAACTTATGCTTGCTTAAGGGGAAAGGTGAGTTGGGGTGCTGCATAAAACCAGAGATTGAAATGAGCACAGATAAAGTTCCTTAAGCCAAATATGGAATAGACAAGAGCTACTCCTTGCTCAACGAAATGGACTCAACACCGCATATTAAACGCCTAAGAATGTACCTGACTAGTAAGTATCTTAAAACCTATGGATTGCTATGTCTCCGAAAGAGAATCAAGCATGTGTACAGGGGCATAAACGCAGCAGTGATAGGATTGGAGAGGTTCGGTGAGCAAATGAAGACCCTTTGAAGTCATATTGCATGGTACCCATTCCACGGGTTTCAACTACCCAGGTTTAAGGTATTCTTCCTTCAGCTAAAACATGCATGTGGAACCTAGAGTATGATCAACCATGTGATCGGGAGACGTGTTCAAATATGTCTCAGTTTTCGTACCCTGGTACTCGGGTGCAACATTCCAGACGCTTTACTAACACCCTCCCGACTTGGAGAGTCAGTCCCTTTAACCTCCTGTTTGGCCCAGTTTGCAATTTCTGCGGAAGATGAACAGGAATAGCGAGAACCAATGAGAGACTAGCTGGAAGGTGTCTGGACGGGCAAATTTAACTCTCATTTCCCACCAGGAAGAGGAATTAACCAAAGGCTCAGCGTGCCGTGACGGAACCAGATTAGGGCCTGAAGCCATCCTGCGGTGTTGCGGCCAGGTCACAAGAAAGCGAGTTGAAGAAAGGAGCTCAGGGGCACTGTAATTCACAAACCTGCAGAGTTATAAATGACAGCTATCGTCCAAAAATATACTGAAGTAAGGCTGCCAAGAGGACTTGAAAGCGGGGCAGAATTGCAGGAAACCGATTTCAGGAGGCAGACTGGAATTGCATTGAAAGCATAGGAAAAGAGGCAGAACATCCACAATGATGCACTTGGCCAAAAAGGGCGTATGCGTTTTTTCCTGAATATATTCAGGAAAAAATGCATACGCCCTTTTTGGCCAACCAAGCAAGCTTGCAAAGGAAATCTGCACTACAATGAAGTCTCACTTCCCCCCGGTCAATAGGGCCATCTGAAAAAAGTGTAAAATCCAGAAAGGCAGGACAGGCCATGGAGAACTGGGAGCCTTGTTATGCTGATGGGCGGGATGTAAATTGCCAACAGACACTCGGGAGAAGTGTATGGTGTTTCCTGAAACATCTAAAAAACAAAGCAACAGAGCCTAGGGCACTTCCACTTATGGTCCTATAGCTTAGGGAAATTAAAATCAAAAAGACACAGCCACCCCAAAGTTTGGGACGCCTCTGTTTACAAGAACCTCGTTTACCGTACAAGTTCAACATCGCAGAAAGTGAAAAATGGATAAAGAAGTTGTGGTATTTACTTACAAAGCAATATCACTCAGCAATGAAATCTATGTCATCAGGCCCTTAGCAGCACAATGAGTGGATTCAGGTATGATGATTCTAACTGAAATAAGTCACACAGAAAAAGAAATATCATACGATATCAGTAATACACGGAATGTAAACTTGGCTACACAGGAACTGAATTACAGAACAGAACAGGGTCTCAAATTTAGAAAACCAACTTATGCTTGCTTAAGGGTAAAGGTGAGTTGGGGTGCTGCATAAAACCAGAGATTGAAATGAGCACAGATAAAGTTCCTTAAGCCAAATATGGAATAGACAAGAGCTACTCCTTGCTCAACGAAATGGACTCACCACGCATATTAAACGCCTAAGAATGTACCTGACTAGTAAGTATCTTAAAACCTATGGATTGCTATGTCTCCGAAAGAGAATCAAGCATGTGTACAGGGGCATAATCGCAGCAGTGATAGGATTGGAGAGGTTCGGTGAGCAAATGAAGACCCTTTGAAGTCATATTGCATGGTACCCATTCCACGGGTTTCAACTACCCAGGTTTAAGGTATTCTTCCTTCAGCTAAAACATGCATGTGGAACCTAGAGTATGATCAACCATGTGATCGGGAGACGTGTTCAAATATGTCTCAGTTTTCGTACCCTGGTACTCGGGTGCAACATTCCAGACGCTTTACTAACACCCTCCCGACTTGGAGAGTCAGTCCCTTTAACCTCCTGTTTGGCCCAGTTTGCAATTTCTGCGGAAGATGAACAGGAATAGCGAGAACCAATGAGAGACTAGCTGGAAGGTGTCTGGACGGGCAAATTTAACTCTCATTTCCCACCAGGAAGAGGAATTAACCAAAGGCTCAGCGTGCCGTGCCGGAACCAGATTAGGGCCTGAAGCCATCCTGCGGTGTTGCGGCCAGCTCAAAAGAAAGCGAGTTGAAGAAAGGAGTTCAGGGGCACTGTAATTCACAAACCTGCAGAGTTATAAATGACAGCTATCGTCCAAAAATATACTGAAGTAAGGCTGCCAAGAGGACTTGAAAGCGGGGCAGAATTGCAGGAAACCGATTTCAGGAGGCAGACTGGAATTGCATTGAAAGCATAGGAAAAGAGGCAGAACGTCCACAATGATGCACTTGGCCAAAAAGGGCGTATGCGTTTTTTCCTGAATATATTCAGGAAAAAACGCATACGCCCTTTTTGGCCAACCAAGCAAGCTTGCAAAGGAAATCTGCACTACAATGAAGTCTCACTTCCCCCCGGTCAAAAGGGCCATCTGAAAAAAGTGTAAAATCCAGAAAGGCAGGACAGGCCATGGAGAACTGGGAGCCTTGTTATGCTGATGGGCGGGATGTAAATTGCCAACAGACACTCGGGAGAAGTGTATGGTGTTTCCTGAAACATCTAAAAAACAAAGCAACAGAGCCTAGGGCACTTCCACTTATGGTCCTATAGCTTAGGGAAATTAAAATCAAAAAGACACAGCCACCCCAAAGTTTGGGACGCCTCTGTTTACAAGAACCTCGTTTACCGTACAAGTTCAACATCGCAGAAAGTGAAAAATGGATAAAGAAGTTGTGGTATTTACTTACAAAGCAATATCACTCAGCAATGAAATCTATGTCATCAGGCCCTTAGCAGCACAATGAGTGGATTCAGGTATGATGATTCTAACTGAAATAAGTCACACAGAAAAAGAAACATCATAAGATATCAGTAATACACGGAATGTAAACTTGGCTACACAGGAACTGAATTACAGAACAGAACAGGGTCTCAAATTTAGAAAACCAACTTATGCTTGCTTAAGGGGAAAGGTGAGTTGGGGTGCTGCATAAAACCAGAGATTGAAATGAGCACAGATAAAGTTCCTTAAGCCAAATATGGAATAGACAAGAGCTACTCCTTGCTCAACGAAATGGACTCAACACCGCATATTAAACGCCTAAGAATGTACCTGACTAGTAAGTATCTTAAAACCTATGGATTGCTATGTCTCCGAAAGAGAATCAAGCATGTGTACAGGGGCATAAACGCAGCAGTGATAGGATTGGAGAGGTTCGGTGAGCAAATGAAGACCCTTTGAAGTCATATTGCATGGTACCCATTCCACGGGTTTCAACTACCCAGGTTTAAGGTATTCTTCCTTCAGCTAAAACATGCATGTGGAACCTAGAGTATGATCAACCATGTGATCGGGAGACGTGTTCAAATATGTCTCAGTTTTCGTACCCTGGTACTCGGGTGCAACATTCCAGACGCTTTACTAACACCCTCCCGACTTGGAGAGTCAGTCCCTTTAACCTCCTGTTTGGCCCAGTTTGCAATTTCTGCGGAAGATGAACAGGAATAGCGAGAACCAATGAGAGACTAGCTGGAAGGTGTCTGGACGGGCAAATTTAACTCTCATTTCCCACCAGGAAGAGGAATTAACCAAAGGCTCAGCGTGCCGTGACGGAACCAGATTAGGGCCTGAAGCCATCCTGCGGTGTTGCGGCCAGGTCACAAGAAAGCGAGTTGAAGAAAGGAGCTCAGGGGCACTGTAATTCACAAACCTGCAGAGTTATAAATGACAGCTATCGTCCAAAAATATACTGAAGTAAGGCTGCCAAGAGGACTTGAAAGCGGGGCAGAATTGCAGGAAACCGATTTCAGGAGGCAGACTGGAATTGCATTGAAAGCATAGGAAAAGAGGCAGAACATCCACAATGATGCACTTGGCCAAAAAGGGCATATGCGTTTTTTCCTGAATATATTCAGGAAAAAATGCATACGCCCTTTTTGGCCAACCAAGCAAGCTTGCAAAGGAAATCTGCACTACAATGAAGTCTCACTTCCCCCCGGTCAATAGGGCCATCTGAAAAAAGTGTAAAATCCAGAAAGGCAGGACAGGCCATGGAGAACTGGGAGCCTTGTTATGCTGATGGGCGGGATGTAAATTGCCAACAGACACTCGGGAGAAGTGTATGGTGTTTCCTGAAACATCTAAAAAACAAAGCAACAGAGCCTAGGGCACTTCCACTTATGGTCCTATAGCTTAGGGAAATTAAAATCAAAAAGACACAGCCACCCCAAAGTTTGGGACGCCTCTGTTTACAAGAACCTCGTTTACCGTACAAGTTCAACATCGCAGAAAGTGAAAAATGGATAAAGAAGTTGTGGTATTTACTTACAAAGCAATATCACTCAGCAATGAAATCTAGGTCATCAGGCCCTTAGCAGCACAATGAGTGGATTCAGGTATGATGATTCTAACTGAAATAAGTCACACAGAAAAAGAAACATCATAAGATATCAGTAATACACGGAATGTAAACTTGGCTACACAGGAACTGAATTACAGAACAGAACAGGGTCTCAAATTTAGAAAACCAACTTATGCTTGCTTAAGGGGAAAGGTGAGTTGGGGTGCTGCATAAAACCAGAGATTGAAATGAGCACAGATAAAGTTCCTTAAGCCAAATATGGAATAGACAAGAGCTACTCCTTGCTCAACGAAATGGACTCAACACCGCATATTAAACGCCTAAGAATGTACCTGACTAGTAAGTATCTTAAAACCTATGGATTGCTATGTCTCCGAAAGAGAATCAAGCATGTGTACAGGGGCATAAACGCAGCAGTGATAGGATTGGAGAGGTTCGGTGAGCAAATGAAGACCCTTTGAAGTCATATTGCATGGTACCCATTCCACGGGTTTCAACTACCCAGGTTTAAGGTATTCTTCCTTCAGCTAAAACATGCATGTGGAACCTAGAGTATGATCAACCATGTGATCGGGAGACGTGTTCAAATATGTCTCAGTTTTCGTACCCTGGTACTCGGGTGCAACATTCCAGACGCTTTACTAACACCCTCCCGACTTGGAGAGTCAGTCCCTTTAACCTCCTGTTTGGCCCAGTTTGCAATTTCTGCGGAAGATGAACAGGAATAGCGAGAACCAATGAGAGACTAGCTGGAAGGTGTCTGGACGGGCAAATTTAACTCTCATTTCCCACCAGGAAGAGGAATTAACCAAAGGCTCAGCGTGCCGTGCCGGAACCAGATTAGGGCCTGAAGCCATCCTGCGGTGTTGCGGCCAGCTCAAAAGAAAGCGAGTTGAAGAAAGGAGCTCAGGGGCACTGTAATTCACAAACCTGCAGAGTTATAAATGACAGCTATCGTCCAAAAATATACTGAAGTAAGGCTGCCAAGAGGACTTGAAAGCGGGGCAGAATTGCAGGAAACCGATTTCAGGAGGCAGACTGGAATTGCACTGAAAGCATAGGAAAAGAGGCAGAACGTCCACAATGATGCACTTGGCCAAAAAGGGTGTATGCGTTTTTTCCTGAATATATTCAGGAAAAAACGCATACGCCCTTTTTGGCCAACCAAGCAAGCTTGCAAAGGAAATCTGCACTACAATGAAGTCTCACTTCCCCCCGGTCAAAAGGGCCATCTGAAAAAAGTGTAAAATCCAGAAAGGCAGGACAGGCCATGGAGAACTGGGAGCCTTGTTATGCTGATGGGCGGGATGTAAATTGCCAACAGACACTCGGGAGAAGTGTATGGTGTTTCCTGAAACATCTAAAAAACAAAGCAACAGAGCCTAGGGCACTTCCACTTATGGTCCTATAGCTTAGGGAAATTAAAATCAAAAAGACACAGCCACCCCAAAGTTTGGGACGCCTCTGTTTACAAGAACCTCGTTTACAGTACAAGTTCAACATCGCAGAAAGTGAAAAATGGATAAAGAAGTTGTGGTATTTACTTACAAAGCAATATCACTCAGCAATGAAATCTATGTCATCAGGCCCTTAGCAGCACAATGAGTGGATTCAGGTATGATGATTCTAACTGAAATAAGTCACACAGAAAAAGAAACATCATAAGATATCACTAATACACGGAATGTAAACTTGGCTACACAGGAACTGAATTACAGAACAGAACAGGGTCTCAAATTTAGAAAACCAACTTATGCTTGCTTAAGGGGAAAGGTGAGTTGGGGTGCTGCATAAAACCAGCGATTGAAATGAGCACAGATAAAGTTCCTTAAGCGAAATATGTAATAGACAAGAGCTACTCCTTGCTCAACGAAATGGACTCAACAACCCATATTACACGCCTAAGAATGTACCTGACTAGTAAGTATCTTAAAACCTATGGATTGCTATGTCTCCAAAAGAGAATGAAGCGTGTGTACAAGGGCATAAACGCAGCAGTGATAGGATTGGAGAGGTTCGGTGAGCAAATGAAGACCCTTTGAAGTCATATTGCATCGTACCCATTCCACGGGTTTCAACTACCCAGGTTTAAGGTATTCTTCCTTCTGCTAAAACATGCATGTGGAACCTAGAGTATGATCAACCATGTGATCGGGAAACCTGTTCAAATATGTCTCAGTTTTCGTACCCTGGTACTCGGGTGCAACATTCCAGACACATTACTAACACTCTCCCGACTTGGAGAGTCAGTCCCTTTAACCTCCTGTTTGGCCCAGTTTGCAATTTCTGCAGAAGATGAACAGGAATAGCGAGAACCAATGAGAGACTAGCTGGAGGTGTCTGGACGGGCAAATTTAACTCTCATTTCCCACCAGGAAGAGGAATTAACCAAAGGCTCAGCGTGCCGTGCCGGAACCAGATTAGGGCCTGAAGCCATCCTGCGGTGTTGCGGCCAGGTCACAAGAAAGCGAGTTGAAGAAAGGAGCTCAGGGGCACTGTAATTCACAAACCTGCAGAGTTATAAATGACAGCTATCGTCCAAAAATATACTGAAGTAAGGCTGCCAAGAGGACTTGAAAGCGGGGCAGAATTGCAGGAAACCGATTTCAGGAGGCAGACTGGAATTGCATTGAAAGCATAGGAAAAGAGGCAGAACATCCACAATGATGCACTTGGCCAAAAAGGGCATATGCGTTTTTTCCTGAATATATTCAGGAAAAAATGCATACGCCCTTTTTGGCCAACCAAGCAAGCTTGCAAAGGAAATCTGCACTACAATGAAGTCTCACTTCCCCCCGGTCAATAGGGCCATCTGAAAAAAGTGTAAAATCCAGAAAGGCAGGACAGGCCATGGAGAACTGGGAGCCTTGTTATGCTGATGGGCGGGATGTAAATTGCCAACAGACACTCGGGAGAAGTGTATGGTGTTTCCTGAAACATCTAAAAAACAAAGCAACAGAGCCTAGGGCACTTCCACTTATGGTCCTATAGCTTAGGGAAATTAAAATCAAAAAGACACAGCCACCCCAAAGTTTGGGACGCCTCTGTTTACAAGAACCTCGTTTACCGTACAAGTTCAACATCGCAGAAAGTGAAAAATGGATAAAGAAGTTGTGGTATTTACTTACAAAGCAATATCACTCAGCAATGAAATCTATGTCATCAGGCCCTTAGCAGCACAATGAGTGGATTCAGGTATGATGATTCTAACTGAAATAAGTCACACAGAAAAAGAAACATCATAAGATATCAGTAATACACGGAATGTAAACTTGGCTACACAGGAACTGAATTACAGAACAGAACAGGGTCTCAAATTTAGAAAACCAACTTATGCTTGCTTAAGGGTAAAGGTGAGTTGGGGTGCTGCATAAAACCAGAGATTGAAATGAGCACAGATAAAGTTCCTTAAGCCAAATATGGAATAGACAAGAGCTACTCCTTGCTCAACGAAATGGACTCAACACCGCATATTAAACGCCTAAGAATGTACCTGACTAGTAAGTATCTTAAAACCTATGGATTGCTATGTCTCCGAAAGAGAATCAAGCATGTGTACAGGGGCATAAACGCAGCAGTGATAGGATTGGAGAGGTTCGGTGAGCAAATGAAGACCCTTTGAAGTCATATTGCATGGTACCCATTCCACGGGTTTCAACTACCCAGGTTTAAGGTATTCTTCCTTCAGCTAAAACATGCATGTGGAACCTAGAGTATGATCAACCATGTGATCGGGAGACGTGTTCAAATATGTCTCAGTTTTCGTACCCTGGTACTCGGGTGCAACATTCCAGACGCTTTACTAACACCCTCCCGACTTGGAGAGTCAGTCCCTTTAACCTCCTGTTTGGCCCAGTTTGCAATTTCTGCGGAAGATGAACAGGAATAGCGAGAACCAATGAGAGACTAGCTGGAAGGTGTCTGGACGGGCAAATTTAACTCTCATTTCCCACCAGGAAGAGGAATTAACCAAAGGCTCAGCGTGCCGTGCCGGAACCAGATTAGGGCCTGAAGCCATCCTGCGGTGTTGCGGCCAGCTCAAAAGAAAGCGAGTTGAAGAAAGGAGCTCAGGGGCACTGTAATTCACAAACCTGCAGAGTTATAAATGACAGCTATCGTCCAAAAATATACTGAAGTAAGGCTGCCAAGAGGACTTGAAAGCGGGGCAGAATTGCAGGAAACCGATTTCAGGAGGCAGACTGGAATTGCACTGAAAGCATAGGAAAAGAGGCAGAACGTCCACAATGATGCACTTGGCCAAAAAGGGTGTATGCGTTTTTTCCTGAATATATTCAGGAAAAAACGCATACGCCCTTTTTGGCCAACCAAGCAAGCTTGCAAAGGAAATCTGCACTACAATGAAGTCTCACTTCCCCCCGGTCAAAAGGGCCATCTGAAAAAAGTGTAAAATCCAGAAAGGCAGGACAGGCCATGGAGAACTGGGAGCCTTGTTATGCTGATGGGCGGGATGTAAATTGCCAACAGACACTCGGGAGAAGTGTATGGTGTTTCCTGAAACATCTAAAAAACAAAGCAACAGAGCCTAGGGCACTTCCACTTATGGTCCTATAGCTTAGGGAAATTAAAATCAAAAAGACACAGCCACCCCAAAGTTTGGGACGCCTCTGTTTACAAGAACCTCGTTTACAGTACAAGTTCAACATCGCAGAAAGTGAAAAATGGATAAAGAAGTTGTGGTATTTACTTACAAAGCAATATCACTCAGCAATGAAATCTATGTCATCAGGCCCTTAGCAGCACAATGAGTGGATTCAGGTATGATGATTCTAACTGAAATAAGTCACACAGAAAAAGAAACATCATAAGATATCACTAATACACGGAATGTAAACTTGGCTACACAGGAACTGAATTACAGAACAGAACAGGGTCTCAAATTTAGAAAACCAACTTATGCTTGCTTAAGGGGAAAGGTGAGTTGGGGTGCTGCATAAAACCAGCGATTGAAATGAGCACAGATAAAGTTCCTTAAGCGAAATATGTAATAGACAAGAGCTACTCCTTGCTCAACGAAATGGACTCAACAACCCATATTACACGCCTAAGAATGTACCTGACTAGTAAGTATCTTAAAACCTATGGATTGCTATGTCTCCAAAAGAGAATGAAGCGTGTGTACAAGGGCATAAACGCAGCAGTGATAGGATTGGAGAGGTTCGGTGAGCAAATGAAGACCCTTTGAAGTCATATTGCATCGTACCCATTCCACGGGTTTCAACTACCCAGGTTTAAGGTATTCTTCCTTCTGCTAAAACATGCATGTGGAACCTAGAGTATGATCAACCATGTGATCGGGAAACCTGTTCAAATATGTCTCAGTTTTCGTACCCTGGTACTCGGGTGCAACATTCCAGACACATTACTAACACTCTCCCGACTTGGAGAGTCAGTCCCTTTAACCTCCTGTTTGGCCCAGTTTGCAATTTCTGCGGAAGATGAACAGGAATAGCGAGAACCAATGAGAGACTAGCTGGAGGTGTCTGGACGGGCAAATTTAACTCTCATTTCCCACCAGGAAGAGGAATTAACCAAAGGCTCAGCGTGCCGTGCCGGAACCAGATTAGGGCCTGAAGCCATCCTGCGGTGTTGCGGCCAGCTCAAAAGAAAGCGAGTTGAAGAAATGAGCTCAGGGGCACTGTAATTCACAAACCTGCAGACTTATAAATGACAGCTATCGTCCAAAAATATACTGAAGTAAGGCTGCCAAGAGGACTTGAAAGCGGGGCAGAATTACAGGAAACCGATTTCAGGAGGTAGACTGGAATTGCATTGAAAGCATAGGAAAAGAGGCAGAACGTCCACAATGATACACTTGGCCAAAAAGGGCGTATGCGTTTTTTCCTGAATATATTCAGGAAAAACCGCATACGCCCTTTTTGGCCAACCAAGCAAACTTGCAAAGGAAATCTGCACTACAATGAAGTCTCACTTCAACCCGGTCAAAAGGACCATCTGAAAAAAGTGTAAAATCCAGAAAGGCAGGACAGGCCATGGAGAACTGGGAGCCTTGTTATGCTGATGGGCGGGGTGTAATTTGCCAACAGACACTCGGGAGAAGTGTATGGTGTTTCCTGAAACATCTAAAAAACAAAGCAACAGAGCCTAGGGCACTTCCACTTATGGTCCTATAGCTTAGGGAAATTAAAATCAAAAAGACACAGCCACCCCAAAGTTTGGGACGCCTCTGTTTACAAGAACCTCGTTTACGGTACAAGTTCAATATCGCACAAAGTGAAAAATGGATAAAGAAGTTGTGGTACTTACGTACAATGCAATATCACTCAGCAATGAAATCTATGTCATCAGGCCCGTAGCAGCATAATGAGTGGATTCAGGTATGATGATTCTAACTGAAATAAGTCACACAGAAAAAGAAACATCATAAGATATCAGTAATACACGGAATGTAAACTTGGCTACACAGGAACTGAATTACAAAACAGAACAGGGTCTCAAATTTAGAAAACCAACTTATGCTTGCTTAAGGGGAAAGGTGAGTTGGTGTGCTGCATAAAACCAGAGATTGAAATGAGCACAGATAAAGTTCCTTAAGTCAAATATGGAATAGACAAGAGCTACTCCTTGCTCAACGAAATGGACTCAACACCGCATATTAAATGCCTAAGAATGTACCTGACTAGTAAGTATCTTAAAACCTATGGATTGCTATGTCTCCGAAAGGGTATCAAGCCTGTGTACAGGGGCATAAACGCAGCAGTGATAGGATTGGAGAGGTTCGGTGAGCAAATGAAGACCCTTTGAAGTCATATTGCATGGTACCCATTCCACGAGTCTCAACTCTCCAGGTTTCAGGGATTCTTCCTTGAGCTAAAACATGCATGTGGAACCCAGAGTATGATCAACCATGTGATCGGGAGACTTGTTCCAAAATGTCTCAGTTCTCGTCCCCTGGTACTCGGGTGCAACATTCCAGACGCTTTACTAACACTCTCCCGACTTGGAGAGTCAGTGCCTTTAACCTCCTGTTTGGCCCAGTTTGCAATTTCTGCGGAAGATGAACAGGAATAGGGAGAACCAATGAGAGACTAGCTGGAGGTGTCTGGACGGGCAAATTTAACTCTCATTTCCCACCAGGAAGAGGAATTAACCAAAGGCTCAGCATGTCGTGCCGGGACCAGATTAGGGCCTGAAGCCATCCTGCGGTGTTGCGGCCAGCTCACAAGAAAGCGAGTTGAAGAAAGGAGCTCAGGGGCACTGTAATTCACAAACCTGCAGACTTATAAATGACAGCTATCGTCCAAAAATATACTGAAGTAAGGTTGCCAAGAGGACTTGAAAGCGGGGAAGAATTGCAGGAAACCGATTTCAGGAGGTAGACTCGAATTGCATTGAAAGCATAGGAAAACAGGGAGAACGTCCACAATGATGCACTTCGCCAAAAAGGGCGTATGCGTTTTTTCCTGACATACGCCCTTTTTGGCCAACCAAGCAAGCTTGCAAAGGAAATTTGCACTACAATGAAGTCTCACTTCCCCCCGGTCAAAAGGGCCATCTGAGAAAAGTGTAAAATCCAGAAAGGCAGGACAGGCCATGGAGAACTTGGAGCCTTGTTATGCTGATGGGCGGGATGTAAATTGCCAACAGCCACTCGGGAGAAGTGTATGGTGTTTCCTGAAACATCTAATAAACAAAGCAACAGAGCCTAGGGCACTTCCACTTATGGTCCTATAGCTTAGGGAAATTAAAATCAAAAAGACACAGCCACCCCAAAGTTTGGGACGCCTCTGTTTACAAGAACCTCGTTTACAGTACAAGTTCAACATCGCAGAAAGTGAAAAATGGATAAAGAAGTTGTGGTATTTACTTACAAAGCAATATCACTCAGCAATGAAATCTATGTCATCAGGCCCTTAGCAGCACAATGAGTGGATTCAGGTATGATGATTCTAACTGAAATAAGTCACACAGAAAAAGAAACATCATAAGATATCAGTAATACACGGAATGTAAACTTGGCTACACAGGAACTGAATTACAGAACAGAACAGGGTCTCAAATTTAGAAAACCAACCTATGCTTGCTTAAGGGTAAAGGTGAGTTGGGGTGCTGCATAAAACCAGAGATTGAAATGAGCACAGATAAAGTTCCTTAAGCCAAATATGGAATAGACAAGAGCTACTCCTTGCTCAACGAAATGGACTCAACACCGCATATTAAATGCCTAAGAATGTACCTGACTAGTAAGTATCTTAAAACCTATGGATTGCTATGTCTCTGAAAGAGAATCAAGCATGTGTACAGGGGCATAAACGCAGCAGTGATAGGATTGGAGAGGTTCGGTGAGCAAATGAAGACCCTTTGAAGTCATATTGCATGGTACCCATTCCACGGGTTTCAACTACCCAGGTTTAAGGTATTCTTCCTTCAGCTAAAACATGCATGTGGAACCTAGAGTATGATCAACCATGTGATCGGGAGACGTGTTCAAATATGTCTCAGTTTTCGTACCCTGGTACTCGGGTGCAACATTCCAGACGCTTTACTAACACCCTCCCGACTTGGAGAGTCAGTCCCTTTAACCTCCTGTTTGGCCCAGTTTGCAATTTCTGCGGAAGATGAACAGGAATAGCGAGAACCAATGAGAGACTAGCTGGAGGTGTCTGGACGGGCAAATTTAACTCTCATTTCCCACCAGGAAGAGGAATTAACCAAAGGCTCAGCGTGCCGTGCCGGAACCAGATTAGGGCCTGAAGCCATCCTGCGGTGTTGCGGCCAGCTCAAAAGAAAGCGAGTTGAAGAAAGGAGCTCAGGGGCACTGTAATTCACAAACCTGCAGAGTTATAAATGACAGCTATCGTCCAAAAATATACTGAAGTAAGGCTGCCAAGAGGACTTGAAAGCGGGGCAGAATTGCAGGAAACCGATTTCAGGAGGCAGACTGGAATTGCATTGAAAGCATAGGAAAAGAGGCAGAACGTCCACCATGATGCACTTGGCCAAAAAGGGCGTATGCGTTTTTTCCTGAATATATTCAGGAAAAAACGCATACGCCCTTTTTGGCCAACCAAGCAAGCTTGCAAAGGAAATCTGCACTACAATGAAGTCTCACTTCCCCCCGGTCAAAAGGGCCATCTGAAAAAAGTGTAAAATTCAGAAAGGCAGGACAGGCCATGGAGAACTGGGAGCCTTGTTATGCTGATGGGCGGGATGTAAATTGCCAACAGACACTCGGGAGAAGTGTATGGTGTTTCCTGAAACATCTAAAAAACAAAGCAACAGAGCCTAGGGCACTTCCACTTATGGTCCTATAGCTTAGGGAAATTAAAATCAAAAAGACACAGCCACCCCAAAGTTTGGGACGCCTCTGTTTACAAGAACCTCGTTTACCGTACCAGTTCAACATCGCAGAAAGTGAAAAATGGATAAAGAAGTTGTGGTATTTACTTACAAAGCAATATCACTCAGCAATGAAATCTAGGTCATCAGGCCCTTAGCAGCACAATGAGTGGATTCAGGTATGATGATTCTAACTGAAATAAGTCACACAGAAAAAGAAACATCATAAGATATCAGTAATACACGGAATGTAAACTTGGCTACACAGGAACTGAATTACAGAACAGAACAGGGTCTCAAATTTAGAAAACCAACTTATGCTTGCTTAAGGGGAAAGGTGAGTTGGGGTGCTGCATAAAACCAGAGATTGAAATGAGCACAGATAAAGTTCCTTAAGCCAAATATGGAATAGACAAGAGCTACTCCTTGCTCAACGAAATGGACTCAACACCGCATATTAAACGCCTAAGAATGTACCTGACTAGTAAGTATCTTAAAACCTATGGATTGCTATGTCTCCGAAAGAGAATCAAGCATGTGTACAGGGGCATAAACGCAGCAGTGATAGGATTGGAGAGGTTCGGTGAGCAAATGAAGACCCTTTGAAGTCATATTGCATGGTACCCATTCCACGGGTTTCAACTACCCAGGTTTAAGGTATTCTTCCTTCAGCTAAAACATGCATGTGGAACCTAGAGTATGATCAACCATGTGATCGGGAGACGTGTTCAAATATGTCTCAGTTTTCGTACCCTGGTACTCGGGTGCAACATTCCAGATGCTTTACTAACACCCTCCCGACTTGGAGAGTCAGTCCCTTTAACCTCCTGTTTGGCCCAGTTTGCAATTTCTGCGGAAGATGAACAGGAATAGCGAGAACCAATGAGAGACTAGCTGGAGGTGTCTGGACGGGCAAATTTAACTCTCATTTCCCACCAGGAAGAGGAATTAACCAAAGGCTCAGCGTGCCGTGCCGGAACCAGATTAGGGCCTGAAGCCATCCTGCGGTGTTGCGGCCAGCTCAAAAGAAAGCGAGTTGAAGAAAGGAGCTCAGGGGCACTGTAATTCACAAACCTGCAGAGTTATAAATGACAGCTATCGTCCAAAAATATACTGAAGTAAGGCTGCCAAGAGGACTTGAAAGCGGGGCAGAATTGCAGGAAACCGATTTCAGGAGGTAGACTGGAATTGCATTGAAAGCATAGGAAAAGAGGCAGAACGTCCACAATGATGCACTTGGCCAAAAAGGACGTATGCGTTTTTTCCTGAATATATTCAGGAAAAAACGCATACGCCCTTTTTGGCCAACCAAGCAAGCTTGCAAAGGAAATCTGCACTACAATGAAGTCTCACTTCCCCCCGGTCAAAAGGGCCATCTGAAAAAAGTGTAAAATCCAGAAAGGCAGGACAGGCCATGGAGAACTGGGAGCCTTGTTATGCTGATGGGCGGGATGTAAATTGCCAACAGACACTCGGGAGAAGTGTATGGTGTTTCCTGAAACATCTAAAAAACAAAGCAACAGAGCCTAGGGCACTTCCACTTATGGTCCTATAGCTTAGGGAAATTAAAATCAAAAAGACACAGCCACCCCAAAGTTTGGGACGCCTCTGTTTACAAGAACCTCGTTTACAGTACAAGTTCAACATCGCAGAAAGTGAAAAATGGATAAAGAAGTTGTGGTATTTACTTACAAAGCAATATCACTCAGCAATGAAATCTATGTCATCAGGCCCTTAGCAGCACAATGAGTGGATTCAGGTATGATGATTCTAACTGAAATAAGTCACACAGAAAAAGAAACATCATAAGATATCAGTAATACACGGAATGTAAACTTGGCTACACAGGAACTGAATTACAGAACAGAACAGGGTCTCAAATTTAGAAAACCAACTTATGCTTGCTTAAGGGGAAAGGTGAGTTGGGGTGCTGCATAAAACCAGAGATTGAAATGAGCACAGATAAAGTTCCTTAAGCCAAATATGGAATAGACAAGAGCTACTCCTTGCTCAACGAAATGGACTCAACACCGCATATTAAACGCCTAAGAATGTACCTGACTAGTAAGTATCTTAAAACCTATGGATTGCTATGTCTCCGAAAGAGAATCAAGCATGTGTACAGGGGCATAAACGCAGCAGTGATAGGATTGGAGAGGTTCGGTGAGCAAATGAAGACCCTTTGAAGTCATATTGCATGGTACCCATTCCACGGGTTTCAACTACCCAGGTTTAAGGTATTCTTCCTTCAGGTAAAACATGCATGTGGAACCTAGAGTATGATCAACCATGTGATCGGGAGACGTGTTCAAATATGTCTCAGTTTTCGTACCCTGGTACTCGGGTGCAACATTCCAGACGCTTTACTAACACCCTCCCGACTTGGAGAGTCAGTCCCTTTAACCTCCTGTTTGGCCCAGTTTGCAATTTCTGCGGAAGATGAACAGGAATAGTGAGAACCAATGAGAGACTAGCTGGAGGTGTCTGGACGGGCAAATTTAACTCTCATTTCCCACCAGGAAGAGGAATTAACCAAAGGCTCAGTGTGCCGTGCCGGAACCAGATTAGGGCCTGAAGCCATCCTGCGGTGTTGCGGCCAGCTCAAAAGAAAGCGAGTTGAAGAAAGGAGCTCAGGGGCACTGTAATTCACAAACCTGCAGAGTTATAAATGACAGCTATCGTCCAAAAATATACTGAAGTAAGGCTGCCAAGAGGACTTGAAAGCGGGGCAGCATTGCAGGAAACCGATTTCAGGAGGCAGACTGGAATTGCATTGAAAGCATAGGAAAAGAGGCAGAACGTCCACAATGATGCACTTGGCCAAAAAGGGCGTATGCGTTTTTTCCTGAATATATTCAGGAAAAAACGCATACGCCCTTTTTGGCCAACCAAGCAAGCTTGCAAAGGAAATCTGCACTACAATGAAGTCTCACTTCCCCCCGGTCAAAAGGGCCATCTGAAAAAAGTGTAAAATCCAGAAAGGCAGGACAGGCCATGGAGAACTGGGAGCCTTGTTATGCTGATGGGCGGGATGTAAATTGCCAACAGACACTCGGGAGAAGTGTATGGTGTTTCCTGAAACATCTAAAAAACAAAGCAACAGAGCCTAGGGCACTTCCACTTATGGTCCTATAGCTTAGGGAAATTAAAATCAAAAAGACACAGCCACCCCAAAGTTTGGGACGCCTCTGTTTACAAGAACCTCGTTTACCGTACAAGTTCAACATCGCAGAAAGTGAAAAATGGATAAAGAAGTTGTGGTATTTACTTACAAAGCAATATCACTCAGCAATGAAATCTAGGTCATCAGGCCCTTAGCAGCACAATGAGTGGATTCAGGTATGATGATTCTAACTGAAATAAGTCACACAGAAAAAGAAACATCATAAGATAACAGTAATACACGGAATGTAAACTTGGCTACACAGGAACTGAATTACAGAACAGAACAGGGTCTCAAATTTAGAAAACCAACCTATGCTTGCTTAAGGGGAAAGGTGAGTTGGGGTGCTGCATAAAACCAGAGATTGAAATGAGCACAGATAAAGTTCCTTAAGCCAAATATGGAATAGACAAGAGCTACTCCTTGCTCAACGAAATGGACTCAACACCGCATATTAAATGCCTAAGAATGTACCTGACTAGTAAGTATCTTAAAACCTATGGATTGCTATGTCTCTGAAAGAGAATCAAGCATGTGTACAGGGGCATAAACGCAGCAGTGATAGGATTGGAGAGGTTCGGTGAGCAAATGAAGACCCTTTGAAGTCATATTGCATGGTACCCATTCCACGGGTTTCAACTACCCAGGTTTAAGGTATTCTTCCTTCAGCTAAAACATGCATGTGGAACCTAGAGTATGATCAACCATGTGATCGGGAGACGTGTTCAAATATGTCTCAGTTTTCGTACCCTGGTACTCGGGTGCAACATTCCAGACGCTTTACTAACACCCTCCCGACTTGGAGAGTCAGTCCCTTTAACCTCCTGTTTGGCCCAGTTTGCAATTTCTGCGGAAGATGAACAGGAATAGCGAGAACCAATGAGAGACTAGCTGGAGGTGTCTGGACGGGCAAATTTAACTCTCATTTCCCACCAGGAAGAGGAATTAACCAAAGGCTCAGCGTGCCGTGCCGGAACCAGATTAGGGCCTGAAGCCATCCTGCGGTGTTGCGGCCAGCTCAAAAGAAAGCGAGTTGAAGAAAGGAGCTCAGGGGCACTGTAATTCACAAACCTGCAGAGTTATAAATGACAGCTATCGTCCAAAAATATACTGAAGTAAGGCTGCCAAGAGGACTTGAAAGCGGGGCAGAATTGCAGGAAACCGATTTCAGGAGGCAGACTGGAATTGCATTGAAAGCATAGGAAAAGAGGCAGAACGTCCACCATGATGCACTTGGCCAAAAAGGGCGTATGCGTTTTTTCCTGAATATATTCAGGAAAAAACGCATACGCCCTTTTTGGCCAACCAAGCAAGCTTGCAAAGGAAATCTGCACTACAATGAAGTCTCACTTCCCCCCGGTCAAAAGGGCCATCTGAAAAAAGTGTAAAATCCAGAAAGGCAGGACAGGCCATGGAGAACTGGGAGCCTTGTTATGCTGATGGGCGGGATGTAAATTGCCAACAGACACTCGGGAGAAGTGTATGGTGTTTCCTGAAACATCTAAAAAACAAAGCAACAGAGCCTAGGGCACTTCCACTTATGGTCCTATAGCTTAGGGAAATTAAAATCAAAAAGACACAGCCACCCCAAAGTTTGGGACGCCTCTGTTTACAAGAACCTCGTTTACCGTACCAGTTCAACATCGCAGAAAGTGAAAAATGGATAAAGAAGTTGTGGTATTTACTTACAAAGCAATATCACTCAGCAATGAAATCTAGGTCATCAGGCCCTTAGCAGCACAATGAGTGGATTCAGGTATGATGATTCTAACTGAAATAAGTCACACAGAAAAAGAAACATCATAAGATATCAGTAATACACGGAATGTAAACTTGGCTACACAGGAACTGAATTACAGAACAGAACAGGGTCTCAAATTTAGAAAACCAACTTATGCTTGCTTAAGGGGAAAGGTGAGTTGGGGTGCTGCATAAAACCAGAGATTGAAATGAGCACAGATAAAGTTCCTTAAGCCAAATATGGAATAGACAAGAGCTACTCCTTGCTCAACGAAATGGACTCAACACCGCATATTAAACGCCTAAGAATGTACCTGACTAGTAAGTATCTTAAAACCTATGGATTGCTATGTCTCCGAAAGAGAATCAAGCATGTGTACAGGGGCATAAACGCAGCAGTGATAGGATTGGAGAGGTTCGGTGAGCAAATGAAGACCCTTTGAAGTCATATTGCATGGTACCCATTCCACGGGTTTCAACTACCCAGGTTTAAGGTATTCTTCCTTCAGCTAAAACATGCATGTGGAACCTAGAGTATGATCAACCATGTGATCGGGAGACGTGTTCAAATATGTCTCAGTTTTCGTACCCTGGTACTCGGGTGCAACATTCCAGATGCTTTACTAACACCCTCCCGACTTGCAGAGTCAGTCCCTTTAACCTCCTGTTTGGCCCAGTTTGCAATTTCTGCGGAAGATGAACAGGAATAGCGAGAACCAATGAGAGACTAGCTGGAGGTGTCTGGACGGGCAAATTTAACTCTCATTTCCCACCAGGAAGAGGAATTAACCAAAGGCTCAGCGTGCCGTGCCGGAACCAGATTAGGGCCTGAAGCCATCCTGCGGTGTTGCGGCCAGCTCAAAAGAAAGCGAGTTGAAGAAAGGAGCTCAGGGGCACTGTAATTCACAAACCTGCAGAGTTATAAATGACAGCTATCGTCCAAAAATATACTGAAGTAAGGCTGCCAAGAGGACTTGAAAGCGGGGCAGCATTGCAGGAAACCGATTTCAGGAGGCAGACTGGAATTGCATTGAAAGCATAGGAAAAGAGGCAGAACGTCCACAATGATGCACTTGGCCAAAAAGGGCGTATGCGTTTTTTCCTGAATATATTCAGGAAAAAACGCATACGCCCTTTTTGGCCAACCAAGCAAGCTTGCAAAGGAAATCTGCACTACAATGAAGTCTCACTTCCCCCCGGTCAAAAGGGCCATCTGAAAAAAGTGTAAAATCCAGAAAGGCAGGACAGGCCATGGAGAACTGGGAGCCTTGTTATGCTGATGGGCGGGATGTAAATTGCCAACAGACACTCGGGAGAAGTGTATGGTGTTTCCTGAAACATCTAAAAAACAAAGCAACAGAGCCTAGGGCACTTCCACTTATGGTCCTATAGCTTAGGGAAATTAAAATCAAAAAGACACAGCCACCCCAAAGTTTGGGACGCCTCTGTTTACAAGAACCTCGTTTACCGTACAAGTTCAACATCGCAGAAAGTGAAAAATGGATAAAGAAGTTGTGGTATTTACTTACAAAGCAATATCACTCAGCAATGAAATCTAGGTCATCAGGCCCTTAGCAGCACAATGAGTGGATTCAGGTATGATGATTCTAACTGAAATAAGTCACACAGAAAAAGAAACATCATAAGATATCAGTAATACACGGAATGTAAACTTGGCTACACAGGAACTGAATTACAGAACAGAACAGGGTCTCAAATTTAGAAAACCAACTTATGCTTGCTTAAGGGGAAAGGTGAGTTGGGGTGCTGCATAAAACCAGAGATTGAAATGAGCACAGATAAAGTTCCTTAAGCCAAATATGGAATAGACAAGAGCTACTCCTTGCTCAACGAAATGGACTCAACACCGCATATTAAATGCCTAAGAATGTACCTGACTAGTAAGTATCTTAAAACCTATGGATTGCTATGTCTCCGAAAGAGAATCAAGCATGTGTACAGGGGCATAAACGCAGCAGTGATAGGATTGGAGAGGTTCGGTGAGCAAATGAAGACCCTTTGAAGTCATATTGCATGGTACCCATTCCACGGGTTTCAACTACCCAGGTTTAAGGTATTCTTCCTTCAGCTAAAACATGCATGTGGAACCTAGAGTATGATCAACCATGTGATCGGGAGACGTGTTCAAATATGTCTCAGTTTTCGTACCCTGGTACTCGGGTGCAACATTCCAGACGCTTTACTAACACCCTCCCGACTTGGAGAGTCAGTCCCTTTAACCTCCTGTTTGGCCCAGTTTGCAATTTCTGCGGAAGATGAACAGGAATAGCGAGAACCAATGAGAGACTAGCTGGAAGGTGTCTGGACGGGCAAATTTAACTCTCATTTCCCACCAGGAAGAGGAATTAACCAAAGGCTCAGCGTGCCGTGCCGGAACCAGATTAGGGCCTGAAGCCATCCTGCGGTGTTGCGGCCAGCTCAAAAGAAAGCGAGTTGAAGAAAGGAGCTCAGGGGCACTGTAATTCACAAACCTGCAGAGTTATAAATGACAGCTATCGTCCAAAAATATACTGAAGTAAGGCTGCCAAGAGGACTTGAAAGCGGGGCAGAATTGCAGGAAACCGATTTCAGGAGGCAGACTGGAATTGCATTGAAAGCATAGGAAAAGAGGCAGAACGTCCACAATGATGCACTTGGCCAAAAAGGGCGTATGCGTTTTTTCCTGAATATATTCAGGAAAAAACGCATATGCCCTTTTTGGCCAACCAAGCAAGCTTGCAAAGGAAATCTGCACTACAATGAAGTCTCACTTCCCCCCGGTCAAAAGGGCCATCTGAAAAAAGTGTAAAATCCAGAAAGGCAGGACAGGCCATGGAGAACTGGGAGCCTTGTTATGCTGATGGGCGGGATGTAAATTGCCAACAGACACTCGGGAGAAGTGTATGGTGTTTCCTGAAACATCTAAAAAACAAAGCAACAGAGCCTAGGGCACTTCCACTTATGGTCCTATAGCTTAGGGAAATTAAAATCAAAAAGACACAGCCACCCCAAAGTTTGGGACGCCTCTGTTTACAAGAACCTCGTTTACAGTACAAGTTCAACATCGCAGAAAGTGAAAAATGGATAAAGAAGTTGTGGTATTTACTTACAAAGCAATATCACTCAGCAATGAAATCTATGTCATCAGGCCCTTAGCAGCACAATGAGTGGATTCAGGTATGATGATTCTAACTGAAATAAGTCACACAGAAAAAGAAACATCATAAGATATCAGTAATACACGGAATGTAAACTTGGCTACACAGGAACTGAATTACAGAACAGAACAGGGTCTCAAATTTAGAAAACCAACTTATGCTTGCTTAAGGGGAAAGGTGAGTTGGGGTGCTGCATAAAACCAGAGATTGAAATGAGCACAGATAAAGTTCCTTAAGCCAAATATGGAATAGACAAGAGCTACTCCTTGCTCAACGAAATGGACTCAACACCGCATATTAAATGCCTAAGAATGTACCTGACTAGTAAGTATCTTAAAACCTATGGATTGCTATGTCTCCGAAAGAGAATCAAGCATGTGTACAGGGGCATAAACGCAGCAGTGATAGGATTGGAGAGGTTCGGTGAGCAAATGAAGACCCTTTGAAGTCATATTGCATGGTACCCATTCCACGGGTTTCAACTACCCAGGTTTAAGGTATTCTTCCTTCAGCTAAAACATGCATGTGGAACCTAGAGTATGATCAACCATGTGATCGGGAGACGTGTTCAAATATGTCTCAGTTTTCGTACCCTGGTACTCGGGTGCAACATTCCAGACGCTTTACTAACACCCTCCCGACTTGGAGAGTCAGTCCCTTTAACCTCCTGTTTGGCCCAGTTTGCAATTTCTGCGGAAGATGAACAGGAATAGCGAGAACCAATGAGAGACTAGCTGGAAGGTGTCTGGACGGGCAAATTTAACTCTCATTTCCCACCAGGAAGAGGAATTAACCAAAGGCTCAGCATGCCGTGCCGGAACCAGATTAGGGCCTGAAGCCATCCTGCGGTGTTGCGGCCAGCTCAAAAGAAAGCGAGTTGAAGAAAGGAGCTCAGGGGCACTGTAATTCACAAACCTGCAGAGTTATAAATGACAGCTATCGTCCAAAAATATACTGAAGTAAGGCTGCCAAGAGGACTTGAAAGCGGGGCAGAATTGCAGGAAACCGATTTCAGGAGGCAGACTGGAATTGCATTGAAAGCATAGGAAAAGAGGCAGAACGTCCACAATGATGCACTTGGCCAAAAAGGGCGTATGCGTTTTTTCCTGAATATATTCAGGAAAAAACGCATACGCCCTTTTTGGCCAACCAAGCAAGCTTGCAAAGGAAATCTGCACTACAATGAAGTCTCACTTCCCCCCGGTCAAAAGGGCCATCTGAAAAAAGTGTAAAATCCAGAAAGGCAGGACAGGCCATGGAGAACTGGGAGCCTTGTTATGCTGATGGGCGGGATGTAAATTGCCAACAGACACTCGGGAGAAGTGTATGGTGTTTCCTGAAACATCTAAAAAACAAAGCAACAGAGCCTAGGGCACTTCCACTTATGGTCCTATAGCTTAGGGAAATTAAAATCAAAAAGACACAGCCACCCCAAAGTTTGGGACGCCTCTGTTTACAAGAACCTCGTTTACCGTACAAGTTCAACATCGCAGAAAGTGAAAAATGGATAAAGAAGTTGTGGTATTTACTTACAAAGCAATATCACTCAGCAATGAAATCTATGTCATCAGGCCCTTAGCAGCACAATGAGTGGATTCAGGTATGATGATTCTAACTGAAATAAGTCACACAGAAAAAGAAACATCATAAGATATCAGTAATACACGGAATGTAAACTTGGCTACACAGGAACTGAATTACAGAACAGAACAGGGTCTCAAATTTAGAAAACCAACTTATGCTTGCTTAAGGGGAAAGGTGAGTTGGGGTGCTGCATAAAACCAGAGATTGAAATGAGCACAGATAAAGTTCCTTAAGCCAAATATGGAATAGACAAGAGCTACTCCTTGCTCAACGAAATGGACTCAACACCGCATATTAAACGCCTAAGAATGTACCTGACTAGTAAGTATCTTAAAACCTATGGATTGCTATGTCTCCGAAAGAGAATCAAGCATGTGTACAGGGGCATAAACGCAGCAGTGATAGGATTGGAGAGGTTCGGTGAGCAAATGAAGACCCTTTGAAGTCATATTGCATGGTACCCATTCCACGGGTTTCAACTACCCAGGTTTAAGGTATTCTTCCTTCAGCTAAAACATGCATGTGGAACCTAGAGTATGATCAACCATGTGATCGGGAGACGTGTTCAAATATGTCTCAGTTTTCGTACCCTGGTACTCGGGTGCAACATTCCAGACGCTTTACTAACACCCTCCCGACTTGGAGAGTCAGTCCCTTTAACCTCCTGTTTGGCCCAGTTTGCAATTTCTGTGGAAGATGAACAGGAATAGCGAGAACCAATGAGAGACTAGCTGGAAGGTGTCTGGACGGGCAAATTTAACTCTCATTTCCCACCAGGAAGAGGAATTAACCAAAGGCTCAGCGTGCCGTGACGGAACCAGATTAGGGCCTGAAGCCATCCTGCGGTGTTGCGGCCAGGTCACAAGAAAGCGAGTTGAAGAAAGGAGCTCAGGGGCACTGTAATTCACAAACCTGCAGAGTTATAAATGACAGCTATCGTCCAAAAATATACTGAAGTAAGGCTGCCAAGAGGACTTGAAAGCGGGGCAGAATTGCAGGAAACCGATTTCAGGAGGCAGACTGGAATTGCATTGAAAGCATAGGAAAAGAGGCAGAACATCCACAATGATGCACTTGGCCAAAAAGGGCGTATGCGTTTTTTCCTGAATATATTCAGGAAAAAACGCATACGCCCTTTTTGGCCAACCAAGCAAGCTTGCAAAGGAAATCTGCACTACAATGAAGTCTCACTTCCCCCCGGTCAATAGGGCCATCTGAAAAAAGTGTAAAATCCAGAAAGGCAGGACAGGCCATGGAGAACTGGGAGCCTTGTTATGCTGATGGGCGGGATGTAAATTGCCAACAGACACTCGGGAGAAGTGTATGGTGTTTCCTGAAACATCTAAAAAACAAAGCAACAGAGCCTAGGGCACTTCCACTTATGGTCCTATAGCTTAGGGAAATTAAAATCAAAAAGACACAGCCACCCCAAAGTTTGGGACGCCTCTGTTTACAAGAACCTCGTTTACCGTACAAGTTCAACATCGCAGAAAGTGAAAAATGGATAAAGAAGTTGTGGTATTTACTTACAAAGCAATATCACTCAGCAATGAAATCTATGTCATCAGGCCCTTAGCAGCACAATGAGTGGATTCAGGTATGATGATTCTAACTGAAATAAGTCACACAGAAAAAGAAACATCATAAGATATCAGTAATACACGGAATGTAAACTTGGCTACACAGGAACTGAATTACAGAACAGAACAGGGTCTCAAATTTAGAAAACCAACTTATGCTTGCTTAAGGGTAAAGGTGAGTTGGGGTGCTGCATAAAACCAGAGATTGAAATGAGCACAGATAAAGTTCCTTAAGCCAAATATGGAATAGACAAGAGCTACTCCTTGCTCAACGAAATGGACTCAACACCGCATATTAAATGCCTAAGAATGTACCTGACTAGTAAGTATCTTAAAACCTATGGATTGCTATGTCTCCGAAAGAGAATCAAGCATGTGTACAGGGGCATAAACGCAGCAGTGATAGGATTGGAGAGGTTCGGTGAGCAAATGAAGACCCTTTGAAGTCATATTGCATGGTACCCATTCCACGGGTTTCAACTACCCAGGTTTAAGGTATTCTTCCTTCAGCTAAAACATGCATGTGGAACCTAGAGTATGATCAACCATGTGATCGGGAGACGTGTTCAAATATGTCTCAGTTTTCGTACCCTGGTACTCGGGTGCAACATTCCAGACGCTTTACTAACACCCTCCCGACTTGGAGAGTCAGTCCCTTTAACCTCCTGTTTGGCCCAGTTTGCAATTTCTGCGGAAGATGAACAGGAATAGCGAGAACCAATGAGAGACTAGCTGGAAGGTGTCTGGACGGGCAAATTTAACTCTCATTTCCCACCAGGAAGAGGAATTAACCAAAGGCTCAGCGTGCCGTGCCGGAACCAGATTAGGGCCTGAAGCCATCCTGCGGTGTTGCGGCCAGCTCAAAAGAAAGCGAGTTGAAGAAAGGAGCTCAGGGGCACTGTAATTCACAAACCTGCAGAGTTATAAATGACAGCTATCGTCCAAAAATATACTGAAGTAAGGCTGCCAAGAGGACTTGAAAGCGGGGCAGAATTGCAGGAAACCAATTTCAGGAGGCAGACTGGAATTGCATTGAAAGCATAGGAAAAGAGGCAGAACGTCCACAATGATGCACTTGGCCAAAAAGGGCGTATGCGTTTTTTCCTGAATATATTCAGGAAAAAACGCATACGCCCTTTTTGGCCAACCAAGCAAGCTTGCAAAGGAAATCTGCACTACAATGAAGTCTCACTTCCCCCCGGTCAAAAGGGCCATCTGAAAAAAGTGTAAAATCCAGAAAGGCAGGACAGGCCATGGAGAACTGGGAGCCTTGTTATGCTGATGGGCGGGATGTAAATTGCCAACAGACACTCGGGAGAAGTGTATGGTGTTTCCTGAAACATCTAAAAAACAAAGCAACAGAGCCTAGGGCACTTCCACTTATGGTCCTATAGCTTAGGGAAATTAAAATCAAAAAGACACAGCCACCCCAAAGTTTGGGACGCCTCTGTTTACAAGAACCTCGTTTACCGTACAAGTTCAACATCGCAGAAAGTGAAAAATGGATAAAGAAGTTGTGGTATTTACTTACAAAGCAATATCACTCAGCAATGAAATCTATGTCATCAGGCCCTTAGCAGCACAATGAGTGGATTCAGGTATGATGATTCTAACTGAAATAAGTCACACAGAAAAAGAAACATCATAAGATATCAGTAATACACGGAATGTAAACTTGGCTACACAGGAACTGAATTACAGAACAGAACAGGGTCTCAAATTTAGAAAACCAACTTATGCTTGCTTAAGGGGAAAGGTGAGTTGGGGTGCTGCATAAAACCAGAGATTGAAATGAGCACAGATAAAGTTCCTTAAGCCAAATATGGAATAGACAAGAGCTACTCCTTGCTCAACGAAATGGACTCAACACCGCATATTAAATGCCTAAGAATGTACCTGACTAGTAAGTATCTTAAAACCTATAGATTGCTATATCTCCAAAAGAGAATCAAGCGTGTGTCCAGGGGCATAAATGCAGCAGTGATAGGATTGGAGAGGTTCGGTGAGCAAACAAAGACCCTTTGAAGTCATATTGCATGGTACCCATTCCACGGGTCTCAACTACCCAGGTTTCAGGGATTCTTCCTTCAGCTAAAACATGCATGTGGAACCTAGAGTATGATCAACCATGTGATCGGGAAACGTGTTCAAATATGTCTCAGTTTTCGTACCCTGGTACTCGGGTGCAACATTCCAGACGCTTTACTAACACCCTCCCGACTTGGAGAGTCAGTCCCTTTAACCTCCTGTTTGGCCCAGTTTGCAATTTCTGTGGAAGATGAACAGGAATAGCGAGAACCAATGAGAGACTAGCTGGAAGGTGTCTGGACGGGCAAATTTAACTCTCATTTCCCACCAGGAAGAGGAATTAACCAAAGGCTCAGCGTGCCGTGCCGGAACCAGATTAGGGCCTGAAGCCATCCTGCGGTGTTGCGGCCAGCTCAAAAGAAAGCGAGTTGAAGAAAGGAGCTCAGGGGCACTGTAATTCACAAACCTGCAGAGTTATAAATGACAGCTATCGTCCAAAAATATACTGAAGTAAGGCTGCCAAGAGGACTTGAAAGCGGGGCAGAATTGCAGGAAACCGATTTCAGGAGGCAGACTGGAATTGCATTGAAAGCATAGGAAAAGAGGCAGAACGTCCACAATGATGCACTTGGCCAAAAAGGGCGTATGCGTTTTTTCCTGAATATATTCAGGAAAAAACGCATACGCCCTTTTTGGCCAACCAAGCAAGCTTGCAAAGGAAATCTGCACTACAATGAAGTCTCACTTCCCCCCGGTCAAAAGGGCCATCTGAAAAAAGTGTAAAATCCAGAAAGGCAGGACAGGCCATGGAGAACTGGGAGCCTTGTTATGCTGATGGGCGGGATGTAAATTGCCAACAGACACTCGGGAGAAGTGTATGGTGTTTCCTGAAACATCTAAAAAACAAAGCAACAGAGCCTAGGGCACTTCCACTTCTGGTCCTATAGCTTAGGGAAATTAAAATCAAAAAGACACAGCCACCCCAAAGTTTGGGACGCCTCTGTTTACAAGAACCTCGTTTACCGTACAAGTTCAACATCGCAGAAAGTGAAAAATGGATAAAGAAGTTGTGGTATTTACTTACAAAGCAATATCACTCAGCAATGAAATCTATGTCATCAGGCCCTTAGCAGCACAATGAGTGGATTCAGGTATGATGATTCTAACTGAAATAAGTCACACAGAAAAAGAAACATCATAAGATATCAGTAATACACGGAATGTAAACTTGGCTACACAGGAACTGAATTACAGAACAGAACAGGGTCTCAAATTTAGAAAACCAACTTATGCTTGCTTAAGGGGAAAGGTGAGTTGGGGTGCTGCATAAAACCAGAGATTGAAATGAGCACAGATAAAGTTCCTTAAGCCAAATATGGAATAGACAAGAGCTACTCCTTGCTCAACGAAATGGACTCAACACCGCATATTAAACGCCTAAGAATGTACCTGACTAGTAAGTATCTTAAAACCTATGGATTGCTATGTCTCCGAAAGAGAATCAAGCATGTGTACAGGGGCATAAACGCAGCAGTGATAGGATTGGAGAGGTTCGGTGAGCAAATGAAGACCCTTTGAAGTCATATTGCATGGTACCCATTCCACGGGTTTCAACTACCCAGGTTTAAGGTATTCTTCCTTCAGCTAAAACATGCATGTGGAACCTAGAGTATGATCAACCATGTGATCGGGAGACGTGTTCAAATATGTCTCAGTTTTCGTACCCTGGTACTCGGGTGCAACATTCCAGACGCTTTACTAACACCCTCCCGACTTGGAGAGTCAGTCCCTTTAACCTCCTGTTTGGCCCAGTTTGCAATTTCTGCGGAAGATGAACAGGAATAGCGAGAACCAATGAGAGACTAGCTGGAAGGTGTCTGGACGGGCAAATTTAACTCTCATTTCCCACCAGGAAGAGGAATTAACCAAAGGCTCAGCGTGCCGTGACGGAACCAGATTAGGGCCTGAAGCCATCCTGCGGTGTTGCGGCCAGGTCACAAGAAAGCGAGTTGAAGAAAGGAGCTCAGGGGCACTGTAATTCACAAACCTGCAGAGTTATAAATGACAGCTATCGTCCAAAAATATACTGAAGTAAGGCTGCCAAGAGGACTTGAAAGCGGGGCAGAATTGCAGGAAACCGATTTCAGGAGGCAGACTGGAATTGCATTGAAAGCATAGGAAAAGAGGCAGAACATCCACAATGATGCACTTGGCCAAAAAGGGCGTATGCGTTTTTTCCTGAATATATTCAGGAAAAAATGCATACGCCCTTTTTGGCCAACCAAGCAAGCTTGCAAAGGAAATCTGCACTACAATGAAGTCTCACTTCCCCCCGGTCAATAGGGCCATCTGAAAAAAGTGTAAAATCCAGAAAGGCAGGACAGGCCATGGAGAACTGGGAGCCTTGTTATGCTGATGGGCGGGATGTAAATTGCCAACAGACACTCGGGAGAAGTGTATGGTGTTTCCTGAAACATCTAAAAAACAAAGCAACAGAGCCTAGGGCACTTCCACTTATGGTCCTATAGCTTAGGGAAATTAAAATCAAAAAGACACAGCCACCCCAAAGTTTGGGACGCCTCTGTTTACAAGAACCTCGTTTACCGTACAAGTTCAACATCGCAGAAAGTGAAAAATGGATAAAGAAGTTGTGGTATTTACTTACAAAGCAATATCACTCAGCAATGAAATCTATGTCATCAGGCCCTTAGCAGCACAATGAGTGGATTCAGGTATGATGATTCTAACTGAAATAAGTCACACAGAAAAAGAAACATCATAAGATATCAGTAATACACGGAATGTAAACTTGGCTACACAGGAACTGAATTACAGAACAGAACAGGGTCTCAAATTTAGAAAACCAACTTATGCTTGCTTAAGGGGAAAGGTGAGTTGGGGTGCTGCATAAAACCAGAGATTGAAATGAGCACAGATAAAGTTCCTTAAGCCAAATATGGAATAGACAAGAGCTACTCCTTGCTCAACGAAATGGACTCAACACCGCATATTAAATGCCTAAGAATGTACCTGACTAGTAAGTATCTTAAAACCTATGGATTGCTATGTCTCCGAAAGAGAATCAAGCATGTGTACAGGGGCATAAACGCAGCAGTGATAGGATTGGAGAGGTTCGGTGAGCAAATGAAGACCCTTTGAAGTCATATTGCATGGTACCCATTCCACGGGTTTCAACTACCCAGGTTTAAGGTATTCTTCCTTCAGCTAAAACATGCATGTGGAACCTAGAGTATGATCAACCATGTGATCGGGAGACGTGTTCAAATATGTCTCAGTTTTCGTACCCTGGTACTCGGGTGCAACATTCCAGACGCTTTACTAACACCCTCCCGACTTGGAGAGTCAGTCCCTTTAACCTCCTGTTTGGCCCAGTTTGCAATTTCTGCGGAAGATGAACAGGAATAGCGAGAACCAATGAGAGACTAGCTGGAAGGTGTCTGGACGGGCAAATTTAACTCTCATTTCCCACCAGGAAGAGGAATTAACCAAAGGCTCAGCGTGCCGTGCCGGAACCAGATTAGGGCCTGAAGCCATCCTGCGGTGTTGCGGCCAGCTCAAAAGAAAGCGAGTTGAAGAAAGGAGCTCAGGGGCACTGTAATTCACAAACCTGCAGAGTTATAAATGACAGCTATCGTCCAAAAATATACTGAAGTAAGGCTGCCAAGAGGACTTGAAAGCGGGGCAGAATTGCAGGAAACCGATTTCAGGAGGCAGACTGGAATTGCATTGAAAGCATAGGAAAAGAGGCAGAACGTCCACAATGATGCACTTGGCCAAAAAGGGCGTATGCGTTTTTTCCTGAATATATTCAGGAAAAAACGCATATGCCCTTTTTGGCCAACCAAGCAAGCTTGCAAAGGAAATCTGCACTACAATGAAGTCTCACTTCCCCCCGGTCAAAAGGGCCATCTGAAAAAAGTGTAAAATCCAGAAAGGCAGGACAGGCCATGGAGAACTGGGAGCCTTGTTATGCTGATGGGCGGGATGTAAATTGCCAACAGACACTCGGGAGAAGTGTATGGTGTTTCCTGAAACATCTAAAAAACAAAGCAACAGAGCCTAGGGCACTTCCACTTATGGTCCTATAGCTTAGGGAAATTAAAATCAAAAAGACACAGCCACCCCAAAGTTTGGGACGCCTCTGTTTACAAGAACCTCGTTTACAGTACAAGTTCAACATCGCAGAAAGTGAAAAATGGATAAAGAAGTTGTGGTATTTACTTACAAAGCAATATCACTCAGCAATGAAATCTATGTCATCAGGCCCTTAGCAGCACAATGAGTGGATTCAGGTATGATGATTCTAACTGAAATAAGTCACACAGAAAAAGAAACATCATAAGATATCAGTAATACACGGAATGTAAACTTGGCTACACAGGAACTGAATTACAGAACAGAACAGGGTCTCAAATTTAGAAAACCAACTTATGCTTGCTTAAGGGGAAAGGTGAGTTGGGGTGCTGCATAAAACCAGAGATTGAAATGAGCACAGATAAAGTTCCTTAAGCCAAATATGGAATAGACAAGAGCTACTCCTTGCTCAACGAAATGGACTCAACACCGCATATTAAATGCCTAAGAATGTACCTGACTAGTAAGTATCTTAAAACCTATGGATTGCTATGTCTCCGAAAGAGAATCAAGCATGTGTACAGGGGCATAAACGCAGCAGTGATAGGATTGGAGAGGTTCGGTGAGCAAATGAAGACCCTTTGAAGTCATATTGCATGGTACCCATTCCACGGGTTTCAACTACCCAGGTTTAAGGTATTCTTCCTTCAGCTAAAACATGCATGTGGAACCTAGAGTATGATCAACCATGTGATCGGGAGACGTGTTCAAATATGTCTCAGTTTTCGTACCCTGGTACTCGGGTGCAACATTCCAGACGCTTTACTAACACCCTCCCGACTTGGAGAGTCAGTCCCTTTAACCTCCTGTTTGGCCCAGTTTGCAATTTCTGCGGAAGATGAACAGGAATAGCGAGAACCAATGAGAGACTAGCTGGAAGGTGTCTGGACGGGCAAATTTAACTCTCATTTCCCACCAGGAAGAGGAATTAACCAAAGGCTCAGCGTGCCGTGCCGGAACCAGATTAGGGCCTGAAGCCATCCTGCGGTGTTGCGGCCAGCTCAAAAGAAAGCGAGTTGAAGAAAGGAGCTCAGGGGCACTGTAATTCACAAACCTGCAGAGTTATAAATGACAGCTATCGTCCAAAAATATACTGAAGTAAGGCTGCCAAGAGGACTTGAAAGCGGGGCAGAATTGCAGGAAACCGATTTCAGGAGGCAGACTGGAATTGCATTGAAAGCATAGGAAAAGAGGCAGAACGTCCACAATGATGCACTTGGCCAAAAAGGGCGTATGCGTTTTTTCCTGAATATATTCAGGAAAAAACGCATACGCCCTTTTTGGCCAACCAAGCAAGCTTGCAAAGGAAATCTGCACTACAATGAAGTCTCACTTCCCCCCGGTCAAAAGGGCCATCTGAAAAAAGTGTAAAATCCAGAAAGGCAGGACAGGCCATGGAGAACTGGGAGCCTTGTTATGCTGATGGGCGGGATGTAAATTGCCAACAGACACTCGGGAGAAGTGTATGGTGTTTCCTGAAACATCTAAAAAACAAAGCAACAGAGCCTAGGGCACTTCCACTTATGGTCCTATAGCTTAGGGAAATTAAAATCAAAAAGACACAGCCACCCCAAAGTTTGGGACGCCTCTGTTTACAAGAACCTCGTTTACCGTACAAGTTCAACATCGCAGAAAGTGAAAAATGGATAAAGAAGTTGTGGTATTTACTTACAAAGCAATATCACTCAGCAATGAAATCTATGTCATCAGGCCCTTAGCAGCACAATGAGTGGATTCAGGTATGATGATTCTAACTGAAATAAGTCACACAGAAAAAGAAACATCATAAGATATCAGTAATACACGGAATGTAAACTTGGCTACACAGGAACTGAATTACAGAACAGAACAGGGTCTCAAATTTAGAAAACCAACTTATGCTTGCTTAAGGGGAAAGGTGAGTTGGGGTGCTGCATAAAACCAGAGATTGAAATGAGCACAGATAAAGTTCCTTAAGCCAAATATGGAATAGACAAGAGCTACTCCTTGCTCAACGAAATGGACTCAACACCGCATATTAAACGCCTAAGAATGTACCTGACTAGTAAGTATCTTAAAACCTATGGATTGCTATGTCTCCGAAAGAGAATCAAGCATGTGTACAGGGGCATAAACGCAGCAGTGATAGGATTGGAGAGGTTCGGTGAGCAAATGAAGACCCTTTGAAGTCATATTGCATGGTACCCATTCCACGGGTTTCAACTACCCAGGTTTAAGGTATTCTTCCTTCAGCTAAAACATGCATGTGGAACCTAGAGTATGATCAACCATGTGATCGGGAGACGTGTTCAAATATGTCTCAGTTTTCGTACCCTGGTACTCGGGTGCAACATTCCAGACGCTTTACTAACACCCTCCCGACTTGGAGAGTCAGTCCCTTTAACCTCCTGTTTGGCCCAGTTTGCAATTTCTGCGGAAGATGAACAGGAATAGCGAGAACCAATGAGAGACTAGCTGGAAGGTGTCTGGACGGGCAAATTTAACTCTCATTTCCCACCAGGAAGAGGAATTAACCAAAGGCTCAGCGTGCCGTGACGGAACCAGATTAGGGCCTGAAGCCATCCTGCGGTGTTGCGGCCAGGTCACAAGAAAGCGAGTTGAAGAAAGGAGCTCAGGGGCACTGTAATTCACAAACCTGCAGAGTTATAAATGACAGCTATCGTCCAAAAATATACTGAAGTAAGGCTGCCAAGAGGACTTGAAAGCGGGGCAGAATTGCAGGAAACCGATTTCAGGAGGCAGACTGGAATTGCATTGAAAGCATAGGAAAAGAGGCAGAACATCCACAATGATGCACTTGGCCAAAAAGGGCGTATGCGTTTTTTCCTGAATATATTCAGGAAAAAACGCATACGCCCTTTTTGGCCAACCAAGCAAGCTTGCAAAGGAAATCTGCACTACAATGAAGTCTCACTTCCCCCCGGTCAATAGGGCCATCTGAAAAAAGTGTAAAATCCAGAAAGGCAGGACAGGCCATGGAGAACTGGGAGCCTTGTTATGCTGATGGGCGGGATGTAAATTGCCAACAGACACTCGGGAGAAGTGTATGGTGTTTCCTGAAACATCTAAAAAACAAAGCAACAGAGCCTAGGGCACTTCCACTTATGGTCCTATAGCTTAGGGAAATTAAAATCAAAAAGACACAGCCACCCCAAAGTTTGGGACGCCTCTGTTTACAAGAACCTCGTTTACCGTACAAGTTCAACATCGCAGAAAGTGAAAAATGGATAAAGAAGTTGTGGTATTTACTTACAAAGCAATATCACTCAGCAATGAAATCTATGTCATCAGGCCCTTAGCAGCACAATGAGTGGATTCAGGTATGATGATTCTAACTGAAATAAGTCACACAGAAAAAGAAACATCATAAGATATCAGTAATACACGGAATGTAAACTTGGCTACACAGGAACTGAATTACAGAACAGAACAGGGTCTCAAATTTAGAAAACCAACTTATGCTTGCTTAAGGGTAAAGGTGAGTTGGGGTGCTGCATAAAACCAGAGATTGAAATGAGCACAGATAAAGTTCCTTAAGCCAAATATGGAATAGACAAGAGCTACTCCTTGCTCAACGAAATGGACTCAACACCGCATATTAAATGCCTAAGAATGTACCTGACTAGTAAGTATCTTAAAACCTATGGATTGCTATGTCTCCGAAAGAGAATCAAGCATGTGTACAGGGGCATAAACGCAGCAGTGATAGGATTGGAGAGGTTCGGTGAGCAAATGAAGACCCTTTGAAGTCATATTGCATGGTACCCATTCCACGGGTTTCAACTACCCAGGTTTAAGGTATTCTTCCTTCAGCTAAAACATGCATGTGGAACCTAGAGTATGATCAACCATGTGATCGGGAGACGTGTTCAAATATGTCTCAGTTTTCGTACCCTGGTACTCGGGTGCAACATTCCAGACGCTTTACTAACACCCTCCCGACTTGGAGAGTCAGTCCCTTTAACCTCCTGTTTGGCCCAGTTTGCAATTTCTGCGGAAGATGAACAGGAATAGCGAGAACCAATGAGAGACTAGCTGGAAGGTGTCTGGACGGGCAAATTTAACTCTCATTTCCCACCAGGAAGAGGAATTAACCAAAGGCTCAGCGTGCCGTGCCGGAACCAGATTAGGGCCTGAAGCCATCCTGCGGTGTTGCGGCCAGCTCAAAAGAAAGCGAGTTGAAGAAAGGAGCTCAGGGGCACTGTAATTCACAAACCTGCAGAGTTATAAATGACAGCTATCGTCCAAAAATATACTGAAGTAAGGCTGCCAAGAGGACTTGAAAGCGGGGCAGAATTGCAGGAAACCGATTTCAGGAGGCAGACTGGAATTGCATTGAAAGCATAGGAAAAGAGGCAGAACGTCCACAATGATGCACTTGGCCAAAAAGGGCGTATGCGTTTTTTCCTGAATATATTCAGGAAAAAACGCATACGCCCTTTTTGGCCAACCAAGCAAGCTTGCAAAGGAAATCTGCACTACAATGAAGTCTCACTTCCCCCCGGTCAAAAGGGCCATCTGAAAAAAGTGTAAAATCCAGAAAGGCAGGACAGGCCATGGAGAACTGGGAGCCTTGTTATGCTGATGGGCGGGATGTAAATTGCCAACAGACACTCGGGAGAAGTGTATGGTGTTTCCTGAAACATCTAAAAAACAAAGCAACAGAGCCTAGGGCACTTCCACTTCTGGTCCTATAGCTTAGGGAAATTAAAATCAAAAAGACACAGCCACCCCAAAGTTTGGGACGCCTCTGTTTACAAGAACCTCGTTTACCGTACAAGTTCAACATCGCAGAAAGTGAAAAATGGATAAAGAAGTTGTGGTATTTACTTACAAAGCAATATCACTCAGCAATGAAATCTATGTCATCAGGCCCTTAGCAGCACAATGAGTGGATTCAGGTATGATGATTCTAACTGAAATAAGTCACACAGAAAAAGAAACATCATAAGATATCAGTAATACACGGAATGTAAACTTGGCTACACAGGAACTGAATTACAGAACAGAACAGGGTCTCAAATTTAGAAAACCAACTTATGCTTGCTTAAGGGGAAAGGTGAGTTGGGGTGCTGCATAAAACCAGAGATTGAAATGAGCACAGATAAAGTTCCTTAAGCCAAATATGGAATAGACAAGAGCTACTCCTTGCTCAACGAAATGGACTCAACACCGCATATTAAACGCCTAAGAATGTACCTGACTAGTAAGTATCTTAAAACCTATGGATTGCTATGTCTCCGAAAGAGAATCAAGCATGTGTACAGGGGCATAAACGCAGCAGTGATAGGATTGGAGAGGTTCGGTGAGCAAATGAAGACCCTTTGAAGTCATATTGCATGGTACCCATTCCACGGGTTTCAACTACCCAGGTTTAAGGTATTCTTCCTTCAGCTAAAACATGCATGTGGAACCTAGAGTATGATCAACCATGTGATCGGGAGACGTGTTCAAATATGTCTCAGTTTTCGTACCCTGGTACTCGGGTGCAACATTCCAGACGCTTTACTAACACCCTCCCGACTTGGAGAGTCAGTCCCTTTAACCTCCTGTTTGGCCCAGTTTGCAATTTCTGCGGAAGATGAACAGGAATAGCGAGAACCAATGAGAGACTAGCTGGAAGGTGTCTGGACGGGCAAATTTAACTCTCATTTCCCACCAGGAAGAGGAATTAACCAAAGGCTCAGCGTGCCGTGACGGAACCAGATTAGGGCCTGAAGCCATCCTGCGGTGTTGCGGCCAGGTCACAAGAAAGCGAGTTGAAGAAAGGAGCTCAGGGGCACTGTAATTCACAAACCTGCAGAGTTATAAATGACAGCTATCGTCCAAAAATATACTGAAGTAAGGCTGCCAAGAGGACTTGAAAGCGGGGCAGAATTGCAGGAAACCGATTTCAGGAGGCAGACTGGAATTGCATTGAAAGCATAGGAAAAGAGGCAGAACATCCACAATGATGCACTTGGCCAAAAAGGGCGTATGCGTTTTTTCCTGAATATATTCAGGAAAAAATGCATACGCCCTTTTTGGCCAACCAAGCAAGCTTGCAAAGGAAATCTGCACTACAATGAAGTCTCACTTCCCCCCGGTCAATAGGGCCATCTGAAAAAAGTGTAAAATCCAGAAAGGCAGGACAGGCCATGGAGAACTGGGAGCCTTGTTATGCTGATGGGCGGGATGTAAATTGCCAACAGACACTCGGGAGAAGTGTATGGTGTTTCCTGAAACATCTAAAAAACAAAGCAACAGAGCCTAGGGCACTTCCACTTATGGTCCTATAGCTTAGGGAAATTAAAATCAAAAAGACACAGCCACCCCAAAGTTTGGGACGCCTCTGTTTACAAGAACCTCGTTTACCGTACAAGTTCAACATCGCAGAAAGTGAAAAATGGATAAAGAAGTTGTGGTATTTACTTACAAAGCAATATCACTCAGCAATGAAATCTATGTCATCAGGCCCTTAGCAGCACAATGAGTGGATTCAGGTATGATGATTCTAACTGAAATAAGTCACACAGAAAAAGAAACATCATAAGATATCAGTAATACACGGAATGTAAACTTGGCTACACAGGAACTGAATTACAGAACAGAACAGGGTCTCAAATTTAGAAAACCAACTTATGCTTGCTTAAGGGGAAAGGTGAGTTGGGGTGCTGCATAAAACCAGAGATTGAAATGAGCACAGATAAAGTTCCTTAAGCCAAATATGGAATAGACAAGAGCTACTCCTTGCTCAACGAAATGGACTCAACACCGCATATTAAATGCCTAAGAATGTACCTGACTAGTAAGTATCTTAAAACCTATGGATTGCTATGTCTCCGAAAGAGAATCAAGCATGTGTACAGGGGCATAAACGCAGCAGTGATAGGATTGGAGAGGTTCGGTGAGCAAATGAAGACCCTTTGAAGTCATATTGCATGGTACCCATTCCACGGGTTTCAACTACCCAGGTTTAAGGTATTCTTCCTTCAGCTAAAACATGCATGTGGAACCTAGAGTATGATCAACCATGTGATCGGGAGACGTGTTCAAATATGTCTCAGTTTTCGTACCCTGGTACTCGGGTGCAACATTCCAGACGCTTTACTAACACCCTCCCGACTTGGAGAGTCAGTCCCTTTAACCTCCTGTTTGGCCCAGTTTGCAATTTCTGCGGAAGATGAACAGGAATAGCGAGAACCAATGAGAGACTAGCTGGAAGGTGTCTGGACGGGCAAATTTAACTCTCATTTCCCACCAGGAAGAGGAATTAACCAAAGGCTCAGCGTGCCGTGCCGGAACCAGATTAGGGCCTGAAGCCATCCTGCGGTGTTGCGGCCAGCTCAAAAGAAAGCGAGTTGAAGAAAGGAGCTCAGGGGCACTGTAATTCACAAACCTGCAGAGTTATAAATGACAGCTATCGTCCAAAAATATACTGAAGTAAGGCTGCCAAGAGGACTTGAAAGCGGGGCAGAATTGCAGGAAACCGATTTCAGGAGGCAGACTGGAATTGCATTGAAAGCATAGGAAAAGAGGCAGAACGTCCACAATGATGCACTTGGCCAAAAAGGGCGTATGCGTTTTTTCCTGAATATATTCAGGAAAAAACGCATACGCCCTTTTTGGCCAACCAAGCAAGCTTGCAAAGGAAATCTGCACTACAATGAAGTCTCACTTCCCCCCGGTCAAAAGGGCCATCTGAAAAAAGTGTAAAATCCAGAAAGGCAGGACAGGCCATGGAGAACTGGGAGCCTTGTTATGCTGATGGGCGGGATGTAAATTGCCAACAGACACTCGGGAGAAGTGTATGGTGTTTCCTGAAACATCTAAAAAACAAAGCAACAGAGCCTAGGGCACTTCCACTTCTGGTCCTATAGCTTAGGGAAATTAAAATCAAAAAGACACAGCCACCCCAAAGTTTGGGACGCCTCTGTTTACAAGAACCTCGTTTACCGTACAAGTTCAACATCGCAGAAAGTGAAAAATGGATAAAGAAGTTGTGGTATTTACTTACAAAGCAATATCACTCAGCAATGAAATCTATGTCATCAGGCCCTTAGCAGCACAATGAGTGGATTCAGGTATGATGATTCTAACTGAAATAAGTCACACAGAAAAAGAAACATCATAAGATATCAGTAATACACGGAATGTAAACTTGGCTACACAGGAACTGAATTACAGAACAGAACAGGGTCTCAAATTTAGAAAACCAACTTATGCTTGCTTAAGGGGAAAGGTGAGTTGGGGTGCTGCATAAAACCAGAGATTGAAATGAGCACAGATAAAGTTCCTTAAGCCAAATATGGAATAGACAAGAGCTACTCCTTGCTCAACGAAATGGACTCAACACCGCATATTAAACGCCTAAGAATGTACCTGACTAGTAAGTATCTTAAAACCTATGGATTGCTATGTCTCCGAAAGAGAATCAAGCATGTGTACAGGGGCATAAACGCAGCAGTGATAGGATTGGAGAGGTTCGGTGAGCAAATGAAGACCCTTTGAAGTCATATTGCATGGTACCCATTCCACGGGTTTCAACTACCCAGGTTTAAGGTATTCTTCCTTCAGCTAAAACATGCATGTGGAACCTAGAGTATGATCAACCATGTGATCGGGAGACGTGTTCAAATATGTCTCAGTTTTCGTACCCTGGTACTCGGGTGCAACATTCCAGACGCTTTACTAACACCCTCCCGACTTGGAGAGTCAGTCCCTTTAACCTCCTGTTTGGCCCAGTTTGCAATTTCTGCGGAAGATGAACAGGAATAGCGAGAACCAATGAGAGACTAGCTGGAAGGTGTCTGGACGGGCAAATTTAACTCTCATTTCCCACCAGGAAGAGGAATTAACCAAAGGCTCAGCGTGCCGTGACGGAACCAGATTAGGGCCTGAAGCCATCCTGCGGTGTTGCGGCCAGGTCACAAGAAAGCGAGTTGAAGAAAGGAGCTCAGGGGCACTGTAATTCACAAACCTGCAGAGTTATAAATGACAGCTATCGTCCAAAAATATACTGAAGTAAGGCTGCCAAGAGGACTTGAAAGCGGGGCAGAATTGCAGGAAACCGATTTCAGGAGGCAGACTGGAATTGCATTGAAAGCATAGGAAAAGAGGCAGAACATCCACAATGATGCACTTGGCCAAAAAGGGCGTATGCGTTTTTTCCTGAATATATTCAGGAAAAAATGCATACGCCCTTTTTGGCCAACCAAGCAAGCTTGCAAAGGAAATCTGCACTACAATGAAGTCTCACTTCCCCCCGGTCAATAGGGCCATCTGAAAAAAGTGTAAAATCCAGAAAGGCAGGACAGGCCATGGAGAACTGGGAGCCTTGTTATGCTGATGGGCGGGATGTAAATTGCCAACAGACACTCGGGAGAAGTGTATGGTGTTTCCTGAAACATCTAAAAAACAAAGCAACAGAGCCTAGGGCACTTCCACTTCTGGTCCTATAGCTTAGGGAAATTAAAATCAAAAAGACACAGCCACCCCAAAGTTTGGGACGCCTCTGTTTACAAGAACCTCGTTTACCGTACAAGTTCAACATCGCAGAAAGTGAAAAATGGATAAAGAAGTTGTGGTATTTACTTACAAAGCAATATCACTCAGCAATGAAATCTATGTCATCAGGCCCTTAGCAGCACAATGAGTGGATTCAGGTATGATGATTCTAACTGAAATAAGTCACACAGAAAAAGAAACATCATAAGATATCAGTAATACACGGAATGTAAACTTGGCTACACAGGAACTGAATTACAGAACAGAACAGGGTCTCAAATTTAGAAAACCAACTTATGCTTGCTTAAGGGGAAAGGTGAGTTGGGGTGCTGCATAAAACCAGAGATTGAAATGAGCACAGATAAAGTTCCTTAAGCCAAATATGGAATAGACAAGAGCTACTCCTTGCTCAACGAAATGGACTCAACACCGCATATTAAACGCCTAAGAATGTACCTGACTAGTAAGTATCTTAAAACCTATGGATTGCTATGTCTCCGAAAGAGAATCAAGCATGTGTACAGGGGCATAAACGCAGCAGTGATAGGATTGGAGAGGTTCGGTGAGCAAATGAAGACCCTTTGAAGTCATATTGCATGGTACCCATTCCACGGGTTTCAACTACCCAGGTTTAAGGTATTCTTCCTTCAGCTAAAACATGCATGTGGAACCTAGAGTATGATCAACCATGTGATCGGGAGACGTGTTCAAATATGTCTCAGTTTTCGTACCCTGGTACTCGGGTGCAACATTCCAGACGCTTTACTAACACCCTCCCGACTTGGAGAGTCAGTCCCTTTAACCTCCTGTTTGGCCCAGTTTGCAATTTCTGCGGAAGATGAACAGGAATAGCGAGAACCAATGAGAGACTAGCTGGAAGGTGTCTGGACGGGCAAATTTAACTCTCATTTCCCACCAGGAAGAGGAATTAACCAAAGGCTCAGCGTGCCGTGACGGAACCAGATTAGGGCCTGAAGCCATCCTGCGGTGTTGCGGCCAGGTCACAAGAAAGCGAGTTGAAGAAAGGAGCTCAGGGGCACTGTAATTCACAAACCTGCAGAGTTATAAATGACAGCTATCGTCCAAAAATATACTGAAGTAAGGCTGCCAAGAGGACTTGAAAGCGGGGCAGAATTGCAGGAAACCGATTTCAGGAGGCAGACTGGAATTGCATTGAAAGCATAGGAAAAGAGGCAGAACATCCACAATGATGCACTTGGCCAAAAAGGGCGTATGCGTTTTTTCCTGAATATATTCAGGAAAAAACGCATACGCCCTTTTTGGCCAACCAAGCAAGCTTGCAAAGGAAATCTGCACTACAATGAAGTCTCACTTCCCCCCGGTCAATAGGGCCATCTGAAAAAAGTGTAAAATCCAGAAAGGCAGGACAGGCCATGGAGAACTGGGAGCCTTGTTATGCTGATGGGCGGGATGTAAATTGCCAACAGACACTCGGGAGAAGTGTATGGTGTTTCCTGAAACATCTAAAAAACAAAGCAACAGAGCCTAGGGCACTTCCACTTATGGTCCTATAGCTTAGGGAAATTAAAATCAAAAAGACACAGCCACCCCAAAGTTTGGGACGCCTCTGTTTACAAGAACCTCGTTTACCGTACAAGTTCAACATCGCAGAAAGTGAAAAATGGATAAAGAAGTTGTGGTATTTACTTACAAAGCAATATCACTCAGCAATGAAATCTATGTCATCAGGCCCTTAGCAGCACAATGAGTGGATTCAGGTATGATGATTCTAACTGAAATAAGTCACACAGAAAAAGAAACATCATAAGATATCAGTAATACACGGAATGTAAACTTGGCTACACAGGAACTGAATTACAGAACAGAACAGGGTCTCAAATTTAGAAAACCAACTTATGCTTGCTTAAGGGGAAAGGTGAGTTGGGGTGCTGCATAAAACCAGAGATTGAAATGAGCACAGATAAAGTTCCTTAAGCCAAATATGGAATAGACAAGAGCTACTCCTTGCTCAACGAAATGGACTCAACACCGCATATTAAACGCCTAAGAATGTACCTGACTAGTAAGTATCTTAAAACCTATGGATTGCTATGTCTCCGAAAGAGAATCAAGCATGTGTACAGGGGCATAAACGCAGCAGTGATAGGATTGGAGAGGTTCGGTGAGCAAATGAAGACCCTTTGAAGTCATATTGCATGGTACCCATTCCACGGGTTTCAACTACCCAGGTTTAAGGTATTCTTCCTTCAGCTAAAACATGCATGTGGAACCTAGAGTATGATCAACCATGTGATCGGGAGACGTGTTCAAATATGTCTCAGTTTTCGTACCCTGGTACTCGGGTGCAACATTCCAGACGCTTTACTAACACCCTCCCGACTTGGAGAGTCAGTCCCTTTAACCTCCTGTTTGGCCCAGTTTGCAATTTCTGCGGAAGATGAACAGGAATAGCGAGAACCAATGAGAGACTAGCTGGAAGGTGTCTGGACGGGCAAATTTAACTCTCATTTCCCACCAGGAAGAGGAATTAACCAAAGGCTCAGCGTGCCGTGCCGGAACCAGATTAGGGCCTGAAGCCATCCTGCGGTGTTGCGGCCAGCTCAAAAGAAAGCGAGTTGAAGAAAGGAGCTCAGGGGCACTGTAATTCACAAACCTGCAGAGTTATAAATGACAGCTATCGTCCAAAAATATACTGAAGTAAGGCTGCCAAGAGGACTTGAAAGCGGGGCAGAATTGCAGGAAACCGATTTCAGGAGGCAGACTGGAATTGCATTGAAAGCATAGGAAAAGAGGCAGAACGTCCACAATGATGCACTTGGCCAAAAAGGGCGTATGCGTTTTTTCCTGAATATATTCAGGAAAAAACGCATACGCCCTTTTTGGCCAACCAAGCAAGCTTGCAAAGGAAATCTGCACTACAATGAAGTCTCACTTCCCCCCGGTCAAAAGGGCCATCTGAAAAAAGTGTAAAATCCAGAAAGGCAGGACAGGCCATGGAGAACTGGGAGCCTTGTTATGCTGATGGGCGGGATGTAAATTGCCAACAGACACTCGGGAGAAGTGTATGGTGTTTCCTGAAACATCTAAAAAACAAAGCAACAGAGCCTAGGGCACTTCCACTTCTGGTCCTATAGCTTAGGGAAATTAAAATCAAAAAGACACAGCCACCCCAAAGTTTGGGACGCCTCTGTTTACAAGAACCTCGTTTACCGTACAAGTTCAACATCGCAGAAAGTGAAAAATGGATAAAGAAGTTGTGGTATTTACTTACAAAGCAATATCACTCAGCAATGAAATCTATGTCATCAGGCCCTTAGCAGCACAATGAGTGGATTCAGGTATGATGATTCTAACTGAAATAAGTCACACAGAAAAAGAAACATCATAAGATATCAGTAATACACGGAATGTAAACTTGGCTACACAGGAACTGAATTACAGAACAGAACAGGGTCTCAAATTTAGAAAACCAACTTATGCTTGCTTAAGGGGAAAGGTGAGTTGGGGTGCTGCATAAAACCAGAGATTGAAATGAGCACAGATAAAGTTCCTTAAGCCAAATATGGAATAGACAAGAGCTACTCCTTGCTCAACGAAATGGACTCAACACCGCATATTAAACGCCTAAGAATGTACCTGACTAGTAAGTATCTTAAAACCTATGGATTGCTATGTCTCCGAAAGAGAATCAAGCATGTGTACAGGGGCATAAACGCAGCAGTGATAGGATTGGAGAGGTTCGGTGAGCAAATGAAGACCCTTTGAAGTCATATTGCATGGTACCCATTCCACGGGTTTCAACTACCCAGGTTTAAGGTATTCTTCCTTCAGCTAAAACATGCATGTGGAACCTAGAGTATGATCAACCATGTGATCGGGAGACGTGTTCAAATATGTCTCAGTTTTCGTACCCTGGTACTCGGGTGCAACATTCCAGACGCTTTACTAACACCCTCCCGACTTGGAGAGTCAGTCCCTTTAACCTCCTGTTTGGCCCAGTTTGCAATTTCTGCAGAAGATGAACAGGAATAGCGAGAACCAATGAGAGACTAGCTGGAAGGTGTCTGGACGGGCAAATTTAACTCTCATTTCCCACCAGGAAGAGGAATTAACCAAAGGCTCAGCGTGCCGTGACGGAACCAGATTAGGGCCTGAAGCCATCCTGCGGTGTTGCGGCCAGGTCACAAGAAAGCGAGTTGAAGAAAGGAGCTCAGGGGCACTGTAATTCACAAACCTGCAGAGTTATAAATGACAGCTATCGTCCAAAAATATACTGAAGTAAGGCTGCCAAGAGGACTTGAAAGCGGGGCAGAATTGCAGGAAACCGATTTCAGGAGGCAGACTGGAATTGCATTGAAAGCATAGGAAAAGAGGCAGAACATCCACAATGATGCACTTGGCCAAAAAGGGCGTATGCGTTTTTTCCTGAATATATTCAGGAAAAAATGCATACGCCCTTTTTGGCCAACCAAGCAAGCTTGCAAAGGAAATCTGCACTACAATGAAGTCTCACTTCCCCCCGGTCAATAGGGCCATCTGAAAAAAGTGTAAAATCCAGAAAGGCAGGACAGGCCATGGAGAACTGGGAGCCTTGTTATGCTGATGGGCGGGATGTAAATTGCCAACAGACACTCGGGAGAAGTGTATGGTGTTTCCTGAAACATCTAAAAAACAAAGCAACAGAGCCTAGGGCACTTCCACTTATGGTCCTATAGCTTAGGGAAATTAAAATCAAAAAGACACAGCCACCCCAAAGTTTGGGACGCCTCTGTTTACAAGAACCTCGTTTACCGTACAAGTTCAACATCGCAGAAAGTGAAAAATGGATAAAGAAGTTGTGGTATTTACTTACAAAGCAATATCACTCAGCAATGAAATCTATGTCATCAGGCCCTTAGCAGCACAATGAGTGGATTCAGGTATGATGATTCTAACTGAAATAAGTCACACAGAAAAAGAAACATCATAAGATATCAGTAATACACGGAATGTAAACTTGGCTACACAGGAACTGAATTACAGAACAGAACAGGGTCTCAAATTTAGAAAACCAACTTATGCTTGCTTAAGGGGAAAGGTGAGTTGGGGTGCTGCATAAAACCAGAGATTGAAATGAGCACAGATAAAGTTCCTTAAGCCAAATATGGAATAGACAAGAGCTACTCCTTGCTCAACGAAATGGACTCAACACCGCATATTAAATGCCTAAGAATGTACCTGACTAGTAAGTATCTTAAAACCTATGGATTGCTATGTCTCCGAAAGAGAATCAAGCATGTGTACAGGGGCATAAACGCAGCAGTGATAGGATTGGAGAGGTTCGGTGAGCAAATGAAGACCCTTTGAAGTCATATTGCATGGTACCCATTCCACGGGTTTCAACTACCCAGGTTTAAGGTATTCTTCCTTCAGCTAAAACATGCATGTGGAACCTAGAGTATGATCAACCATGTGATCGGGAGACGTGTTCAAATATGTCTCAGTTTTCGTACCCTGGTACTCGGGTGCAACATTCCAGACGCTTTACTAACACCCTCCCGACTTGGAGAGTCAGTCCCTTTAACCTCCTGTTTGGCCCAGTTTGCAATTTCTGCGGAAGATGAACAGGAATAGCGAGAACCAATGAGAGACTAGCTGGAAGGTGTCTGGACGGGCAAATTTAACTCTCATTTCCCACCAGGAAGAGGAATTAACCAAAGGCTCAGCGTGCCGTGCCGGAACCAGATTAGGGCCTGAAGCCATCCTGCGGTGTTGTGGCCAGCTCAAAAGAAAGCGAGTTGAAGAAAGGAGCTCAGGGGCACTGTAATTCACAAACCTGCAGAGTTATAAATGACAGCTATCGTCCAAAAATATACTGAAGTAAGGCTGCCAAGAGGACTTGAAAGCGGGGCAGAATTGCAGGAAACCGATTTCAGGAGGCAGACTGGAATTGCACTGAAAGCATAGGAAAAGAGGCAGAACGTCCACAATGATGCACTTGGCCAAAAAGGGCGTATGCGTTTTTTCCTGAATATATTCAGGAAAAAACGCATACGCCCTTTTTGGCCAACCAAGCAAGCTTGCAAAGGAAATCTGCACTACAATGAAGTCTCACTTCCCCCCGGTCAAAAGGGCCATCTGAAAAAAGTGTAAAATCCAGAAAGGCAGGACAGGCCATGGAGAACTGGGAGCCTTGTTATGCTGATGGGCGGGATGTAAATTGCCAACAGACACTCGGGAGAAGTGTATGGTGTTTCCTGAAACATCTAAAAAACAAAGCAACAGAGCCTAGGGCACTTCCACTTATGGTCCTATAGCTTAGGGAAATTAAAATCAAAAAGACACAGCCACCCCAAAGTTTGGGACGCCTCTGTTTACAAGAACCTCGTTTACGGTACAAGTTCAATATCGCACAAAGTGAAAAATGGATAAAGAAGTTGTGGTACTTACGTACAATGCAATATCACTCAGCAATGAAATCTATGTCATCAGGCCCGTAGCAGCATAATGAGTGGATTCAGGTATGGTGATTCTAACTGAAATAAGTCACACAGAAAAAGAAACATCATAAGATATCAGTAATACACGGAATGTAAACTTGGCTACACAGGAACTGAATTACAAAACAGAACAGGGTCTCAAATTTAGAAAACCAACTTATGCTTGCTTAAGGGGAAAGGTGAGTTGGTGTGCTGCATAAAACCAGAGATTGAAATGAGCACAGATAAAGTTCCTTAAGTCAAATATGGAATAGACAAGAGCTACTCCTTGCTCAACGAAATGGACTCAACACCCCATATTAAATGCCTAAGAATGTACCTGACTAGTAAGTATCTTAAAACCTATGGATTGCTATGTCTCCGAAAGGGAATCAAGCCTGTGTACAGGGGCATAAACGCAGCAGTGATAGGATTGGAGAGGTTCGGTGAGCAAATGAAGACCCTTTGAAGTCATATTGCATGGTACCCATTCCACGAGTCTCAACTCTCCAGGTTTCAGGGATTCTTCCTTGAGCTAAAACATGCATGTGGAACCCAGAGTATGATCAACCATGTGATCGGGAGACTTGTTCCAAAATGTCTCAGTTCTCGTCCCCTGGTACTCGGGTGCAACATTCCAGACGCTTTACTAACACTCTCCCGACTTGGAGAGTCAGTGCCTTTAACCTCCTGTTTGGCCCAGTTTGCAATTTCTGCGGAAGATGAACAGGAATAGGGAGAACCAATGAGAGACTAGCTGGAGGTGTCTGGACGGGCAAATTTAACTCTCATTTCCCACCAGGAAGAGGAATTAACCAAAGGCTCAGCATGTCGTGCCGGGACCAGATTAGGGCCTGAAGCCATCCTGCAGTGTTGCGGCCAGCTCACAAGAAAGCGAGTTGAAGAAAGGAGCTCAGGGGCACTGTAATTCACAAACCTGCAGACTTATAAATGACACCTATCGTCCAAAAATATACTGAAGTAAGGTTGCCAAGAGGACTTGAAAGCGGGGAAGAATTGCAGGAAACCGATTTCAGGAGGTAGACTCGAATTGCATTGAAAGCATAGGAAAACAGGGAGAACGTCCACAATGATGCACTTCGCCAAAAAGGGCGTATGCGTTTTTTCCTGACATACGCCCTTTTTGGCCAACCAAGCAAGCTTGCAAAGGAAATCTGCACTACAATGAAGTCTCACTTCCCCCCGGTCAAAAGGGCCATCTGAGAAAAGTGTAAAATCCAGAAAGGCAGGACAGGCCATGGAGAACTTGGAGTCTTGTTATGCTGATGGGCGGGATGTAAATTGCCAACAGCCACTTGGGAGAAGTGTATGGTGTTTCCTGAAACATCTAAAAAACAAAGCAACAGAGCCTAGGGCACTTCCACTTATGGTCCTATAGCTTAGGGAAATTAAAATCAAAAAGACACAGCCACCCGAAAGTTTGGGACGCCTCTGTTTACAAGAACCTCGTTTACAGTACAAGTTCAACATCGCAGAAAGTGAAAAATGGATAAAGAAGTTGTGGTATTTACTTACAAAGCAATATCACTCAGCAATGAAATCTATGTCATCAGGCCCTTAGCAGCACAATGAGTGGATTCAGGTATGATGATTCTAACTGAAATAAGTCACACAGAAAAAGAAACATCATAAGATATCAGTAATACACGGAATGTAAACTTGGCTACACAGGAACTGAATTACAGAACAGAACAGGGTCTCAAATTTAGAAAACCAACTTATGCTTGCTTAAGGGGAAAGGTGAGTTGGGGTGCTGCATAAAACCAGAGATTGAAATGAGCACAGATAAAGTTCCTTAAGCCAAATATGGAATAGACAAGAGCTACTCCTTGCTCAACGAAATGGACTCAACACCGCATATTAAATGCCTAAGAATGTACCTGACTAGTAAGTATCTTAAAACCTATGGATTGCTATGTCTCTGAAAGAGAATCAAGCATGTGTACAGGGGCATAAACGCAGCAGTGATAGGATTGGAGAGGTTCGGTGAGCAAATGAAGACCCTTTGAAGTCATATTGCATGGTACCCATTCCACGGGTTTCAACTACCCAGGTTTAAGGTATTCTTCCTTCAGCTAAAACATGCATGTGGAACCTAGAGTATGATCAACCATGTGATCGGGAGACGTGTTCAAATATGTCTCAGTTTTCGTACCCTGGTACTCGGGTGCAACATTCCAGACGCTTTACTAACACCCTCCCGACTTGGAGAGTCAGTCCCTTTAACCTCCTGTTTGGCCCAGTTTGCAATTTCTGCGGAAGATGAACAGGAATAGCGAGAACCAATGAGAGACTAGCTGGAGGTGTCTGGACGGGCAAATTTAACTCTCATTTCCCACCAGGAAGAGGAATTAACCAAAGGCTCAGCGTGCCGTGCCGGAACCAGATTAGGGCCTGAAGCCATCCTGCGGTGTTGCGGCCAGCTCAAAAGAAAGCGAGTTGAAGAAAGGAGCTCAGGGGCACTGTAATTCACAAACCTGCAGAGTTATAAATGACAGCTATCGTCCAAAAATATACTGAAGTAAGGCTGCCAAGAGGACTTGAAAGCGGGGCAGAATTGCAGGAAACCGATTTCAGGAGGCAGACTGGAATTGCATTGAAAGCATAGGAAAAGAGGCAGAACGTCCACAATGATGCACTTGGCCAAAAAGGGCGTATGCGTTTTTTCCTGAATATATTCAGGAAAAAACGCATACGCCCTTTTTGGCCAACCAAGCAAGCTTGCAAAGGAAATCTGCACTACAATGAAGTCTCACTTCCCCCCGGTCAAAAGGGCCATCTGAAAAAAGTGTAAAATCCAGAAAGGCAGGACAGGCCATGGAGAACTGGGAGCCTTGTTATGCTGATGGGCGGGATGTAAATTGCCAACAGACACTCGGGAGAAGTGTATGGTGTTTCCTGAAACATCTAAAAAACAAAGCAACAGAGCCTAGGGCACTTCCACTTATGGTCCTATAGCTTAGGGAAATTAAAATCAAAAAGACACAGCCACCCCAAAGTTTGGGACGCCTCTGTTTACAAGAACCTCGTTTACCGTACCAGTTCAACATCGCAGAAAGTGAAAAATGGATAAAGAAGTTGTGGTATTTACTTACAAAGCAATATCACTCAGCAATGAAATCTAGGTCATCAGGCCCTTAGCAGCACAATGAGTGGATTCAGGTATGATGATTCTAACTGAAATAAGTCACACAGAAAAAGAAACATCATAAGATATCAGTAATACACGGAATGTAAACTTGGCTACACAGGAACTGAATTACAGAACAGAACAGGGTCTCAAATTTAGAAAACCAACTTATGCTTGCTTAAGGGGAAAGGTGAGTTGGGGTGCTGCATAAAACCAGAGATTGAAATGAGCACAGATAAAGTTCCTTAAGCCAAATATGGAATAGACAAGAGCTACTCCTTGCTCAGCGAAATGGACTCAACACCGCATATTAAACGCCTAAGAATGTACCTGACTAGTAAGTATCTTAAAACCTATGGATTGCTATGTCTCCGAAAGAGAATCAAGCATGTGTACAGGGGCATAAACGCAGCAGTGATAGGATTGGAGAGGTTCGGTGAGCAAATGAAGACCCTTTGAAGTCATATTGCATGGTACCCATTCCACGGGTTTCAACTACCCAGGTTTAAGGTATTCTTCCTTCAGCTAAAACATGCATGTGGAACCTAGAGTATGATCAACCATGTGATCGGGAGACGTGTTCAAATATGTCTCAGTTTTCGTACCCTGGTACTCGGGTGCAACATTCCAGATGCTTTACTAACACCCTCCCGACTTGGAGAGTCAGTCCCTTTAACCTCCTGTTTGGCCCAGTTTGCAATTTCTGCGGAAGATGAACAGGAATAGCGAGAACCAATGAGAGACTAGCTGGAGGTGTCTGGACGGGCAAATTTAACTCTCATTTCCCACCAGGAAGAGGAATTAACCAAAGGCTCAGCGTGCTGTGCCGGAACCAGATTAGGGCCTGAAGCCATCCTGCGGTGTTGCGGCCAGCTCAAAAGAAAGCGAGTTGAAGAAAGGAGCTCAGGGGCACTGTAATTCACAAACCTGCAGAGTTATAAATGACAGCTATCGTCCAAAAATATACTGAAGTAAGGCTGCCAAGAGGACTTGAAAGCGGGGCAGCATTGCAGGAAACCGATTTCAGGAGGCAGACTGGAATTGCATTGAAAGCATAGGAAAAGAGGCAGAACGTCCACAATGATGCACTTGGCCAAAAAGGGCGTATGCGTTTTTTCCTGAATATATTCAGGAAAAAACGCATACGCCCTTTTTGGCCAACCAAGCAAGCTTGCAAAGGAAATCTGCACTACAATGAAGTCTCACTTCCCCCCGGTCAAAAGGGCCATCTGAAAAAAGTGTAAAATCCAGAAAGGCAGGACAGGCCATGGAGAACTGGGAGCCTTGTTATGCTGATGGGCGGGATGTAAATTGCCAACAGACACTCGGGAGAAGTGTATGGTGTTTCCTGAAACATCTAAAAAACAAAGCAACAGAGCCTAGGGCACTTCCACTTATGGTCCTATAGCTTAGGGAAATTAAAATCAAAAAGACACAGCCACCCCAAAGTTTGGGACGCCTCTGTTTACAAGAACCTCGTTTACCGTACAAGTTCAACATCGCAGAAAGTGAAAAATGGATAAAGAAGTTGTGGTATTTACTTACAAAGCAATATCACTCAGCAATGAAATCTATGTCATCAGGCCCTTAGCAGCACAATGAGTGGATTCAGGTATGATGATTCTAACTGAAATAAGTCACACAGAAAAAGAAACATCATAAGATATCAGTAATACACGGAATGTAAACTTGGCTACACAGGAACTGAATTACAGAACAGAACAGGGTCTCAAATTTAGAAAACCAACTTATGCTTGCTTAAGGGGAAAGGTGAGTTGGGGTGCTGCATAAAACCAGAGATTGAAATGAGCACAGATAAAGTTCCTTAAGCCAAATATGGAATAGACAAGAGCTACTCCTTGCTCAACGAAATGGACTCAACACCGCATATTAAATGCCTAAGAATGTACCTGACTAGTAAGTATCTTAAAACCTATGGATTGCTATGTCTCCGAAAGAGAATCAAGCATGTGTACAGGGGCATAAACGCAGCAGTGATAGGATTGGAGAGGTTCGGTGAGCAAATGAAGACCCTTTGAAGTCATATTGCATGGTACCCATTCCACGGGTTTCAACTACCCAGGTTTAAGGTATTCTTCCTTCAGCTAAAACATGCATGTGGAACCTAGAGTATGATCAACCATGTGATCGGGAGACGTGTTCAAATATGTCTCAGTTTTCGTACCCTGGTACTCGGGTGCAACATTCCAGATGCTTTACTAACACCCTCCCGACTTGGAGAGTCAGTCCCTTTAACCTCCTGTTTGGCCCAGTTTGCAATTTCTGCGGAAGATGAACAGGAATAGCGAGAACCAATGAGAGACTAGCTGGAAGGTGTCTGGACGGGCAAATTTAACTCTCATTTCCCACCAGGAAGAGGAATTAACCAAAGGCTCAGCGTGCCGTGCCGGAACCAGATTAGGGCCTGAAGCCATCCTGCGGTGTTGCGGCCAGCTCAAAAGAAAGCGAGTTGAAGAAAGGAGCTCAGGGGCACTGTAATTCACAAACCTGCAGAGTTATAAATGACAGCTATCGTCCAAAAATATACTGAAGTAAGGCTGCCAAGAGGACTTGAAAGCGGGGCAGAATTGCAGGAAACCGATTTCAGGAGGCAGACTGGAATTGCATTGAAAGCATAGGAAAAGAGGCAGAACGTCCACAATGATGCACTTGGCCAAAAAGGGCGTATGCGTTTTTTCCTGAATATATTCAGGAAAAAACGCATACGCCCTTTTTGGCCAACCAAGCAAGCTTGCAAAGGAAATCTGCACTACAATGAAGTCTCACTTCCCCCCGGTCAAAAGGGCCATCTGAAAAAAGTGTAAAATCCAGAAAGGCAGGACAGGCCATGGAGAACTGGGAGCCTTGTTATGCTGATGGGCGGGATGTAAATTGCCAACAGACACTCGGGAGAAGTGTATGGTGTTTCCTGAAACATCTAAAAAACAAAGCAACAGAGCCTAGGGCACTTCCACTTATGGTCCTATAGCTTAGGGAAATTAAAATCAAAAAGACACAGCCACCCCAAAGTTTGGGACGCCTCTGTTTACAAGAACCTCGTTTACAGTACAAGTTCAACATCGCAGAAAGTGAAAAATGGATAAAGAAGTTGTGGTATTTACTTACAAAGCAATATCACTCAGCAATGAAATCTATGTCATCAGGCCCTTAGCAGCACAATGAGTGGATTCAGGTATGATGATTCTAACTGAAATAAGTCACACAGAAAAAGAAACATCATAAGATATCAGTAATACACGGAATGTAAACTTGGCTACACAGGAACTGAATTACAGAACAGAACAGGGTCTCAAATTTAGAAAACCAACTTATGCTTGCTTAAGGGGAAAGGTGAGTTGGGGTGCTGCATAAAACCAGAGATTGAAATGAGCACAGATAAAGTTCCTTAAGCCAAATATGGAATAGACAAGAGCTACTCCTTGCTCAACGAATTGGAGTCAACACCGCATATTAAATGCCTAAGAATGTACCTGACTAGTAAGTATCTTAAAACCTATGGATTGCTATGTCTCCGAAAGAGAATCAAGCATGTGTACAGGGGCATAAACGCAGCAGTGATAGGATTGGAGAGGTTCGGTGAGCAAATGAAGACCCTTTGAAGTCATATTGCATGGTACCCATTCCACGGGTTTCAACTACCCAGGTTTAAGGTATTCTTCCTTCAGCTAAAACATGCATGTGGAACCTAGAGTATGATCAACCATGTGATCGGGAGACGTGTTCAAATATGTCTCAGTTTTCGTACCCTGGTACTCGGGTGCAACATTCCAGACGCTTTACTAACACCCTCCCGACTTGGAGAGTCAGTCCCTTTAACCTCCTGTTTGGCCCAGTTTGCAATTTCTGCGGAAGATGAACAGGAATAGCGAGAACCAATGAGAGACTAGCTGGAGGTGTCTGGACGGGCAAATTTAACTCTCATTTCCCACCAGGAAGAGGAATTAACCAAAGGCTCAGCGTGCCGTGCCGGAACCAGATTAGGGCCTGAAGCCATCCTGCGGTGTTGCGGCCAGCTCAAAAGAAAGCGAGTTGAAGAAAGGAGCTCAGGGGCACTGTAATTCACAAACCTGCAGAGTTATAAATGACAGCTATCGTCCAAAAATATACTGAAGTAAGGCTGCCAAGAGGACTTGAAAGCGGGGCAGAATTGCAGGAAACCGATTTCAGGAGGCAGACTGGAATTGCATTGAAAGCATAGGAAAAGAGGCAGAACGTCCACCATGATGCACTTGGCCAAAAAGGGCGTATGCGTTTTTTCCTGAATATATTCAGGAAAAAACGCATACGCCCTTTTTGGCCAACCAAGCAAGCTTGCAAAGGAAATCTGCACTACAATGAAGTCTCACTTCCCCCCGGTCAAAAGGGCCATCTGAAAAAAGTGTAAAATCCAGAAAGGCAGGACAGGCCATGGAGAACTGGGAGCCTTGTTATGCTGATGGGCGGGATGTAAATTGCCAACAGACACTCGGGAGAAGTGTATGGTGTTTCCTGAAACATCTAAAAAACAAAGCAACAGAGCCTAGGGCACTTCCACTTATGGTCCTATAGCTTAGGGAAATTAAAATCAAAAAGACACAGCCACCCCAAAGTTTGGGACGCCTCTGTTTACAAGAACCTCCTTTACCGTACCAGTTCAACATCGCAGAAAGTGAAAAATGGATAAAGAAGTTGTGGTATTTACTTACAAAGCAATATCACTCAGCAATGAAATCTAGGTCATCAGGCCCTTAGCAGCACAATGAGTGGATTCAGGTATGATGATTCTAACTGAAATAAGTCACACAGAAAAAGAAACATCATAAGATATCAGTAATACACGGAATGTAAACTTGGCTACACAGGAACTGAATTACAGAACAGAACAGGGTCTCAAATTTAGAAAACCAACTTATGCTTGCTTAAGGGGAAAGGTGAGTTGGGGTGCTGCATAAAACCAGAGATTGAAATGAGCACAGATAAAGTTCCTTAAGCCAAATATGGAATAGACAAGAGCTACTCCTTGCTCAACGAAATGGACTCAACACCGCATATTAAACGCCTAAGAATGTACCTGACTAGTAAGTATCTTAAAACCTATGGATTGCTATGTCTCCGAAAGAGAATCAAGCATGTGTACAGGGGCATAAACGCAGCAGTGATAGGATTGGAGAGGTTCGGTGAGCAAATGAAGACCCTTTGAAGTCATATTGCATGGTACCCATTCCACGGGTTTCAACTACCCAGGTTTAAGGTATTCTTCCTTCAGCTAAAACATGCATGTGGAACCTAGAGTATGATCAACCATGTGATCGGGAGACGTGTTCAAATATGTCTCAGTTTTCGTACCCTGGTACTCGGGTGCAACATTCCAGATGCTTTACTAACACCCTCCCGACTTGGAGAGTCAGTCCCTTTAACCTCCTGTTTGGCCCAGTTTGCAATTTCTGCGGAAGATGAACAGGAATAGCGAGAACCAATGAGAGACTAGCTGGAGGTGTCTGGACGGGCAAATTTAACTCTCATTTCCCACCAGGAAGAGGAATTAACCAAAGGCTCAGCGTGCTGTGCCGGAACCAGATTAGGGCCTGAAGCCATCCTGCGGTGTTGCGGCCAGCTCAAAAGAAAGCGAGTTGAAGAAAGGAGCTCAGGGGCACTGTAATTCACAAACCTGCAGAGTTATAAATGACAGCTATCGTCCAAAAATATACTGAAGTAAGGCTGCCAAGAGGACTTGAAAGCGGGGCAGCATTGCAGGAAACCGATTTCAGGAGGCAGACTGGAATTGCATTGAAAGCATAGGAAAAGAGGCAGAACGTCCACAATGATGCACTTGGCCAAAAAGGGCGTATGCGTTTTTTCCTGAATATATTCAGGAAAAAACGCATACGCCCTTTTTGGCCAACCAAGCAAGCTTGCAAAGGAAATCTGCACTACAATGAAGTCTCACTTCCCCCCGGTCAAAAGGGCCATCTGAAAAAAGTGTAAAATCCAGAAAGGCAGGACAGGCCATGGAGAACTGGGAGCCTTGTTATGCTGATGGGCGGGATGTAAATTGCCAACAGACACTCGGGAGAAGTGTATGGTGTTTCCTGAAACATCTAAAAAACAAAGCAACAGAGCCTAGGGCACTTCCACTTATGGTCCTATAGCTTAGGGAAATTAAAATCAAAAAGACACAGCCACCCCAAAGTTTGGGACGCCTCTGTTTACAAGAACCTCGTTTACCGTACAAGTTCAACATCGCAGAAAGTGAAAAATGGATAAAGAAGTTGTGGTATTTACTTACAAAGCAATATCACTCAGCAATGAAATCTATGTCATCAGGCCCTTAGCAGCACAATGAGTGGATTCAGGTATGATGATTCTAACTGAAATAAGTCACACAGAAAAAGAAACATCATAAGATATCAGTAATACACGGAATGTAAACTTGGCTACACAGGAACTGAATTACAGAACAGAACAGGGTCTCAAATTTAGAAAACCAACTTATGCTTGCTTAAGGGGAAAGGTGAGTTGGGGTGCTGCATAAAACCAGAGATTGAAATGAGCACAGATAAAGTTCCTTAAGCCAAATATGGAATAGACAAGAGCTACTCCTTGCTCAACGAAATGGACTCAACACCGCATATTAAATGCCTAAGAATGTACCTGACTAGTAAGTATCTTAAAACCTATGGATTGCTATGTCTCCGAAAGAGAATCAAGCATGTGTACAGGGGCATAAACGCAGCAGTGATAGGATTGGAGAGGTTCGGTGAGCAAATGAAGACCCTTTGAAGTCATATTGCATGGTACCCATTCCACGGGTTTCAACTACCCAGGTTTAAGGTATTCTTCCTTCAGCTAAAACATGCATGTGGAACCTAGAGTATGATCAACCATGTGATCGGGAGACGTGTTCAAATATGTCTCAGTTTTCGTACCCTGGTACTCGGGTGCAACATTCCAGACGCTTTACTAACACCCTCCCGACTTGGAGAGTCAGTCCCTTTAACCTCCTGTTTGGCCCAGTTTGCAATTTCTGCGGAAGATGAACAGGAATAGCGAGAACCAATGAGAGACTAGCTGGAAGGTGTCTGGACGGGCAAATTTAACTCTCATTTCCCACCAGGAAGAGGAATTAACCAAAGGCTCAGCGTGCCGTGCCGGAACCAGATTAGGGCCTGAAGCCATCCTGCGGTGTTGCGGCCAGCTCAAAAGAAAGCGAGTTGAAGAAAGGAGCTCAGGGGCACTGTAATTCACAAACCTGCAGAGTTATAAATGACAGCTATCGTCCAAAAATATACTGAAGTAAGGCTGCCAAGAGGACTTGAAAGCGGGGCAGAATTGCAGGAAACCGATTTCAGGAGGCAGACTGGAATTGCATTGAAAGCATAGGAAAAGAGGCAGAACGTCCACAATGATGCACTTGGCCAAAAAGGGCGTATGCGTTTTTTCCTGAATATATTCAGGAAAAAACGCATACGCCCTTTTTGGCCAACCAAGCAAGCTTGCAAAGGAAATCTGCACTACAATGAAGTCTCACTTCCCCCCGGTCAAAAGGGCCATCTGAAAAAAGTGTAAAATCCAGAAAGGCAGGACAGGCCATGGAGAACTGGGAGCCTTGTTATGCTGATGGGCGGGATGTAAATTGCCAACAGACACTCGGGAGAAGTGTATGGTGTTTCCTGAAACATCTAAAAAACAAAGCAACAGAGCCTAGGGCACTTCCACTTATGGTCCTATAGCTTAGGGAAATTAAAATCAAAAAGACACAGCCACCCCAAAGTTTGGGACGCCTCTGTTTACAAGAACCTCGTTTACAGTACAAGTTCAACATCGCAGAAAGTGAAAAATGGATAAAGAAGTTGTGGTATTTACTTACAAAGCAATATCACTCAGCAATGAAATCTATGTCATCAGGCCCTTAGCAGCACAATGAGTGGATTCAGGTATGATGATTCTAACTGAAATAAGTCACACAGAAAAAGAAACATCATAAGATATCAGTAATACACGGAATGTAAACTTGGCTACACAGGAACTGAATTACAGAACAGAACAGGGTCTCAAATTTAGAAAACCAACTTATGCTTGCTTAAGGGGAAAGGTGAGTTGGGGTGCTGCATAAAACCAGAGATTGAAATGAGCACAGATAAAGTTCCTTAAGCCAAATATGGAATAGACAAGAGCTACTCCTTGCTCAACGAAATGGACTCAACACCGCATATTAAATGCCTAAGAATGTACCTGACTAGTAAGTATCTTAAAACCTATGGATTGCTATGTCTCCGAAAGAGAATCAAGCATGTGTACAGGGGCATAAACGCAGCAGTGATAGGATTGGAGAGGTTCGGTGAGCAAATGAAGACCCTTTGAAGTCATATTGCATGGTACCCATTCCACGGGTTTCAACTACCCAGGTTTAAGGTATTCTTCCTTCAGCTAAAACATGCATGTGGAACCTAGAGTATGATCAACCATGTGATCGGGAGACGTGTTCAAATATGTCTCAGTTTTCGTACCCTGGTACTCGGGTGCAACATTCCAGACGCTTTACTAACACCCTCCCGACTTGGAGAGTCAGTCCCTTTAACCTCCTGTTTGGCCCAGTTTGCAATTTCTGCGGAAGATGAACAGGAATAGCGAGAACCAATGAGAGACTAGCTGGAGGTGTCTGGACGGGCAAATTTAACTCTCATTTCCCACCAGGAAGAGGAATTAACCAAAGGCTCAGCGTGCCGTGCCGGAACCAGATTAGGGCCTGAAGCCATCCTGCGGTGTTGCGGCCAGCTCAAAAGAAAGCGAGTTGAAGAAAGGAGCTCAGGGGCACTGTAATTCACAAACCTGCAGAGTTATAAATGACAGCTATCGTCCAAAAATATACTGAAGTAAGGCTGCCAAGAGGACTTGAAAGCGGGGCAGAATTGCAGGAAACCGATTTCAGGAGGTAGACTGGAATTGCATTGAAAGCATAGGAAAAGAGGCAGAACGTCCACCATGATGCACTTGGCCAAAAAGGGCGTATGCGTTTTTTCCTGAATATATTCAGGAAGAAACGCATACGCCCTTTTTGGCCAACCAAGCAAGCTTGCAAAGGAAATCTGCACTACAATGAAGTCTCACTTCCCCCCGGTCAAAAGGGCCATCTGAAAAAAGTGTAAAATCCAGAAAGGCAGGACAGGCCATGGAGAACTGGGAGCCTTGTTATGCTGATGGGCGGGATGTAAATTGCCAACAGACACTCGGGAGAAGTGTATGGTGTTTCCTGAAACATCTAAAAAACAAAGCAACAGAGCCTAGGGCACTTCCACTTATGGTCCTATAGCTTAGGGAAATTAAAATCAAAAAGACACAGCCACCCCAAAGTTTGGGACGCCTCTGTTTACAAGAACCTCGTTTACCGTACAAGTTCAACATCGCAGAAAGTGAAAAATGGATAAAGAAGTTGTGGTATTTACTTACAAAGCAATATCACTCAGCAATGAAATCTATGTCATCAGGCCCTTAGCAGCACAATGAGTGGATTCAGGTATGATGATTCTAACTGAAATAAGTCACACAGAAAAAGAAACATCATAAGATATCAGTAATACACGGAATGTAAACTTGGCTACACAGGAACTGAATTACAGAACAGAACAGGGTCTCAAATTTAGAAAACCAACTTATGCTTGCTTAAGGGGAAAGGTGAGTTGGGGTGCTGCATAAAACCAGAGATTGAAATGAGCACAGATAAAGTTCCTTAAGCCAAATATGGAATAGACAAGAGCTACTCCTTGCTCAACGAAATGGACTCAACACCGCATATTAAATGCCTAAGAATGTACCTGACTAGTAAGTATCTTAAAACCTATGGATTGCTATGTCTCCGAAAGAGAATCAAGCATGTGTACAGGGGCATAAACGCAGCAGTGATAGGATTGGAGAGTTTCGGTGAGCAAATGAAGACCCTTTGAAGTCATATTGCATGGTACCCATTCCACGGGTTTCAACTACCCAGGTTTAAGGTATTCTTCCTTCAGCTAAAACATGCATGTGGAACCTAGAGTATGATCAACCATGTGATCGGGAGACGTGTTCAAATATGTCTCAGTTTTCGTACCCTGGTACTCGGGTGCAACATTCCAGACGCTTTACTAACACCCTCCCGACTTGGAGAGTCAGTCCCTTTAACCTCCTGTTTGGCCCAGTTTGCAATTTCTGCGGAAGATGAACAGGAATAGCGAGAACCAATGAGAGACTAGCTGGAAGGTGTCTGGACGGGCAAATTTAACTCTCATTTCCCACCAGGAAGAGGAATTAACCAAAGGCTCAGCGTGCCGTGCCGGAACCAGATTAGGGCCTGAAGCCATCCTGCGGTGTTGCGGCCAGCTCAAAAGAAAGCGAGTTGAAGAAAGGAGCTCAGGGGCACTGTAATTCACAAACCTGCAGAGTTATAAATGACAGCTATCGTCCAAAAATATACTGAAGTAAGGCTGCCAAGAGGACTTGAAAGCGGGGCAGAATTGCAGGAAACCGATTTCAGGAGGCAGACTGGAATTGCATTGAAAGCATAGGAAAAGAGGCAGAACGTCCACAATGATGCACTTGGCCAAAAAGGGCGTATGCGTTTTTTCCTGAATATATTCAGGAAAAAACGCATACGCCCTTTTTGGCCAACCAAGCAAGCTTGCAAAGGAAATCTGCACTACAATGAAGTCTCACTTCCCCCCGGTCAAAAGGGCCATCTGAAAAAAGTGTAAAATCCAGAAAGGCAGGACAGGCCATGGAGAACTGGGAGCCTTGTTATGCTGATGGGCGGGATGTAAATTGCCAACAGACACTCGGGAGAAGTGTATGGTGTTTCCTGAAACATCTAAAAAACAAAGCAACAGAGCCTAGGGCACTTCCACTTATGGTCCTATAGCTTAGGGAAATTAAAATCAAAAAGACACAGCCACCCCAAAGTTTGGGACGCCTCTGTTTACAAGAACCTCGTTTACAGTACAAGTTCAACATCGCAGAAAGTGAAAAATGGATAAAGAAGTTGTGGTATTTACTTACAAAGCAATATCACTCAGCAATGAAATCTATGTCATCAGGCCCTTAGCAGCACAATGAGTGGATTCAGGTATGATGATTCTAACTGAAATAAGTCACACAGAAAAAGAAACATCATAAGATATCAGTAATACACGGAATGTAAACTTGGCTACACAGGAACTGAATTACAGAACAGAACAGGGTCTCAAATTTAGAAAACCAACTTATGCTTGCTTAAGGGGAAAGGTGAGTTGGGGTGCTGCATAAAACCAGAGATTGAAATGAGCACAGATAAAGTTCCTTAAGCCAAATATGGAATAGACAAGAGCTACTCCTTGCTCAACGAAATGGACTCAACACCGCATATTAAACGCCTAAGAATGTACCTGACTAGTAAGTATCTTAAAACCTATGGATTGCTATGTCTCCGAAAGAGAATCAAGCATGTGTACAGGGGCATAAACGCAGCAGTGATAGGATTGGAGAGGTTCGGTGAGCAAATGAAGACCCTTTGAAGTCATATTGCATGGTACCCATTCCACGGGTTTCAACTACCCAGGTTTAAGGTATTCTTCCTTCAGCTAAAACATGCATGTGGAACCTAGAGTATGATCAACCATGTGATCGGGAGACGTGTTCAAATATGTCTCAGTTTTCGTACCCTGGTACTCGGGTGCAACATTCCAGACGCTTTACTAACACCCTCCCGACTTGGAGAGTCAGTCCCTTTAACCTCCTGTTTGGCCCAGTTTGCAATTTCTGCGGAAGATGAACAGGAATAGCGAGAACCAATGAGAGACTAGCTGGAGGTGTCTGGACGGGCAAATTTAACTCTCATTTCCCACCAGGAAGAGGAATTAACCAAAGGCTCAGCGTGCCGTGCCGGAACCAGATTAGGGCCTGAAGCCATCCTGCGGTGTTGCGGCCAGCTCAAAAGAAAGCGAGTTGAAGAAAGGAGCTCAGGGGCACTGTAATTCACAAACCTGCAGAGTTATAAATGACAGCTATCGTCCAAAAATATACTGAAGTAAGGCTGCCAAGAGGACTTGAAAGCGGGGCAGAATTGCAGGAAACCGATTTCAGGAGGTAGACTGGAATTGCATTGAAAGCATAGGAAAAGAGGCAGAACGTCCACCATGATGCACTTGGCCAAAAAGGGCGTATGCGTTTTTTCCTGAATATATTCAGGAAGAAACGCATACGCCCTTTTTGGCCAACCAAGCAAGCTTGCAAAGGAAATCTGCACTACAATGAAGTCTCACTTCCCCCCGGTCAAAAGGGCCATCTGAAAAAAGTGTAAAATCCAGAAAGGCAGGACAGGCCATGGAGAACTGGGAGCCTTGTTATGCTGATGGGCGGGATGTAAATTGCCAACAGACACTCGGGAGAAGTGTATGGTGTTTCCTGAAACATCTAAAAAACAAAGCAACAGAGCCTAGGGCACTTCCACTTATGGTCCTATAGCTTAGGGAAATTAAAATCAAAAAGACACAGCCACCCCAAAGTTTGGGACGCCTCTGTTTACAAGAACCTCGTTTACCGTACAAGTTCAACATCGCAGAAAGTGGAAAATGGATAAAGAAGTTGTGGTATTTACTTACAAAGCAATATCACTCAGCAATGAAATCTATGTCATCAGGCCCTTAGCAGCACAATGAGTGGATTCAGGTATGATGATTCTAACTGAAATAAGTCACACAGAAAAAGAAACATCATAAGATATCAGTAATACACGGAATGTAAACTTGGCTACACAGGAACTGAATTACAGAACAGAACAGGGTCTCAAATTTAGAAAACCAACTTATGCTTGCTTAAGGGTAAAGGTGAGTTGGGGTGCTGCATAAAACCAGAGATTGAAATGAGCACAGATAAAGTTCCTTAAGCCAAATATGGAATAGACAAGAGCTACTCCTTGCTCAACGAAATGGACTCAACACCGCATATTAAACGCCTAAGAATGTACCTGACTAGTAAGTATCTTAAAACCTATGGATTGCTATGTCTCCGAAAGAGAATCAAGCATGTGTACAGGGGCATAAACGCAGCAGTGATAGGATTGGAGAGGTTCGGTGAGCAAATGAAGACCCTTTGAAGTCATATTGCATGGTACCCATTCCACGGGTTTCAACTACCCAGGTTTAAGGTATTCTTCCTTCAGCTAAAACATGCATGTGGAACCTAGAGTATGATCAACCATGTGATCGGGAGATGTGTTCAAATATGTCTCAGTTTTCGTACCCTGGTACTCGGGTGCAACATTCCAGATGCTTTACTAACACCCTCCCGACTTGGAGAGTCAGTCCCTTTAACCTCCTGTTTGGCCCAGTTTGCAATTTCTGCGGAAGATGAACAGGAATAGCGAGAACCAATGAGAGACTAGCTGGAGGTGTCTGGACGGGCAAATTTAACTCTCATTTCCCACCAGGAAGAGGAATTAACCAAAGGCTCAGCGTGCCGTGCCGGAACCAGATTAGGGCCTGAAGCCATCCTGCGGTGTTGCGGCCAGCTCAAAAGAAAGCGAGTTGAAGAAAGGAGCTCAGGGGCACTGTAATTCACAAACCTGCAGAGTTATAAATGACAGCTATCGTCCAAAAATATACTGAAGTAAGGCTGCCAAGAGGACTTGAAAGCGGGGCAGCATTGCAGGAAACCGATTTCAGGAGGCAGACTGGAATTGCATTGAAAGCATAGGAAAAGAGGCAGAACGTCCACAATGATGCACTTGGCCAAAAAGGGCGTATGCGTTTTTTCCTGAATATATTCAGGAAAAAACGCATACGCCCTTTTTGGCCAACCAAGCAAGCTTGCAAAGGAAATCTGCACTACAATGAAGTCTCACTTCCCCCCGGTCAAAAGGGCCATCTGAAAAAAGTGTAAAATCCAGAAAGACAGGACAGGCCATGGAGAACTGGGAGCCTTGTTATGCTGATGGGCGGGATGTAAATTGCCAACAGACACTCGGGAGAAGTGTATGGTGTTTCCTGAAACATCTAAAAAACAAAGCAACAGAGCCTAGGGCACTTCCACTTATGGTCCTATAGCTTAGGGAAATTAAAATCAAAAAGACACAGCCACCCCAAAGTTTGGGACGCCTCTGTTTACAAGAACCTCATTTACCGTACAAGTTCAACATCGCAGAAAGTGAAAAATGGATAAAGAAGTTGTGGTATTTACTTACAAAGCAATATCACTCAGCAATGAAATCTATGTCATCAGGCCCTTAGCAGCACAATGAGTGGATTCAGGTATGATGATTCTAACTGAAATAAGTCACACAGAAAAAGAAACATCATAAGATATCAGTAATACACGGAATGTAAACTTGGCTACACAGGAACTGAATTACAGAACAGAACAGGGTCTCAAATTTAGAAAACCAACTTATGCTTGCTTAAGGGGAAAGGTGAGTTGGGGTGCTGCATAAAACCAGAGATTGAAATGAGCACAGATAAAGTTCCTTAAGCCAAATATGGAATAGACAAGAGCTACTCCTTGCTCAACGAAATGGACTCAACACCGCATATTAAATGCCTAAGAATGTACCTGACTAGTAAGTATCTTAAAACCTATGGATTGCTATGTCTCCGAAAGTGAATCAAGCATGTGTACAGGGGCATAAACGCAGCAGTGATAGGATTGGAGAGGTTCGGTGAGCAAATGAAGACCCTTTGAAGTCATATTGCATGGTACCCATTCCACGGGTTTCAACTACCCAGGTTTAAGGTATTCTTCCTTCAGCTAAAACATGCATGTGGAACCTAGAGTATGATCAACCATGTGATCGGGAGACGTGTTCAAATATGTCTCAGTTTTCGTACCCTGGTACTCGGGTGCAACATTCCAGACGCTTTACTAACACCCTCCCGACTTGGAGAGTCAGTCCCTTTAACCTCCTGTTTGGCCCAGTTTGCAATTTCTGCGGAAGATGAACAGGAATAGCGAGAACCAATGAGAGACTAGCTGGAAGGTGTCTGGACGGGCAAATTTAACTCTCATTTCCCACCAGGAAGAGGAATTAACCAAAGGCTCAGCGTGCCGTGCCGGAACCAGATTAGGGCCTGAAGCCATCCTGCGGTGTTGCGGCCAGCTCAAAAGAAAGCGAGTTGAAGAAAGGAGCTCAGGGGCACTGTAATTCACAAACCTGCAGAGTTATAAATGACAGCTATCGTCCAAAAATATACTGAAGTAAGGCTGCCAAGAGGACTTGAAAGCGGGGCAGAATTGCAGGAAACCGATTTCAGGAGGCAGACTGGAATTGCATTGAAAGCATAGGAAAAGAGGCAGAACGTCCACAATGATGCACTTGGCCAAAAAGGGCGTATGCGTTTTTTCCTGAATATATTCAGGAAAAAACGCATACGCCCTTTTTGGCCAACCAAGCAAGCTTGCAAAGGAAATCTGCACTACAATGAAGTCTCACTTCCCCCCGGTCAAAAGGGCCATCTGAAAAAAGTGTAAAATCCAGAAAGGCAGGACAGGCCATGGAGAACTGGGAGCCTTGTTATGCTGATGGGCGGGATGTAAATTGCCAACAGACACTCGGGAGAAGTGTATGGTGTTTCCTGAAACATCTAAAAAACAAAGCAACAGAGCCTAGGGCACTTCCACTTATGGTCCTATAGCTTAGGGAAATTAAAATCAAAAAGACACAGCCACCCCAAAGTTTGGGACGCCTCTGTTTACAAGAACCTCGTTTACAGTACAAGTTCAACATCGCAGAAAGTGAAAAATGGATAAAGAAGTTGTGGTATTTACTTACAAAGCAATATCACTCAGCAATGAAATCTATGTCATCAGGCCCTGAGCAGCACAATGAGTGGATTCAGGTATGATGATTCTAACTGAAATAAGTCACACAGAAAAAGAAACATCATAAGATATCAGTAATACACGGAATGTAAACTTGGCTACACAGGAACTGAATTACAGAACAGAACAGGGTCTCAAATTTAGAAAACCAACTTATGCTTGCTTAAGGGGAAAGGTGAGTTGGGGTGCTGCATAAAACCAGAGATTGAAATGAGCACAGATAAAGTTCCTTAAGCCAAATATGGAATAGACAAGAGCTACTCCTTGCTCAACGAATTGGAGTCAACACCGCATATTAAATGCCTAAGAATGTACCTGACTAGTAAGTATCTTAAAACCTATGGATTGCTATGTCTCCGAAAGAGAATCAAGCATGTGTACAGGGGCATAAACGCAGCAGTGATAGGATTGGAGAGGTTCGGTGAGCAAATGAAGACCCTTTGAAGTCATATTGCATGGTACCCATTCCACGGGTTTCAACTACCCAGGTTTAAGGTATTCTTCCTTCAGCTAAAACATGCATGTGGAACCTAGAGTATGATCAACCATGTGATCGGGAGACGTGTTCAAATATGTCTCAGTTTTCGTACCCTGGTACTCGGGTGCAACATTCCAGACGCTTTACTAACACCCTCCCGACTTGGAGAGTCAGTCCCTTTAACCTCCTGTTTGGCCCAGTTTGCAATTTCTGCGGAAGATGAACAGGAATAGCGAGAACCAATGAGAGACTAGCTGGAGGTGTCTGGACGGGCAAATTTAACTCTCATTTCCCACCAGGAAGAGGAATTAACCAAAGGCTCAGCGTGCCGTGCCGGAACCAGATTAGGGCCTGAAGCCATCCTGCGGTGTTGCGGCCAGCTCAAAAGAAAGCGAGTTGAAGAAAGGAGCTCAGGGGCACTGTAATTCACAAACCTGCAGAGTTATAAATGACAGCTATCGTCCAAAAATATACTGAAGTAAGGCTGCCAAGAGGACTTGAAAGCGGGGCAGAATTGCAGGAAACCGATTTCAGGAGGTAGACTGGAATTGCATTGAAAGCAAAGGAAAAGAGGCAGAACGTCCACAATGATGCACTTGGCCAAAAAGGGCGTATGCGTTTTTTCCTGAATATATTCAGGAAGAAACGCATACGCCCTTTTTGGCCAACCAAGCAAGCTTGCAAAGGAAATCTGCACTACAATGAAGTCTCACTTCCCCCCGGTCAAAAGGGCCATCTGAAAAAAGTGTAAAATCCAGAAAGACAGGACAGGCCATGGAGAACTGGGAGCCTTGTTATGCTGATGGGCGGGATGTAAATTGCCAACAGACACTCGGGAGAAGTGTATGGTGTTTCCTGAAACATCTAAAAAACAAAGCAACAGAGCCTAGGGCACTTCCACTTATGGTCCTATAGCTTAGGGAAATTAAAATCAAAAAGACACAGCCACCCCAAAGTTTGGGACGCCTCTGTTTACAAGAACCTCGTTTACCGTACAAGTTCAACATCGCAGAAAGTGAAAAATGGATAAAGAAGTTGTGGTATTTACTTACAAAGCAATATCACTCAGCAATGAAATCTATGTCATCAGGCCCTTAGCAGCACAATGAGTGGATTCAGGTATGATGATTCTAACTGAAATAAGTCACACAGAAAAAGAAACATCATAAGATATCAGTAATACACGGAATGTAAACTTAGCTACACAGGAACTGAATTACAGAACAGAACAGGGTCTCAAATTTAGAAAACCAACTTATGCTTGCTTAAGGGTAAAGGTGAGTTGGGGTGCTGCATAAAACCAGAGATTGAAATGAGCACAGATAAAGTTCCTTAAGCCAAATATGGAATAGACAAGAGCTACTCCTTGCTCAACGAAATGGACTCAACACCGCATATTAAATGCCTAAGAATGTACCTGACTAGTAAGTATCTTAAAACCTATGGATTGCTATGTCTCCGAAAGAGAATCAAGCATGTGTACAGGGGCATAAACGCAGCAGTGATAGGATTGGAGAGGTTCGGTGAGCAAATGAAGACCCTTTGAAGTCATATTGCATGGTACCCATTCCACGGGTTTCAACTACCCAGGTTTAAGGTATTCTTCCTTCAGCTAAAACATGCATGTGGAACCTAGAGTATGATCAACCATGTGATCGGGAGACGTGTTCAAATATGTCTCAGTTTTCGTACCCTGGTACTCGGGTGCAACATTCCAGACGCTTTACTAACACCCTCCCGACTTGGAGAGTCAGTCCCTTTAACCTCCTGTTTGGCCCAGTTTGCAATTTCTGCGGAAGATGAACAGGAATAGCGAGAACCAATGAGAGACTAGCTGGAAGGTGTCTGGACGGGCAAATTTAACTCTCATTTCCCACCAGGAAGAGGAATTAACCAAAGGCTCAGCGTGCCGTGACGGAACCAGATTAGGGCCTGAAGCCATCCTGCGGTGTTGCGGCCAGCTCAAAAGAAAGCGAGTTGAAGAAAGGAGCTCAGGGGCACTGTAATTCACAAACCTGCAGAGTTATAAATGACAGCTATCGTCCAAAAATATACTGAAGTAAGGCTGCCAAGAGGACTTGAAAGCGGGGCAGAATTGCAGGAAACCGATTTCAGGAGGCAGACTGGAATTGCATTGAAAGCATAGGAAAAGAGGCAGAACGTCCACAATGATGCACTTGGCCAAAAAGGGCGTATGCGTTTTTTCCTGAATATATTCAGGAAAAAACGCATACGCCCTTTTTGGCCAACCAAGCAAGCTTGCAAAGGAAATCTGCACTACAATGAAGTCTCACTTCCCCCCGGTCAAAAGGGCCATCTGAAAAAAGTGTAAAATCCAGAAAGGCAGGACAGGCCATGGAGAACTGGGAGCCTTGTTATGCTGATGGGCGGGATGTAAATTGCCAACAGACACTCGGGAGAAGTGTATGGTGTTTCCTGAAACATCTAAAAAACAAAGCAACAGAGCCTAGGGCACTTCCACTTATGGTCCTATAGCTTAGGGAAATTAAAATCAAAAAGACACAGCCACCCCAAAGTTTGGGACGCCTCTGTTTACAAGAACCTCGTTTACAGTACAAGTTCAACATCGCAGAAAGTGAAAAATGGATAAAGAAGTTGTGGTATTTACTTACAAAGCAATATCACTCAGCAATGAAATCTATGTCATCAGGCCCTTAGCAGCACAATGAGTGGATTCAGGTATGATGATTCTAACTGAAATAAGTCACACAGAAAAAGAAACATCATAAGATATCAGTAATACACGGAATGTAAACTTGGCTACACAGGAACTGAATTACAGAACAGAACAGGGTCTCAAATTTAGAAAACCAACTTATGCTTGCTTAAGGGGAAAGGTGAGTTGGGGTGCTGCATAAAACCAGAGATTGAAATGAGCACAGATAAAGTTCCTTAAGCCAAATATGGAATAGACAAGAGCTACTCCTTGCTCAACGAAATGGACTCAACACCGCATATTAAATGCCTAAGAATGTACCTGACTAGTAAGTATCTTAAAACCTATGGATTGCTATGTCTCCGAAAGAGAATCAAGCATGTGTACAGGGGCATAAACGCAGCAGTGATAGGATTGGAGAGGTTCGGTGAGCAAATGAAGACCCTTTGAAGTCATATTGCATGGTACCCATTCCACGGGTTTCAACTACCCAGGTTTAAGGTATTCTTCCTTCAGCTAAAACATGCATGTGGAACCTAGAGTATGATCAACCATGTGATCGGGAGACGTGTTCAAATATGTCTCAGTTTTCGTACCCTGGTACTCGGGTGCAACATTCCAGACGCTTTACTAACACCCTCCCGACTTGGAGAGTCAGTCCCTTTAACCTCCTGTTTGGCCCAGTTTGCAATTTCTGCGGAAGATGAACAGGAATAGCGAGAACCAATGAGAGACTAGCTGGAGGTGTCTGGACGGGCAAATTTAACTCTCATTTCCCACCAGGAAGAGGAATTAACCAAAGGCTCAGCGTGCCGTGCCGGAACCAGATTAGGGCCTGAAGCCATCCTGCGGTGTTGCGGCCAGCTCAAAAGAAAGCGAGTTGAAGAAAGGAGCTCAGGGGCACTGTAATTCACAAACCTGCAGAGTTATAAATGACAGCTATCGTCCAAAAATATACTGAAGTAAGGCTGCCAAGAGGACTTGAAAGCGGGGCAGAATTGCAGGAAACCGATTTCAGGAGGTAGACTGGAATTGCATTGAAAGCATAGGAAAAGAGGCAGAACGTCCACAATGATGCACTTGGCCAAAAAGGGCGTATGCGTTTTTTCCTGAATATATTCAGGAAGAAACGCATACGCCCTTTTTGGCCAACCAAGCAAGCTTGCAAAGGAAATCTGCACTACAATGAAGTCTCACTTCCCCCTGGTCAAAAGGGCCATCTGAAAAAAGTGTAAAATCCAGAAAGGCAGGACAGGCCATGGAGAACTGGGAGCCTTGTTATGCTGATGGGCGGGATGTAAATTGCCAACAGACACTCGGGAGAAGTGTATGGTGTTTCCTGAAACATCTAAAAAACAAAGCAACAGAGCCTAGGGCACTTCCACTTATGGTCCTATAGCTTAGGGAAATTAAAATCAAAAAGACACAGCCACCCCAAAGTTTGGGACGCCTCTGTTTACAAGAACCTCGTTTACCGTACAAGTTCAACATCGCAGAAAGTGAAAAATGGATAAAGAAGTTGTGGTATTTACTTACAAAGCAATATCACTCAGCAATGAAATCTATGTCATCAGGCCCTTAGCAGCACAATGAGTGGATTCAGGTATGATGATTCTAACTGAAATAAGTCACACAGAAAAAGAAACATCATAAGATATCAGTAATACACGGAATGTAAACTTGGCTACACAGGAACTGAATTACAGAACAGAACAGGGTCTCAAATTTAGAAAACCAACTTATGCTTGCTTAAGGGGAAAGGTGAGTTGGGGTGCTGCATAAAACCAGAGATTGAAATGAGCACAGATAAAGTTCCTTAAGCCAAATATGGAATAGACAAGAGCTACTCCTTGCTCAACGAAATGGACTCAACACCGCATATTAAATGCCTAAGAATGTACCTGACTAGTAAGTATCTTAAAACCTATGGATTGCTATGTCTCCGAAAGAGAATCAAGCATGTGTACAGGGGCATAAACGCAGCAGTGATAGGATTGGAGAGGTTCGGTGAGCAAATGAAGACCCTTTGAAGTCATATTGCATGGTACCCATTCCACGGGTTTCAACTACCCAGGTTTAAGGTATTCTTCCTTCAGCTAAAACATGCATGTGGAACCTAGAGTATGATCAACCATGTGATCGGGAGACGTGTTCAAATATGTCTCAGTTTTCGTACCCTGGTACTCGGGTGCAACATTCCAGACGCTTTACTAACACCCTCCCGACTTGGAGAGTCAGTCCCTTTAACCTCCTGTTTGGCCCAGTTTGCAATTTCTGCGGAAGATGAACAGGAATAGCGAGAACCAATGAGAGACTAGCTGGAAGGTGTCTGGACGGGCAAATTTAACTCTCATTTCCCACCAGGAAGAGGAATTAACCAAAGGCTCAGCGTGCCGTGACGGAACCAGATTAGGGCCTGAAGCCATCCTGCGGTGTTGCGGCCAGCTCAAAAGAAAGCGAGTGGAAGAAAGGAGCTCAGGGGCACTGTAATTCACAAACCTGCAGAGTTATAAATGACAGCTATCGTCCAAAAATATACTGAAGTAAGGCTGCCAAGAGGACTTGAAAGCGGGGCAGAATTGCAGGAAACCGATTTCAGGAGGCAGACTGGAATTGCATTGAAAGCATAGGAAAAGAGGCAGAACGTCCACAATGATGCACTTGGCCAAAAAGGGCGTATGCGTTTTTTCCTGAATATATTCAGGAAAAAACGCATACGCCCTTTTTGGCCAACCAAGCAAGCTTGCAAAGGAAATCTGCACTACAATGAAGTCTCACTTCCCCCCGGTCAAAAGGGCCATCTGAAAAAAGTGTAAAATCCAGAAAGACAGGACAGGCCATGGAGAACTGGGAGCCTTGTTATGCTGATGGGCGGGATGTAAATTGCCAACAGACACTCGGGAGAAGTGTATGGTGTTTCCTGAAACATCTAAAAAACAAAGCAACAGAGCCTAGGGCACTTCCACTTATGGTCCTATAGCTTAGGGAAATTAAAATCAAAAAGACACAGCCACCCCAAAGTTTGGGACGCCTCTGTTTACAAGAACCTCGTTTACCGTACAAGTTCAACATCGCAGAAAGTGAAAAATGGATAAAGAAGTTGTGGTATTTACTTACAAAGCAATATCACTCAGCAATGAAATCTATGTCATCAGGCCCTTAGCAGCACAATGAGTGGATTCAGGTATGATGATTCTAACTGAAATAAGTCACACAGAAAAAGAAACATCATAAGATATCAGTAATACACGGAATGTAAACTTGGCTACACAGGAACTGAATTACAGAACAGAACAGGGTCTCAAATTTAGAAAACCAACTTATGCTTGCTTAAGGGGAAAGGTGAGTTGGGGTGCTGCATAAAACCAGAGATTGAAATGAGCACAGATAAAGTTCCTTAAGCCAAATATGGAATAGACAAGAGCTACTCCTTGCTCAACGAAATGGACTCAACACCGCATATTAAATGCCTAAGAATGTACCTGACTAGTAAGTATCTTAAAACCTATGGATTGCTATGTCTCCGAAAGAGAATCAAGCATGTGTACAGGGGCATAAACGCAGCAGTGATAGGATTGGAGAGGTTCGGTGAGCAAATGAAGACCCTTTGAAGTCATATTGCATGGTACCCATTCCACGGGTTTCAACTACCCAGGTTTAAGGTATTCTTCCTTCAGCTAAAACATGCATGTGGAACCTAGAGTATGATCAACCATGTGATCGGGAGACGTGTTCAAATATGTCTCAGTTTTCGTACCCTGGTACTCGGGTGCAACATTCCAGACGCTTTACTAACACCCTCCCGACTTGGAGAGTCAGTCCCTTTAACCTCCTGTTTGGCCCAGTTTGCAATTTCTGCGGAAGATGAACAGGAATAGCGAGAACCAATGAGAGACTAGCTGGAAGGTGTCTGGACGGGCAAATTTAACTCTCATTTCCCACCAGGAAGAGGAATTAACCAAAGGCTCAGCGTGCCGTGCTGGAACCAGATTAGGGCCTGAAGCCATCCTGCGGTGTTGCGGCCAGCTCAAAAGAAAGCGAGTGGAAGAAAGGAGCTCAGGGGCACTGTAATTCACAAACCTGCAGAGTTATAAATGACAGCTATCGTCCAAAAATATACTGAAGTAAGGCTGCCAAGAGGACTTGAAAGCGGGGCAGAATTGCAGGAAACCGATTTCAGGAGGCAGACTGGAATTGCATTGAAAGCATAGGAAAAGAGGCAGAACGTCCACAATGATGCACTTGGCCAAAAAGGGCGTATGCGTTTTTTCCTGAATATATTCAGGAAAAAACGCATACGCCCTTTTTGGCCAACCAAGCAAACTTGCAAAGGAAATCTGCACTACAATGAAGTCTCACTTCCCCCCGGTCAAAAGGGCCATCTGAAAAAAGTGTAAAATCCAGAAAGGCAGGACAGGCCATGGAGAACTGGGAGCCTTGTTATGCTGATGGGCGGGATGTAAATTGCCAACAGACACTCGGGAGAAGTGTATGGTGTTTCCTGAAACATCTAAAAAACAAAGCAACAGAGCCTAGGGCACTTCCACTTATGGTCCTATAGCTTAGGGAAATTAAAATCAAAAAGACACAGCCACCCCAAAGTTTGGGACGCCTCTGTTTACAAGAACCTCGTTTACAGTACAAGTTCAACATCGCAGAAAGTGAAAAATGGATAAAGAAGTTGTGGTATTTACTTACAAAGCAATATCACTCAGCAATGAAATCTATGTCATCAGGCCCTTAGCAGCACAATGAGTGGATTCAGGTATGATGATTCTAACTGAAATAAGTCACACAGAAAAAGAAACATCATAAGATATCAGTAATACACGGAATGTAAACTTGGCTACACAGGAACTGAATTACAGAACAGAACAGGGTCTCAAATTTAGAAAACCAACTTATGCTTGCTTAAGGGGAAAGGTGAGTTGGGGTGCTGCATAAAACCAGAGATTGAAATGAGCACAGATAAAGTTCCTTAAGCCAAATATGGAATAGACAAGAGCTACTCCTTGCTCAACGAATTGGAGTCAACACCGCATATTAAATGCCTAAGAATGTACCTGACTAGTAAGTATCTTAAAACCTATGGATTGCTATGTCTCCGAAAGAGAATCAAGCATGTGTACAGGGGCATAAACGCAGCAGTGATAGGATTGGAGAGGTTCGGTGAGCAAATGAAGACCCTTTGAAGTCATATTGCATGGTACCCATTCCACGGGTTTCAACTACCCAGGTTTAAGGTATTCTTCCTTCAGCTAAAACATGCATGTGGAACCTAGAGTATGATCAACCATGTGATCGGGAGACGTGTTCAAATATGTCTCAGTTTTCGTACCCTGGTACTCGGGTGCAACATTCCAGACGCTTTACTAACACCCTCCCGACTTGGAGAGTCAGTCCCTTTAACCTCCTGTTTGGCCCAGTTTGCAATTTCTGCGGAAGATGAACAGGAATAGCGAGAACCAATGAGAGACTAGCTGGAAGGTGTCTGGACGGGCAAATTTAACTCTCATTTCCCACCAGGAAGAGGAATTAACCAAAGGCTCAGCGTGCCGTGCCGGAACCAGATTAGGGCCTGAAGCCATCCTGCGGTGTTGCGGCCAGCTCCAAAGAAAGCGAGTGGAAGAAAGGAGCTCAGGGGCACTGTAATTCACAAACCTGCAGAGTTATAAATGACAGCTATCGTCCAAAAATATACTGAAGTAAGGCTGCCAAGAGGACTTGAAAGCGGGGCAGAATTGCAGGAAACCGATTTCAGGAGGCAGACTGGAATTGCATTGAAAGCATAGGAAAAGAGGCAGAACGTCCACAATGATGCACTTGGCCAAAAAGGGCGTATGCGTTTTTTCCTGAATATATTCAGGAAAAAACGCATACGCCCTTTTTGGCCAACCAAGCAAGCTTGCAAAGGAAATCTGCACTACAATGAAGTCTCACTTCCCCCCGGTCAAAAGGGCCATCTGAAAAAAGTGTAAAATCCAGAAAGGCAGGACAGGCCATGGAGAACTGGGAGCCTTGTTATGCTGATGGGCGGGATGTAAATTGCCAACAGACACTCGGGAGAAGTGTATGGTGTTTCCTGAAACATCTAAAAAACAAAGCAACAGAGCCTAGGGCACTTCCACTTATGGTCCTATAGCTTAGGGAAATTAAAATCAAAAAGACACAGCCACCCCAAAGTTTGGGACGCCTCTGTTTACAAGAACCTCATTTACCGTACAAGTTCAACATCGCAGAAAGTGAAAAATGGATAAAGAAGTTGTGGTATTTACTTACAAAGCAATATCACTCAGCAATGAAATCTATGTCATCAGGCCCTTAGCAGCACAATGAGTGGATTCAGGTATGATGATTCTAACTGAAATAAGTCACACAGAAAAAGAAACATCATAAGATATCAGTAATACACGGAATGTAAACTTGGCTACACAGGAACTGAATTACAGAACAGAACAGGGTCTCAAATTTAGAAAACCAACTTATGCTTGCTTAAGGGGAAAGGTGAGTTGGGGTGCTGCATAAAACCAGAGATTGAAATGAGCACAGATAAAGTTCCTTAAGCCAAATATGGAATAGACAAGAGCTACTCCTTGCTCAACGAAATGGACTCAACACCGCATATTAAATGCCTAAGAATGTACCTGACTAGTAAGTATCTTAAAACCTATGGATTGCTATGTCTCCGAAAGAGAATCAAGCATGTGTACAGGGGCATAAACGCAGCAGTGATAGGATTGGAGAGGTTCGGTGAGCAAATGAAGACCCTTTGAAGTCATATTGCATGGTACCCATTCCACGGGTTTCAACTACCCAGGTTTAAGGTATTCTTCCTTCAGCTAAAACATGCATGTGGAACCTAGAGTATGATCAACCATGTGATCGGGAGACGTGTTCAAATATGTCTCAGTTTTCGTACCCTGGTACTCGGGTGCAACATTCCAGACGCTTTACTAACACCCTCCCGACTTGGAGAGTCAGTCCCTTTAACCTCCTGTTTGGCCCAGTTTGCAATTTCTGCGGAAGATGAACAGGAATAGCGAGAACCAATGAGAGACTAGCTGGAGGTGTCTGGACGGGCAAATTTAACTCTCATTTCCCACCAGGAAGAGGAATTAACCAAAGGCTCAGCGTGCCGTGCCGGAACCAGATTAGGGCCTGAAGCCATCCTGCGGTGTTGCGGCCAGCTCAAAAGAAAGCGAGTTGAAGAAAGGAGCTCAGGGGCACTGTAATTCACAAACCTGCAGAGTTATAAATGACAGCTATCGTCCAAAAATATACTGAAGTAAGGCTGCCAAGAGGACTTGAAAGCGGGGCAGAATTGCAGGAAACCGATTTCAGGAGGTAGACTGGAATTGCATTGAAAGCATAGGAAAAGAGGCAGAACGTCCACAATGATGCACTTGGCCAAAAAGGGCGTATGCGTTTTTTCCTGAATATATTCAGGAAGAAACGCATACGCCCTTTTTGGCCAACCAAGCAAGCTTGCAAAGGAAATCTGCACTACAATGAAGTCTCACTTCCCCCTGGTCAAAAGGGCCATCTGAAAAAAGTGTAAAATCCAGAAAGGCAGGACAGGCCATGGAGAACTGGGAGCCTTGTTATGCTGATGGGCGGGATGTAAATTGCCAACAGACACTCGGGAGAAGTGTATGGTGTTTCCTGAAACATCTAAAAAACAAAGCAACAGAGCCTAGGGCACTTCCACTTATGGTCCTATAGCTTAGGGAAATTAAAATCAAAAAGACACAGCCACCCCAAAGTTTGGGACGCCTCTGTTTACAAGAACCTCGTTTACCGTACAAGTTCAACATCGCAGAAAGTGAAAAATGGATAAAGAAGTTGTGGTATTTACTTACAAAGCAATATCACTCAGCAATGAAATCTATGTCATCAGGCCCTTAGCAGCACAATGAGTGGATTCAGGTATGATGATTCTAACTGAAATAAGTCACACAGAAAAAGAAACATCATAAGATATCAGTAATACACGGAATGTAAACTTGGCTACACAGGAACTGAATTACAGAACAGAACAGGGTCTCAAATTTAGAAAACCAACTTATGCTTGCTTAAGGGGAAAGGTGAGTTGGGGTGCTGCATAAAACCAGAGATTGAAATGAGCACAGATAAAGTTCCTTAAGCCAAATATGGAATAGACAAGAGCTACTCCTTGCTCAACGAAATGGACTCAACACCGCATATTAAATGCCTAAGAATGTACCTGACTAGTAAGTATCTTAAAACCTATGGATTGCTATGTCTCCGAAAGAGAATCAAGCATGTGTACAGGGGCATAAACGCAGCAGTGATAGGATTGGAGAGGTTCGGTGAGCAAATGAAGACCCTTTGAAGTCATATTGCATGGTACCCATTCCACGGGTTTCAACTACCCAGGTTTAAGGTATTCTTCCTTCAGCTAAAACATGCATGTGGAACCTAGAGTATGATCAACCATGTGATCGGGAGACGTGTTCAAATATGTCTCAGTTTTCGTACCCTGGTACTCGGGTGCAACATTCCAGACGCTTTACTAACACCCTCCCGACTTGGAGAGTCAGTCCCTTTAACCTCCTGTTTGGCCCAGTTTGCAATTTCTGCGGAAGATGAACAGGAATAGCGAGAACCAATGAGAGACTAGCTGGAAGGTGTCTGGACGGGCAAATTTAACTCTCATTTCCCACCAGGAAGAGGAATTAACCAAAGGCTCAGTGTGCCGTGACGGAACCAGATTAGGGCCTGAAGCCATCCTGCGGTGTTGCGGCCAGCTCAAAAGAAAGCGAGTGGAAGAAAGGAGCTCAGGGGCACTGTAATTCACAAACCTGCAGAGTTATAAATGACAGCTATCGTCCAAAAATATACTGAAGTAAGGCTGCCAAGAGGACTTGAAAGCGGGGCAGAATTGCAGGAAACCGATTTCAGGAGGCAGACTGGAATTGCATTGAAAGCATAGGAAAAGAGGCAGAACGTCCACAATGATGCACTTGGCCAAAAAGGGCGTATGCGTTTTTTCCTGAATATATTCAGGAAAAAACGCATACGCCCTTTTTGGCCAACCAAGCAAGCTTGCAAAGGAAATCTGCACTACAATGAAGTCTCACTTCCCCCCGGTCAAAAGGGCCATCTGAAAAAAGTGTAAAATCCAGAAAGACAGGACAGGCCATGGAGAACTGGGAGCCTTGTTATGCTGATGGGCGGGATGTAAATTGCCAACAGACACTCGGGAGAAGTGTATGGTGTTTCCTGAAACATCTAAAAAACAAAGCAACAGAGCCTAGGGCACTTCCACTTATGGTCCTATAGCTTAGGGAAATTAAAATCAAAAAGACACAGCCACCCCAAAGTTTGGGACGCCTCTGTTTACAAGAACCTCGTTTACCGTACAAGTTCAACATCGCAGAAAGTGAAAAATGGATAAAGAAGTTGTGGTATTTACTTACAAAGCAATATCACTCAGCAATGAAATCTATGTCATCAGGCCCTTAGCAGCACAATGAGTGGATTCAGGTATGATGATTCTAACTGAAATAAGTCACACAGAAAAAGAAACATCATAAGATATCAGTAATACACGGAATGTAAACTTGGCTACACAGGAACTGAATTACAGAACAGAACAGGGTCTCAAATTTAGAAAACCAACTTATGCTTGCTTAAGGGGAAAGGTGAGTTGGGGTGCTGCATAAAACCAGAGATTGAAATGAGCACAGATAAAGTTCCTTAAGCCAAATATGGAATAGACAAGAGCTACTCCTTGCTCAACGAAATGGACTCAACACCGCATATTAAATGCCTAAGAATGTACCTGACTAGTAAGTATCTTAAAACCTATGGATTGCTATGTCTCCGAAAGAGAATCAAGCATGTGTACAGGGGCATAAACGCAGCAGTGATAGGATTGGAGAGGTTCGGTGAGCAAATGAAGACCCTTTGAAGTCATATTGCATGGTACCCATTCCACGGGTTTCAACTACCCAGGTTTAAGGTATTCTTCCTTCAGCTAAAACATGCATGTGGAACCTAGAGTATGATCAACCATGTGATCGGGAGACGTGTTCAAATATGTCTCAGTTTTCGTACCCTGGTACTCGGGTGCAACATTCCAGACGCTTTACTAACACCCTCCCGACTTGGAGAGTCAGTCCCTTTAACCTCCTGTTTGGCCCAGTTTGCAATTTCTGCGGAAGATGAACAGGAATAGCGAGAACCAATGAGAGACTAGCTGGAAGGTGTCTGGACGGGCAAATTTAACTCTCATTTCCCACCAGGAAGAGGAATTAACCAAAGGCTCAGCGTGCCGTGCCGGAACCAGATTAGGGCCTGAAGCCATCCTGCGGTGTTGCGGCCAGCTCAAAAGAAAGCGAGTGGAAGAAAGGAGCTCAGGGGCACTGTAATTCACAAACCTGCAGAGTTATAAATGACAGCTATCGTCCAAAAATATACTGAAGTAAGGCTGCCAAGAGGACTTGAAAGCGGGGCAGAATTGCAGGAAACCGATTTCAGGAGGCAGACTGGAATTGCATTGAAAGCATAGGAAAAGAGGCAGAACGTCCACAATGATGCACTTGGCCAAAAAGGGCGTATGCGTTTTTTCCTGAATATATTCAGGAAAAAACGCATACGCCCTTTTTGGCCAACCAAGCAAACTTGCAAAGGAAATCTGCACTACAATGAAGTCTCACTTCCCCCCGGTCAAAAGGGCCATCTGAAAAAAGTGTAAAATCCAGAAAGGCAGGACAGGCCATGGAGAACTGGGAGCCTTGTTATGCTGATGGGCGGGATGTAAATTGCCAACAGACACTCGGGAGAAGTGTATGGTGTTTCCTGAAACATCTAAAAAACAAAGCAACAGAGCCTAGGGCACTTCCACTTATGGTCCTATAGCTTAGGGAAATTAAAATCAAAAAGACACAGCCACCCCAAAGTTTGGGACGCCTCTGTTTACAAGAACCTCGTTTACAGTACAAGTTCAACATCGCAGAAAGTGAAAAATGGATAAAGAAGTTGTGGTATTTACTTACAAAGCAATATCACTCAGCAATGAAATCTATGTCATCAGGCCCTTAGCAGCACAATGAGTGGATTCAGGTATGATGATTCTAACTGAAATAAGTCACACAGAAAAAGAAACATCATAAGATATCAGTAATACACGGAATGTAAACTTGGCTACACAGGAACTGAATTACAGAACAGAACAGGGTCTCAAATTTAGAAAACCAACTTATGCTTGCTTAAGGGGAAAGGTGAGTTGGGGTGCTGCATAAAACCAGAGATTGAAATGAGCACAGATAAAGTTCCTTAAGCCAAATATGGAATAGACAAGAGCTACTCCTTGCTCAACGAATTGGAGTCAACACCGCATATTAAATGCCTAAGAATGTACCTGACTAGTAAGTATCTTAAAACCTATGGATTGCTATGTCTCCGAAAGAGAATCAAGCATGTGTACAGGGGCATAAACGCAGCAGTGATAGGATTGGAGAGGTTCGGTGAGCAAATGAAGACCCTTTGAAGTCATATTGCATGGTACCCATTCCACGGGTTTCAACTACCCAGGTTTAAGGTATTCTTCCTTCAGCTAAAACATGCATGTGGAACCTAGAGTATGATCAACCATGTGATCGGGAGACGTGTTCAAATATGTCTCAGTTTTCGTACCCTGGTACTCGGGTGCAACATTCCAGACGCTTTACTAACACCCTCCCGACTTGGAGAGTCAGTCCCTTTAACCTCCTGTTTGGCCCAGTTTGCAATTTCTGCGGAAGATGAACAGGAATAGCGAGAACCAATGAGAGACTAGCTGGAAGGTGTCTGGACGGGCAAATTTAACTCTCATTTCCCACCAGGAAGAGGAATTAACCAAAGGCTCAGCGTGCCGTGCCGGAACCAGATTAGGGCCTGAAGCCATCCTGCGGTGTTGCGGCCAGCTCCAAAGAAAGCGAGTGGAAGAAAGGAGCTCAGGGGCACTGTAATTCACAAACCTGCAGAGTTATAAATGACAGCTATCGTCCAAAAATATACTGAAGTAAGGCTGCCAAGAGGACTTGAAAGCGGGGCAGAATTGCAGGAAACCGATTTCAGGAGGCAGACTGGAATTGCATTGAAAGCATAGGAAAAGAGGCAGAACGTCCACAATGATGCACTTGGCCAAAAAGGGCGTATGCGTTTTTTCCTGAATATATTCAGGAAAAAACGCATACGCCCTTTTTGGCCAACCAAGCAAGCTTGCAAAGGAAATCTGCACTACAATGAAGTCTCACTTCCCCCCGGTCAAAAGGGCCATCTGAAAAAAGTGTAAAATCCAGAAAGGCAGGACAGGCCATGGAGAACTGGGAGCCTTGTTATGCTGATGGGCGGGATGTAAATTGCCAACAGACACTCGGGAGAAGTGTATGGTGTTTCCTGAAACATCTAAAAAACAAAGCAACAGAGCCTAGGGCACTTCCACTTATGGTCCTATAGCTTAGGGAAATTAAAATCAAAAAGACACAGCCACCCCAAAGTTTGGGACGCCTCTGTTTACAAGAACCTCATTTACCGTACAAGTTCAACATCGCAGAAAGTGAAAAATGGATAAAGAAGTTGTGGTATTTACTTACAAAGCAATATCACTCAGCAATGAAATCTATGTCATCAGGCCCTTAGCAGCACAATGAGTGGATTCAGGTATGATGATTCTAACTGAAATAAGTCACACAGAAAAAGAAACATCATAAGATATCAGTAATACACGGAATGTAAACTTGGCTACACAGGAACTGAATTACAGAACAGAACAGGGTCTCAAATTTAGAAAACCAACTTATGCTTGCTTAAGGGGAAAGGTGAGTTGGGGTGCTGCATAAAACCAGAGATTGAAATGAGCACAGATAAAGTTCCTTAAGCCAAATATGGAATAGACAAGAGCTACTCCTTGCTCAACGAAATGGACTCAACACCGCATATTAAATGCCTAAGAATGTACCTGACTAGTAAGTATCTTAAAACCTATGGATTGCTATGTCTCCAAAAGAGAATCAAGCATGTGTACAGGGGCATAAACGCAGCAGTGATAGGATTGGAGAGGTTCGGTGAGCAAATGAAGACCCTTTGAAGTCATATTGCATGGTACCCATTCCACGGGTTTCAACTACCCAGGTTTAAGGTATTCTTCCTTCAGCTAAAACATGCATGTGGAACCTAGAGTATGATCAACCATGTGATCGGGAGACGTGTTCAAATATGTCTCAGTTTTCGTACCCTGGTACTCGGGTGCAACATTCCAGACGCTTTACTAACACCCTCCCGACTTGGAGAGTCAGTCCCTTTAACCTCCTGTTTGGCCCAGTTTGCAATTTCTGCGGAAGATGAACAGGAATAGCGAGAACCAATGAGAGACTAGCTGGAGGTGTCTGGACGGGCAAATTTAACTCTCATTTCCCACCAGGAAGAGGAATTAACCAAAGGCTCAGCGTGCCGTGCCGGAACCAGATTAGGGCCTGAAGCCATCCTGCGGTGTTGCGGCCAGCTCAAAAGAAAGCGAGTTGAAGAAAGGAGCTCAGGGGCACTGTAATTCACAAACCTGCAGAGTTATAAATGACAGCTATCGTCCAAAAATATACTGAAGTAAGGCTGCCAAGAGGACTTGAAAGCGGGGCAGAATTGCAGGAAACCGATTTCAGGAGGCAGACTGGAATTGCATTGAAAGCATAGGAAAAGAGGCAGAACGTCCACAATGATGCACTTGGCCAAAAAGGGCGTATGCGTTTTTTCCTGAATATATTCAGGAAGAAACGCATACGCCCTTTTTGGCCAACCAAGCAAGCTTGCAAAGGAAATCTGCACTACAATGAAGTCTCACTTCCCCCCGGTCAAAAGGGCCATCTGAAAAAAGTGTAAAATCCAGAAAGGCAGGACAGGCCATGGAGAACTGGGAGCCTTGTTATGCTGATGGGCGGGATGTAAATTGCCAACAGACACTCGGGAGAAGTGTATGGTGTTTCCTGAAACATCTAAAAAACAAAGCAACAGAGCCTAGGGCACTTCCACTTATGGTCCTATAGCTTAGGGAAATTAAAATCAAAAAGACACAGCCACCCCAAAGTTTGGGACGCCTCTGTTTACAAGAACCTCGTTTACCGTACAAGTTCAACATCGCAGAAAGTGAAAAATGGATAAAGAAGTTGTGGTATTTACTTACAAAGCAATATCACTCAGCAATGAAATCTATGTCATCAGGCCCTTAGCAGCACAATGAGTGGATTCAGGTATGATGATTCTAACTGAAATAAGTCACACAGAAAAAGAAACATCATAAGATATCAGTAATACACGGAATGTAAACTTGGCTACACAGGAACTGAATTACAGAACAGAACAGGGTCTCAAATTTAGAAAACCAACTTATGCTTGCTTAAGGGGAAAGGTGAGTTGGGGTGCTGCATAAAACCAGAGATTGAAATGAGCACAGATAAAGTTCCTTAAGCCAAATATGGAATAGACAAGAGCTACTCCTTGCTCAACGAAATGGACTCAACACCGCATATTAAATGCCTAAGAATGTACCTGACTAGTAAGTATCTTAAAACCTATGGATTGCTATGTCTCCGAAAGAGAATCAAGCATGTGTACAGGGGCATAAACGCAGCAGTGATAGGATTGGAGAGGTTCGGTGAGCAAATGAAGACCCTTTGAAGTCATATTGCATGGTACCCATTCCACGGGTTTCAACTACCCAGGTTTAAGGTATTCTTCCTTCAGCTAAAACATGCATGTGGAACCTAGAGTATGATCAACCATGTGATCGGGAGACGTGTTCAAATATGTCTCAGTTTTCGTACCCTGGTACTCGGGTGCAACATTCCAGACGCTTTACTAACACCCTCCCGACTTGGAGAGTCAGTCCCTTTAACCTCCTGTTTGGCCCAGTTTGCAATTTCTGCGGAAGATGAACAGGAATAGCGAGAACCAATGAGAGACTAGCTGGAAGGTGTCTGGACGGGCAAATTTAACTCTCATTTCCCACCAGGAAGAGGAATTAACCAAAGGCTCAGCGTGCCGTGACGGAACCAGATTAGGGCCTGAAGCCATCCTGCGGTGTTGCGGCCAGCTCAAAAGAAAGCGAGTGGAAGAAAGGAGCTCAGGGGCACTGTAATTCACAAACCTGCAGAGTTATAAATGACAGCTATCGTCCAAAAATATACTGAAGTAAGGCTGCCAAGAGGACTTGAAAGCGGGGCAGAATTGCAGGAAACCGATTTCAGGAGGCAGACTGGAATTGCATTGAAAGCATAGGAAAAGAGGCAGAACGTCCACAATGATGCACTTGGCCAAAAAGGGCGTATGCGTTTTTTCCTGAATATATTCAGGAAAAAACGCATACGCCCTTTTTGGCCAACCAAGCAAGCTTGCAAAGGAAATCTGCACTACAATGAAGTCTCACTTCCCCCCGGTCAAAAGGGCCATCTGAAAAAAGTGTAAAATCCAGAAAGACAGGACAGGCCATGGAGAACTGGGAGCCTTGTTATGCTGATGGGCGGGATGTAAATTGCCAACAGACACTCGGGAGAAGTGTATGGTGTTTCCTGAAACATCTAAAAAACAAAGCAACAGAGCCTAGGGCACTTCCACTTATGGTCCTATAGCTTAGGGAAATTAAAATCAAAAAGACACAGCCACCCCAAAGTTTGGGACGCCTCTGTTTACAAGAACCTCGTTTACCGTACAAGTTCAACATCGCAGAAAGTGAAAAATGGATAAAGAAGTTGTGGTATTTACTTACAAAGCAATATCACTCAGCAATGAAATCTATGTCATCAGGCCCTTAGCAGCACAATGAGTGGATTCAGGTATGATGATTCTAACTGAAATAAGTCACACAGAAAAAGAAACATCATAAGATATCAGTAATACACGGAATGTAAACTTGGCTACACAGGAACTGAATTACAGAACAGAACAGGGTCTCAAATTTAGAAAACCAACTTATGCTTGCTTAAGGGGAAAGGTGAGTTGGGGTGCTGCATAAAACCAGAGATTGAAATGAGCACAGATAAAGTTCCTTAAGCCAAATATGGAATAGACAAGAGCTACTCCTTGCTCAACGAAATGGACTCAACACCGCATATTAAATGCCTAAGAATGTACCTGACTAGTAAGTATCTTAAAACCTATGGATTGCTATGTCTCCGAAAGAGAATCAAGCATGTGTACAGGGGCATAAACGCAGCAGTGATAGGATTGGAGAGGTTCGGTGAGCAAATGAAGACCCTTTGAAGTCATATTGCATGGTACCCATTCCACGGGTTTCAACTACCCAGGTTTAAGGTATTCTTCCTTCAGCTAAAACATGCATGTGGAACCTAGAGTATGATCAACCATGTGATCGGGAGACGTGTTCAAATATGTCTCAGTTTTCGTACCCTGGTACTCGGGTGCAACATTCCAGACGCTTTACTAACACCCTCCCGACTTGGAGAGTCAGTCCCTTTAACCTCCTGTTTGGCCCAGTTTGCAATTTCTGCGGAAGATGAACAGGAATAGCGAGAACCAATGAGAGACTAGCTGGAAGGTGTCTGGACGGGCAAATTTAACTCTCATTTCCCACCAGGAAGAGGAATTAACCAAAGGCTCAGCGTGCCGTGCCGGAACCAGATTAGGGCCTGAAGCCATCCTGCGGTGTTGCGGCCAGCTCAAAAGAAAGCGAGTGGAAGAAAGGAGCTCAGGGGCACTGTAATTCACAAACCTGCAGAGTTATAAATGACAGCTATCGTCCAAAAATATACTGAAGTAAGGCTGCCAAGAGGACTTGAAAGCGGGGCAGAATTGCAGGAAACCGATTTCAGGAGGCAGACTGGAATTGCATTGAAAGCATAGGAAAAGAGGCAGAACGTCCACAATGATGCACTTGGCCAAAAAGGGCGTATGCGTTTTTTCCTGAATATATTCAGGAAAAAACGCATACGCCCTTTTTGGCCAACCAAGCAAACTTGCAAAGGAAATCTGCACTACAATGAAGTCTCACTTCCCCCCGGTCAAAAGGGCCATCTGAAAAAAGTGTAAAATCCAGAAAGGCAGGACAGGCCATGGAGAACTGGGAGCCTTGTTATGCTGATGGGCGGGATGTAAATTGCCAACAGACACTCGGGAGAAGTGTATGGTGTTTCCTGAAACATCTAAAAAACAAAGCAACAGAGCCTAGGGCACTTCCACTTATGGTCCTATAGCTTAGGGAAATTAAAATCAAAAAGACACAGCCACCCCAAAGTTTGGGACGCCTCTGTTTACAAGAACCTCGTTTACAGTACAAGTTCAACATCGCAGAAAGTGAAAAATGGATAAAGAAGTTGTGGTATTTACTTACAAAGCAATATCACTCAGCAATGAAATCTATGTCATCAGGCCCTTAGCAGCACAATGAGTGGATTCAGGTATGATGATTCTAACTGAAATAAGTCACACAGAAAAAGAAACATCATAAGATATCAGTAATACACGGAATGTAAACTTGGCTACACAGGAACTGAATTACAGAACAGAACAGGGTCTCAAATTTAGAAAACCAACTTATGCTTGCTTAAGGGGAAAGGTGAGTTGGGGTGCTGCATAAAACCAGAGATTGAAATGAGCACAGATAAAGTTCCTTAAGCCAAATATGGAATAGACAAGAGCTACTCCTTGCTCAACGAATTGGAGTCAACACCGCATATTAAATGTCTAAGAATGTACCTGACTAGTAAGTATCTTAAAACCTATGGATTGCTATGTCTCCGAAAGAGAATCAAGCATGTGTACAGGGGCATAAACGCAGCAGTGATAGGATTGGAGAGGTTCGGTGAGCAAATGAAGACCCTTTGAAGTCATATTGCATGGTACCCATTCCACGGGTTTCAACTACCCAGGTTTAAGGTATTCTTCCTTCAGCTAAAACATGCATGTGGAACCTAGAGTATGATCAACCATGTGATCGGGAGACGTGTTCAAATATGTCTCAGTTTTCGTACCCTGGTACTCGGGTGCAACATTCCAGACGCTTTACTAACACCCTCCCGACTTGGAGAGTCAGTCCCTTTAACCTCCTGTTTGGCCCAGTTTGCAATTTCTGCGGAAGATGAACAGGAATAGCGAGAACCAATGAGAGACTAGCTGGAAGGTGTCTGGACGGGCAAATTTAACTCTCATTTCCCACCAGGAAGAGGAATTAACCAAAGGCTCAGCGTGCCGTGCCGGAACCAGATTAGGGCCTGAAGCCATCCTGCGGTGTTGCGGCCAGCTCCAAAGAAAGCGAGTGGAAGAAAGGAGCTCAGGGGCACTGTAATTCACAAACCTGCAGAGTTATAAATGACAGCTATCGTCCAAAAATATACTGAAGTAAGGCTGCCAAGAGGACTTGAAAGCGGGGCAGAATTGCAGGAAACCGATTTCAGGAGGCAGACTGGAATTGCATTGAAAGCATAGGAAAAGAGGCAGAACGTCCACAATGATGCACTTGGCCAAAAAGGGCGTATGCGTTTTTTCCTGAATATATTCAGGAAAAAACGCATACGCCCTTTTTGGCCAACCAAGCAAGCTTGCAAAGGAAATCTGCACTACAATGAAGTCTCACTTCCCCCCGGTCAAAAGGGCCATCTGAAAAAAGTGTAAAATCCAGAAAGGCAGGACAGGCCATGGAGAACTGGGAGCCTTGTTATGCTGATGGGCGGGATGTAAATTGCCAACAGACACTCGGGAGAAGTGTATGGTGTTTCCTGAAACATCTAAAAAACAAAGCAACAGAGCCTAGGGCACTTCCACTTCTGGTCCTATAGCTTAGGGAAATTAAAATCAAAAAGACACAGCCACCCCAAAGTTTGGGACGCCTCTGTTTACAAGAACCTCGTTTACCGTACAAGTTCAACATCGCAGAAAGTGAAAAATGGATAAAGAAGTTGTGGTATTTACTTACAAAGCAATATCACTCAGCAATGAAATCTATGTCATCAGGCCCTTAGCAGCACAATGAGTGGATTCAGGTATGATGATTCTAACTGAAATAAGTCACACAGAAAAAGAAACATCATAAGATATCAGTAATACACGGAATGTAAACTTGGCTACACAGGAACTGAATTACAGAACAGAACAGGGTCTCAAATTTAGAAAACCAACTTATGCTTGCTTAAGGGGAAAGGTGAGTTGGGGTGCTGCATAAAACCAGAGATTGAAATGAGCACAGATAAAGTTCCTTAAGCCAAATATGGAATAGACAAGAGCTACTCCTTGCTCAACGAAATGGACTCAACACCGCATATTAAATGCCTAAGAATGTACCTGACTAGTAAGTATCTTAAAACCTATGGATTGCTATGTCTCCGAAAGAGAATCAAGCATGTGTACAGGGGCATAAACGCAGCAGTGATAGGATTGGAGAGGTTCGGTGAGCAAATGAAGACCCTTTGAAGTCATATTGCATGGTACCCATTCCACGGGTTTCAACTACCCAGGTTTAAGGTATTCTTCCTTCAGCTAAAACATGCATGTGGAACCTAGAGTATGATCAACCATGTGATCGGGAGACGTGTTCAAATATGTCTCAGTTTTCGTACCCTGGTACTCGGGTGCAACATTCCAGACGCTTTACTAACACCCTCCCGACTTGGAGAGTCAGTCCCTTTAACCTCCTGTTTGGCCCAGTTTGCAATTTCTGCGGAAGATGAACAGGAATAGCGAGAACCAATGAGAGACTAGCTGGAGGTGTCTGGACGGGCAAATTTAACTCTCATTTCCCACCAGGAAGAGGAATTAACCAAAGGCTCAGCGTGCCGTGCCGGAACCAGATTAGGGCCTGAAGCCATCCTGCGGTGTTGCGGCCAGCTCAAAAGAAAGCGAGTTGAAGAAAGGAGCTCAGGGGCACTGTAATTCACAAACCTGCAGAGTTATAAATGACAGCTATCGTCCAAAAATATACTGAAGTAAGGCTGCCAAGAGGACTTGAAAGCGGGGCAGAATTGCAGGAAACCGATTTCAGGAGGCAGACTGGAATTGCATTGAAAGCATAGGAAAAGAGGCAGAACGTCCACAATGATGCACTTGGCCAAAAAGGGCGTATGCGTTTTTTCCTGAATATATTCAGGAAGAAACGCATACGCCCTTTTTGGCCAACCAAGCAAGCTTGCAAAGGAAATCTGCACTACAATGAAGTCTCACTTCCCCCCGGTCAAAAGGGCCATCTGAAAAAAGTGTAAAATCCAGAAAGGCAGGACAGGCCATGGAGAACTGGGAGCCTTGTTATGCTGATGGGCGGGATGTAAATTGCCAACAGACACTCGGGAGAAGTGTATGGTGTTTCCTGAAACATCTAAAAAACAAAGCAACAGAGCCTAGGGCACTTCCACTTATGGTCCTATAGCTTAGGGAAATTAAAATCAAAAAGACACAGCCACCCCAAAGTTTGGGACGCCTCTGTTTACAAGAACCTCGTTTACCGTACAAGTTCAACATCGCAGAAAGTGAAAAATGGATAAAGAAGTTGTGGTATTTACTTACAAAGCAATATCACTCAGCAATGAAATCTATGTCATCAGGCCCTTAGCAGCACAATGAGTGGATTCAGGTATGATGATTCTAACTGAAATAAGTCACACAGAAAAAGAAACATCATAAGATATCAGTAATACACGGAATGTAAACTTGGCTACACAGGAACTGAATTACAGAACAGAACAGGGTCTCAAATTTAGAAAACCAACTTATGCTTGCTTAAGGGGAAAGGTGAGTTGGGGTGCTGCATAAAACCAGAGATTGAAATGAGCACAGATAAAGTTCCTTAAGCCAAATATGGAATAGACAAGAGCTACTCCTTGCTCAACGAAATGGACTCAACACCGCATATTAAATGCCTAAGAATGTACCTGACTAGTAAGTATCTTAAAACCTATGGATTGCTATGTCTCCGAAAGAGAATCAAGCATGTGTACAGGGGCATAAACGCAGCAGTGATAGGATTGGAGAGGTTCGGTGAGCAAATGAAGACCCTTTGAAGTCATATTGCATGGTACCCATTCCACGGGTTTCAACTACCCAGGTTTAAGGTATTCTTCCTTCAGCTAAAACATGCATGTGGAACCTAGAGTATGATCAACCATGTGATCGGGAGACGTGTTCAAATATGTCTCAGTTTTCGTACCCTGGTACTCGGGTGCAACATTCCAGACGCTTTACTAACACCCTCCCGACTTGGAGAGTCAGTCCCTTTAACCTCCTGTTTGGCCCAGTTTGCAATTTCTGCGGAAGATGAACAGGAATAGCGAGAACCAATGAGAGACTAGCTGGAAGGTGTCTGGACGGGCAAATTTAACTCTCATTTCCCACCAGGAAGAGGAATTAACCAAAGGCTCAGCGTGCCGTGCCGGAACCAGATTAGGGCCTGAAGCCATCCTGCGGTGTTGCGGCCAGCTCAAAAGAAAGCGAGTTGAAGAAAGGAGCTCAGGGGCACTGTAATTCACAAACCTGCAGAGTTATAAATGACAGCTATCGTCCAAAAATATACTGAAGTAAGGCTGCCAAGAGGACTTGAAAGCGGGGCAGAATTGCAGGAAACCGATTTCAGGAGGCAGACTGGAATTGCATTGAAAGCATAGGAAAAGAGGCAGAACGTCCACAATGATGCACTTGGCCAAAAAAGGGCGTATGCGTTTTTTCCTGAATATATTCAGGAAGAAACGCATACGCCCTTTTTGGCCAACCAAGCAAGCTTGCAAAGGAAATCTGCACTACAATGAAGTCTCACTTCCCCCCGGTCAAAAGGGCCATCTGAAAAAAGTGTAAAATCCAGAAAGGCAGGACAGGCCATGGAGAACTGGGAGCCTTGTTATGCTGATGGGCGGGATGTAAATTGCCAACAGACACTCGGGAGAAGTGTATGGTGTTTCCTGAAACATCTAAAAAACAAAGCAACAGAGCCTAGGGCACTTCCACTTATGGTCCTATAGCTTAGGGAAATTAAAATCAAAAAGACACAGCCACCCCAAAGTTTGGGACGCCTCTGTTTACAAGAACCTCGTTTACCGTACAAGTTCAACATCGCAGAAAGTGAAAAATGGATAAAGAAGTTGTGGTATTTACTTACAAAGCAATATCACTCAGCAATGAAATCTATGTCATCAGGCCCTTAGCAGCACAATGAGTGGATTCAGGTATGATGATTCTAACTGAAATAAGTCACACAGAAAAAGAAACATCATAAGATATCAGTAATACACGGAATGTAAACTTGGCTACACAGGAACTGAATTACAGAACAGAACAGGGTCTCAAATTTAGAAAACCAACTTATGCTTGCTTAAGGGGAAAGGTGAGTTGGGGTGCTGCATAAAACCAGAGATTGAAATGAGCACAGATAAAGTTCCTTAAGCCAAATATGGAATAGACAAGAGCTACTCCTTGCTCAACGAAATGGACTCAACACCGCATATTAAATGCCTAAGAATGTACCTGACTAGTAAGTATCTTAAAACCTATGGATTGCTATGTCTCCGAAAGAGAATCAAGCATGTGTACAGGGGCATAAACGCAGCAGTGATAGGATTGGAGAGGTTCGGTGAGCAAATGAAGACCCTTTGAAGTCATATTGCATGGTACCCATTCCACGGGTTTCAACTACCCAGGTTTAAGGTATTCTTCCTTCAGCTAAAACATGCATGTGGAACCTAGAGTATGATCAACCATGTGATCGGGAGACGTGTTCAAATATGTCTCAGTTTTCGTACCCTGGTACTCGGGTGCAACATTCCAGACGCTTTACTAACACCCTCCCGACTTGGAGAGTCAGTCCCTTTAACCTCCTGTTTGGCCCAGTTTGCAATTTCTGCGGAAGATGAACAGGAATAGCGAGAACCAATGAGAGACTAGCTGGAAGGTGTCTGGACGGGCAAATTTAACTCTCATTTCCCACCAGGAAGAGGAATTAACCAAAGGCTCAGCGTGCCGTGCCGGAAACAGATTAGGGCCTGAAGCCATCCTGCGGTGTTGCGGCCAGCTCAAAAGAAAGCGAGTTGAAGAAAGGAGCTCAGGGGCACTGTAATTCACAAACCTGCAGAGTTATAAATGACAGCTATCGTCCAAAAATATACTGAAGTAAGGCTGCCAAGAGGACTTGAAAGCGGGGCAGAATTGCAGGAAACCGATTTCAGGAGGCAGACTGGAATTGCATTGAAAGCATAGGAAAAGAGGCAGAACGTCCACAATGATGCACTTGGCCAAAAAGGGCGTATGCGTTTTTTCCTGAATATATTCAGGAAAAAACGCATACGCCCTTTTTGGCCAACCAAGCAAGCTTGCAAAGGAAATCTGCACTACAATGAAGTCTCACTTCCCCCCGGTCAAAAGGGCCATCTGAAAAAAGTGTAAAATCCAGAAAGGCAGGACAGGCCATGGAGAACTGGGAGCCTTGTTATGCTGATGGGCGGGATGTAAATTGCCAACAGACACTCGGGAGAAGTGTATGGTGTTTCCTGAAACATCTAAAAAACAAAGCAACAGAGCCTAGGGCACTTCCACTTATGGTCCTATAGCTTAGGGAAATTAAAATCAAAAAGACACAGCCACCCCAAAGTTTGGGACGCCTCTGTTTACAAGAACCTCGTTTACCGTACAAGTTCAACATCGCAGAAAGTGAAAAATGGATAAAGAAGTTGTGGTATTTACTTACAAAGCAATATCACTCAGCAATGAAATCTATGTCATCAGGCCCTTAGCAGCACAATGAGTGGATTCAGGTATGATGATTCTAACTGAAATAAGTCACACAGAAAAAGAAACATCATAAGATATCAGTAATACACGGAATGTAAACTTGGCTACACAGGAACTGAATTACAGAACAGAACAGGGTCTCAAATTTAGAAAACCAACTTATGCTTGCTTAAGGGGAAAGGTGAGTTGGGGTGCTGCATAAAACCAGAGATTGAAATGAGCACAGATAAAGTTCCTTAAGCCAAATATGGAATAGACAAGAGCTACTCCTTGCTCAACGAAATGGACTCAACACCGCATATTAAATGCCTAAGAATGTACCTGACTAGTAAGTATCTTAAAACCTATGGATTTCTATGTCTCCGAAAGAGAATCAAGCATGTGTACAGGGGCATAAACGCAGCAGTGATAGGATTGGAGAGGTTCGGTGAGCAAATGAAGACCCTTTGAAGTCATATTGCATGGTACCCATTCCACGGGTTTCAACTACCCAGGTTTAAGGTATTCTTCCTTCAGCTAAAACATGCATGTGGAACCTAGAGTATGATCAACCATGTGATCGGGAGACGTGTTCAAATATGTCTCAGTTTTCGTACCCTGGTACTCGGGTGCAACATTCCAGACGCTTTACTAACACCCTCCCGACTTGGAGAGTCAGTCCCTTTAACCTCCTGTTTGGCCCAGTTTGCAATTTCTGCGGAAGATGAACAGGAATAGCGAGAACCAATGAGAGACTAGCTGGAAGGTGTCTGGACGGGCAAATTTAACTCTCATTTCCCACCAGGAAGAGGAATTAACCAAAGGCTCAGCGTGCCGTGCCGGAAACAGATTAGGGCCTGAAGCCATCCTGCGGTGTTGCGGCCAGCTCAAAAGAAAGCGAGTTGAAGAAAGGAGCTCAGGGGCACTGTAATTCACAAACCTGCAGAGTTATAAATGACAGCTATCGTCCAAAAATATACTGAAGTAAGGCTGCCAAGAGGACTTGAAAGCGGGGCAGAATTGCAGGAAACCGATTTCAGGAGGCAGACTGGAATTGCATTGAAAGCATAGGAAAAGAGGCAGAACGTCCACAATGATGCACTTGGCCAAAAAGGGCGTATGCGTTTTTTCCTGAATATATTCAGGAAAAAACGCATACGCCCTTTTTGGCCAACCAAGCAAGCTTGCAAAGGAAATCTGCACTACAATGAAGTCTCACTTCCCCCCGGTCAAAAGGGCCATCTGAAAAAAGTGTAAAATCCAGAAAGGCAGGACAGGCCATGGAGAACTGGGAGCCTTGTTATGCTGATGGGCGGGATGTAAATTGCCAACAGACACTCGGGAGAAGTGTATGGTGTTTCCTGAAACATCTAAAAAACAAAGCAACAGAGCCTAGGGCACTTCCACTTATGGTCCTATAGCTTAGGGAAATTAAAATCAAAAAGACACAGCCACCCCAAAGTTTGGGACGCCTCTGTTTACAAGAACCTCGTTTACCGTACAAGTTCAACATCGCAGAAAGTGAAAAATGGATAAAGAAGTTGTGGTATTTACTTACAAAGCAATATCACTCAGCAATGAAATCTATGTCATCAGGCCCTTAGCAGCACAATGAGTGGATTCAGGTATGATGATTCTAACTGAAATAAGTCACACAGAAAAAGAAACATCATAAGATATCAGTAATACACGGAATGTAAACTTGGCTACACAGGAACTGAATTACAGAACAGAACAGGGTCTCAAATTTAGAAAACCAACTTATGCTTGCTTAAGGGGAAAGGTGAGTTGGGGTGCTGCATAAAACCAGAGATTGAAATGAGCACAGATAAAGTTCCTTAAGCCAAATATGGAATAGACAAGAGCTACTCCTTGCTCAACGAAATGGACTCAACACCGCATATTAAATGCCTAAGAATGTACCTGACTAGTAAGTATCTTAAAACCTATGGATTGCTATGTCTCCGAAAGAGAATCAAGCATGTGTACAGGGGCATAAACGCAGCAGTGATAGGATTGGAGAGGTTCGGTGAGCAAATGAAGACCCTTTGAAGTCATATTGCATGGTACCCATTCCACGGGTTTCAACTACCCAGGTTTAAGGTATTCTTCCTTCAGCTAAAACATGCATGTGGAACCTAGAGTATGATCAACCATGTGATCGGGAGACGTGTTCAAATATGTCTCAGTTTTCGTACCCTGGTACTCGGGTGCAACATTCCAGACGCTTTACTAACACCCTCCCGACTTGGAGAGTCAGTCCCTTTAACCTCCTGTTTGGCCCAGTTTGCAATTTCTGCGGAAGATGAACAGGAATAGCGAGAACCAATGAGAGACTAGCTGGAAGGTGTCTGGACGGGCAAATTTAACTCTCATTTCCCACCAGGAAGAGGAATTAACCAAAGGCTCAGCGTGCCGTGCCGGAAACAGATTAGGGCCTGAAGCCATCCTGCGGTGTTGCGGCCAGCTCAAAAGAAAGCGAGTTGAAGAAAGGAGCTCAGGGGCACTGTAATTCACAAACCTGCAGAGTTATAAATGACAGCTATCGTCCAAAAATATACTGAAGTAAGGCTGCCAAGAGGACTTGAAAGCGGGGCAGAATTGCAGGAAACCGATTTCAGGAGGCAGACTGGAATTGCATTGAAAGCATAGGAAAAGAGGCAGAACGTCCACAATGATGCACTTGGCCAAAAAGGGCGTATGCGTTTTTTCCTGAATATATTCAGGAAAAAACGCATACGCCCTTTTTGGCCAACCAAGCAAGCTTGCAAAGGAAATCTGCACTACAATGAAGTCTCACTTCCCCCCGGTCAAAAGGGCCATCTGAAAAAAGTGTAAAATCCAGAAAGGCAGGACAGGCCATGGAGAACTGGGAGCCTTGTTATGCTGATGGGCGGGATGTAAATTGCCAACAGACACTCGGGAGAAGTGTATGGTGTTTCCTGAAACATCTAAAAAACAAAGCAACAGAGCCTAGGGCACTTCCACTTCTGGTCCTATAGCTTAGGGAAATTAAAATCAAAAAGACACAGCCACCCCAAAGTTTGGGACGCCTCTGTTTACAAGAACCTCGTTTACCGTACAAGTTCAACATCGCAGAAAGTGAAAAATGGATAAAGAAGTTGTGGTATTTACTTACAAAGCAATATCACTCAGCAATGAAATCTATGTCATCAGGCCCTTAGCAGCACAATGAGTGGATTCAGGTATGATGATTCTAACTGAAATAAGTCACACAGAAAAAGAAACATCATAAGATATCAGTAATACACGGAATGTAAACTTGGCTACACAGGAACTGAATTACAGAACAGAACAGGGTCTCAAATTTAGAAAACCAACTTATGCTTGCTTAAGGGGAAAGGTGAGTTGGGGTGCTGCATAAAACCAGAGATTGAAATGAGCACAGATAAAGTTCCTTAAGCCAAATATGGAATAGACGAGAGCTACTCCTTGCTCAACGAAATGGACTCAACACCGCATATTAAATGCCTAAGAATGTACCTGACTAGTAAGTATCTTAAAACCTATGGATTGCTATGTCTCCGAAAGAGAATCAAGCATGTGTACAGGGGCATAAACGCAGCAGTGATAGGATTGGAGAGGTTCGGTGAGCAAATGAAGACCCTTTGAAGTCATATTGCATGGTACCCATTCCACGGGTTTCAACTACCCAGGTTTAAGGTATTCTTCCTTCAGCTAAAACATGCATGTGGAACCTAGAGTATGATCAACCATGTGATCGGGAGACGTGTTCAAATATGTCTCAGTTTTCGTACCCTGGTACTCGGGTGCAACATTCCAGACGCTTTACTAACACCCTCCCGACTTGGAGAGTCAGTCCCTTTAACCTCCTGTTTGGCCCAGTTTGCAATTTCTGCGGAAGATGAACAGGAATAGCGAGAACCAATGAGAGACTAGCTGGAAGGTGTCTGGACGGGCAAATTTAACTCTCATTTCCCACCAGGAAGAGGAATTAACCAAAGGCTCAGCGTGCCGTGCCGGAACCAGATTAGGGCCTGAAGCCATCCTGCGGTGTTGCGGCCAGCTCAAAAGAAAGCGAGTTGAAGAAAGGAGCTCAGGGGCACTGTAATTCACAAACCTGCAGAGTTATAAATGACAGCTATCGTCCAAAAATATACTGAAGTAAGGCTGCCAAGAGGACTTGAAAGCGGGGCAGAATTGCAGGAAACCGATTTCAGGAGGCAGACTGGAATTGCATTGAAAGCATAGGAAAAGAGGCAGAACGTCCACAATGATGCACTTGGCCAAAAAGGGCGTATGCGTTTTTTCCTGAATATATTCAGGAAAAAACGCATACGCCCTTTTTGGCCAACCAAGCAAGCTTGCAAAGGAAATCTGCACTACAATGAAGTCTCACTTCCCCCCGGTCAAAAGGGCCATCTGAAAAAAGTGTAAAATCCAGAAAGGCAGGACAGGCCATGGAGAACTGGGAGCCTTGTTATGCTGATGGGCGGGATGTAAATTGCCAACAGACACTCGGGAGAAGTGTATGGTGTTTCCTGAAACATCTAAAAAACAAAGCAACAGAGCCTAGGGCACTTCCACTTATGGTCCTATAGCTTAGGGAAATTAAAATCAAAAAGACACAGCCACCCCAAAGTTTGGGACGCCTCTGTTTACAAGAACCTCGTTTACAGTACAAGTTCAACATCGCAGAAAGTGAAAAATGGATAAAGAAGTTGTGGTATTTACTTACAAAGCAATATCACTCAGCAATGAAATCTATGTCATCAGGCCCTTAGCAGCACAATGAGTGGATTCAGGTATGATGATTCTAACTGAAATAAGTCACACAGAAAAAGAAACATCATAAGATATCAGTAATACACGGAATGTAAACTTGGCTACACAGGAACTGAATTACAGAACAGAACAGGGTCTCAAATTTAGAAAACCAACTTATGCTTGCTTAAGGGGAAAGGTGAGTTGGGGTGCTGCATAAAACCAGAGATTGAAATGAGCACAGATAAAGTTCCTTAAGCCAAATATGGAATAGACGAGAGCTACTCCTTGCTCAACGAAATGGACTCAACACCGCATATTAAATGCCTAAGAATGTACCTGACTAGTAAGTATCTTAAAACCTATGGATTGCTATGTCTCCGAAAGAGAATCAAGCATGTGTACAGGGGCATAAACGCAGCAGTGATAGGATTGGAGAGGTTCGGTGAGCAAATGAAGACCCTTTGAAGTCATATTGCATGGTACCCATTCCACGGGTTTCAACTACCCAGGTTTAAGGTATTCTTCCTTCAGCTAAAACATGCATGTGGAACCTAGAGTATGATCAACCATGTGATCGGGAGACGTGTTCAAATATGTCTCAGTTTTCGTACCCTGGTACTCGGGTGCAACATTCCAGACGCTTTACTAACACCCTCCCGACTTGGAGAGTCAGTCCCTTTAACCTCCTGTTTGGCCCAGTTTGCAATTTCTGCGGAAGATGAACAGGAATAGCGAGAACCAATGAGAGACTAGCTGGAGGTGTCTGGACGGGCAAATTTAACTCTCATTTCCCACCAGGAAGAGGAATTAACCAAAGGCTCAGCGTGCCGTGCCGGAACCAGATTAGGGCCTGAAGCCATCCTGCGGTGTTGCGGCCAGCTCAAAAGAAAGCGAGTTGAAGAAAGGAGCTCAGGGGCACTGTAATTCACAAACCTGCAGAGTTATAAATGACAGCTATCGTCCAAAAATATACTGAAGTAAGGCTGCCAAGAGGACTTGAAAGCGGGGCAGAATTGCAGGAAACCGATTTCAGGAGGCAGACTGGAATTGCATTGAAAGCATAGGAAAAGAGGCAGAACGTCCACAATGATGCACTTGGCCAAAAAGGGCGTATGCGTTTTTTCCTGAATATATTCAGGAAAAAACGCATACGCCCTTTTTGGCCAACCAAGCAAGCTTGCAAAGGAAATCTGCACTACAATGAAGTCTCACTTCCCCCCGGTCAAAAGGGCCATCTGAAAAAAGTGTAAAATCCAGAAAGGCAGGACAGGCCATGGAGAACTGGGAGCCTTGTTATGCTGATGGGCGGGATGTAAATTGCCAACAGACACTCGGGAGAAGTGTATGGTGTTTCCTGAAACATCTAAAAAACAAAGCAACAGAGCCTAGGGCACTTCCACTTATGGTCCTATAGCTTAGGGAAATTAAAATCAAAAAGACACAGCCACCCCAAAGTTTGGGACGCCTCTGTTTACAAGAACCTCGTTTACAGTACAAGTTCAACATCGCAGAAAGTGAAAAATGGATAAAGAAGTTGTGGTATTTACTTACAAAGCAATATCACTCAGCAATGAAATCTATGTCATCAGGCCCTTAGCAGCACAATGAGTGGATTCAGGTATGATGATTCTAACTGAAATAAGTCACACAGAAAAAGAAACATCATAAGATATCAGTAATACACGGAATGTAAACTTGGCTACACAGGAACTGAATTACAGAACAGAACAGGGTCTCAAATTTAGAAAACCAACTTATGCTTGCTTAAGGGGAAAGGTGAGTTGGGGTGCTGCATAAAACCAGAGATTGAAATGAGCACAGATAAAGTTCCTTAAGCCAAATATGGAATAGACAAGAGCTACTCCTTGCTCAACGAAATGGACTCAACACCGCATATTAAATGCCTAAGAATGTACCTGACTAGTAAGTATCTTAAAACCTATGGATTGCTATGTCTCCGAAAGAGAATCAAGCATGTGTACAGGGGCATAAACGCAGCAGTGATAGGATTGGAGAGGTTCGGTGAGCAAATGAAGACCCTTTGAAGTCATATTGCATGGTACCCATTCCACGGGTTTCAACTACCCAGGTTTAAGGTATTCTTCCTTCAGCTAAAACATGCATGTGGAACCTAGAGTATGATCAACCATGTGATCGGGAGACGTGTTCAAATATGTCTCAGTTTTCGTACCCTGGTACTCGGGTGCAACATTCCAGACGCTTTACTAACACCCTCCCGACTTGGAGAGTCAGTCCCTTTAACCTCCTGTTTGGCCCAGTTTGCAATTTCTGCGGAAGATGAACAGGAATAGCGAGAACCAATGAGAGACTAGCTGGAAGGTGTCTGGACGGGCAAATTTAACTCTCATTTCCCACCAGGAAGAGGAATTAACCAAAGGCTCAGCGTGCCGTGCCGGAAACAGATTAGGGCCTGAAGCCATCCTGCGGTGTTGCGGCCAGCTCAAAAGAAAGCGAGTTGAAGAAAGGAGCTCAGGGGCACTGTAATTCACAAACCTGCAGAGTTATAAATGACAGCTATCGTCCAAAAATATACTGAAGTAAGGCTGCCAAGAGGACTTGAAAGCGGGGCAGAATTGCAGGAAACCGATTTCAGGAGGCAGACTGGAATTGCATTGAAAGCATAGGAAAAGAGGCAGAACGTCCACAATGATGCACTTGGCCAAAAAGGGCGTATGCGTTTTTTCCTGAATATATTCAGGAAAAAACGCATACGCCCTTTTTGGCCAACCAAGCAAGCTTGCAAAGGAAATCTGCACTACAATGAAGTCTCACTTCCCCCCGGTCAAAAGGGCCATCTGAAAAAAGTGTAAAATCCAGAAAGGCAGGACAGGCCATGGAGAACTGGGAGCCTTGTTATGCTGATGGGCGGGATGTAAATTGCCAACAGACACTCGGGAGAAGTGTATGGTGTTTCCTGAAACATCTAAAAAACAAAGCAACAGAGCCTAGGGCACTTCCACTTATGGTCCTATAGCTTAGGGAAATTAAAATCAAAAAGACACAGCCACCCCAAAGTTTGGGACGCCTCTGTTTACAAGAACCTCGTTTACCGTACAAGTTCAACATCGCAGAAAGTGAAAAATGGATAAAGAAGTTGTGGTATTTACTTACAAAGCAATATCACTCAGCAATGAAATCTATGTCATCAGGCCCTTAGCAGCACAATGAGTGGATTCAGGTATGATGATTCTAACTGAAATAAGTCACACAGAAAAAGAAACATCATAAGATATCAGTAATACACGGAATGTAAACTTGGCTACACAGGAACTGAATTACAGAACAGAACAGGGTCTCAAATTTAGAAAACCAACTTATGCTTGCTTAAGGGGAAAGGTGAGTTGGGGTGCTGCATAAAACCAGAGATTGAAATGAGCACAGATAAAGTTCCTTAAGCCAAATATGGAATAGACAAGAGCTACTCCTTGCTCAACGAAATGGACTCAACACCGCATATTAAATGCCTAAGAATGTACCTGACTAGTAAGTATCTTAAAACCTATGGATTGCTATGTCTCCGAAAGAGAATCAAGCATGTGTACAGGGGCATAAACGCAGCAGTGATAGGATTGGAGAGGTTCGGTGAGCAAATGAAGACCCTTTGAAGTCATATTGCATGGTACCCATTCCACGGGTTTCAACTACCCAGGTTTAAGGTATTCTTCCTTCAGCTAAAACATGCATGTGGAACCTAGAGTATGATCAACCATGTGATCGGGAGACGTGTTCAAATATGTCTCAGTTTTCGTACCCTGGTACTCGGGTGCAACATTCCAGACGCTTTACTAACACCCTCCCGACTTGGAGAGTCAGTCCCTTTAACCTCCTGTTTGGCCCAGTTTGCAATTTCTGCGGAAGATGAACAGGAATAGCGAGAACCAATGAGAGACTAGCTGGAGGTGTCTGGACGGGCAAATTTAACTCTCATTTCCCACCAGGAAGAGGAATTAACCAAAGGCTCAGCGTGCCGTGCCGGAACCAGATTAGGGCCTGAAGCCATCCTGCGGTGTTGCGGCCAGCTCAAAAGAAAGCGAGTTGAAGAAAGGAGCTCAGGGGCACTGTAATTCACAAACCTGCAGAGTTATAAATGACAGCTATCGTCCAAAAATATACTGAAGTAAGGCTGCCAAGAGGACTTGAAAGCGGGGCAGAATTGCAGGAAACCGATTTCAGGAGGCAGACTGGAATTGCATTGAAAGCATAGGAAAAGAGGCAGAACGTCCACAATGATGCACTTGGCCAAAAAGGGCGTATGCGTTTTTTCCTGAATATATTCAGGAAAAAACGCATACGCCCTTTTTGGCCAACCAAGCAAGCTTGCAAAGGAAATCTGCACTACAATGAAGTCTCACTTCCCCCCGGTCAAAAGGGCCATCTGAAAAAAGTGTAAAATCCAGAAAGGCAGGACAGGCCATGGAGAACTGGGAGCCTTGTTATGCTGATGGGCGGGATGTAAATTGCCAACAGACACTCGGGAGAAGTGTATGGTGTTTCCTGAAACATCTAAAAAACAAAGCAACAGAGCCTAGGGCACTTCCACTTATGGTCCTATAGCTTAGGGAAATTAAAATCAAAAAGACACAGCCACCCCAAAGTTTGGGACGCCTCTGTTTACAAGAACCTCGTTTACCGTACAAGTTCAACATCGCAGAAAGTGAAAAATGGATAAAGAAGTTGTGGTATTTACTTACAAAGCAATATCACTCAGCAATGAAATCTATGTCATCAGGCCCTTAGCAGCACAATGAGTGGATTCAGGTATGATGATTCTAACTGAAATAAGTCACACAGAAAAAGAAACATCATAAGATATCAGTAATACACGGAATGTAAACTTGGCTACACAGGAACTGAATTACAGAACAGAACAGGGTCTCAAATTTAGAAAACCAACTTATGCTTGCTTAAGGGGAAAGGTGAGTTGGGGTGCTGCATAAAACCAGAGATTGAAATGAGCACAGATAAAGTTCCTTAAGCCAAATATGGAATAGACAAGAGCTACTCCTTGCTCAACGAAATGGACTCAACACCGCATATTAAATGCCTAAGAATGTACCTGACTAGTAAGTATCTTAAAACCTATGGATTGCTATGTCTCCGAAAGAGAATCAAGCATGTGTACAGGGGCATAAACGCAGCAGTGATAGGATTGGAGAGGTTCGGTGAGCAAATGAAGACCCTTTGAAGTCATATTGCATGGTACCCATTCCACGGGTTTCAACTACCCAGGTTTAAGGTATTCTTCCTTCAGCTAAAACATGCATGTGGAACCTAGAGTATGATCAACCATGTGATCGGGAGACCTGTTCAAATATGTCTCAGTTTTCGTACCCTGGTACTCGGGTGCAACATTCCAGACGCTTTACTAACACCCTCCCGACTTGGAGAGTCAGTCCCTTTAACCTCCTGTTTGGCCCAGTTTGCAATTTCTGCGGAAGATGAACAGGAATAGCGAGAACCAATGAGAGACTAGCTGGAGGTGTCTGGACGGGCAAATTTAACTCTCATTTCCCACCAGGAAGAGGAATTAACCAAAGGCACAGCGTGCCGTGCCGGAACCAGATTAGGGCCTGAAGCCATCCTGCGGTGTTGCGGCCAGCTCAAAAGAAAGCGAGTTGAAGAAAGGAGCTCAGGGGCACTGTAATTCACAAACCTGCAGAGTTATAAATGACAGCTATCGTCCAAAAATATACTGAAGTAAGGCTGCCAAGAGGACTTGAAAGCGGGGCAGAATTGCAGGAAACCGATTTCAGGAGGCAGACTGGAATTGCATTGAAAGCATAGGAAAAGAGGCAGAACGTCCACAATGATGCACTTGGCCAAAAAAGGGCGTATGCGTTTTTTCCTGAATATATTCAGGAAAAAACGCATACGCCCTTTTTGGCCAACCAAGCAAGCTTGCAAAGGAAATCTGCACTACAATGAAGTCTCACTTCCCCCCGGTCAAAAGGGCCATCTGAAAAAAGTGTAAAATCCAGAAAGGCAGGACAGGCCATGGAGAACTGGGAGCCTTGTTATGCTGATGGGCGGGATGTAAATTGCCAACAGACACTCGGGAGAAGTGTATGGTGTTTCCTGAAACATCTAAAAAACAAAGCAACAGAGCCTAGGGCACTTCCACTTATGGTCCTATAGCTTAGGGAAATTAAAATCAAAAAGACACAGCCACCCCAAAGTTTGGGACGCCTCTGTTTACAAGAACCTCGTTTACCGTACAAGTTCAACATCGCAGAAAGTGAAAAATGGATAAAGAAGTTGTGGTATTTACTTACAAAGCAATATCACTCAGCAATGAAATCTATGTCATCAGGCCCTTAGCAGCACAATGAGTGGATTCAGGTATGATGATTCTAACTGAAATAAGTCACACAGAAAAAGAAACATCATAAGATATCAGTAATACACGGAATGTAAACTTGGCTACACAGGAACTGAATTACAGAACAGAACAGGGTCTCAAATTTAGAAAACCAACTTATGCTTGCTTAAGGGGAAAGGTGAGTTGCGGTGCTGCATAAAACCAGAGATTGAAATGAGCACAGATAAAGTTCCTTAAGCCAAATATGGAATAGACAAGAGCTACTCCTTGCTCAACGAAATGGACTCAACACCGCATATTAAATGCCTAAGAATGTACCTGACTAGTAAGTATCTTAAAACCTATGGATTGCTATGTCTCCGAAAGAGAATCAAGCATGTGTACAGGGGCATAAACGCAGCAGTGATAGGATTGGAGAGGTTCGGTGAGCAAATGAAGACCCTTTGAAGTCATATTGCATGGTACCCATTCCACGGGTTTCAACTACCCAGGTTTAAGGTATTCTTCCTTCAGCTAAAACATGCATGTGGAACCTAGAGTATGATCAACCATGTGATCGGGAGACGTGTTCAAATATGTCTCAGTTTTCGTACCCTGGTACTCGGGTGCAACATTCCAGACGCTTTACTAACACCCTCCCGACTTGGAGAGTCAGTCCCTTTAACCTCCTGTTTGGCCCAGTTTGCAATTTCTGCGGAAGATGAACAGGAATAGCGAGAACCAATGAGAGACTAGCTGGAGGTGTCTGGACGGGCAAATTTAACTCTCATTTCCCACCAGGAAGAGGAATTAACCAAAGGCTCAGCGTGCCGTGCCGGAACCAGATTAGGGCCTGAAGCCATCCTGCGGTGTTGCGGCCAGCTCAAAAGAAAGCGAGTTGAAGAAAGGAGCTCAGGGGCACTGTAATTCACAAACCTGCAGAGTTATAAATGACAGCTATCGTCCAAAAATATACTGAAGTAAGGCTGCCAAGAGGACTTGAAAGCGGGGCAGAATTGCAGGAAACCGATTTCAGGAGGCAGACTGGAATTGCATTGAAAGCATAGGAAAAGAGGCAGAACGTCCACAATGATGCACTTGGCCAAAAAGGGCGTATGCGTTTTTTCCTGAATATATTCAGGAAAAAACGCATACGCCCTTTTTGGCCAACCAAGCAAGCTTGCAAAGGAAATCTGCACTACAATGAAGTCTCACTTCCCCCCGGTCAAAAGGGCCATCTGAAAAAAGTGTAAAATCCAGAAAGGCAGGACAGGCCATGGAGAACTGGGAGCCTTGTTATGCTGATGGGCGGGATGTAAATTGCCAACAGACACTCGGGAGAAGTGTATGGTGTTTCCTGAAACATCTAAAAAACAAAGCAACAGAGCCTAGGGCACTTCCACTTATGGTCCTATAGCTTAGGGAAATTAAAATCAAAAAGACACAGCCACCCCAAAGTTTGGGACGCCTCTGTTTACAAGAACCTCGTTTACCGTACAAGTTCAATATCACAGAAAGTGAAAAATGGATAAAGAACTTGTGGTACTTACGTACAATGCAGTATCACTCAACAATGAAATCTATGTCATCAGGCCCGTAGCAGCATAATGAGTGGATTCAGGTACGATGATTCTAACTGAAATAAGTCACACAGAAAAAGAAACATCATAAGATATCACTAATACACGGAATGTAAACTTGACTACACAGGAACTGAATTCCAAAACAGAACAGGGTCTCAAAATTAGAAAACCAACTTATGCTTGCTTAAGGGGAAAGGTGAGTTGGGGTGCTGCATAAAACCAGAGATTGAAATGAGCACAGATAAAGTTCCTTAAGCCAAATATGGAATAGACAAGAGCTACTCCTTGCTCAATGAAATGGACTCAACACCCCATATTAAACGCCTAAGAATGTACCTGACTAGTAAGTATCTTAAAACCTATGGATTGCTATGTCTCCAAAAGAGAATCAAGCATGTGTACAGGGGCATAAACGCAGCAGTGAAAGGATTGGAGAGGTTCAGTGAGCAAATGAAGACCCTTTGAAGTCATATTGCATGGTACTCATTCCACGGGTCTCAACTGTCCAGGTTTAAGGTATTCTTCCTTCAGCTAAAACATGCATGTGGAACCCAGAATATGATCAACCGTGTGAACGGGAGACATGTTTAAATATGTCTCAGTTTTCCTCCCCTGGTACTCGGGTGCAACATTCCAGATGCTTTACTAACACTCTCCGCACTTGGAGAGTCAGCACCTTTAAGCTCCTGTTTGGCCCAGTTTGCAATTTCTGCGGAAGATGAACAGAAATAGGGAGAACCAATGAGAGACTAGCTGGAGGTGTCTGGACGGGCAAATTTAACTCTCATTTCCCACCAGGAAGAGGAAATAACCAAAGGCTCAGCGTGCCGTGCCGGAACCAGATTAGGGCCTGAAGCCATCCTGCAGTGTTTCGGCCAGCTCAAAAGAAAGCGAGTTGAAGAAAGGAGCTCAGGGGCACTGTAATTCACAAACCTGCAGACTTATAAATGACAGCTATCGTCCAAAAATATACTGAAGTAAGGCTGCCAAGAGGACTTGAAAGCGGGGCAGAATTGCAGGAAACCGATTTCAGGAGGTAGACTGGAATTGCATTGAAAGCATAGGAAAAGAGGCAGAACGTCCACAATGATGCACTTGGCCAAAAAGGGCGTATGCGTTTTTTCCTGAATATATTCAGGAAAAAACGCATACGCCCTTTTTGGCCAACCAAGCAAGCTTGCAAAGGAAATCTGCACTACAATGAAGTCTCACTTCCCCCCGGTCAAAAGGGCCATCTGAAAAAAGTGTAAAATCCAGAAAGGCAGGACAGGCCATGGAGAACTGGGAGCCTTGTTATGCTGATGGGCGGGATGTAAATTGCCAACAGACACTCGGGAGAAGTGTATGGTGTTTCCTGAAACATCTAAAAAACAAAGCAACAGAGCCTAGGGCACTTCCACTTATGGTCCTATAGCTTAGGGAAAATAAATAAAAAAGACACAGCCACCCCAAAGTTTGGGACGCCTCTGTTTACAAGAACCTCGTTTACAGTACAAGTTCAACATCGCAGAAAGTGAAAAATGGATAAAGAAGTTGTGGTATTTACTTACAAAGCAATATCACTCAGCAATGAAATCTATGTCATCAGGCCCTTAGCAGCACAATGAGTGGATTCAGGTATGATGATTCTAACTGAAATAAGTCACACAGAAAAAGAAACATCATAAGATATCAGTAATACACGGAATGTAAACTTGGCTACACAGGAACTGAATTACAGAACAGAACAGGGTCTCAAATTTAGAAAACCAACTTATGCTTTCTTAAGGGTAAAGGTGAGTTGGGGTGCTACATAAAACCAGAGATTGAAATGAGCACAGATAAAGTTCCTTAAGCCAAATATGGAATAGACAAGAGCTACCTCTTGCTCAACGAAATGGACTCAACACCGCATATTAAATGCCTAAGAATGTACCTGACTAGTAAGTATCTTAAAACCTATGGATTGCTATGTCTCCGAAAGAGAATCAAGCATGTGTACAGGGGCATAAACGCAGCAGTGATAGGATTGGAGAGGTTCGGTGAGCAAATGAAGACCCTTTGAAGTCATATTGCATGGTACCCATTCCACGGGTTTCAACTACCCAGGTTTAAGGTATTCTTCCTTCAGCTAAAACATGCATGTGGAACCTAGAGTATGATCAACCATGTGATCGGGAGACGTGTTCAAATATGTCTCAGTTTTCGTACCCTGGTACTCGGGTGCAACATTCCAGACGCTTTACTAACACCCTCCCGACTTGGAGAGTCAGTCCCTTTAACCTCCTGTTTGGCCCAGTTTGCAATTTCTGCGGAAGATGAACAGGAATAGCGAGAACCAATGAGAGACTAGCTGGAGGTGTCTGGACGGGCAAATTTAACTCTCATTTCCCACCAGGAAGAGGAATTAACCAAAGGCTCAGCGTGCCGTGCCGGAACCAGATTAGGGCCTGAAGCCATCCTGCGGTGTTGCGGCCAGCTCAAAAGAAAGCGAGTTGAAGAAAGGAGCTCAGGGGCACTGTAATTCACAAACCTGCAGAGTTATAAATGACAGCTATCGTCCAAAAATATACTGAAGTAAGGCTGCCAAGAGGACTTGAAAGCGGGGCAGAATTGCAGGAAACCGATTTCAGGAGGCAGACTGGAATTGCATTGAAAGCATAGGAAAAGAGGCAGAACGTCCACAATGATGCACTTGGCCAAAAAGGGCGTATGCGTTTTTTCCTGAATATATTCAGGAAAAAACGCATACGCCCTTTTTGGCCAACCAAGCAAGCTTGCAAAGGAAATCTGCACTACAATGAAGTCTCACTTCCCCCCGGTCAAAAGGGCCATCTGAAAAAAGTGTAAAATCCAGAAAGGCAGGACAGGCCATGGAGAACTGGGAGCCTTGTTATGCTGATGGGCGGGATGTAAATTGCCAACAGACACTCGGGAGAAGTGTATGGTGTTTCCTGAAACATCTAAAAAACAAAGCAACAGAGCCTAGGGCACTTCCACTTATAGTCCTATAGCTTAGGGAAATTAAAATCAAAAAGACACAGCCACCCCAAAGTTTGGGACGCCTCTGTTTACAAGAACCTCGTTTACCGTACAAGTTCAATATCACAGAAAGTGAAAAATGGATAAAGAACTTGTGGTACTTACGTACAATGCAGTATCACTCAACAATGAAATCTATGTCATCAGGCCCGTAGCAGCATAATGAGTGGATTCAGGTACGATGATTCTAACTGAAATAAGTCACACAGAAAAAGAAACATCATAAGATATCACTAATACACGGAATGTAAACTTGGCTACACAGGAACTGAATTCCAAAACAGAACAGGGTCTCAAAATTAGAAAACCAACTTATGCTTGCTTAAGGGGAAAGGTGAGTTGGGGTGCTGCATAAAACCAGAGATTGAAATGAGCACAGATAAAGTTCCTTAAGCCAAATATGGAATAGACAAGAGCTACTCCTTGCTCAATGAAATGGACTCAACACCCCATATTAAACGCCTAAGAATGTACCTGACTAGTAAGTATCTTAAAACCTATGGATTGCTATGTCTCCAAAAGAGAATCAAGCATGTGTACAGGGGCATAAACGCAGCAGTGAAAGGATTGGAGAGGTTCAGTGAGCAAATGAAATCCCTTTGAAGTCATATTGCATGGTACCCATTCCACGGGTCTCAACTGTCCAGGTTTAAGGTATTCTTCCTTCAGCTAAAACATGCATGTGGAACCCAGAATATGATCAACCGTGTGAACGGGAGACATGTTTAAATATGTCTCAGTTTTCCTCCCCTGGTACTCGGGTGCAACATTCCAGATGCTTTACTAACACTCTCCGCACTTGGAGAGTCAGCACCTTTAAGCTCCTGTTTGGCCCAGTTTGCAATTTCTGCGGAAGATGAACAGAAATAGGGAGAACCAATGAGAGACTAGCTGGAGGTGTCTGGACGGGCAAATTTAACTCTCATTTCCCACCAGGAAGAGGAATTAACCAAAGGCTCAGCGTGCCGTGCCGGAACCAGATTAGGGCCTGAAGCCATCCTGCGGTGTTGCGGCCAGCTCAAAAGAAAGCGAGTTGAAGAAAGGAGCTCAGGGGCACTGTAATTCACAAACCTGCAGACTTATAAATGACAGCTATCGTCCAAAAATATACTGAAGTAAGGCTGCCAAGAGGACTTGAAAGCGGGGCAGAATTGCAGGAAACCGATTTCAGGAGGTAGACTGGAATTGCATTGAAAGCATAGGAAAAGAGGCAGAACGTCCACAATGATGCACTTGGCCAAAAAGGGCGTATGCGTTTTTTCCTGAATATATTCAGGAAAAAACGCATACGCCCTTTTTGGCCAACCAAGCAAGCTTGCAAAGGAAATCTGCACTACAATGAAGTCTCACTTCCCCCCGGTCAAAAGGGCCATCTGAAAAAAGTGTAAAATCCAGAAAGGCAGGACAGGCCATGGAGAACTGGGAGCCTTGTTATGCTGATGGGCGGGATGTAAATTGCCAACAGACACTCGGGAGAAGTGTATGGTGTTTCCTGAAACATCTAAAAAACAAAGCAACAGAGCCTAGGGCACTTCCACTTATGGTCCTATAGCTTACGGAAAATAAATAAAAAAGACACAGCCACCCCAAAGTTTGGGACGCCTCTGTTTACAAGAACCTCGTTTACAGTACAAGTTCAACATCGCAGAAAGTGAAAAATGGATAAAGAAGTTGTGGTATTTACTTACAAAGCAATATCACTCAGCAATGAAATCTATGTCATCAGGCCCTTAGCAGCACAATGAGTGGATTCAGGTATGATGATTCTAACTGAAATAAGTCACACAGAAAAAGAAACATCATAAGATATCAGTAATACACGGAATGTAAACTTGGCTACACAGGAACTGAATTACAGAACAGAACAGGGTCTCAAATTTAGAAAACCAACTTATGCTTTCTTAAGGGTAAAGGTGAGTTGGGGTGCTACATAAAACCAGAGATTGAAATGAGCACAGATAAAGTTCCTTAAGCCAAATATGGAATAGACAAGAGCTACCTCTTGCTCAACGAAATGGACTCAACACCGCATATTAAATGCCTAAGAATGTACCTGACTAGTAAGTATCTTAAAACCTATGGATTGCTATGTCTCCGAAAGAGAATCAAGCATGTGTACAGGGGCATAAACGCAGCAGTGATAGGATTGGAGAGGTTCGGTGAGCAAATGAAGACCCTTTGAAGTCATATTGCATGGTACCCATTCCACGGGTTTCAACTACCCAGGTTTAAGGTATTCTTCCTTCAGCTAAAACATGCATGTGGAACCTAGAGTATGATCAACCATGTGATCGGGAGATGTGTTCAAATATGTCTCAGTTTTCGTACCCTGGTACTCGGGTGCAACATTCCAGACGCTTTACTAACACCCTCCCGACTTGGAGAGTCAGTCCCTTTAACCTCCTGTTTGGCCCAGTTTGCAATTTCTGCGGAAGATGAACAGGAATAGCGAGAACCAATGAGAGACTAGCTGGAGGTGTCTGGACGGGCAAATTTAACTCTCATTTCCCACCAGGAAGAGGAATTAACCAAAGGCTCAGCGTGCCGTGCCGGAACCAGATTAGGGCCTGAAGCCATCCTGCGGTGTTGCGGCCAGCTCAAAAGAAAGCGAGTTGAAGAAAGGAGCTCAGGGGCACTGTAATTCACAAACCTGCAGAGTTATAAATGACAGCTATCGTCCAAAAATATACTGAAGTAAGGCTGCCAAGAGGACTTGAAAGCGGGGCAGAATTGCAGGAAACCGATTTCAGGAGGTAGACTGGAATTGCATTGAAAGCATAGGAAAAGAGGCAGAACGTCCACAATGATGCACTTGGCCAAAAAGGGCGTATGCGTTTTTTCCTGTATATATTCAGGAAAAAACGCATACGCCCTTTTTGGCCAACCAAGCAAGCTTGCAAAGGAAATCTGCACTACAATGAAGTCTCACTTCCCCCCGGTCAAAAGGGCCATCTGAAAAAAGTGTAAAATCCAGAAAGGCAGGACAGGCCATGGAGAACTGGGAGCCTTGTTATGCTGATGGGCGGGATGTAAATTGCCAACAGACACTCGGGAGAAGTGTATGGTGTTTCCTGAAACATCTAAAAAACAAAGCAACAGAGCCTAGGGCACTTCCACTTATGGTCCTATAGCTTAGGGAAATTAAAATCAAAAAGACACAGCCACCCCAAAGTTTGGGACGCCTCTGTTTACAAGAACCTCGTTTACCGTACAAGTTCAACATCGCAGAAAGTGAAAAATGGATAAAGAAGTTGTGGTATTTACTTACAAAGCAATATCACTCAGCAATGAAATCTATGTCATCAGGCCCTTAGCAGCACAATGAGTGGATTCAGGTATGATGATTCTAACTGAAATAAGTCACACAGAAAAAGAAACATCATAAGATATCAGTAATACACGGAATGTAAACTTGGCTACACAGGAACTGAATTACAGAACAGAACAGGGTCTCAAATTTAGAAAACCAACTTATGCTTGCTTAAGGGGAAAGGTGAGTTGGGGTGCTGCATAAAACCAGAGATTGAAATGAGCACAGATAAAGTTCCTTAAGCCAAATATGGAATAGACAAGAGCTACTCCTTGCTCAACGAAATGGACTCAACACCGCATATTAAATGCCTAAGAATGTACCTGACTAGTAAGTATCTTAAAACCTATGGATTGCTATGTCTCCGAAAGAGAATCAAGCATGTGTACAGGGGCATAAACGCAGCAGTGATAGGATTGGAGAGGTTCGGTGAGCAAATGAAGACCCTTTGAAGTCATATTGCATGGTACCCATTCCACGGGTTTCAACTACCCAGGTTTAAGGTATTCTTCCTTCAGCTAAAACATGCATGTGGAACCTAGAGTATGATCAACCATGTGATCGGGAGACGTGTTCAAATATGTCTCAGTTTTCGTACCCTGGTACTCGGGTGCAACATTCCAGACGCTTTACTAACACCCTCCCGACTTGGAGAGTCAGTCCCTTTAACCTCCTGTTTGGCCCAGTTTGCAATTTCTGCGGAAGATGAACAGGAATAGCGAGAACCAATGAGAGACTAGCTGGAGGTGTCTGGACGGGCAAATTTAACTCTCATTTCCCACCAGGAAGAGGAATTAACCAAAGGCTCAGCGTGCCGTGCCGGAACCAGATTAGGGCCTGAAGCCATCCTGCGGTGTTGCGGCCAGCTCAAAAGAAAGCGAGTTGAAGAAAGGAGCTCAGGGGCACTGTAATTCACAAACCTGCAGAGTTATAAATGACAGCTATCGTCCAAAAATATACTGAAGTAAGGCTGCCAAGAGGACTTGAAAGCGGGGCAGAATTGCAGGAAACCGATTTCAGGAGGCAGACTGGAATTGCATTGAAAGCATAGGAAAAGAGGCAGAACGTCCACAATGATGCACTTGGCCAAAAAGGGCGTATGCGTTTTATCCTGAATATATTCAGGAAAAAACGCATACGCCCTTTTTGGCCAACCAAGCAAGCTTGCAAAGGAAATCTGCACTACAATGAAGTCTCACTTCCCCCCGGTCAAAAGGGCCATCTGAAAAAAGTGTAAAATCCAGAAAGGCAGGACAGGCCATGGAGAACTGGGAGCCTTGTTATGCTGATGGGCGGGATGTAAATTGCCAACAGACACTCGGGAGAAGTGTATGGTGTTTCCTGAAACATCTAAAAAACAAAGCAACAGAGCCTAGGGCACTTCCACTTATGGTCCTATAGCTTAGGGAAATTAAAATCAAAAAGACACAGCCACCCCAAAGTTTGGGACGCCTCTGTTTACAAGAACCTCGTTTACCGTACAAGTTCAATATCACAGAAAGTGAAAAATGGATAAAGAACTTGTGGTACTTACGTACAATGCAGTATCACTCAACAATGAAATCTATGTCATCAGGCCCGTAGCAGCATAATGAGTGGATTCAGGTACGATGATTCTAACTGAAATAAGTCACACAGAAAAAGAAACATCATAAGATATCACTAATACACGGAATGTAAACTTGGCTACACAGGAACTGAATTCCAAAACAGAACAGGGTCTCAAAATTAGAAAACCAACTTATGCTTGCTTAAGGGGAAAGGTGAGTTGGGGTGCTGCATAAAACCAGAGATTGAAATGAGCACAGATAAAGTTCCTTAAGCCAAATATGGAATAGACAAGAGCTACTCCTTGCTCAATGAAATGGACTCAACACCCCATATTAAACGCCTAAGAATGTACCTGACTAGTAAGTATCTTAAAACCTATGGATTGCTATGTCTCCAAAAGAGAATCAAGCATGTGTACAGGGGCATAAACGCAGCAGTGAAAGGATTGGAGAGGTTCAGTGAGCAAATGAAGACCCTTTGAAGTCATATTGCATGGTACCCATTCCACGGGTCTCAACTGTCCAGGTTTAAGGTATTCTTCCTTCAGCTAAAACATGCATGTGGAACCCAGAATATGATCAACCGTGTGAACGGGAGACATGTTTAAATATGTCTCAGTTTTCCTCCCCTGGTACTCGGGTGCAACATTCCAGATGCTTTACTAACACTCTCCGCACTTGGAGAGTCAGCACCTTTAAGCTCCTGTTTGGCCCAGTTTGCAATTTCTGCGGAAGATGAACAGGAATAGCGAGAACCAATGAGAGACTAGCTGGAGGTGTCTGGACGGGCAAATTTAACTCTCATTTCCCACCAGGAAGAGGAAATAACCAAAGGCTCAGCGTGCCGTGCCGGAACCAGATTAGGGCCTGAAGCCATCCTGCGGTGTTGCGGCCAGCTCAAAAGAAAGCGAGTTGAAGAAAGGAGCTCAGGGGCACTGTAATTCACAAACCTGCAGACTTATAAATGACAGCTATCGTCCAAAAATATACTGAAGTAAGGCTGCCAAGAGGACTTGAAAGCGGGGCAGAATTGCAGGAAACCGATTTCAGGAGGTAGACTGGAATTGCATTGAAAGCATAGGAAAAGAGGCAGAACGTCCACAATGATGCACTTGGCCAAAAAGGGCGTATGCGTTTTTTCCTGAATATATTCAGGAAAAAACGCATACGCCCTTTTTGGCCAACCAAGCAAGCTTGCAAAGGAAATCTGCACTACAATGAAGTCTCACTTCCCCCGGTCAAAAGGGCCATCTGAAAAAAGTGTAAAATCCAGAAAGGCAGGACAGGCCATGGAGAACTGGGAGCCTTGATATGCTGATGGGCGGGATGTAAATTGCCAACAGACACTCGGGAGAAGTGTATGGTGTTTCCTGAAACATCTAAAAAACAAAGCAACAGAGCCTAGGGCACTTCCACTTATGGTCCTATAGCTTAGGGAAAATAAATAAAAAAGACACAGCCACCCCAAAGTTTGGGACGCCTCTGTTTACAAGAACCTCGTTTACAGTACAAGTTCAACATCGCAGAAAGTGAAAAATGGATAAAGAAGTTGTGGTATTTACTTACAAAGCAATATCACTCAGCAATGAAATCTATGTCATCAGGCCCTTAGCAGCACAATGAGTGGATTCAGGTATGATGATTCTAACTGAAATAAGTCACACAGAAAAAGAAACATCATAAGATATCAGTAATACACGGAATGTAAACTTGGCTACACAGGAACTGAATTACAGAACAGAACAGGGTCTCAAATTTAGAAAACCAACTTATGCTTGCTTAAGGGGAAAGGTGAGTTGGGGTGCTACATAAAACCAGAGATTGAAATGAGCACAGATAAAGTTCCTTAAGCCAAATATGGAATAGACAAGAGCTACCTCTTGCTCAACGAAATGGACTCAACACCGCATATTAAATGCCTAAGAATGTACCTGACTAGTAAGTATCTTAAAACCTATGGATTGCTATGTCTCCGAAAGAGAATCAAGCATGTGTACAGGGGCATAAACGCAGCAGTGATAGGATTGGAGAGGTTCGGTGAGCAAATGAAGACCCTTTGAAGTCATATTGCATGGTACCCATTCCACGGGTTTCAACTACCCAGGTTTAAGGTATTCTTCCTTCAGGTAAAACATGCATGTGGAACCTAGAGTATGATCAACCATGTGATCAGGAGACGTGTTCAAATATGTCTCAGTTTTCGTACCCTGGTACTCGGGTGCAACATTCCAGACGCTTTACTAACACTCTCCCGACTTGGAAAGTCAGTCCCTTTAACCTCCTGTTTGGCCCAGTTTGCAATTTCTGCGCAAGATGAACAGGAATAGCGAGAACCAATGAGAGACTAGCTGGAGGTGTCTGGACGGGCAAATTTAACTCTCATTTCCCACCAGGAAGAGGAATTAACCAAAGGCTCAGCGTGCCGTGCCGGAACCAGATTAGGGCCTGAAGCCATCCTGCGGTGTTGCGGCCAGCTCAAAAGAAAGCGAGTTGAAGAAAGGAGCTCAGGGGCACTGTAATTCACAAACCTGCAGAGTTATAAATGACAGCTATCGTCCAAAAATATACTGAAGTAAGGCTGCCAAGAGGACTTGAAAGCGGGGCAGAATTGCAGGAAACCGATTTCAGGAGGCAGACTGGAATTGCATTGAAAGCATAGGAAAAGAGGCAGAACGTCCACAATGATGCACTTGGCCAAAAAGGGCATATGCGTTTTTTCCTGAATATATTCAGGAAGAAACGCATATGCCCTTTTTGGCCAACCAAGCAAGCTTGCAAAGGAAATCTGCACTACAATGAAGTCTCACTTCCCCCCGGTCAAAAGGGCCATCTGAAAAAAGTGTAAAATCCAGAAAGGCAGGACAGGCCATGGAGAACTGGGAGCCTTGTTATGCTGATGGGCGGGATGTAAATTGCCAACAGACACTCGGGAGAAGTGTATGGTGTTTCCTGAAACATCTAAAAAACAAAGCAACAGAGCCTAGGGCACTTCCACTTATGGTCCTATAGCTTAGGGAAATTAAAATCAAAAAGACACAGCCACCCCAAAGTTTGGGACGCCTCTGTTTACAAGAACCTCGTTTACCGTACAAGTTCAATATCACAGAAAGTGAAAAATGGATAAAGAAGTTGTGGTATTTACTTACAAAGCAATAACACTCAGCAATGAAATCTATGTCATCAGGCCCTTAGCAGCACAATGAGTGGATTCAGGTATGATGATTCTAACTGAAATAAGTCACACAGAAAAAGAAACATCATAAGATATCAGTAATACACGGAATGTAAACTTGGCTACACAGGAACTGAATTACAGAACAGAACAGGGTCTCAAATTTAGAAAACCAACTTATGCTTGCTTAAGGGTAAAGGTGAGTTGGGGTGCTGCATAAATCCATAGATTGAAATGAGCACAGATAAAGTTCCTTAAGCCAAATATGGAATAGACAAGAGCTACTCCTTGCTCAACGAAATGGACTCAACACCGCATATTAAAAGCCTAAGAATGTACCTGACTAGTAAGTATCTTAAAACCTATGGATTGCTATGTCTCCGAAAGAGAATCAAGCATGTGTACAGGGGCATAAACGCAGCAGTGATAGGATTGGAGAGGTTCGGTGAGCAAACAAAGACCCTTAGAAGTCATATTGCATGGTACCCATTCCACGGGTTTCAACTACCCAGGTTTAAGGTATTCTTCCTTCAGCTAAAACATGCATGTGGAACCTAGAGTATGATCAACCATGTGATAGGGAGACGTGTTCAAATATGTCTCAGTTTTCGTACCCTGGTACTCGGGTGCAACATTCCAGACGCTTTACTAACACTCTCCCGACTTGGAGAGTCAGTCCCTTTAACCTCCTGTTTGGCCCAGTTTGCAATTTCTGCGCAAGATGAACAGGAATAGGGAGAACCAATGAGAGACTAGCTGGAGGTGTCTGGACGGGCAAATTTAACTCTCATTTCCCACCAGGAAGAGGAATTAACCAAAGGCTCAGCGTGCCGTGCCGGAACCAGATTAGGGCCTGAAGCCATCCTGCGGTGTTGCGGCCAGCTCAAAAGAAAGCGAGTTGAAGAAAGGAGCTCAGGGGCACTGTAATTCACAAACCTGCAGAGTTATAAATGACAGCTATCATCCAAAAATAAACTGAAGTAAGGCTGCCAAGAGGACTTGAAAGCGGGGCAGAATTGCAGGAAACCGATTTCAGGAGGCAGACTGGAATTGCATTGAAAGCATAGGAAAAGAGGCAGAACGTCCACAATGATGCACTTGGCCAAAAAGGGCATATGCGTTTTTTCCTGAATATATTCAGGAAGAAACGCATATGCCCTTTTTGGCCAACCAAGCAAGCTTGCAAAGGAAATCTGCACTACAATGAAGTCTCACTTCCCCCCGGTCAAAAGGGCCATCTGAAAAAAGTGTAAAATCCAGAAAGGCAGGACAGGCCATGGAGAACTGGGAGCCTTGTTATGCTGATGGGCGGGATGTAAATTGCCAACAGACACTCGGGAGAAGTGTATGGTGTTTCCTGAAACATCTAAAAAACAAAGCAACAGAGCCTAGGGCACTTCCACTTATGGTCCTATAGCTTAGGGAAATTAAAATCAAAAAGACACAGCCACCCCAAAGTTTGGGACGCCTCTGTTTACAAGAACCTCGTTTACCGTACAAGTTCAACATCGCAGAAAGTGAAAAATGGATAAAGAAGTTGTGGTATTTACTTACAAAGCAATATCACTCAGCAATGAAATCTATGTCATCAGGCCCTTAGCAGCACAATGAGTGGATTCAGGTATGATGATTCTAACTGAAATAAGTCACACAGAAAAAGAAACATCATAAGATATCAGTAATACACGGAATGTAAACTTGGCTACACAGGAACTGAATTACAGAACAGAACAGGGTCTCAAATTTAGAAAACCAACTTATGCTTGCTTAAGGGGAAAGGTGAGTTGGGGTGCTGCATAAAACCAGAGATTGAAATGAGCACAGATAAAGTTCCTTAAGCCAAATATGGAATAGACAAGAGCTACTCCTTGCTCAACGAAATGGACTCAACACCGCATATTAAATGCCTAAGAATGTACCTGACTAGTAAGTATCTTAAAACCTATGGATTGCTATGTCTCCGAAAGAGAATCAAGCATGTGTACAGGGGCATAAACGCAGCAGTGATAGGATTGGAGAGGTTCGGTGAGCAAACGAAGACCCTTTGAAGTCATATTGCATGGTACCCATTCCACGGGTTTCAACTACCCAGGTTTAAGGTATTCTTCCTTCAGCTAAAACATGCATGTGGAACCTAGAGTATGATCAACCATGTGATCGGGAGATGTGTTCAAATATGTCTCAGTTTTCGTACCCTGGTACTCGGGTGCAACATTCCAGACGCTTTACTAACACCCTCCCGACTTGGAGAGTCAGTCCCTTTAACCTCCTGTTTGGCCCAGTTTGCAATTTCTGCGGAAGATGAACAGGAATAGCGAGAACCAATGAGAGACTAGCTGGAGGTGTCTGGACGGGCAAATTTAACTCTCATTTCCCACCAGGAAGAGGAATTAACCAAAGGCTCAGCGTGCCGTGCCGGAACCAGATTAGGGCCTGAAGCCATCCTGCGGTGTTGCGGCCAGCTCAAAAGAAAGCGAGTTGAAGAAAGGAGCTCAGGGGCACTGTAATTCACAAACCTGCAGAGTTATAAATGACAGCTATCGTCCAAAAATATACTGAAGTAAGGCTGCCAAGAGGACTTGAAAGCGGGGCAGAATTGCAGGAAACCGATTTCAGGAGGTAGACTGGAATTGCATTGAAAGCATAGGAAAAGAGGCAGAACGTCCACAATGATGCACTTGGCCAAAAAGGGCGTATGCGTTTTTTCCTGAATATATTCAGGAAAAAACGCATACGCCCTTTTTGGCCAACCAAGCAAGCTTGCAAAGGAAATCTGCACTACAATGAAGTCTCACTTCCCCCCGGTCAAAAGGGCCATCTGAAAAAAGTGTAAAATCCAGAAAGGCAGGACAGGCCATGGAGAACTGGGAGCCTTGTTATGCTGATGGGCGGGATGTAAATTGCCAACAGACACTCGGGAGAAGTGTATGGTGTTTCCTGAAACATCTAAAAAACAAAGCAACAGAGCCTAGGGCACTTCCACTTATGGTCCTATAGCTTAGGGAAATTAAAATCAAAAAGACACAGCCACCCCAAAGTTTGGGATGCCTCTGTTTACAAGAACCTCGTTTACCGTACAAGTTCAACATCGCAGAAAGTGAAAAATGGATAAAGAAGTTGTGGTATTTACTTACAAAGCAATATCACTCAGCAATGAAATCTATGTCATCAGGCCCTTAGCAGCACAATGAGTGGATTCAGGTATGATGATTCTAACTGAAATAAGTCACACAGAAAAAGAAACATCATAAGATATCAGTAATACACGGAATGTAAACTTGGCTACACAGGAACTGAATTACAGAACAGAACAGGGTCTCAAATTTAGAAAACCAACTTATGCTTGCTTAAGGGGAAAGGTGAGTTGGGGTGCTGCATAAAACCAGAGATTGAAATGAGCACAGATAAAGTTCCTTAAGCCAAATATGGAATAGACAAGAGCTACTCCTTGCTCAACGAAATGGACTCAACACCGCATATTAAATGCCTAAGAATGTACCTGACTAGTAAGTATCTTAAAACCTATGGATTGCTATGTCTCCGAAAGAGAATCAAGCATGTGTACAGGGGCATAAACGCAGCAGTGATAGGATTGGAGAGGTTCGGTGAGCAAACGAAGACCCTTTGAAGTCATATTGCATGGTACCCATTCCACGGGTTTCAACTACCCAGGTTTAAGGTATTCTTCCTTCAGCTAAAACATGCATGTGGAACCTAGAGTATGATCAACCATGTGATCGGGAGACGTGTTCAAATATGTCTCAGTTTTCATACCCTGGTACTCGGGTGAAACATTCCAGACGCTTTACTAACACCCTCCCGACTTGGAGAGTCAGTCCCTTTAACCTCCTGTTTGGCCCAGTTTGCAATTTCTGCGGAAGATGAACAGGAATAGCGAGAACCAATGAGAGACTAGCTGGAGGTGTCTGGACGGGCAAATTTAACTCTCATTTCCCACCAGGAAGAGGAATTAACCAAAGGCTCAGCGTGCCGTGCCGGAACCAGATTAGGGCCTGAAGCCATCCTGCGGTGTTGCGGCCAGCTCAAAAGAAAGCGAGTTGAAGAAAGGAGCTCAGGGGCACTGTAATTCACAAACCTGCAGAGTTATAAATGACAGCTATCGTCCAAAAATATACTGAAGTAAGGCTGCCAAGAGGACTTGAAAGCGGGGCAGAATTGCAGGAAACCGATTTCAGGAGGCAGACTGGAATTGCATTGAAAGCATAGGAAAAGAGGCAGAACGTCCACCATGATGCACTTGGCCAAAAAGGGCGTATGCGTTTTTTCCTGAATATATTCAGGAAAAAACGCATACGCCCTTTTTGGCCAACCAAGCAAGCTTGCAAAGGAAATCTGCACTACAATGAAGTCTCACTTCCCCCCGGTCAAAAGGGCCATCTGAAAAAAGTGTAAAATCCAGAAAGGCAGGACAGGCCATGGAGAACTGGGAGCCTTGTTATGCTGATGGGCGGGATGTAAATTGCCAACAGACACTCGGGAGAAGTGTATGGTGTTTCCTGAAACATCTAAAAAACAAAGCAACAGAGCCTAGGGCACTTCCACTTATGGTCCTATAGCTTAGGGAAATTAAAATCAAAAAGACACAGCCACCCCAAAGTTTGGGACGCCTCTGTTTACAAGAACCTCGTTTACCGTACAAGTTCAACATCGCAGAAAGTGAAAAATGGATAAAGAAGTTGTGGTATTTACTTACAAAGCAATATCACTCAGCAATGAAATCTATGTCATCAGGCCCTTAGCAGCACAATGAGTGGATTCAGGTATGATGATTCTAACTGAAATAAGTCACACAGAAAAAGAAACATCATAAGATATCAGTAATACACGGAATGTAAACTTGGCTACACAGGAACTGAATTACAGAACAGAACAGGGTCTCAAATTTAGAAAACCAACTTATGCTTGCTTAAGGGGAAAGGTGAGTTGGGGTGCTGCATAAAACCAGAGATTGAAATGAGCACAGATAAAGTTCCTTAAGCCAAATATGGAATAGACAAGAGCTACTCCTTGCTCAACGAAATGGACTCAACACCGCATATTAAATGCCTAAGAATGTACCTGACTAGTAAGTATCTTAAAACCTATGGATTGCTATGTCTCCGAAAGAGAATCAAGCATGTGTACAGGGGCATAAACGCAGCAGTGATAGGATTGGAGAGGTTCGGTGAGCAAATGAAGACCCTTTGAAGTCATATTGCATGGTACCCATTCCACGGGTTTCAACTACCCAGGTTTAAGGTATTCTTCCTTCAGCTAAAACATGCATGTGGAACCTAGAGTATGATCAACCATGTGATCGGGAGACGTGTTCAAATATGTCTCAGTTTTCGTACCCTGGTACTCGGGTGCAACATTCCAGACGCTTTACTAACACCCTCCCGACTTGGAGAGTCAGTCCCTTTAACCTCCTGTTTGGCCCAGTTTGCAATTTCTGCGGAAGATGAACAGGAATAGCGAGAACCAATGAGAGACTAGCTGGAAGGTGTCTGGACGGGCAAATTTAACTCTCATTTCCCACCAGGAAGAGGAATTAACCAAAGGCTCAGCGTGCCGTGCCGGAACCAGATTAGGGCCTGAAGCCATCCTGCGGTGTTGCGGCCAGCTCAAAAGAAAGCGAGTTGAAGAAAGGAGCTCAGGGGCACTGTAATTCACAAACCTGCAGAGTTATAAATGACAGCTATCGTCCAAAAATATACTGAAGTAAGGCTGCCAAGAGGACTTGAAAGCGGGGCAGAATTGCAGGAAACCGATTTCAGGAGGCAGACTGGAATTGCATTGAAAGCATAGGAAAAGAGGCAGAACGTCCACAATGATGCAATTGGCCAAAAAGGGCGTATGCGTTTTTTCCTATTCAGGAAAAAACGCATACGCACTTTTTGGCCAACCAAGCAAGCTTGCAAAGGAAATCTGCACTACAATGAAGTCTCACTTCCCCCCGGTCAAAAGGGCCATCTGAAAAAAGTGTAAAATCCAGAAAGGCAGGACAGGCCATGGAGAACTGGGAGCCTTGTTATGCTGATGGGCGGGATGTAAATTGCCAACAGACACTCGGGAGAAGTGTATGGTGTTTCCTGAAACATCTAAAAAACAAAGCAACAGAGCCTAGGGCACTTCCACTTATGGTCCTATAGCTTAGGGAAATTAAAATCAAAAAGACACAGCCACCCCAAAGTTTGGGACGCCTCTGTTTACAAGAACCTCGTTTACCGTACAAGTTCAACATCGCAGAAAGTGAAAAATGGATAAAGAAGTTGTGGTATTTACTTACAAAGCAATATCTCTCAGCAATGAAATCTATGTCATCAGGCCCTTAGCAGCACAATGAGTGGATTCAGGTATGATGATTCTAACTGAAATAAGTCACACAGAAAAAGAAACATCATAAGATATCAGTAATACACGGAATGTAAACTTGGCTACACAGGAACTGAATTACAGAACAGAACAGGGTCTCAAATTTAGAAAACCAACTTATGCTTGCTTAAGGGGAAAGGTGAGTTGGGGTGCTGCATAAAACCAGAGATTGAAATGAGCACAGATAAAGTTCCTTAAGCCAAATATGGAATAGACAAGAGCTACTCCTTGCTCAACGAAATGGACTCAACACCGCATATTAAATGCCTAAGAATGTACCTGACTAGTAAGTATCTTAAAACCTATGGATTGCTATGTCCCCGAAAGAGAATCAAGCATGTGTACAGGGGCATAAACGCAGCAGTGATAGGATTGGAGAGGTTCGGTGAGCAAATGAAGACCCTTTGAAGTCATATTGCATGGTACCCTTTCCACGGGTTTCAACTACCCAGGTTTAAGGTATTCTTCCTTCAGCTAAAACATGCATGTGGAACCTAGAGTATGATCAACCATGTGATCGGGAGACGTGTTCAAATATGTCTCAGTTTTCGTACCCTGGTACTCGGGTGCAACATTCCAGACGCTTTACTAACACCCTCCCGACTTGGAGAGTCAGTCCCTTTAACCTCCTGTTTGGCCCAGTTTGCAAATTCTGCGGAAGATGAACAGGAATAGCGAGAACCAATGAGAGACTAGCTGGAGGTGTCTGGACGGGCAAATTTAACTCTCATTTCCCACCAGGAAGAGGAATTAACCAAAGGCTCAGCGTGCCGTGCCGGAACCAGATTAGGGCCTGAAGCCATCCTGCGGTGTTGCGGCCAGCTCAAAAGAAAGCGAGTTGAAGAAAGGAGCTCAGGGGCACTGTAATTCACAAACCTGCAGAGTTATAAATGACAGCTATCGTCCAAAAATATACTGAAGTAAGGCTGCCAAGAGGACTTGAAAGCGGGGCAGAATTGCAGGAAACCGATTTCAGGAGGCAGACTGGAATTGCATTGAAAGCATAGGAAAAGAGGCAGAACGTCCACAATGATGCACTTGGCCAAAAAGGGCGTATGCGTTTTTTCCTGAATATATTCAGGAAAAAACGCATACGCCCTTTTTGGCCAACCAAGCAAGCTTGCAAAGGAAATCTGCACTACAATGAAGTCTCACTTCCCCCCGGTCAAAAGGGCCATCTGAAAAAAGTGTAAAATCCAGAAAGGCAGGACAGGCCATGGAGAACTGGGAGCCTTGTTATGCTGATGGGCGGGATGTAAATTGCCAACAGACACTCGGGAGAAGTGTATGGTGTTTCCTGAAACATCTAAAAAACAAAGCAACAGAGCCTAGGGCACTTCCACTTATGGTCCTATAGCTTAGGGAAATTAAAATCAAAAAGACACAGCCACCCCAAAGTTTGGGACGCCTCTGTTTACAAGAACCTCGTTTACCGTACAAGTTCAACATCGCAGAAAGTGAAAAATGGATAAAGAAGTTGTGGTATTTACTTACAAAGCAATATCACTCAGCAATGAAATCTATGTCATCAGGCCCTTAGCAGCACAATGAGTGGATTCAGGTATGATGATTCTAACTGAAATAAGTCACACAGAAAAAGAAACATCATAAGATATCAGTAATACACGGAATGTAAACTTGGCTACACAGGAACTGAATTACAGAACAGAACAGGGTCTCAAATTTAGAAAACCAACTTATGCTTGCTTAAGGGGAAAGGTGAGTTGGGGTGCTGCATAAAACCAGAGATTGAAATGAGCACAGATAAAGTTCCTTAAGCCAAATATGGAATAGACAAGAGCTACTCCTTGCTCAACGAAATGGACTCAACACCGCATATTAAATGCCTAAGAATGTACCTGACTAGTAAGTATCTTAAAACCTATGGATTGCTATGTCTCCGAAAGAGAATCAAGCATGTGTACAGGGGCATAAACGCAGCAGTGATAGGATTGGAGAGGTTCGGTGAGCAAATGAAGACCCTTTGAAGTCATATTGCATGGTACCCATTCCACGGGTTTCAACTACCCAGGTTTAAGGTATTCTTCCTTCAGCTAAAACATGCATGTGGAACCTAGAGTATGATCAACCATGTGATCGGGAGACGTGTTCAAATATGTCTCAGTTTTCGTACCCTGGTACTCGGGTGCAACATTCCAGACGCTTTACTAACACCCTCCCGACTTGGAGAGTCAGTCCCTTTAACCTCCTGTTTGGCCCAGTTTGCAATTTCTGCGGAAGATGAACAGGAATAGCGAGAACCAATGAGAGACTAGCTGGAAGGTGTCTGGACGGGCAAATTTAACTCTCATTTCCCACCAGGAAGAGGAATTAACCAAAGGCTCAGCGTGCCGTGCCGGAACCAGATTAGGGCCTGAAGCCATCCTGCGGTGTTGCGGCCAGCTCAAAAGAAAGCGAGTTGAAGAAAGGAGCTCAGGGGCACTGTAATTCACAAACCTGCAGAGTTATAAATGACAGCTATCGTCCAAAAATATACTGAAGTAAGGCTGCCAAGAGGACTTGAAAGCGGGGCAGAATTGCAGGAAACCGATTTCAGGAGGCAGACTGGAATTGCATTGAAAGCATAGGAAAAGAGGCAGAACGTCCACAATGATGCAATTGGCCAAAAAGGGCGTATGCGTTTTTTCCTATTCAGGAAAAAACGCATACGCACTTTTTGGCCAACCAAGCAAGCTTGCAAAGGAAATCTGCACTACAATGAAGTCTCACTTCCCCCCGGTCAAAAGGGCCATCTGAAAAAAGTGTAAAATCCAGAAAGGCAGGACAGGCCATGGAGAACTGGGAGCCTTGTTATGCTGATGGGCGGGATGTAAATTGCCAACAGACACTCGGGAGAAGTGTATGGTGTTTCCTGAAACATCTAAAAAACAAAGCAACAGAGCCTAGGGCACTTCCACTTATGGTCCTATAGCTTAGGGAAATTAAAATCAAAAAGACACAGCCACCCCAAAGTTTGGGACGCCTCTGTTTACAAGAACCTCGTTTACCGTACAAGTTCAACATCGCAGAAAGTGAAAAATGGATAAAGAAGTTGTGGTATTTACTTACAAAGCAATATCTCTCAGCAATGAAATCTATGTCATCAGGCCCTTAGCAGCACAATGAGTGGATTCAGGTATGATGATTCTAACTGAAATAAGTCACACAGAAAAAGAAACATCATAAGATATCAGTAATACACGGAATGTAAACTTGGCTCCACAGGAACTGAATTACAGAACAGAACAGGGTCTCAAATTTAGAAAACCAACTTATGCTTGCTTAAGGGGAAAGGTGAGTTGGGGTGCTGCATAAAACCAGAGATTGAAATGAGCACAGATAAAGTTCCTTAAGCCAAATATGGAATAGACAAGAGCTACTCCTTGCTCAACGAAATGGACTCAACACCGCATATTAAATGCCTAAGAATGTACCTGACTAGTAAGTATCTTAAAACCTATGGATTGCTATGTCCCCGAAAGAGAATCAAGCATGTGTACAGGGGCATAAACGCAGCAGTGATAGGATTGGAGAGGTTCGGTGAGCAAATGAAGACCCTTTGAAGTCATATTGCATCGTACCCTTTCCACGGGTTTCAACTACCCAGGTTTAAGGTATTCTTCCTTCAGCTAAAACATGCATGTGGAACCTAGAGTATGATCAACCATGTGATCGGGAGACGTGTTCAAATATGTCTCAGTTTTCGTACCCTGGTACTCGGGTGCAACATTCCAGACGCTTTACTAACACCCTCCCGACTTGGAGAGTCAGTCCCTTTAACCTCCTGTTTGGCCCAGTTTGCAAATTCTGCGGAAGATGAACAGGAATAGCGAGAACCAATGAGAGACTAGCTGGAGGTGTCTGGACGGGCAAATTTAACTCTCATTTCCCACCAGGAAGAGGAATTAACCAAAGGCTCAGCGTGCCGTGCCGGAACCAGATTAGGGCCTGAAGCCATCCTGCGGTGTTGCGGCCAGCTCAAAAGAAAGCGAGTTGAAGAAAGGAGCTCAGGGGCACTGTAATTCACAAACCTGCAGAGTTATAAATGACAGCTATCGTCCAAAAATATACTGAAGTAAGGCTGCCAAGAGGACTTGAAAGCGGGGCAGAATTGCAGGAAACCGATTTCAGGAGGCAGACTGGAATTGCATTGAAAGCATAGGAAAAGAGGCAGAACGTCCACAATGATGCACTTGGCCAAAAAGGGCGTATGCGTTTTTTCCTGAATATATTCAGGAAAAAACGCATACGCCCTTTTTGGCCAACCAAGCAAGCTTGCAAAGGAAATCTGCACTACAATGAAGTCTCACTTCCCCCCGGTCAAAAGGGCCATCTGAAAAAAGTGTAAAATCCAGAAAGGCAGGACAGGCCATGGAGAACTGGGAGCCTTGTTATGCTGATGGGCGGGATGTAAATTGCCAACAGACACTCGGGAGAAGTGTATGGTGTTTCCTGAAACATCTAAAAAACAAAGCAACAGAGCCTAGGGCACTTCCACTTATGGTCCTATAGCTTAGGGAAATTAAAATCAAAAAGACACAGCCACCCCAAAGTTTGGGACGCCTCTGTTTACAAGAACCTCGTTTACCGTACAAGTTCAACATCGCAGAAAGTGAAAAATGGATAAAGAAGTTGTGGTATTTACTTACAAAGCAATATCACTCAGCAATGAAATCTATGTCATCAGGCCCTTAGCAGCACAATGAGTGGATTCAGGTATGATGATTCTAACTGAAATAAGTCACACAGAAAAAGAAACATCATAAGATATCAGTAATACACGGAATGTAAACTTGGCTACACAGGAACTGAATTACAGAACAGAACAGGGTCTCAAATTTAGAAAACCAACTTATGCTTGCTTAAGGGGAAAGGTGAGTTGGGGTGCTGCATAAAACCAGAGATTGAAATGAGCACAGATAAAGTTCCTTAAGCCAAATATGGAATAGACAAGAGCTACTCCTTGCTCAACGAAATGGACTCAACACCGCATATTAAATGCCTAAGAATGTACCTGACTAGTAAGTATCTTAAAACCTATGGATTGCTATGTCTCCGAAAGAGAATCAAGCATGTGTACAGGGGCATAAACGCAGCAGTGATAGGATTGGAGAGGTTCGGTGAGCAAATGAAGACCCTTTGAAGTCATATTGCATGGTACCCATTCCACGGGTTTCAACTACCCAGGTTTAAGGTATTCTTCCTTCAGCTAAAACATGCATGTGGAACCTAGAGTATGATCAACCATGTGATCGGGAGACGTGTTCAAATATGTCTCAGTTTTCGTACCCTGGTACTCGGGTGTGACATTCCAGACGCTTTACTAACACCCTCCCGACTTGGAGAGTCAGTCCCTTTAACCTCCTGTTTGGCCCAGTTTGCAATTTCTGCGGAAGATGAACAGGAATAGCGAGAACCAATGAGAGACTAGCTGGAGGTGTCTGGACGGGCAAATTTAACTCTCATTTCCCACCAGGAAGAGGAATTAACCAAAGGCTCAGCGTGCCGTGCCGGAACCAGATTAGGGCCTGAAGCCATCCTGCGGTGTTGCGGCCAGCTCAAAAGAAAGCGAGTTGAAGAAAGGAGCTCAGGGGCACTGTAATTCACAAACCTGCAGAGTTATAAATGACAGCTATCGTCCAAAAATATACTGAAGTAAGGCTGCCAAGAGGACTTGAAAGCGGGGCAGAATTGCAGGAAACCGATTTCAGGAGGTAGACTGGAATTGCATTGAAAGCATAGGAAAAGAGGCAGAACGTCCACAATGATGCACTTGGCCAAAAAGGGCGTATGCGTTTTTTCCTGAATATATTCAGGAAAAAACGCATACGCCCTTTTTGGCCAACCAAGCAAGCTTGCAAAGGAAATCTGCACTACAATGAAGTCTCACTTCCCCCCGGTCAAAAGGGCCATCTGAAAAAAGTGTAAAATCCAGAAAGGCAGGACAGGCCATGGAGAACTGGGAGCCTTGTTATGCTGATGGGCGGGATGTAAATTGCCAACAGACACTCGGGAGAAGTGTATGGTGTTTCCTGAAACATCTAAAAAACAAAGCAACAGAGCCTAGGGCACTTCCACTTATGGTCCTATAGCTTAGGGAAATTAAAATCAAAAAGACACAGCCACCCCAAAGTTTGGGACGCCTCTGTTTACAAGAACCTCGTTTACCGTACAAGTTCAACATCGCAGAAAGTGAAAAATGGATAAAGAAGTTGTGGTATTTACTTACAAAGCAATATCACTCAGCAATGAAATCTATGTCATCAGGCCCTTAGCAGCACAATGAGTGGATTCAGGTATGATGATTCTAACTGAAATAAGTCACACAGAAAAAGAAACATCATAAGATATCAGTAATACACGGAATGTAAACTTGGCTACACAGGAACTGAATTACAGAACAGAACAGGGTCTCAAATTTAGAAAACCAACTTATGCTTGCTTAAGGGGAAAGGTGAGTTGGGGTGCTGCATAAAACCAGAGATTGAAATGAGCACAGATAAAGTTCCTTAAGCCAAATATGGAATAGACAAGAGCTACTCCTTGCTCAACGAAATGGACTCAACACCGCATATTAAATGCCTAAGAATGTACCTGACTAGTAAGTATCTTAAAACCTATGGATTGCTATGTCTCCGAAAGAGAATCAAGCATGTGTACAGGGGCATAAACGCAGCAGTGATAGGATTGGAGAGGTTCGGTGAGCAAATGAAGACCCTTTGAAGTCATATTGCATGGTACCCATTCCACGGGTTTCAACTACCCAGGTTTAAGGTATTCTTCCTTCAGCTAAAACATGCATGTGGAACCTAGAGTATGATCAACCATGTGATCGGGAGACGTGTTCAAATATGTCTCAGTTTTCGTACCCTGGTACTCGGGTGCAACATTCCAGAAGTTTTACTAACACCCTCCCGACTTGGAGAGTCAGTCCCTTTAACCTCCTGTTTGGCCCAGTTTGCAATTTCTGCGGAAGATGAACAGGAATAGCGAGAACCAATGAGAGACTAGCTGGAAGGTGTCTGGACGGGCAAATTTAACTCTCATTTCCCACCAGGAAGAGGAATTAACCAAAGGCTCAGCGTGCCGTGCCGGAACCAGATTAGGGCCTGAAGCCATCCTGCGGTGTTGTGGCCAGCTCAAAAGAAAGCGAGTTGAAGAAAGGAGCTCAGGGGCACTGTAATTCACAAACCTGCACACTTATAAATGACAGCTATCGTCCAAAAATATACTGAAGTAAGGCTGCCAAGAGGACTTGAAAGCGGGGCAGAATTGCAGGAAACCGATTTCAGGAGGCAGACTGGAATTGCATTGAAAGCATAGGAAAAGAGGCAGAACGTCCACAATGATGCACTTGGCCAAAAAGGGTGTATGCGTTTTTTCCTGAATATATTCAGGAAGAAACGCATACGCCCTTTTTGGCCAACCAAGCAAGCTTGCAAAGGAAATCTGCACTACAATGAAGTCTCACTTCCCCCCGGTCAAAAGGGCCATCTGAAAAAAGTGTAAAATCCAGAAAGGCAGGACAGGCCATGGAGAACTGGGAGCCTTGTTATGCTGACGGGCGGGATGTAAATTGCCAACAGACACTCGGGAGAAGTGTATGGTGTTTCCTGAAACATCTAAAAAACAAAGCAACAGAGCCTAGGGCACTTCCACTTATGGTCCTATAGCTTAGGGAAATTAAAATCAAAAAGACACAGCCACCCCAAAGTTTGGGACGCCTCTGTTTACAAGAACCTCGTTTACCGTACAAGTTCAACATCGCAGAAAGTGAAAAATGGATAAAGAAGTTGTGGTATTTACTTACAAAGCAATATCACTCAGCAATGAAATCTATGTCATCAGGCCCTTAGCAGCACAATGAGTGGATTCAGGTATGATGATTCTAACTGAAATAAGTCACACAGAAAAAGAAACATCATAAGATATCAGTAATACACGGAATGTAAACTTGGCTACACAGGAACTGAATTACAGAACAGAACAGGGTCTCAAATTTAGAAAACCAACTTATGCTTGCTTAAAGGGAAAGGTGAGTTGGGGTGCTGCATAAAACCAGAGATTGAAATGAGCACAGATAAAGTTCCTTAAGCCAAATATGGAATAGACAAGAGCTACTCCTTGCTCAACGAAATGGACTCAACACCGCATATTAAATGCCTAAGAATGTACCTGACTAGTAAGTATCTTAAAACCTATGGATTGCTATGTCTCCGAAAGAGAATCAAGCATGTGTACAGGGGCATAAACGCAGCAGTGATAGGATTGGAGAGGTTCGGTGAGCAAATGAAGACCCTTTGAAGTCATATTGCATGGTACCCATTCCACGGGTTTCAACTACCCAGGTTTAAGGTATTCTTCCTTCAGCTAAAACATGCATGTGGAACCTAGAGTATGATCAACCATGTGATCGGGAGACGTGTTCAAATATGTCTCAGTTTTCGTACCCTGGTACTCGGGTGCAACATTCCAGACGCTTTACTAACACCCTCCCGACTTGGAGAGTCAGTCCCTTTAACCTCCTGTTTGGCCCAGTTTGCAATTTCTGCGGAAGATGAACAGGAATAGCGAGAACCAATGAGAGACTAGCTGGAGGTGTCTGGACGGGCAAATTTAACTCTCATTTCCCACCAGGAAGAGGAATTAACCAAAGGCTCAGCGTGCCGTGCCGGAACCATATTAGCGCCTGAAGACATCTTGCGGTGTTGCGGCCAGCTCAAAAGAAAGCGAGTTGAAGAAAGGAGCTCAGGGGCACTGTAATTCACAAACCTGCAGAGTTATAAATGACAGCTATCGTCCAAAAATATACTGAAGTAAGGCTGCCAAGAGGACTTGAAAGCGGGGCAGAATTGCAGGAAACCGATTTCAGGAGGTAGACTGGAATTGCATTGAAAGCATAGGAAAAGAGGCAGAACGTCCACAATGATGCACTTGGCCAAAAAGGGCGTATGCGTTTTTTCCTGAATATATTCAGGAAAAAACGCATACGCCCTTTTTGGCCAACCAAGCAAGCTTGCAAAGGAAATCTGCACTACAATGAAGTCTCACTTCCCCCCGGTCAAAAGGGCCATCTGAAAAAAGTGTAAAATCCAGAAAGGCAGGACAGGCCATGGAGAACTGGGAGCCTTGTTATGCTGATGGGCGGGATGTAAATTGCCAACAGACACTCGGGAGAAGTGTATGGTGTTTCCTGAAACATCTAAAAAACAAAGCAACAGAGCCTAGGGCACTTCCACTTATGGTCCTATAGCTTAGGGAAATTAAAATCAAAAAGACACAGCCACCCCAAAGTTTGGGACGCCTCTGTTTACAAGAACCTCGTTTACCGTACAAGTTCAATATCACAGAAAGTGAAAAATGGATAAAGAAGTTGTGGTATTTACTTACAAAGCAATAACACTCAGCAATGAAATCTATGTCATCAGGCCCTTAGCAGCACAATGAGTGGATTCAGGTATGATGATTCTAACTGAAATAAGTCACACAGAAAAAGAAACATCATAAGATATCAGTAATACACGGAATGTAAACTTGGCTCCACAGGAACTGAATTACAGAACAGAACAGGGTCTCAAATTTAGAAAACCAACTTATGCTTGCTTAAGGGGAAAGGTGAGTTGGGGTGCTGCATAAAACCAGAGATTGAAATGAGCACAGATAAAGTTCCTTAAGCCAAATATGGAATAGACAAGAGCTACTCCTTGCTCAACGAAATGGACTCAACACCGCATATTAAATGCCTAAGAATGTACCTGACTAGTAAGTATCTTAAAACCTATGGATTGCTATGTCTCCGAAAGAGAATCAAGCATGTGTACAGGGGCATAAACGCAGCAGTGATAGGATTGGAGAGGTTCGGTGAGCAAATGAAGACCCTTTGAAGTCATATTGCATGGTACCCATTCCACGGGTTTCAACTACCCAGGTTTAAGGTATTCTTCCTTCAGCTAAAACATGCATGTGGAACCTAGAGTATGATCAACCATGTGATCGGGAGACGTGTTCAAATATGTCTCAGTTTTCGTACCCTGGTACTCGGGTGCAACATTCCAGACGCTTTACTAACACCCTCCCGACTTGGAGAGTCAGTCCCTTTAACCTCCTGTTTGGCCCAGTTTGCAATTTCTGCGGAAGATGAACAGGAATAGCGAGAACCAATGAGAGACTAGCTGGAGGTGTCTGGACGGGCAAATTTAACTCTCATTTCCCACCAGGAAGAGGAATTAACCAAAGGCTCAGCATGCCGTGCCGGAACCAGATTAGGGCCTGAAGCCATCCTGCGGTGTTGCGGCCAGCTCAAAAGAAAGCGAGTTGAAGAAAGGAGCTCAGGGGCACTGTAATTCACAAACCTGCAGAGTTATAAATGACAGCTATCGTCCAAAAATATACTGAAGTAAGGCTGCCAAGAGGACTTGAAAGCGGGGCAGAATTGCAGGAAACCGATTTCAGGAGGCAGACTGGAATTGCATTGAAAGCATAGGAAAAGAGGCAGAACGTCCACAATGATGCACTTGGCCAAAAAGCGTGTATGCGTTTTTTCCTGAATATATTCAGGAAAAAACGCATACGCCCTTTTTGGCCAACCAAGCAAGCTTGCAAAGGAAATCTGCACTACAATGAAGTCTCACTTCCCCCCGGTCAAAAGGGCCATCTGAAAAAAGTGTAAAATCCAGAAAGGCAGGACAGGCCATGGAGAACTGGGAGCCTTGTTATGCTGATGGGCGGGATGTAAATTGCCAACAGACACTCGGGAGAAGTGTATGGTGTTTCCTGAAACATCTAAAAAACAAAGCAACAGAGCCTAGGGCACTTCCACTTATGGTCCTATAGCTTAGGGAAATTAAAATCAAAAAGACACAGCCACCCCAAAGTTTGGGACGCCTCTGTTTACAAGAACCTCGTTTACCGTACAAGTTCAACATCGCAGAAAGTGAAAAATGGATAAAGAAGTTGTGGTATTTACTTACAATACAATATCACTCAGCAATGAAATCTATGTCATCAGGCCCTTAGCAGCACAATGAGTGGATTCAGGTATGATGATTCTAACTGAAATAAGTCACACAGAAAAAGAAACATCATAAGATATCAGTAATACACGGAATGTAAACTTGGCTACACAGGAACTGAATTACAGAACAGAACAGGGTCTCAAATTTAGAAAACCAACTTATGCTTGCTTAAGGGGAAAGGTGAGTTGGGGTGCTGCATAAAACCAGAGATTGAAATGAGCACAGATAAAGTTCCTTAAGCCAAATATGGAATAGACAAGAGCTACTCCTTGCTCAACGAAATGGACTCAACACCGCATATTAAATGCCTAAGAATGTACCTGACTAGTAAGTATCTTAAAACCTATGGATTACTATGTCTCCGAAAGAGAATCAAGCATGTGTACAGGGGCATAAACGCAGCAGTGATAGGATTGGAGAGGTTCGGTGAGCAAACAAAGACCCTTTGAAGTCATATTGCATGGTACCCATTCCACGGGTCTCAACTCTCCAGGTTTCAGGGATTCTTCCTTCAGCTAAAACATGCATGTGGAACCTAGAGTATGATCAACCATGTGATCGGGAAACGTGTTCAAATATGTCTCAGTTCTCGTACCCTGGTACTCGGGTGCAACATTCCAGACGCTTTACTAACACCCTCCCGGCTTGGAGAGTCAGTCCCTTTAACCTCCTGTTTGGCCCAGTTTGCAATTTCTGCGGAAGATGAACAGGAATAGCGAGAACCAATGAGAGACTAGCTGGAGGTGTCTGGACGGGCAAATTTAACTCTCATTTCCCACCAGGAAGAGGAATTAACCAAAGGCTCAGCGTGCCGTGCCGGAACCAGATTAGGGCCTGAAGCCATCCTGCGGTGTTGCGGCCAGGTCACAAGAAAGCGAGTTGAAGAAAGGAGCTCAGGGGCACTGTAATTCACAAACCTGCAGAGTTATAAATGACAGCTATCGTCCAAAAATATACTGAAGTAAGGCTGCCAAGAGGACTTGAAAGCGGGGCAGAATTGCAGGAAACCGATTTCAGGAGGTAGACTGGAATTGCATTGAAAGCATAGGAAAAGAGGCAGAACGTCCACAATGATGCACTTGGCCAAAAAGGGCGTATGCGTTTTTTCCTGAATATATTCAGGAAAAAACGCATACGCCCTTTTTGGCCAACCAAGCAAGCTTGCAAAGGAAATCTGCACTACAATGAAGTCTCACTTCCCCTCGGTCAAAAGGGCCATCTGAAAAAAGTGTAAAATCCAGAAAGGCAGGACAGGCCATGGAGAACTGGGAGCCTTGTTATGCTGATGGGCGGGATGTAAATTGCCAACAGACACTCGGGAGAAGTGTATGGTGTTTCCTGAAACATCTAAAAAACAAAGCAACAGAGCCTAGGGCACTTCCACTTATGGTCCTATAGCTTAGGGAAATTAAAATCAAAAAGACACAGCCACCCCAAAGTTTGGGACGCCTCTGTTTACAAGAACCTCGTTTACCGTACAAGTTCAATATCACAGAAAGTGAAAAATGGATAAAGAAGTTGTGGTATTTACTTACAAAGCAATAACACTCAGCAATGAAATCTATGTCATCAGGCCCTTAGCAGCACAATGAGTGGATTCAGGTATGATGATTCTAACTGAAATAAGTCACACAGAAAAAGAAACATCATAAGATATCAGTAATACACGGAATGTAAACTTGGCTACACAGGAACTGAATTACAGAACAGAACAGGGTCTCAAATTTAGAAAACCAACTTATGCTTGCTTAAGGGGAAAGGTGAGTTGGGGTGCTGCATAAATCCATAGATTGAAATGAGCACAGATAAAGTTCCTTAAGCCAAATATGGAATAGACAAGAGCTACTCCTTGCTCAACAAAATGGACTCAACACCGCATATTAAAAGCCTAAGAATGTACCTGACTAGTAAGTATCTTAAAACCTATGGATTGCTATGTCTCTGAAAGAGAATCAAGCATGTGTACAGGGGCATAAACGCAGCAGTGATAGGATTGGAGAGGTTCGGTGAGCAAACAAAGACCCTTAGAAGTCATATTGCATGGTACCCATTCCACGGGTTTCAACTACCCAGGTTTAAGGTATTCTTCCTTCAGCTAAAACATGCATGTGGAACCTAGAGTATGATCAACCATGTGATCGGGAGACGTGTTCAAATATGTCTCAGTTTTCGTACCCTGGTACTCGGGTGCAACATTCCAGACGCTTTACTAACACTCTCCCGACTTGGAGAGTCAGTCCCTTTAACCTCCTGTTTGGCCCAGTTTGCAATTTCTGCGCAAGATGAACAGGAATAGGGAGAACCAATGAGAGACTAGCTGGAGGTGTCTGGACGGGCAAATTTAACTCTCATTTCCCACCAGGAAGAGGAATTAACCAAAGGCTCAGCGTGCCGTGCCGGAACCAGATTAGGGCCTGAAGCCATCCTGCGGTGTTGCGGCCAGCTCAAAAGAAAGCGAGTTGAAGAAAGGAGCTCAGGGGCACTGTAATTCACAAACCTGCAGAGTTATAAATGACAGCTATCGTCCAAAAATATACTGAAGTAAGGCTGCCAAGAGGACTTGAAAGCGGGGCAGAATTGCAGGAAACCGATTTCAGGAGGTAGACTGGAATTGCATTGAAAGCATAGGAAAAGAGGCAGAACGTCCACAATGATGCACTTGGCCAAAAAGGGCGTATGCGTTTTTTCCTGAATATATTCAGGAAAAAACGCATACGCCCTTTTTGGCCAACCAAGCAAGCTTGCAAAGGAAATCTGCACTACAATGAAGTCTCACTTCCCCCCGGTCAAAAGGGCCATCTGAAAAAAGTGTAAAATCCAGAAAGGCAGGACAGGCCATGGAGAACTGGGAGCCTTGTTATGCTGATGGGCGGGATGTAAATTGCAAACAGACACTCGGGAGAAGTGTATGGTGTTTCCTGAAACATCTAAAAAACAAAGCAACAGAGCCTAGGGCACTTCCACTTATGGTCCTATAGCTTAGGGAAATTAAAATCAAAAAGACACAGCCACCCCAAAGTTTGGGACGCCTCTGTTTACAAGAACCTCGTTTACCGTACAAGTTCAATATCACAGAAAGTGAAAAATGGATAAAGAAGTTGTGGTATTTACTTACAAAGCAATAACACTCAGCAATGAAATCTATGTCATCAGGCCCTTAGCAGCACAATGAGTGGATTCAGGTATGATGATTCTAACTGAAATAAGTCACACAGAAAAAGAAACATCATAAGATATCAGTAATACACGGAATGTAAACTTGGCTCCACAGGAACTGAATTACAGAACAGAACAGGGTCTCAAATTTAGAAAACCAACTTATGCTTGCTTAAGGGGAAAGGTGAGTTGGGGTGCTGCATAAAACCAGAGATTGAAATGAGCACAGATAAAGTTCCTTAAGCCAAATATGGAATAGACAAGAGCTACTCCTTGCTCAACGAAATGGACTCAACACCCCATATTAAGAACCTAAGAATGTACCTGACTAGTAAGTATCTTAAAACCTATGGATTGCTATATCTCCAAAAGAGAATCAAGCGTGTGTCCAGGGGCATAAACGCAGCAGTGATAGGATTGGAGAGGTTCGGTGAGCAAACAAAGACCCTTTGAAGTCATATTGCATGGTACCCATTCCACGGGTCTCAACTCTCCAGGTTTCAGGGATTCTTCCTTCAGCTAAAACATGCATGTGGAACCTAGAGTATGATCAACCATGTGATCGGGAAACGTGTTCAAATATGTCTCAGTTTTCGTACCCTGGTACTCGGGTGCAACATTCCAGACGCTTTACTAACACCCTCCCGACTTGGAGAGTCAGTCCCTTTAACCTCCTGTTTGGCCCAGTTTGCAATTTCTGCGGAAGATGAACAGGAATAGCGAGAACCAATGAGAGACTAGCTGGAGGTGTCTGGACGGGCAAATTTAACTCTCATTTCCCACCAGGAAGAGGAATTAACCAAAGGCTCAGCGTGCCGTGCCGGAACCAGATTAGGGCCTGAAGCCATCCTGCGGTGTTGCGGCCAGGTCACAAGAAAGCGAGTTGAAGAAAGGAGCTCAGGGGCACTGTAATTCACAAACCTGCAGAGTTATAAATGACAGCTATCGTCCAAAAATATACTGAAGTAAGGCTGCCAAGAGGACTTGAAAGCGGGGCAGAATTGCAGGAAACCGATTTCAGGAGGTAGACTGGAATTGCATTGAAAGCATAGGAAAAGAGGCAGAACGTCCACAATGATGCACTTGGCCAAAAAGGGCGTATGCGTTTTTTCCTGAATATATTCAGGAAAAAACGCATACGCCCTTTTTGGCCAACCAAGCAAGCTTGCAAAGGAAATCTGCACTACAATGAAGTCTCACTTCCCCCCGGTCAAAAGGGCCATCTGAAAAAAGTGTAAAATGCAGAAAGGCAGGACAGGCCATGGAGAACTGGGAGCCTTGTTATGCTGATGGGCGGGATGTAAATTGCCAACAGACACTCGGGAGAAGTGTATGGTGTTTCCTGAAACATCTAAAAAACAAAGCAACAGAGCCTAGGGCACTTCCACTTATGGTCCTATAGCTTAGGGAAATTAAAATCAAAAAGACACAGCCACCCCAAAGTTTGGGACGCCTCTGTTTACAAGAACCTCGTTTACCGTACAAGTTCAATATCACAGAAAGTGAAAAATGGATAAAGAAGTTGTGGTATTTACTTACAAAGCAATAACACTCAGCAATGAAATCTATGTCATCAGGCCCTTAGCAGCACAATGAGTGGATTCAGGTATGATGATTCTAACTGAAATAAGTCACACAGAAAAAGAAACATCATAAGATATCAGTAATACACGGAATGTAAACTTGGCTCCACAGGAACTGAATTACAGAACAGAACAGGGTCTCAAATTTAGAAAACCAACTTATGCTTGCTTAAGGGTAAAGGTGAGTTGGGGTGCTGCATAAAACCAGAGATTGAAATGAGCACAGATAAAGTTCCTTAAGCCAAATATGGAATAGACAAGAGCTACTCCTTGCTCAACGAAATGGACTCAACACCCCATATTAAGAACCTAAGAATGTACCTGACTAGTAAGTATCTTAAAACCTATGGATTGCTATATCTCCAAAAGAGAATCAAACGTGTGTCCAGGGGCATAAATGCAGCAGTGATAGGATTGGAGAGGTTCGGTGAGCAAACAAAGACCCTTTGAAGTCATATTGCATGGTACCCATTCCACGGGTCTCAACTCTCCAGGTTTCAGGGATTCTTCCTTCAGCTAAAACATGCATGTGGAACCTAGAGTATGATCAACCATGTGATCGGGAAACGTGTTCAAATATGTCTCAGTTTTCGTACCCTGGTACTCGGGTGCAACATTCCAGACGCTTTACTAACACCCTCCCGACTTGGAGAGTCAGTCCCTTTAACCTCCTGTTTGGCCCAGTTTGCAATTTCTGCGGAAGATGAACAGGAATAGCGAGAACCAATGAGAGACTAGCTGGAGGTGTCTGGACGGGCAAATTTAACTCTCATTTCCCACCAGGAAGAGGAATTAACCAAAGGCTCAGCGTGCCGTGCCGGAACCAGATTAGGGCCTGAAGCCATCCTGCGGTGTTGCGGCCAGGTCACAAGAAAGCGAGTTGAAGAAAGGAGCTCAGGGGCACTGTAATTCACAAACCTGCAGAGTTATAAATGACAGCTATCGTCCAAAAATATACTGAAGTAAGGCTGCCAAGAGGACTTGAAAGCGGGGCAGAATTGCAGGAAACCGATTTCAGGAGGTAGACTGGAATTGCATTGAAAGCATAGGAAAAGAGGCAGAACGTCCACAATGATGCACTTGGCCAAAAAGGGCGTATGCGTTTTTTCCTGAATATATTCAGGAAAAAACGCATACGCCCTTTTTGGCCAACCAAGCAAGCTTGCAAAGGAAATCTGCACTACAATGAAGTCTCACTTCCCCCTGGTCAAAAGGGCCATCTGAAAAAAGTGTAAAATCCAGAAAGGCAGGACAGGCCATGGAGAACTGGGAGCCTTGTTATGCTGATGGGCGGGATGTAAATTGCCAACAGACACTCGGGAGAAGTGTATGGTGTTTCCTGAAACATCTAAAAAACAAAGCAACAGAGCCTAGGGCACTTCCACTTATGGTCCTATAGCTTAGGGAAATTAAAATCAAAAAGACACAGCGACCCCAAAGTTTGGGACGCCTCTGTTTACAAGAACCTCGTTTACCGTACAAGTTCAATATCACAGAAAGTGAAAAATGGATAAAGAAGTTGTGGTATTTACTTACAAAGCAATAACACTCAGCAATGAAATCTATGTCATCAGGCCCTTAGCAGCACAATGAGTGGATTCAGGTATGATGATTCTAACTGAAATAAGTCACACAGAAAAAGAAACATCATAAGATATCAGTAATACACGGAATGTAAACTTGGCTCCACAGGAACTGAATTACAGAACAGAACAGGGTCTCAAATTTAGAAAACCAACTTATGCTTGCTTAAGGGGAAAGGTGAGTTGGGGTGCTGCATAAAACCAGAGATTGAAATGAGCACAGATAAAGTTCCTTAAGCCAAATATGGAATAGACAAGAGCTACTCCTTGCTCAACGAAATGGACTCAACACCCCATATTAAGAACCTAAGAATGTACCTGACTAGTAAGTATCTTAAAACCTATGGATTGCTATGTCTCCGAAAGAGAATCAAGCATGTGTACAGGGGCATAAACGCAGCAGTGATAGGATTGGAGAGGTTCGGTGAGCAAACAAAGACCCTTAGAAGTCATATTGCATGGTACCCATTCCACGGGTTTCAACTACCCAGGTTTAAGGTATTCTTCCTTCAGCTAAAACATGCATGTGGAACCTAGAGTATGATCAACCATGTGATCGGGAGACGTGTTCAAATATGTCTCAGTTTTCGTACCCTGGTACTCGGGTGCAACATTCCAGACGCTTTACTAACACTCTCCCGACTTGGAGAGTCAGTCCCTTTAACCTCCTGTTTGGCCCAGTTTGCAATTTCTGCGGAAGATGAACAGGAATAGCGAGAACCAATGAGAGACTAGCTGGAGGTGTCTGGACGGGCAAATTTAACTCTCATTTCCCACCAGGAAGAGGAATTAACCAAAGGCTCAGCGTGCCGTGCCGGAACCAGATTAGGGCCTGAAGCCATCCTGCGGTGTTGCGGCCAGGTCACAAGAAAGCGAGTTGAAGAAAGGAGCTCAGGGGCACTGTAATTCACAAACCTGCAGAGTTATAAATGACAGCTATCGTCCAAAAATATACTGAAGTAAGGCTGCCAAGAGGACTTGAAAGCGGGGCAGAATTGCAGGAAACCGATTTCAGGAGGTAGACTGGAATTGCATTGAAAGCATAGGAAAAGAGGCAGAACGTCCACAATGATGCACTTGGCCAAAAAGGGCGTATGCGTTTTTTCCTGAATATATTCAGGAAAAAACGCATACGCCCTTTTTGGCCAACCAAGCAAGCTTGCAAAGGAAATCTGCACTACAATGAAGTCTCACTTCCCCCCGGTCAAAAGGGCCATCTGAAAAAAGTGTAAAATCCAGAAAGGCGGGACAGGCCATGGAGAACTGGGAGCCTTGTTATGCTGACGGGCGGGATGTGAATTGCCAACAGACACTCGGGAGAAGTGTATGGTGTTTCCTGAAACATCTAAAAAACAAAGCAACAGAGCCTAGGGCACTTCCACTTATGGTCCTATAGCTTAGGGAAATTAAAATCAAAAAGACACAGCCACCCCAAAGTTTGGGACGCCTCTGTTTACAAGAACCTCGTTTACAGTACAAGTTCAACATCGCAGAAAGTGAAAAATGGATAAAGAAGTTGTGGTATTTACTTACAAAGCAATATCACTCAGCAATGAAATCTATGTCATCAGGCCCTTAGCAGCACAATGAGTGGATTCAGGTATGATGATTCTAACTGAAATAAGTCACACAGAAAAAGAAACATCATAAGATATCAGTAATACACGGAATGTAAACTTGGCTACACAGGAACTGAATTACAGAACAGAACAGGGTCTCAAATTTAGAAAACCAACTTATGCTTGCTTAAGGGGAAAGGTGAGTTGGGGTGCTGCATAAAACCAGAGATTGAAATGAGCACAGATAAAGTTCCTTAAGCCAAATATGGAATAGACAAGAGCTACTCCTTGCTCAACGAAATGGACTCAACACCCCATATTAAGCGCCTAAGAATGTACCTGACTAGTAAGTATCTTAAAACCTATGGATTGCTATATCTCCAAAAGAGAATCAAGCGTGTGTCCAGGGGCATAAATGCAGCAGTGATAGGATTGGAGAGGTTCGGTGAGCAAACAAAGACCCTTTGAAGTCATATTGCATGGTACCCATTCCACGGGTCTCAACTCTCCAGGTTTCAGGGATTCTTCCTTCAGCTAAAACATGCATGTGGAACCTAGAGTATGATCAACCATGTGATCGGGAAACGTGTTCAAATATGTCTCAGTTTTCGTACCCTGGTACTCGGGTGCAACATTCCAGACGCTTTACTAACACCCTCCCGACTTGGAGAGTCAGTCCCTTTAACCTCCTGTTTGGCCCAGTTTGCAATTTCTGCGGAAGATGAACAGGAATAGCGAGAACCAATGAGAGACTAGCTGGAGGTGTCTGGACGGGCAAATTTAACTCTCATTTCCCACCAGGAAGAGGAATTAACCAAAGGCTCAGCGTGCCGTGCCGGAACCAGATTAGGGCCTGAAGCCATCCTGCAGTGTTGCGGCCAGGTCACAAGAAAGCGAGTTGAAGAAAGGAGCTCAGGGGCACTGTAATTCACAAACCTGCAGAGTTATAAATGACAGCTATCGTCCAAAAATATACTGAAGTAAGGCTGCCAAGAGGACTTGAAAGCGGGGCAGAATTGCAGGAAACCGATTTCAGGAGGTAGACTGGAATTGCATTGAAAGCATAGGAAAAGAGGCAGAACGTCCACAATGATGCACTTGGCCAAAAAGGGCGTATGTGTTTTTTCCTGAATATATTCAGGAAAAAACGCATACGCCCTTTTTGGCCAACCAAACAAGCTTGCAAAGGAAATCTGCACTACAATGAAGTCTCACTTCCCCCCGGTCAAAAGGGCCATCTGAAAAAAGTGTAAAATCCAGAAAGGCAGGACAGGCCATGGAGAACTGGGAGCCTTGTTATGCTGATGGGCGGGATGTAAATTGCCAACAGACACTCGGGAGAAGTGTATGGTGTTTCCTGAAACATCTAAAAAACAAAGCAACAGAGCCTAGGGCACTTCCACTTATGGTCCTATAGCTTAGGGAAATTAAAATCAAAAAGACACAGCCACCCCAAACATTGGGACGCCTCTGTTTACAAGAACCTCGTTTACAGTACAAGTTCAACATCGCAGAAAGTGAAAAATGGATAAAGAAGTTGTGGTATTTACTTACAAAGCAATATCACTCAGCAATGAAATCTATGTCATCAGGCCCTTAGCAGCACAATGAGTGGATTCAGGTATGATGATTCTAACTGAAATAAGTCACACAGAAAAAGAAACATCATAAGATATCAGTAATACACGGAATGTAAACTTGGCTCCACAGGAACTGAATTACAGAACAGAACAGGGTCTCAAATTTAGAAAACCAACTTATGCTTGCTTAAGGGTAAAGGTGAGTTGGGGTGCTGCATAAAACCAGAGATTGAAATGAGCACAGATAAAGTTCCTTAAGCCAAATATGCAATAGACAAGAGCTACTCCTTGCTCAACGAAATGGACTCAACACCGCATATTAAACGCCTAAGAATGTACCTGACTAGTAAGTATCTTAAAACCTATGGATTACTATGTATCCGAAAGAGAATCAAGCATGTGTACAGGGGCATAAACGCAGCAGTGATAGGATTGGAGAGGTTCGGTGAGCAAATGAAGACCCTCTGAAGTCATATTGCATGGTACCCATTCCACGGGTTTCAACTACCCAGGTTTAAGGTATTCTTCCTTCAGCTAAAACATGCATGTGGAACCTAGAGTATGATCAACCATGTGATCGGGAAACGTGTTCAAATATGTCTCAGTTTTCGTACCCTGGTACTCGGGTGCAACATTCCAGACGCTTTACTAACACCCTCCCGACTTGGAGAGTCAGTCCCTTTAACCTCCTGTTTGGCCCAGTTTGCAATTTCTGCGGAAGATGAACAGGAATAGCGAGAACCAATGAGAGACTAGCTGGAGGTGTCTGGACGGGCAAATTTAACTCTCATTTCCCACCAGGAAGAGGAATTAACCAAAGGCTCAGCGTGCCGTGCCGGAACCAGATTAGGGCCTGAAGCCATCCTGCGGTGTTGCGGCCAGGTCACAAGAAAGCGAGTTGAAGAAAGGAGCTCAGGGGCACTGTAATTCACAAACCTGCAGAGTTATAAATGACAGCTATCGTCCAAAAATATACTGAAGTAAGGCTGCCAAGAGGACTTGAAAGCGGGGCAGAATTGCAGGAAACCGATTTCAGGAGGTAGACTGGAATTGCATTGAAAGCATAGGAAAAGAGGCAGAACGTCCACAATGATGCACTTGGCCAAAAAGGGCGTATGCGTTTTTTCCTGAATATATTCAGGAAAAAACGCATACGCCCTTTTTGGCCAACCAAGCAAGCTTGCAAAGGAAATCTGCACTACAATGAAGTCTCACTTCCCCCTGGTCAAAAGGGCCATCTGAAAAAAGTGTAAAATCCAGAAAGGCAGGACAGGCCATGGAGAACTGGGAGCCTTGTTATGCTGATGGGCGGGATGTAAATTGCCAACAGACACTCGGGAGAAGTGTATGGTGTTTCCTGAAACATCTAAAAAACAAAGCAACAGAGCCTAGGGCACTTCCACTTATGGTCCTATAGCTTAGGGAAATTAAAATCAAAAAGACACAGCGACCCCAAAGTTTGGGACGCCTCTGTTTACAAGAACCTCGTTTACCGTACAAGTTCAATATCACAGAAAGTGAAAAATGGATAAAGAAGTTGTGGTATTTACTTACAAAGCAATAACACTCAGCAATGAAATCTATGTCATCAGGCCCTTAGCAGCACAATGAGTGGATTCAGGTATGATGATTCTAACTGAAATAAGTCACACAGAAAAAGAAACATCATAAGATATCAGTAATACACGGAATGTAAACTTGGCTCCACAGGAACTGAATTACAGAACAGAACAGGGTCTCAAATTTAGAAAACCAACTTATGCTTGCTTAAGGGGAAAGGTGAGTTGGGGTGCTGCATAAAACCAGAGATTGAAATGAGCACAGATAAAGTTCCTTAAGCCAAATATGGAATAGACAAGAGCTACTCCTTGCTCAACGAAATGGACTCAACACCCCATATTAAGAACCTAAGAATGTACCTGACTAGTAAGTATCTTAAAACCTATGGATTGCTATGTCTCCGAAAGAGAATCAAGCATGTGTACAGGGGCATAAACGCAGCAGTGATAGGATTGGAGAGGTTCGGTGAGCAAACAAAGACCCTTAGAAGTCATATTGCATGGTACCCATTCCACGGGTTTCAACTACCCAGGTTTAAGGTATTCTTCCTTCAGCTAAAACATGCATGTGGAACCTAGAGTATGATCAACCATGTGATCGGGAGACGTGTTCAAATATGTCTCAGTTTTCGTACCCTGGTACTCGGGTGCAACATTCCAGACGCTTTACTAACACTCTCCCGACTTGGAGAGTCAGTCCCTTTAACCTCCTGTTTGGCCCAGTTTGCAATTTCTGCGGAAGATGAACAGGAATAGCGAGAACCAATGAGAGACTAGCTGGAGGTGTCTGGACGGGCAAATTTAACTCTCATTTCCCACCAGGAAGAGGAATTAACCAAAGGCTCAGCGTGCCGTGCCGGAACCAGATTAGGGCCTGAAGCCATCCTGCGGTGTTGCGGCCAGGTCACAAGAAAGCGAGTTGAAGAAAGGAGCTCAGGGGCACTGTAATTCACAAACCTGCAGAGTTATAAATGACAGCTATCGTCCAAAAATATACTGAAGTAAGGCTGCCAAGAGGACTTGAAAGCGGGGCAGAATTGCAGGAAACCGATTTCAGGAGGTAGACTGGAATTGCATTGAAAGCATAGGAAAAGAGGCAGAACGTCCACAATGATGCACTTGGCCAAAAAGGGCGTATGCGTTTTTTCCTGAATATATTCAGGAAAAAACGCATACGCCCTTTTTGGCCAACCAAGCAAGCTTGCAAAGGAAATCTGCACTACAATGAAGTCTCACTTCCCCCCGGTCAAAAGGGCCATCTGAAAAAAGTGTAAAATCCAGAAAGGCGGGACAGGCCATGGAGAACTGGGAGCCTTGTTATGCTGACGGGCGGGATGTGAATTGCCAACAGACACTCGGGAGAAGTGTATGGTGTTTCCTGAAACATCTAAAAAACAAAGCAACAGAGCCTAGGGCACTTCCACTTATGGTCCTATAGCTTAGGGAAATTAAAATCAAAAAGACACAGCCACCCCAAAGTTTGGGACGCCTCTGTTTACAAGAACCTCGTTTACCGTACAAGTTCAACATCGCAGAAAGTGAAAAATGGATAAAGAAGTTGTGGTATTTACTTACAAAGCAATATCACTCAGCAATGAAATCTATGTCATCAGGCCCTTAGCAGCACAATGAGTGGATTCAGGTATGATGATTCTAACTGAAATAAGTCACACAGAAAAAGAAACATCATAAGATATCAGTAATACACGGAATGTAAACTTGGCTACACAGGAACTGAATTACAGAACAGAACAGGGTCTCAAATTTAGAAAACCAACTTATGCTTGCTTAAGGGGAAAGGTGAGTTGGGGTGCTGCATAAAACCAGAGATTGAAATGAGCACAGATAAAGTTCCTTAAGCCAAATATGGAATAGACAAGAGCTACTCCTTGCTCATCGAAATGGACTCAACACCGCATATTAAAAGCCTAAGAATGTACCTGACTAGTAAGTATCTTAAAACCTATGGATTGCTATATCTCCAAAAGAGAATCAAGCGTGTGTCCAGGGGCATAAATGCAGCAGTGATAGGATTGGAGAGGTTCGGTGAGCAAACAAAGACCCTTTGAAATCATATTGCATGGTACCCATTCCACGGGTCTCAACTCTCCAGGTTTCAGGGATTCTTCCTTCAGCTAAAACATGCATGTGGAACCTAGAGTATGATCAACCAAGTGATCGGGAAACGTGTTCAAATATGTCTCAGTTCTCGTACCCTGGTACTTGGGTGCAACATTCCAGACGCTTTACTAACACCCTCCCGACTTGGAGAGTCAGTCCCTTTAACCTCCTGTTTGGCCCAGTTTGCAATTTCTGCGCAAGATGAACAGGAATAGGGAGAACCAATGAGAGACTAGCTGGAGGTGTCTGGACGGGCAAATTTAACTCTCATTTCCCACCAGGAAGAGGAATTAACCAAAGGCTCAGCGTGCCGTGCCGGAACCAGATTAGGGCCTGAAGCCATCCTGCGGTGTTGCGGCCAGCTCAAAAGAAAGCGAGTTGAAGAAAGGAGCTCAGGGGCACTGTAATTCACAAACCTGCAGAGTTATCAATGACAGCTATCGTCCAAAAATATACTGAAGTAAGGCTGCCAAGAGGACTTGAAAGCGGGGCAGAATTGCAGGAAACCGATTTCAGGAGGTAGACTGGAATTGCATTGAAAGCATAGGAAAAGAGGCAGAACGTCCACAATGATGCACTTGGCCAAAAAGGGCGTATGCGTTTTTTCCTGAATATATTCAGGAAAAAACGCATACGCCCTTTTTGGCCAACCAAGCAAGCTTGCAAAGGAAATCTGCACTACAATGAAGTCTCACTTCCCCCCGGTCAAAAGGGCCATCTGAAAAAAGTGTAAAATCCAGAAAGGCAGGACAGGCCATGGAGAACTGGGAGCCTTGTTATGCTGACGGGCGGGATGTAAATTGCCAACAGACACTCGGGAGAAGTGTATGGTGTTTCCTGAAACATCTAAAAAACAAAGCAACAGAGCCTAGGGCACTTCCACTTATGGTCCTATAGCTTAGGGAAATTAAAATCAAAAAGACACAGCCACCCCAAAGTTTGGGACGCCTCTGTTTACAAGAACCTCGTTTACAGTACAAGTTCAACATCGCAGAAAGTGAAAAATGGATAAAGAAGTTGTGGTATTTACTTACAAAGCAGTATCACTCAGCAATGAAATCTATGTCATCAGGCCCTTAGCAGCACAATGAGTGGATTCAGGTATGATGATTCTAACTGAAATAAGTCACACAGAAAAAGAAACATCATAAGATATCAGTAATACACGGAATGTAAACTTGGCTACACAGGAACTGAATTACAGAACAGAACAGGGTCTCAAATTTAGAAAACCAACTTATGCTTGCTTAAGGGGAAAGGTGAGTTGGGGTGCTGCATAAAACCAGAGATTGAAATGAGCACAGATAAAGTTCCTTAAGCCAAATATGGAATAGACAAGAGCTACTCCTTGCTCAACGAAATGGATTCAACACCCCATATTAAGCGCCTAAGAATGTACCTGACTAGTAAGTATCTTAAAACCTATGGATTGCTATGTCTCCGAAAGAGAATCAAGCATGTGTACAGGGGCATAAACGCAGCAGTGATAGGATTGGAGAGGTTCGGTGAGCAAACAAAGACCCTTAGAAGTCATATTGCATGGTACCCATTCCACGGGTTTCAACTACCCAGGTTTAAGGTATTCTTCCTTCAGCTAAAACATGCATGTGGAACCTAGAGCAGGATCAACCATGTGATCGGGAGATGTGTTCAAATATGTCTCAGTTTTCGTACCCTGGTACTCGGGTACAACATTCCAGACGCTTTACTAACACCCTCCCGACTTGGAGAGTCAGTCCCTTTAACCTCCTGTTTGGCCCAGTTTGCAATTTCTGCGGAAGATGAACAGGAATAGCGAGAACCAATGAGAGACTAGCTGGAGGTGTCTGGACGGGCAAATTTAACTCTCATTTCCCACCAGGAAGAGGAATTAACCAAAGGCTCAGCGTGCCGTGCCAGAACCAGATTAGGGCCTGAAGCCATCCTGCGGTGTTGCGGCCAGGTCACAAGAAAGCGAGTTGAAGAAAGGAGCTCAGGGGCACTGTAATTCACAAACCTGCAGAGTTATAAATGACAGCTATCGTCCAAAAATATACTGAAGTAAGGCTGCCAAGAGGACTTGAAAGCGGGGCAGAATTGCAGGAAACCGATTTCAGGAGGTAGACTGGAATTGCATTGAAAGCATAGGAAAAGAGGCAGAACGTCCACAATGATGCACTTGGCCAAAAAGGGCGTATGCGTTTTTTCCTGAATATATTCAGGAAAAAACGCATACGCCCTTTTTGGCCAACCAAGCAAGCTTGCAAAGGAAATCTGCACTACAATGAAGTCTCACTTCCCCCCAGTCAAAAGGGCCATCTGAAAGAAGTGTAAAATCCAGAAAGGCAGGACAGGCCATGGAGAACTGGGAGCCTTGTTATGCTGATGGGCGGGATGTAAATTGCCAACAGACACTCGGGAGAAGTGTATGGTGTTTCCTGAAACATCTAAAAAACAAAGCAACAGAGCCTAGGGCACTTCCACTTATGGTCCTATAGCTTAGGGAAATTAAAATCAAAAAGACACAGCCACCCCAAAGTTTGGGACGCCTCTGTTTACAAGAACCTCGTTTACCGTACAAGTTCAACATCGCAGAAAGTGAAAAATGGATAAAGAATTTGTGGTATTTACTTACAAAGCAATATCACTCAGCAATGATATCTATGTCATCAGGCCCTTAGCAGCACAATGAGTGGATTCAGGTATGATGATTCTAACTGAAATAAGTCACACAGAAAAAGAAACATCATAAGATATCAGTAATACACGGAATGTAAACTTGGCTACACAGGAACTGAATTACAGAACAGAACAGGGTCTCAAATTTAGAAAACCAACTTATGCTTGCTTAAGGGTAAAGGTGAGTTGGGGTGCTGCATAAAACCAGAGATTGAAATGAGCACAGATAAAGTTCCTTAAGCCAAATATGGAATAGACAAGAGCTACTCCTTGCTCAATGAAATGGACTCAACACCCCATATTAAGCGCCTAAGAATGTACCTGACTAGTAAGTATCTTAAAACCTATGGATTGCTATATCTCCAAAAGAGAATCAAGCGTGTGTCCAGAGGCATAAATGCAGCAGTGATAGGATTGGAGAGGTTCGGTGAGCAAACAAAGACCCTTTGAAGTCATATTGCATGGTACCCATTCCACGGGTCTCAACTCTCCAGGTTTCAGGGATTCTTCCTTCAGCTAAAACATGCATGTGGAACCTAGAGTATGATCAACCATGTGATCGGGAAACGTGTTCAAATATGTCTCAGTTTTCGTACCCTGGTACTCGGGTGCAACATTCCAGACGCTTTACTAACACCCTCCCGACTTGGAGAGTCAGTCCCTTTAACCTCCTGTTTGGCCCAGTTTGCAATTTCTGCGGAAGATGAACAGGAATAGTGAGAACCAATGAGAGACTAGCTGGAGGTGTCTGGACGGGCAAATTTAACTCTCATTTCCCACCAGGAAGAGGAATTAACCAAAGGCTCAGCGTGCCGTGCCGGAACCAGATTAGGGCCTGAAGCCATCCTGCGGTGTTGCGGCCAGGTCACAAGAAAGCGAGTTGAAGAAAGGAGCTCAGGGGCACTGTAATTCACAAACCTGCAGACTTATAAATGACAGCTATCGTCCAAAAATATACTGAAGTAAGGCTGCCAAGAGGACTTGAAAGCGGGGCAGAATTGCAGGAAACCGATTTCAGGAGGTAGACTGGAATTGCATTGAAAGCATAGGAAAAGAGGCAGAACGTCCACAATGATGCACTTGGCCAAAAAGGGCGTATGCGTTTTTTCCTGAATATATTCTGGGAAAAACGCATACGCCCTTTTTGGCCAACCAAGCAAGCTTGCAAAGGAAATCTGCACTACAATGAAGTCTCACTTCCCCCCGGTCAAAAGGGCCATCTGAAAAAAGTGTAAAATCCAGAAAGGCGGGAAAGGCCATGGAGAACTGGGAGCCTTGTTATGCTGACGGGCGGGATGTAAATTGCCAACAGACACTCGGGAGAAGTGTATGGTGTTTCCTGAAACATCTAAAAAACAAAGCAACAGAGCCTAGGGCACTTCCACTTATGGTCCTATAGCTTAGGGAAATTAAAATCAAAAAGACACAGCCACCCCAAAGTTTGGAACGCCTCTGTTTACAAGAACCTCGTTTACAGTACAAGTTCAACATCGCAGAAAGTGAAAAATGGATAAAGAAGTTGTGGTATTTACTTACAAAGCAATATCACTCAGCAATGAAATCTATGTCATCAGGCCCTTAGCAGCACAATGAGTGGATTCAGGTATGATGATTCTAACTGAAATAAGTCACACAGAAAAAGAAACATCATAAGATATCAGTAATACACGGAATGTAAACTTGGCTACACAGGAACTGAATTACAGAACAGAACAGGGTCTCAAATTTAGAAAACCAACTTATGCTTGCTTAAGGGGAAAGGTGAGTTGGGGTGCTGCATAAAACCAGAGATTGAAATGAGCACAGATAAAGTTCCTTAAGCCAAATATGGAATAGACAAGAGCTACTCCTTGCTCAACGAAATGGACTCAACACCGCATATTAAACGCCTAAGAATGTACCTGACTAGTAAGTATCTTAAAACCTATGGATTGCTATGTCTCCGAAAGAGAATCAAGCATGTGTACAGGGGCATAAACGCAGCAGTGATAGGATTGGAGAGGTTCGGTGAGCAAATGAAGACCCTCTGAAGTCATATTGCATGGTACCCATTCCACGGGTTTCAACTACCCAGGTTTAAGGTATTCTTCCTTCAGCTAAAACATGCATGTGGAACCTAGAGTATGATCAACCATGTGATCGGGAAACGTGTTCAAATATGTCTCTGTTTTCGTACCCTGGTACTCGGGTGCAACATTCCAGACGCTTTACTAACACCCTCCCGACTTGGAGAGTCAGTCCCTTTAACCTCCTGTTTGGCCCAGTTTGCAATTTCTGCAGAAGATGAACAGGAATAGCGAGAACCAATGAGAGACTAGCTGGAGGTGTCTGGACGGGCAAATTTAACTCTCATTTCCCACCAGGAAGCGGAATTAACCAAAGGCTCAGCGTGACCTGCCGGAACCAGATTAGGGCCTGAAGCCATCCTGCGGTGTTGCGGCCAGCTCAAAAGAAAGCGAGTTGAAGAAAGGAGCTCAGGGGCACTGTAATTCACAAACCTGCAGAGTTATAAATGACAGCTATCGTCCAAAAATATACTGAAGTAAGGCTGCCAAGAGGACTTGAAAGCGGGGCAGAATTGCAGGAAACCGATTTCAGGAGGTAGACTGGAATTGCATTGAAAGCATAGGAAAAGAGGCAGAACGTCCACAATGATGCACTTGGCCAAAAAGGGCGTATGCGTTTTTTCCTGAATATATTCAGGAAAAAACGCATACGCCCTTTTTGGCCAACCAAGCAAGCTTGCAAAGGAAATCTGCACTACAATGAAGTCTCACTTCCCCCCGGTCAAAAGGGCCATCTGAAAAAAGTGTAAAATCCAGAAAGGCAGGACAGGCCATGGAGAACTGGGAGCCTTGTTATGCTGATGGGCGGGATGTAAATTGCCAACAGCCACTCCGGAGAAGTGTATGGTGTTTCCTGAAACATCTAAAAAACAAAGCAACAGAGCCTAGGGCACTTCCACTTATGGTCCTATAGCTTAGGGAAATTAAAATCAAAAAGACACAGCCACCCCAAAGTTTGGAACGCCTCTGTTTACAAGAACCTCGTTTACAGTACAAGTTCAACATCGCAGAAAGTGAAAAATGGATAAAGAAGTTGTGGTATTTACTTACAAAGCAATATCACTCAGCAATGAAATCTATGTCATCAGGCCCTTAGCAGCACAATGAGTGGATTCAGGTATGATGATTCTAACTGAAATAAGTCACACAGAAAAAGAAACATCATAAGATATCAGTAATACACGGAATGTAAACTTGGCTCCACAGGAACTGAATTACAGAACAGAACAGGGTCTCAAATTTAGAAAACCAACTTATGCTTGCTTAAGGGTAAAGGTGAGTTGGGGTGCTGCATAAAACCAGAGATTGAAATGAGCACAGATAAAGTTCCTTAAGCCAAATATGGAATAGACAAGAGCTACTCCTTGCTCAACGAAATGGACTCAACACCCCATATTAAGAACCTAAGAATGTACCTGACTAGTAAGTATCTTAAAACCTATGGATTGCTATATCTCCAAAAGAGAATCAAGCGTGTGTCCAGGGGCATAAATGCAGCAGTGATAGGATTGGAGAGGTTCGGTGAGCAAACAAAGACCCTTTGAAGTCATATTGCATGGTACCCATTCCACGGGTCTCAACTCTCCAGGTTTCAGGGATTCTTCCTTCAGCTAAAACATGCATGTGGAACCTAGAGTATGATCAACCATGTGATCGGGAAACGTGTTCAAATATGTCTCAGTTTTCGTACCCTGGTACTCGGGTGCAACATTCCAGACGCTTTACTAACACCCTCCCGACTTGGAGAGTCAGTCCCTTTAACCTCCTGTTTGGCCCAGTTTGCAATTTCTGCGGAAGATGAACAGGAATAGCGAGAACCAATGAGAGACTAGCTGGAGGTGTCTGGACGGGCAAATTTAACTCTCATTTCCCACCAGGAAGAGGAATTAACCAAAGGCTCAGCGTGCCGTGCCGGAACCAGATTAGGGCCTGAAGCCATCCTGCAGTGTTGCGGCCAGGTCACAAGAAAGCGAGTTGAAGAAAGGAGCTCAGGGGCACTGTAATTCACAAACCTGCAGAGTTATAAATGACAGCTATCGTCCAAAAATATACTGAAGTAAGGCTGCCAAGAGGACTTGAAAGTGGGGCAGAATTGCAGGAAACCGATTTCAGGAGGTAGACTGGAATTGCATTGAAAGCATAGGAAAAGAGGCAGAACGTCCACAATGATGCACTTGGCCAAAAAGGGCGTATGCGTTTTTTCCTGAATATATTCAGGAAAAAACGCATACGCCCTTTTTGGCCAACCAAGCAAGCTTGCAAAGGAAATCTGCACTACAATGAAGTCTCACTTCCCCCCGGTCAAAAGGGCCATCTGAAAAAAGTGTAAAATCCAGAAAGGCAGGACAGGCCATGGAGAACTGGGAGCCTTGTTATGCTGATGGGCGGGATGTAAATTGCCAACAGACACTCGGGAGAAGTGTATGGTGTTTCCTGAAACATCTAAAAAACAAAGCAACAGAGCCTAGGGCACTTCCACTTATGGTCCTATAGCTTAGGGAAATTAAAATCAAAAAGACACAGCCACCCCAAAGTTTGGGACGCCTCTGTTTACAAGAACCTCGTTTACCGTACAAGTTCAATATCACAGAAAGTGAAAAATGGATAAAGAAGTTGTGGTATTTACTTACAAAGCAATAACACTCAGCAATGAAATCTATGTCATCAGGCCCTTAGCAGCACAATGAGTGGATTCAGGTATGATGATTCTAACTGAAATAAGTCACACAGAAAAAGAAACATCATAAGATATCAGTAATACACGGAATGTAAACTTGGCTCCACAGGAACTGAATTACAGAACAGAACAGGGTCTCAAATTTAGAAAACCAACTTATGCTTGCTTAAGGGTAAAGGTGAGTTGGGGTGCTGCATAAAACCAGAGATTGAAATGAGCACAGATAAAGTTCCTTAAGCCAAATATGGAATAGACAAGAGCTACTCCTTGCTCAACGAAATGGACTCAACACCCCATATTAAGAACCTAAGAATGTACCTGACTAGTAAGTATCTTAAAACCTATGGATTGCTATATCTCCAAAAGAGAATCAAGCGTGTGTCCAGGGGCATAAATGCAGCAGTGATAGGATTGGAGAGGTTCGGTGAGCAAACAAAGACCCTTTGAAGTCATATTGCATGGTACCCATTCCACGGGTCTCAACTCTCCAGGTTTCAGGGATTCTTCCTTCAGCTAAAACATGCATGTGGAACCTAGAGTATGATCAACCATGTGATCGGGAAACGTGTTCAAATATGTCTCAGTTTTCGTACCCTGGTACTCGGGTGCAACATTCCAGACGCTTTACTAACACCCTCCCGACTTGGAGAGTCCGTCCCTTTAACCTCCTGTTTGGCCCAGTTTGCAATTTCTGCGGAAGATGAACAGGAATAGCGAGAACCAATGAGAGACTAGCTGGAGGTGTCTGGACGGGCAAATTTAACTCTCATTTCCCACCAGGAAGAGGAATTAACCAAAGGCTCAGCGTGCCGTGCCGGAACCAGATTAGGGCCTGAAGCCATCCTGCGGTGTTGCGGCCAGGTCACAAGAAAGCGAGTTGAAGAAAGGAGCTCAGGGGCACTGTAATTCACAAACCTGCAGAGTTATAAATGACAGCTATCGTCCAAAAATATACTGAAGTAAGGCTGCCAAGAGGACTTGAAAGCGGGGCAGAATTGCAGGAAACCGATTTCAGGAGGTAGACTGGAATTGCATTGAAAGCATAGGAAAAGAGGCAGAACGTCCACAATGATGCACTTGGCCAAAAAGGGCGTATGCGTTTTTTCCTGAATATATTCAGGAAAAAACGCATACGCCCTTTTTGGCCAACCAAGCAAGCTTGCAAAGGAAATCTGCACTACAATGAAGTCTCACTTCCCCCTGGTCAAAAGGGCCATCTGAAAAAAGTGTAAAATCCAGAAAGGCAGGACAGGCCATGGAGAACTGGGAGCCTTGTTATGCTGATGGGCGGGATGTAAATTGCCAACAGACACTCGGGAGAAGTGTATGGTGTTTCCTGAAACATCTAAAAAACAAAGCAACAGAGCCTAGGGCACTTCCACTTATGGTCCTATAGCTTAGGGAAATTAAAATCAAAAAGACACAGCCACCCCAAAGTTTGGGACGCCTCTGTTTACAAGAACCTCGTTTACCGTACAAGTTCAATATCACAGAAAGTGAAAAATGGATAAAGAAGTTGTGGTATTTACTTACAAAGCAATAACACTCAGCAATGAAATCTATGTCATCAGGCCCTTAGCAGCACAATGAGTGGATTCAGGTATGATGATTCTAACTGAAATAAGTCACACAGAAAAAGAAACATCATAAGATATCAGTAATACACGGAATGTAAACTTGGCTCCACAGGAACTGAATTACAGAACAGAACAGGGTCTCAAATTTAGAAAACCAACTTATGCTTGCTTAAGGGGAAAGGTGAGTTGGGGTGCTGCATAAAACCAGAGATTGAAATGAGCACAGATAAAGTTCCTTAAGCCAAATATGGAATAGACAAGAGCTACTCCTTGCTCAACGAAATGGACTCAACACCCCATATTAAGAACCTAAGAATGTACCTGACTAGTAAGTATCTTAAAACCTATGGATTGCTATGTCTCCGAAAGAGAATCAAGCATGTGTACAGGGGCATAAACGCAGCAGTGATAGGATTGGAGAGGTTCGGTGAGCAAACAAAGACCCTTAGAAGTCATATTGCATGGTACCCATTCCACGGGTTTCAACTACCCAGGTTTAAGGTATTCTTCCTTCAGCTAAAACATGCATGTGGAACCTAGAGTATGATCAACCATGTGATCGGGAGACGTGTTCAAATATGTCTCAGTTTTCGTACCCTGGTACTCGGGTGCAACATTCCAGACGCTTTACTAACACTCTCCCGACTTGGAGAGTCAGTCCCTTTAACCTCCTGTTTGGCCCAGTTTGCAATTTCTGCGGAAGATGAACAGGAATAGCGAGAACCAATGAGAGACTAGCTGGAGGTGTCTGGACGGGCAAATTTAACTCTCATTTCCCACCAGGAAGAGGAATTAACCAAAGGCTCAGCGTGCCGTGCCGGAACCAGATTAGGGCCTGAAGCCATCCTGCGGTGTTGCGGCCAGGTCACAAGAAAGCGAGTTGAAGAAAGGAGCTCAGGGGCACTGTAATTCACAAACCTGCAGAGTTATAAATGACAGCTATCGTCCAAAAATATACTGAAGTAAGGCTGCCAAGAGGACTTGAAAGCGGGGCAGAATTGCAGGAAACCGATTTCAGGAGGTAGACTGGAATTGCATTGAAAGCATAGGAAAAGAGGCAGAACGTCCACAATGATGCACTTGGCCAAAAAGGGCGTATGCGTTTTTTCCTGAATATATTCAGGAAAAAACGCATACGCCCTTTTTGGCCAACCAAGCAAGCTTGCAAAGGAAATCTGCACTACAATGAAGTCTCACTTCCCCCCGGTCAAAAGGGCCATCTGAAAAAAGTGTAAAATCCAGAAAGGCGGGACAGGCCATGGAGAACTGGGAGCCTTGTTATGCTGACGGGCGGGATGTGAATTGCCAACAGACACTCGGGAGAAGTGTATGGTGTTTCCTGAAACATCTAAAAAACAAAGCAACAGAGCCTAGGGCACTTCCACTTATGGTCCTATAGCTTAGGGAAATTAAAATCAAAAAGACACAGCCACCCCAAAGTTTGGGACGCCTCTGTTTACAAGAACCTCGTTTACAGTACAAGTTCAACATCGCAGAAAGTGAAAAATGGATAAAGAAGTTGTGGTATTTACTTACAAAGCAATATCACTCAGCAATGAAATCTATGTCATCAGGCCCTTAGCAGCACAATGAGTGGATTCAGGTATGATGATTCTAACTGAAATAAGTCACACAGAAAAAGAAACATCATAAGATATCAGTAATACACGGAATGTAAACTTGGCTACACAGGAACTGAATTACAGAACAGAACAGGGTCTCAAATTTAGAAAACCAACTTATGCTTGCTTAAGGGGAAAGGTGAGTTGGGGTGCTGCATAAAACCAGAGATTGAAATGAGCACAGATAAAGTTCCTTAAGCCAAATATGGAATAGACAAGAGCTACTCCTTGCTCAACGAAATGGACTCAACACCCCATATTAAGCGCCTAAGAATGTACCTGACTAGTAAGTATCTTAAAACCTATGGATTGCTATATCTCCAAAAGAGAATCAAGCGTGTGTCCAGGGGCATAAATGCAGCAGTGATAGGATTGGAGAGGTTCGGTGAGCAAACAAAGACCCTTTGAAGTCATATTGCATGGTACCCATTCCACGGGTCTCAACTCTCCAGGTTTCAGGGATTCTTCCTTCAGCTAAAACATGCATGTGGAACCTAGAGTATGATCAACCATGTGATCGGGAAACGTGTTCAAATATGTCTCAGTTTTCGTACCCTGGTACTCGGGTGCAACATTCCAGACGCTTTACTAACACCCTCCCGACTTGGAGAGTCAGTCCCTTTAACCTCCTGTTTGGCCCAGTTTGCAATTTCTGCGGAAGATGAACAGGAATAGCGAGAACCAATGAGAGACTAGCTGGAGGTGTCTGGACGGGCAAATTTAACTCTCATTTCCCACCAGGAAGAGGAATTAACCAAAGGCTCAGCGTGCCGTGCCGGAACCAGATTAGGGCCTGAAGCCATCCTGCAGTGTTGCGGCCAGGTCACAAGAAAGCGAGTTGAAGAAAGGAGCTCAGGGGCACTGTAATTCACAAACCTGCAGAGTTATAAATGACAGCTATCGTCCAAAAATATACTGAAGTAAGGCTGCCAAGAGGACTTGAAAGCGGGGCAGAATTGCAGGAAACCGATTTCAGGAGGTAGACTGGAATTGCATTGAAAGCATAGGAAAAGAGGCAGAACGTCCACAATGATGCACTTGGCCAAAAAGGGCGTATGTGTTTTTTCCTGAATATATTCAGGAAAAAACGCATACGCCCTTTTTGGCCAACCAAGCAAGCTTGCAAAGGAAATCTGCACTACAATGAAGTCTCACTTCCCCCCGGTCAAAAGGGCCATCTGAAAAAAGTGTAAAATCCAGAAAGGCAGGACAGGCCATGGAGAACTGGGAGCCTTGTTATGCTGATGGGCGGGATGTAAATTGCCAACAGACACTCGGGAGAAGTGTATGGTGTTTCCTGAAACATCTAAAAAACAAAGCAACAGAGCCTAGGGCACTTCCACTTATGGTCCTATAGCTTAGGGAAATTAAAATCAAAAAGACACAGCCACCCCAAACATTGGGACGCCTCTGTTTACAAGAACCTCGTTTACAGTACAAGTTCAACATCGCAGAAAGTGAAAAATGGATAAAGAAGTTGTGGTATTTACTTACAAAGCAATATCACTCAGCAATGAAATCTATGTCATCAGGCCCTTAGCAGCACAATGAGTGGATTCAGGTATGATGATTCTAACTGAAATAAGTCACACAGAAAAAGAAACATCATAAGATATCAGTAATACACGGAATGTAAACTTGGCTCCACAGGAACTGAATTACAGAACAGAACAGGGTCTCAAATTTAGAAAACCAACTTATGCTTGCTTAAGGGTAAAGGTGAGTTGGGGTGCTGCATAAAACCAGAGATTGAAATGAGCACAGATAAAGTTCCTTAAGCCAAATATGCAATAGACAAGAGCTACTCCTTGCTCAACGAAATGGACTCAACACCGCATATTAAACGCCTAAGAATGTACCTGACTAGTAAGTATCTTAAAACCTATGGATTACTATGTATCCGAAAGAGAATCAAGCATGTGTACAGGGGCATAAACGCAGCAGTGATAGGATTGGAGAGGTTCGGTGAGCAAATGAAGACCCTCTGAAGTCATATTGCATGGTACCCATTCCACGGGTTTCAACTACCCAGGTTTAAGGTATTCTTCCTTCAGCTAAAACATGCATGTGGAACCTAGAGTATGATCAACCATGTGATCAGGAAACGTGTTCAAATATGTCTCTGTTTTCGTACCCTGATACTCGGGTGCAACATTCCAGACGCTTTACTAACACCCTCCCGACTTGGAGAGTCAGTCCCTTTAACCTCCTGTTTGGCCCAGTTTGCAATTTCTGCGGAAGATGAACAGGAATAGCGAGAACCAATGAGAGACTAGCTGGAGGTGTCTGGACGGGCAAATTTAACTCTCATTTCCCACCAGGAAGAGGAATTAACCAAAGGCTCAGCGTGCCCTGCCGGAACCAGATTAGGGCCTGAAGACATCCTGCGGTGTTGCGGCCAGCTCAAAAGAAAGCGAGTTGAAGAAAGGAGCTCAGGGGCACTGTAATTCACAAAACTGCAGAGTTATAAATGACAGCTATCGTCCAAAAATATACTGAAGTAAGGCTGCCAAGAGGACTTGAAAGCGGGGCAGAATTGCAGGAAACCGATTTCAGGAGGTAGACTGGAATTGCATTGAAAGCATAGGAAAAGAGGCAGAACGTCCACAATGATGCACTTGGCCAAAAAGGGCGTATGTGTTTTTTCCTGAATATATTCAGGGAAAAACGCATACGCCCTTTTTGGCCAACCAAGCAAGCTTGCAAAGGAAATCTGCACTACAATGAAGTCTCACTTCCCCCCGGTCAAAAGGGCCATCTGAAAAAAGTGTAAAATCCAGAAAGGCAGGACAGGCCATGGAGAACTGGGAGCCTTGTTATGCTGACGGGCGGGATGTAAATTGCCAACAGACACTCGGGAGAAGTGTATGGTGTTTCCTGAAACATCTAAAAAACAAAGCAACAGAGCCTAGGGCACTTCCACTTATGGTCCTATAGCTTAGGGAAATTAAAATCAAAAAGACACAGCCACCCCAAAGTTTGGAACGCCTCTGTTTACAAGAACCTCGTTTACAGTACAAGTTCAACATCGCAGAAAGTGAAAAATGGATAAAGAAGTTGTGGTATTTACTTACAAAGCAATATCACTCAGCAATGAAATCTATGTCATCAGGCCCTTAGCAGCACAATGAGTGGATTCAGGTATGATGATTCTAACTGAAATAAGTCACACAGAAAAAGAAACATCATAAGATATCAGTAATACACGGAATGTAAACTTGGCTACACAGGAACTGAATTACAGAACAGAACAGGGTCTCAAATTTAGAAAACCAACTTATGCTTGCTTAAGGGGAAAGGTGAGTTGGGGTGCTGCATAAAACCAGAGATTGAAATGAGCACAGATAAAGTTCCTTAAGCCAAATATGGAATAGACAAGAGCTACTCCTTGCTCAACGAAATGGACTCAACACCCCATATTAAGCGCCTAAGAATGTACCTGACTAGTAAGTATCTTAAAACCTATGGATTGCTATATCTCCAAAAGAGAATCAAGCGTGTGTCCAGGGGCATAAATGCAGCAGTGATAGGATTGGAGAGGTTCGGTGAGCAAACAAAGACCCTTTGAAATCATATTGCATGGTACCCATTCCACGGGTCTCAACTCTCCAGGTTTCAGGGATTCTTCCTTCAGCTAAAACATGCATGTGGAACCTAGAGTATGATCAACCAAGTGATCGGGAAACGTGTTCAAATATGTCTCAGTTCTCGTACCCTGGTACTTGGGTGCAACATTACAGACGCTTTACTAACACCCTCCCGACTTGGAGAGTCAGTCCCTTTAACCTCCTGTTTGGCCCAGTTTGCAATTTCTGCGCAAGATGAACAGGAATAGGGAGAACCAATGAGAGACTAGCTGGAGGTGTCTGGACGGGCAAATTTAACTCTCATTTCCCACCAGGAAGAGGAATTAACCAAAGGCTCAGCGTGCCGTGCCGGAACCAGATTAGGGCCTGAAGCCATCCTGCGGTGTTGCGGCCAGCTCAAAAGAAAGCGAGTTGAAGAAAGGAGCTCAGGGGCACTGTAATTCACAAACCTGCAGAGTTATCAATGACAGCTATCGTCCAAAAATATACTGAAGTAAGGCTGCCAAGAGGACTTGAAAGCGGGGCAGAATTGCAGGAAACTGATTTCAGGAGGTAGACTGGAATTGCATTGAAAGCATAGGAAAAGAGGCAGAACGTCCACAATGATGCACTTGGCCAAAAAGGGCGTATGCGTTTTTTCCTGAATATATTCAGGAAAAAACGCATACGCCCTTTTTGGCCAACCAAGCAAGCTTGCAAAGGAAATCTGCACTACAATGAAGTCTCACTTCCCCCCGGTCAAAAGGGCCATCTGAAAAAAGTGTAAAATCCAGAAAGGCAGGACAGGCCATGGAGAACTGGGAGCCTTGTTATGCTGATGGGCGGGATGTAAATTGCCAACAGACACTCGGGAGAAGTGTATGGTGTTTCCTGAAACATCTAAAAAACAAAGCAACAGAGCCTAGGGCACTTCCACTTATGGTCCTATAGCTTAGGGAAATTAAAATCAAAAAGACACAGCCACCCCAAAGTTTGGGACGCCTCTGTTTACAAGAACCTCGTTTACAGTACAAGTTCAACATCGCAGAAAGTGAAAAATGGATAAAGAAGTTGTGGTATTTACTTACAAAGCAGTATCACTCAGCAATGAAATCTATGTCATCAGGCCCTTAGCAGCACAATGAGTGGATTCAGGTATGATGATTCTAACTGAAATAAGTCACACAGAAAAAGAAACATCATAAGATATCAGTAATACACGAAATGTAAACTTGGCTACACAGGAACTGAATTACAGAACAGAACAGGGTCTCAAATTTAGAAAACCAACTTATGCTTGCTTAAGGGGAAAGGTGAGTTGGGGTGCTGCATAAAACCAGAGATTGAAATGAGCACAGATAAAGTTCCTTAAGCCAAATATGGAATAGACAAGAGCTACTCCTTGCTCAACGAAATGGACTCAACACCCCATATTAAGCGCCTAAGAATGTACCTGACTAGTAAGTATCTTAAAACCTATGGATTGCTATGTCTCCGAAAGAGAATCAAGCATGTGTACAGGGGCATAAACGCAGCAGTGATAGGATTGGAGAGGTTCGGTGAGCAAACAAAGACCCTTAGAAGTCATATTGCATGGTACCCATTCCACGGGTTTCAACTACCCAGGTTTAAGGTATTCTTCCTTCAGCTAAAACATGCATGTGGAACCTAGAGCATGATCAACCATGTGATCGGGAGATGTGTTCAAATATGTCTCAGTTTTCGTACCCTGGTACTCGGGTGCAACATTCCAGACGCTTTACTAACACCCTCCCGACTTGGAGAGTCAGTCCCTTTAACCTCCTGTTTGGCCCAGTTTGCAATTTCTGCGGAAGATGAACAGGAATAGCGAGAACCAATGAGAGACTAGCTGGAGGTGTCTGGACGGGCAAATTTAACTCTCATTTCCCACCAGGAAGAGGAATTAACCAAAGGCTCAGCGTGCCGTGCCAGAACCAGATTAGGGCCTGAAGCCATCCTGCGGTGTTGCGGCCAGGTCACAAGAAAGCGAGTTGAAGAAAGGAGCTCAGGGGCACTGTAATTCACAAACCTGCAGAGTTATAAATGACAGCTATCGTCCAAAAATATACTGAAGTAAGGCTGCCAAGAGGACTTGAAAGCGGGGCAGAATTGCAGGAAACCGATTTCAGGAGGTAGACTGGAATTGCATTGAAAGCATAGGAAAAGAGGCAGAACGTCCACAATGATGCACTTGGCCAAAAAGGGCGTATGCGTTTTTTCCTGAATATATTCAGGAAAAAACGCATACGCCCTTTTTGGCCAACCAAGCAAGCTTGCAAAGGAAATCTGCACTACAATGAAGTCTCACTTCCCCCCAGTCAAAAGGGCCATCTGAAAGAAGTGTAAAATCCAGAAAGGCAGGACAGGCCATGGAGAACTGGGAGCCTTGTTATGCTGATGGGCGGGATGTAAATTGCCAACAGACACTCGGGAGAAGTGTATGGTGTTTCCTGAAACATCTAAAAAACAAAGCAACAGAGCCTAGGGCACTTCCACTTATGGTCCTATAGCTTAGGGAAATTAAAATCAAAAAGACACAGCCACCCCAAAGTTTGGGACGCCTCTGTTTACAAGAACCTCGTTTACAGTACAAGTTCAACATCGCAGAAAGTGAAAAATGGATAAAGAATTTGTGGTATTTACTTACAAAGCAATATCACTCAGCAATGATATCTATGTCATCAGGCCCTTAGCAGCACAATGAGTGGATTCAGGTATGATGATTCTAACTGAAATAAGTCACACAGAAAAAGAAACATCATAAGATATCAGTAATACACGGAATGTAAACTTGGCTACACAGGAACTGAATTACAGAACAGAACAGGGTCTCAAATTTAGAAAACCAACTTATGCTTGCTTAAGGGTAAAGGTGAGTTGGGGTGCTGCATAAAACCAGAGATTGAAATGAGCACAGATAAAGTTCCTTAAGCCAAATATGGAATAGACAAGAGCTACTCCTTGCTCAATGAAATGGACTCAACACCCCATATTAAGCGCCTAAGAATGTACCTGACTAGTAAGTATCTTAAAACCTATGGATTGCTATATCTCCAAAAGAGAATCAAGCGTGTGTCCAGAGGCATAAATGCAGCAGTGATAGGATTGGAGAGGTTCGGTGAGCAAACAAAGACCCTTTGAAGTCATATTGCATGGTACCCATTCCACGGGTCTCAACTCTCCAGGTTTCAGGGATTCTTCCTTCAGCTAAAACATGCATGTGGAACCTAGAGTATGATCAACCATGTGATCGGGAAACGTGTTCAAATATGTCTCAGTTTTCGTACCCTGGTACTCGGGTGCAACATTCCAGACGCTTTACTAACACCCTCCCGACTTGGAGAGTCAGTGCCTTTAACCTCCTGTTTGGCCCAGTTTGCAATTTCTGCGGAAGATGAACAGGAATAGTGAGAACCAATGAGAGACTAGCTGGAGGTGTCTGGACGGGCAAATTTAACTCTCATTTCCCACCAGGAAGAGGAATTAACCAAAGGCTCAGCGTGCCGTGCCGGAACCAGATTAGGGCCTGAAGCCATCCTGCGGTGTTGCGGCCAGGTCACAAGAAAGCGAGTTGAAGAAAGGAGCTCAGGGGCACTGTAATTCACAAACCTGCAGAGTTATAAATGACAGCTATCGTCCAAAAATATACTGAAGTAAGGCTGCCAAGAGGACTTGAAAGCGGGGCAGAATTGCAGGAAACCGATTTCAGGAGGTAGACTGGAATTGCATTGAAAGCATAGGAAAAGAGGCAGAACGTCCACAATGATGCACTTGGCCAAAAAGGGCGTATGCGTTTTTTCCTGAATATATTCTGGGAAAAACGCATACGCCCTTTTTGGCCAACCAAGCAAGCTTGCAAAGGAAATCTGCACTACAATGAAGTCTCACTTCCCCCCGGTCAAAAGGGCCATCTGAAAAAAGTGTAAAATCCAGAAAGGCGGGAAAGGCCATGGAGAACTGGGAGCCTTGTTATGCTGACGGGCGGGATGTAAATTGCCAACAGACACTCGGGAGAAGTGTATGGTGTTTCCTGAAACATCTAAAAAACAAAGCAACAGAGCCTAGGGCACTTCCACTTATGGTCCTATAGCTTAGGGAAATTAAAATCAAAAAGACACAGCCACCCCAAAGTTTGGAACGCCTCTGTTTACAAGAACCTCGTTTACAGTACAAGTTCAACATCGCAGAAAGTGAAAAATGGATAAAGAAGTTGTGGTATTTACTTACAAAGCAATATCACTCAGCAATGAAATCTATGTCATCAGGCCCTTAGCAGCACAATGAGTGGATTCAGGTATGATGATTCTAACTGAAATAAGTCACACAGAAAAAGAAACATCATAAGATATCAGTAATACACGGAATGTAAACTTGGCTACACAGGAACTGAATTACAGAACAGAACAGGGTCTCAAATTTAGAAAACCAACTTATGCTTGCTTAAGGGGAAAGGTGAGTTGGGGTGCTGCATAAAACCAGAGATTGAAATGAGCACAGATAAAGTTCCTTAAGCCAAATATGGAATAGACAAGAGCTACTCCTTGCTCAACGAAATGGACTCAACACCGCATATTAAACGCCTAAGAATGTACCTGACTAGTAAGTATCTTAAAACCTATGGATTACTATGTCTCCGAAAGAGAATCAAGCATGTGTACAGGGGCATAAACGCAGCAGTGATAGGATTGGAGAGGTTCGGTGAGCAAATGAAGACCCTCTGAAGTCATATTGCATGGTACCCATTCCACGGGTTTCAACTACCCAGGTTTAAGGTATTCTTCCTTCAGCTAAAACATGCATGTGGAACCTAGAGTATGATCAACCATGTGATCGGGAAACGTGTTCAAATATGTCTCTGTTTTCGTACCCTGGTACTCGGGTGCAACATTCCAGACGCTTTACTAACACCCTCCCGACTTGGAGAGTCAGTCCCTTTAACCTCCTGTTTGGCCCAGTTTGCAATTTCTGCAGAAGATGAACAGGAATAGCGAGAACCAATGAGAGACTAGCTGGAGGTGTCTGGACGGGCAAATTTAACTCTCATTTCCCACCAGGAAGAGGAATTAACCAAAGGCTCAGCGTGACCTGCCGGAACCAGATTAGGGCCTGAAGCCATCCTGCGGTGTTGCGGCCAGCTCAAAAGAAAGCGAGTTGAAGAAAGGAGCTCAGGGGCACTGTAATTCACAAACCTGCAGAGTTATAAATGACAGCTATCGTCCAAAAATATACTGAAGTAAGGCTGCCAAGAGGACTTGAAAGCGGGGCAGAATTGCAGGAAACCGATTTCAGGAGGTAGACTGGAATTGCATTGAAAGCATAGGAAAAGAGGCAGAACGTCCACAATGATGCACTTGGCCAAAAAGGGCGTATGCGTTTTTTCCTGAATATATTCAGGAAAAAACGCATACGCCCTTTTTGGCCAACCAAGCAAGCTTGCAAAGGAAATCTGCACTACAATGAAGTCTCACTTCCCCCCGGTCAAAAGGGCCATCTGAAAAAAGTGTAAAATCCAGAAAGGCAGGACAGGCCATGGAGAACTGGGAGCCTTGTTATGCTGATGGGCGGGATGTAAATTGCCAACAGCCACTCCGGAGAAGTGTATGGTGTTTCCTGAAACATCTAAAAAACAAAGCAACAGAGCCTAGGGCACTTCCACTTATGGTCCTATAGCTTAGGGAAATTAAAATCAAAAAGACACAGCCACCCCAAAGTTTGGAACGCCTCTGTTTACAAGAACCTCGTTTACAGTACAAGTTCAACATCGCAGAAAGTGAAAAATGGATAAAGAAGTTGTGGTATTTACTTACAAAGCAATATCACTCAGCAATGAAATCTATGTCATCAGGCCCTTAGCAGCACAATGAGTGGATTCAGGTATGATGATTCTAACTGAAATAAGTCACACAGAAAAAGAAACATCATAAGATATCAGTAATACACGGAATGTAAACTTGGCTACACAGGAACTGAATTACAGAACAGAACAGGGTCTCAAATTTAGAAAACCAACTTATGCTTGCTTAAGGGTAAAGGAGAGTTGGGGTGCTGCATAAAACCAGAGATTGAAATGAGCACAGATAAAGTTCCTTAAGCCAAATATGGAATAGACAAGAGCTACTCCTTGCTCAACGAAATGGACTCAACACCCCATATTAAGAACCTAAGAATGTACCTGACTAGTAAGTATCTTAAAACCTATGGATTGCTATATCTCCAAAAGAGAATCAAGCGTGTGTCCAGGGGCATAAATGCAGCAGTGATAGGATTGGAGAGGTTCGGTGAGCAAACAAAGACCCTTTGAAGTAATATTGCATTGTACCCATTCTATGGGTCTCAACTCTCCAGGTTTCAGGGATTCTTCCTTCAGCTAAAACATGCATGTGGAACCTAGAGTATGATCAACCATGTGATCGGGAAACGTGTTCAAATATGTCTCAGTTTTCGTACCCTGGTACTCGGGTGCAACATTCCAGACGCTTTACTAACACCCTCCCGACTTGGAGAGTCAGTCCCTTTAACCTCCTGTTTGGCCCAGTTTGCAATTTCTGCGGAAGATGAACAGGAATAGCGAGAACCAATGAGAGACTAGCTGGAGGTGTCTGGACGGGCAAATTTAACTCTCATTTCCCACCAGGAAGAGGAATTAACCAAAGGCTCAGCGTGCCATGCCGGAACCAGATTAGGGCCTGAAGCCATCCTGCGGTGTTGCGGCCAGGTCACAAGAAAGCGAGTTGAAGAAAGGAGCTCAGGGGCACTGTCATTCACAAACCTGCAGAGTTATAAATGACAGCTATCGTCCAAAAATATACTGAAGTAAGGCTGCCAAGAGGACTTGAAAGCGGGGCAGAATTGCAGGAAACCGATTTCAGGAGGTAGACTGGAATTGCATTGAAAGCATAGGAAAAGAGGCAGAACGTCCACAATGATGCACTTGGCCAAAAAGGGCGTATGCGTTTTTTCCTGAATATATTCAGGAAAAAACGCATACGCCCTTTTTGGCCAACCAAGCAAGCTTGCAAAGGAAATCTGCACTACAATGAAGTCTCACTTCCCCCCGGTCAAAAGGGCCATCTGAAAAAAGTGTAAAATCCAGAAAGGCAGGACAGGCCATGGAGAACTGGGAGCCTTGATATGCTGATGGGCGGGATGTAAATTGCCAACAGCCACTCGGGAGAAGTGTATGGTGTTTCCTGAAACATCTAAAAAACAAAGGAACAGAGCCTAGGGCACTTCCACTTATGGTCCTATAGCTTAGGGAAATTAAAATCAAAAAGACACAGCCACCCCAAAGTTTGGAACGCCTCTGTTTACAAGAACCTCGTTTACAGTACAAGTTCAACATCGCAGAAAGTGAAAAATGGATAAAGAAGTTGTGGTATTTACTTACAAAGCCATATCACTCAGCAATGAAATCTATGTCATCAGGCCCTTAGCAGCACAATGAGTGGATTCAGGTATGATGATTCTAACTGAAATAAGTCACACAGAAAAAGAAACATCATAAGATATCAGTAATACACGGAATGTAAACTTGGCTCCACAGGAACTGAATTACAGAACAGAACAGGGTCTCAAATTTAGAAAACCAACTTATGCTTGCTTAAGGGGAAAGGTGAGTTGGGGTGCTGCATAAAACCAGAGATTGAAATGAGCACAGATAAAGTTCCTTAAGCCAAATATGGAATAGACAAGAGCTACTCCTTGCTCAACGAAATGGACTCAACACCGCATATTAAACGCCTAAGAATGTACCTGACTAGTAAGTATCTTAAAACCTATGGATTGCTATGTCTCCGAAAGAGAATCAAGCATGTGTACAGGGGCATAAACGCAGCAGTGATAGGATTGGAGAGGTTTGGTGAGCAAATGAAGACCCTTTGAAGTCATATTGCATGGTACCCATTCCACGGGTTTCAACTCTCCAGGTTTAAGGTATTCTTCCTTCAGCTAAAACATACATGTGGAACCTAGAGTATGATCAACCATGTGATCGGGAGACGTGTTCAAATATGTCTCAGTTTTCGTACCCTGGTACTCGGGTGCAACATTCCAGACGCTTTACTAACACTCTCCCGACTTGGAGAGTCAGTGCCTTTAACCTCCTGTTTGGCCCAGTTTGCAATTTCTGCGCAAGATGAACAGGAATAGGGAGAACCAATGAGAGACTAGCTGGAGGTGTCTGGACGGGCAAATTTAACTCTCATTTCCCACCAGGAAGAGGAATTAACCAAAGGCTCAGCGTGCCGTGCCGGAACCAGATTAGGGCCTGAAGCCATCCTGCGGTGTTGCGGCCAGCTCAAAAGAAAGCGAGTTGAAGAAAGGAGCTCAGGGGCACTGTAATTCACAAACCTGCAGACTTATAAATGACAGCTATCGTCCAAAAATATACTGAAGTAAGGCTGCCAAGAGGACTTGAAAGCGGGGCAGAATTGCAGGAAACCGATTTCAGGAGGTAGACTGGAATTGCATTGAAAGCATAGGAAAAGAGGCAGAACGTCCACAATGATGCACTTGGCCAAAAAGGGCGTATGCGTTTTTTCCTGAATATATTCAGGAAAAAACGCATACGCCCTTTTTGGCCAACCAAGCAAGCTTGCAAAGGAAATCTGCACTACAATGAAGTCTCACTTCCCCCCGGTCAAAAGGGCCATCTGAAAAAAGTGTAAAATCCAGAAAGGCAGGACAGGCCATGGAGAACTGGGAGCCTTGTTATGCTGATGGGCGGGATGTAAATTGCCAACAGACACTCGGGAGAAGTGTATGGTGTTTCCTGAAACATCTAAAAAACAAAGCAACAGAGCCTAGGGCACTTCCACTTATGGTCCTATAGCTTAGGGAAATTAAAATCAGAAAGACACAGCCACCCCAAAGTTTGGAATGCCTCTGTTTACAAGAACCTCGTTTACAGTACAAGTTCAACATCGCAGAAAGTGAAAAATGGATAAAGAAGTTGTGGTATTTACTTACAAAGCAATATCACTCAGCAATGAAATCTATGTCATCAGGCCCTTAGCAGCACAATGAGTGGATTCAGGTATGATGATTCTAACTGAAATAAGTCACACAGAAAAAGAAACATCATAAGATATCAGTAATACACGGAATGTAAACTTGGCTCCACAGGAACTGAATTACAGAACAGAACAGGGTCTCAAATTTAGAAAACCAACTTATGCTTGCTTAAGGGGAAAGGTGAGTTGGGGTGCTGCATAAAACCAGAGATTGAAATGAGCACAGATAAAGTTCCTTAAGCCAAATATGGAATAGACAAGAGCTACTCCTTGCTCAACGAAATGGATTCAACACCACATATTAAATGCCTAAGAATGTACCTGACTAGTAAGTATCTTAAAACCTATGGATTGCTATGTCTCCGAAAGAGAATCAAGCATGTGTACAGGGGCATAAACGCAGCAGTGATAGGATTGGAGAGGTTCGGTGAGCAAATGAAGACCCTTTGAAGTCATATTGCATGGTACCCATTCCACGGGTCTCAACTCTCCAGGTTTCAGGGATTCTTCCTTCAGCTAAAACATGCATGTGGAACCTAGAGTATGATCAACCATGTGATCGGGAAACGTGTTCAAATATGTCTCAGTTTTCGTACCCTGGTACTCGGGTGCAACATTCCAGACGCTTTACTAACACCCTCCCGACTTGGAGAGTCAGTCCCTTTAACCTCCTGTTTGGCCCAGTTTGCAATTTCTGCGGAAGATGAACAGGAATAGCGAGAACCAATGAGAGACTAGCTGGAGGTGTCTGGACGGGCAAATTTAACTCTCATTTCCCACCAGGAAGAGGAATTAACCAAAGGCTCAGCGTGCCGTGCCGGAACCAGATTAGGGCCTGAAGCCATCCTGCGGTGTTGCGGCCAGCTCAAAAGAAAGCGAGTTGAAGAAAGGAGCTCAGGGGCACTGTAATTCACAAACCTGCAGAGTTATAAATGACAGCTATCGTCCAAAAATATACTGAAGTAAGGCTGCCAAGAGGACTTGAAAGCGGGGCAGAATTGCAGGAAACCGATTTCAGGAGGTAGACTGGAATTGCATTGAAAGCATAGGAAAAGAGGCAGAACGTCCACAATGATGCACTTGGCCAAAAAGGGCGTATGCGTTTTTTCCTGAATATATTCAAGAAAAAACGCATACGCCCTTTTTGGCCAACCAAGCAAGCTTGCAAAGGAAATCTGCACTACAATGAAGTCTCACATCCCCCCGGTCAAAAGGGCCATCTGAAAAAAGTGTAAAATCCAGAAAGGCAGGACAGGCCATGGAGAACTGGGAGCCTTGTTATGCTGATGGGCGGGATGTAAATTGCCAGCAGACACTCGGGAGAAGTGTATGGTGTTTCCTGAAACATCTAAAAAACAAAGCAACAGAGCCTAGGGCACTTCCACTTATGGTCCTATAGCTTAGGGAAATTAAAATCAAAAAGACACAGCCACCCCAAAGTTTGGAACGCCTCTGTTTACAAGAACCTCATTTACAGTACAAGTTCAACATCGCAGAAAGTGAAAAATGGATAAAGAAGTTGTGGTATTTACTTACAAAGCAATATCACTCAGCAATGAAATCTATGTCATCAGGCCCTTAGCAGCACAATGAGTGGATTCAGGTATGATGATTCTAACTGAAATAAGTCACACAGAAAAAGAAACATCATAAGATATCAGTAATACACGGAATGTAAACTTGGCTCCACAGGAACTGAATTACAGAACAGAACAGGGTCTCAAATTTAGAAAACCAACTTATGCTTGCTTAAGGGGAAAGGTGAGTTGGGGTGCTGCATAAAACCAGAGATTGAAATGAGCACAGATAAAGTTCCTTAAGCCAAATATGGAATAGACAAGAGCTACTCCTTGCTCAACGAAATGGACTCAACACCGCATATTAAACGCCTAAGAATGTACCTGACTAGTAAGTATCTTAAAACCTATGGATTGCTATGTCTCCGAAAGAGAATCAAGCATGTGTACAGGGGCATAAACGCAGCAGTGATAGGATTGGAGAGGTTCGGTGAGCAAATGAAGACCCTTTGAAGTCATATTGCATGGTACCCATTCCACGGGTTTCAACTCTCCAGGTTTAAGGTATTCTTCCTTCAGCTAAAACATACATGTGGAACCTAGAGTATGATCAACCATGTGATCGGGAGACGTGTTCAAATATGTCTCAGTTTTCGTACCCTGGTACTCGGGTGCAACATTCCAGACGCTTTACTAACACTCTCCCGACTTGGAGAGTCAGTGCCTTTAACCTCCTGTTTGGCCCAGTTTGCAATTTCTGCGCAAGATGAACAGGAATAGGGAGAACCAATGAGAGACTAGCTGGAGGTGTCTGGACGGGCAAATTTAACTCTCATTTCCCACCAGGAAGAGGAATTAACCAAAGGCTCAGCGTGCCGTGCCGGAACCAGATTAGGGCCTGAAGCCATCCTGCGGTGTTGCGGCCAGCTCAAAAGAAAGCGAGTTGAAGAAAGGAGCTCAGGGGCACTGTAATTCACAAACCTGCAGAGTTATAAATGACAGCTATCGTCCAAAAATATACTGAAGTAAGGCTGCCAAGAGGACTTGAAAGCGGGGCAGAATTGCAGGAAACCGATTTCAGGAGGTAGACTGGAATTGCATTGAAAGCATAGGAAAAGAGGCAGAACGTCCACAATGATGCACTTGGCCAAAAAGGGCGTATGCGTTTTTTCCTGAATATATTCAGGAAAAAACGCATACGCCCTTTTTGGCCAACCAAGCAAGCTTGCAAAGGAAATCTGCACTACAATGAAGTCTCACTTCCCCCCGGTCAAAAGGGCCATCTGAAAAAAGTGTAAAATCCAGAAAGGCAGGACAGGCCATGGAGAACTGGGAGCCTTGTTATGCTGATGGGCGGGATGTAAATTGCCAACAGCCACTCGGGAGAAGTGTATGGTGTTTCCTGAAACATCTAAAAAACAAAGCAACAGAGCCTAGGGCACTTCCACTTATGGTCCTATAGCTTAGGGAAATTAAAATCAAAAAGACACAGCCACCCCAAAGTTTGGAACGCCTCTGTTTACAAGAACCTCGTTTACAGTACAAGTTCAACATCGCAGAAAGTGAAAAATGGATAAAGAAGTTGTGGTATTTACTTACAAAGCAATATCACTCAGCAATGAAATCTATGTCATCAGGCCCTTAGCAGCACAATGAGTGGATTCAGGTATGATGATTCTAACTGAAATAAGTCACACAGAAAAAGAAACATCATAAGATATCAGTAATACACGGAATGTAAACTTGGCTCCACAGGAACTGAATTACAGAACAGAACAGGGTCTCAAATTTAGAAAACCAACTTATGCTTGCTTAAGGGGAAAGGTGAGTTGGGGTGCTGCATAAAACCAGAGATTGAAATGAGCACAGATAAAGTTCCTTAAGCCAAATATGGAATAGACAAGAGCTACTCCTTGCTCAACGAAATGGACTCAACACCGCATATTAAACGCCTAAGAATGTACCTGACTAGTAAGTATCTTAAAACCTATGGATTGCTATGTCTCCGAAAGAGAATCAAGCATGTGTACAGGGGCATAAACGCAGCAGTGATAGGATTGGAGAGGTTCGGTGAGCAAATGAAGACCCTTTGAAGTCATATTGCATGGTACCCATTCCACGGGTTTCAACTCTCCAGGTTTAAGGTATTCTTCCTTCAGCTAAAACATACATGTGGAACCTAGAGTATGATCAACCATGTGATCGGGAGACGTGTTCAAATATGTCTCAGTTTTCGTACCCTGGTACTCGGGTGCAACATTCCAGACGCTTTACTAACACTCTCCCGACTTGGAGAGTCAGTGCCTTTAACCTCCTGTTTGGCCCAGTTTGCAATTTCTGCGCAAGATGAACAGGAATAGGGAGAACCAATGAGAGACTAGCTGGAGGTGTCTGGACGGGCAAATTTAACTCTCATTTCCCACCAGGAAGAGGAATTAACCAAAGGCTCAACGTGCCGTGCCGGAACCAGATTAGGGCCTGAAGCCATCCTGCGGTGTTGCGGCCAGCTCAAAAGAAAGCGAGTTGAAGAAAGGAGCTCAGGGGCACTGTAATTCACAAACCTGCAGACTTATAAATGACAGCTATCGTCCAAAAATATACTGAAGTAAGGCTGCCAAGAGGACTTGAAAGCGGGGCAGAATTGCAGGAAACCGATTTCAGGAGGTAGACTGGAATTGCATTGAAAGCATAGGAAAAGAGGCAGAACGTCCACAATGATGCACTTGGCCAAAAAGGGCGTATGCGTTTTTTCCTGAATATATTCAGGAAAAAACGCATACGCCCTTTTTGGCCAACCAAGCAAGCTTGCAAAGGAAATCTGCACTACAATGAAGTCTCACTTCCCCCCGGTCAAAAGGGCCATCTGAAAAAAGTGTAAAATCCAGAAAGGCAGGACAGGCCATGGAGAACTGGGAGCCTTGTTATGCTGATGGGCGGGATGTAAATTGCCAACAGCCACTCGGGAGAAGTGTATGGTGTTTCCTGAAACATCTAAAAAACAAAGCAACAGAGCCTAGGGCACTTCCACTTATGGTCCTATAGCTTAGGGAAATTAAAATCAAAAAGACACAGCCACCCCAAAGTTTGGAACGCCTCTGTTTACAAGAACCTCGTTTACAGTACAAGTTCAACATCGCAGAAAGTGAAAAATGGATAAAGAAGTTGTGGTATTTACTTACAAAGCAATATCACTCAGCAATGAAATCTATGTCATCAGGCCCTTAGCAGCACAATGAGTGGATTCAGGTATGATGATTCTAACTGAAATAAGTCACACAGAAAAAGAAACATCATAAGATATCAGTAATACACGGAATGTAAACTTGGCTACACAGGAACTGAATTACAGAACAGAACAGGGTCTCAAATTTAGAAAACCAACTTATGCTTGCTTAAGGGTAAAGGTGAGTTGGGGTGCTGCATAAAACCAGAGATTGAAATGAGCACAGATAAAGTTCCTTAAGCCAAATATGGAATAGACAAGAGCTACTCCTTGCTCAACGAAATGGACTCAACACCCCATATTAAGCGCCTAAGAATGTACCTGACTAGTAAGTATCTTAAAACCTATGGATTGCTATATCTCCAAAAGAGAATCAAGCGTGTGTCCAGGGGCATAAATGCAGCAGTGATAGGATTGGAGAGGTTTGGTGAGCAAACAAAGACCCTTTGAAGTCATATTGCATGGTACCCATTCCACGGGTCTCAACTCTCCAGGTTTCAGGGATTCTTCCTTCAGCTAAAACATGCATGTGGAACCTAGAGTATGATCAACCATGTGATCGGGAAACGTGTTCAAATATGTCTCTGTTTTCGTACCCTGGTACTCGGGTGCAACATTCCAGACGCTTAACTAACACCCTCCCGACTTGGAGAGTCAGTCCCTTTAACCTCCTGTTTGGCCCAGTTTGCAATTTCTGCGGAAGATGAACAGGAATAGCGAGAACCAATGAGAGACTAGCTGGAGGTGTCTGGACGGGCAAATTTAACTCTCATTTCCCACCAGGAAGAGGAATTAACCAAAGGCTCAGCGTGCCGTGCCGGAACCAGATTAGGGCCTGAAGCCATCCTGCGGTGTTGCGACCAGGTCACAAGAAAGCGAGTTGAAGAAAGGAGCTCAGGGGCACTGTAATTCACAAACCTGCAGAGTTATAAATGACAGCTATCGTCCAAAAATATACTGAAGTAAGGCTGCCAAGAGGACTTGAAAGCGGGGCAGAATTGCAGGAAACCGATTTCAGGAGGTAGACTGGAATTGCATTGAAAGCATAGGAAAAGAGGCAGAACGTCCACAATGATGCCCTTGGCCAAAAAGGGCGTATGCGTTTTTTCCTGAATATATTCAGGAAAAAACGCATACGCCCTTTTTGGCCAACCAAGCAAGCTTGAAAAGGAAATCTGCACTACAATGAAGTCTCACTTCCCCCCGGTCAAAAGGGCCATCTGAAAAAAGTGTAAAATCCAGAAAGGCAGGACAGGCCATGGAGAACTGGGAGCCTTGTTATGCTGATGGGCGGGATGTAAATTGCCAACAGACACTCGGGAGAAGTGTATGGTGTTTCCTGAAACATCTAAAAAACAAAGCAACAGAGCCTAGGGCACTTCCACTTATGGTCCTATAGCTTAGGGAAATTAAAATCAAAAAGACACAGCCACCCCAAACATTGGGACGCCTCTGTTTACAAGAACCTCGTTTACAGTACAAGTTCAACATCGCAGAAAGTGAAAAATGGATAAAGAAGTTGTGGTATTTACTTACAAAGCAATATCACTCAGCAATGAAATCTATGTCATCAGGCCCTTAGCAGCACAATGAGTGGATTCAGGTATGATGATTCTAACTGAAATAAGTCACACAGAAAAAGAAACATCATAAGATATCAGTAATACACGGAATGTAAACTTGGCTACACAGGAACTGAATTACAGAACAGAACAGGGTCTCAAATTTAGAAAACCAACTTATGCTTGCTTAAGGGGAAAGGTGAGTTGGGGTGCTGCATAAAACCAGAGATTGAAATGAGCACAGATAAAGTTCCTTAAGCCAAATATGGAATAGACAAGAGCTACTCCTTGCTCAACGAAATGGACTCAACACCGCATATTAAATGCCTAAGAATGTACCTGACTAGTAAGTATCTTAAAACCTATGGATTGCTATATCTCCAAAAGAGAATCAAGCGTGTGTCCAGGGGCATAAATGCAGCAGTGATAGGATTGGAGAGGTTCGGTGAGCAAACACAGACCCTTTGAAGTCATATTGCATGGTACCCATTCCACGGGTCTCAACTCTCCAGGTTTCAGGGATTCTTCCTTCAGCTAAAACATGCATGTGGAACCTAGAGTATGATCAACCATGTGATCGGGAAACGTGTTCAAATATGTCTCTGTTTTCGTACCCTGGTACTCGGGTGCAACATTCCAGACGCTTAACTAACACCCTCCCGACTTGGAGAGTCAGTCCCTTTAACCTCCTGTTTGGCCCAGTTTGCAATTTCTGCGGAAGATGAACAGGAATAGCGAGAACCAATGAGAGACTAGCTGGAGGTGTCTGGACGGGCAAATTTAACTCTCATTTCCCACCAGGAAGAGGAATTAACCAAAGGCTCAGCGTGCCGTGCCGGAACCAGATTAGGGCCTGAAGCCATCCTGCGGTGTTGCGACCAGGTCACAAGAAAGCGAGTTGAAGAAAGGAGCTCAGGGGCACTGTAATTCACAAACCTGCAGAGTTATAAATGACAGCTATCGTCCAAAAATATACTGAAGTAAGGCTGCCAAGAGGACTTGAAAGCGGGGCAGAATTGCAGGAAACCGATTTCAGGAGGTAGACTGGAATTGCATTGAAAGCATAGGAAAAGAGGCAGAACGTCCACAATGATGCCCTTGGCCAAAAAGGGCGTATGCGTTTTTTCCTGAATATATTCAGGAAAAAACGCATACGCCCTTTTTGGCCAACCAAGCAAGCTTGAAAAGGAAATCTGCACTACAATGAAGTCTCACTTCCCCCCGGTCAAAAGGGCCATCTGAAAAAAGTGTAAAATCCAGAAAGGCAGGACAGGCCATGGAGAACTGGGAGCCTTGTTATGCTGATGGGCGGGATGTAAATTGCCAACAGACACTCGGGAGAAGTGTATGGTGTTTCCTGAAACATCTAAAAAACAAAGCAACAGAGCCTAGGGCACTTCCACTTATGGTCCTATAGCTTAGGGAAATTAAAATCAAAAAGACACAGCCACCCCAAACATTGGGATGCCTCTGTTTACAAGAACCTCGTTTACAGTACAAGTTCAACATCGCAGAAAGTGAAAAATGGATAAAGAAGTTGTGGTATTTACTTACAAAGCAATATCACTCAGCAATGAAATCTATGTCATCAGGCCCTTAGCAGCACAATGAGTGGATTCAGGTATGATGATTCTAACTGAAATAAGTCACACAGAAAAAGAAACATCATAAGATATCAGTAATACACGGAATGTAAACTTGGCTCCACAGGCACTGAATTACAGAACAGAACAGGGTCTCAAATTTAGAAAACCAACTTATGCTTGCTTAAGGGGAAAGGTGAGTTGGGGTGCTGCATAAAACCAGAGATTGAAATGAGCACAGATAAAGTTCCTTAAGCCAAATATGGAATAGACAAGAGCTACTCCTTGCTCAACGAAATGGACTCAACACCGCATATTAAACGCCTAAGAATGTACCTGACTAGTAAGTATCTTAAAACCTATGGATTGCTATGTCTCCGAAAGAGAATCAAGCATGTGTACAGGGGCATAAACGCAGCAGTGATAGGATTGGAGAGGTTCGGTGAGCAAATGAAGACCCTTTGAAGTCATATTGCATGGTACCCATTCCACGGGTTTCAACTCTCCAGGTTTAAGGTATTCTTCCTTCAGCTAAAACATGCATGTGGAACCTAGAGTATGATCAACCATGTGATCGGGAGACGTGTTCAAGTATGTCTCAGTTTTCGTACCCTGGTACTCGGGTGCAACATTCCAGACGCTTTACTAACACTCTCCCGACTTGGAGAGTCAGTGCCTTTAACCTCCTGTTTGGCCCAGTTTGCAATTTCTGCACAAGATGAACAGGAATAGGGAGAACCAATGAGAGACTAGCTGGAGGTGTCTGGACGGGCAAATTTAACTCTCATTTCCCACCAGGAAGAGGAATTAACCAAAGGCTCAGCGTGCCCTGCCGGAACCAGATTAGGGCCTGAAGCCATCATGCGGTGTTGCGGCCAGCTCAAAAGAAAGCGAGTTGAAGAAAGGAGCTCAGGGGCACTGTAATTCACAAACCTGCAGAGTTATAAATGACAGCTATCGTCCAAAAATATACTGAAGTAAGGCTGCCAAGAGGACTTGAAAGCGGGGCAGAATTGCAGGAAACCGATTTCAGGAAGTAGACTGGAATTGCATTGAAAGCATAGGAAAAGAGGCAGAACGTCCACAATGATGCACTTGGCCAAAAAGGGCGTATGCGTTTTTTCCTGAATATATTCAGGAAAAAACGCATACGCCCTTTTTGGCCAACCAAGCAAGCTTGCAAAGGAAATCTGCACTACAATGAAGTCTCACATCCCCCCGGTCAAAAGGGCCATCTGAAAAAAGTGTAAAATCCAGAAAGGCAGGACAGGCCATGGAGAACTGGGAGCCTTGTTATGCTGATGGGCGGGATGTAAATTGCCAACAGACACTCGGGAGAAGTGTATGGTGTTTCCTGAAACATCTAAAAAACAAAGCAACAGAGCCTAGGGCACTTCCACTTATGGTCCTATAGCTTAGGGAAATTAAAATCAAAAAGACACAGCCACCCCAAAGTTTGGAATGCCTCTGTTTACAAGAACCTCGTTTACCGTACAAGTTCAACATCGCAGAAAGTGAAAAATGGATAAAGAAGTTGTGGTATTTACTTACAAAGCAATATCACTCAGCCATGAAATCTATGTCATCAGGCCCTTAGCAGCACAATGAGTGGATTCAAGTATGATGATTCTAACTGAAATAAGTCACACAGAAAAAGAAACATCATAAGATATCAGTAATACACGGAATGTAAACTTGGCTCCACAGGAACTGAATTACAGAACAGAACAGGGTCTCAAATTTAGAAAACCAACTTATGCTTGCTTAAGGGTAAAGGTGAGTTGGGGTGCTGCATAAAACCAGAGATTGAAATGAGCACAGATAAAGTTCCTTAAGCAAAATATGGAATAGACAAGAGCTACTCCTTGCTCAACGAAATGGACTCAACACCACATATTAAACGCCTAAGAATGTACCTGATTAGTAAGTATCTTAAAACCTATGGATTGCTATGTCTCCGAAAGAGAATCAAGCATGTGTACAGGGGCATAAACGCAGCAGTGATAGGATAGGAGAGGTTCGGTGAGCAAATGAAGACCCTTTGAAGTCATATTGCATGGTACCCATTCCACGGGTCTCAACTCTCCAGGTTTAAGGTATTCTTCCTTCAGCTAAAACATGCATGTGGAACCCAGAGTATGATCCACCATGTGAACCGGAGACATGTTCAAATATGTCTCAGTTTTCCTCCCCTGGTACTCGGGTGCAACATTCCAGACGCTTTACTAACACTCTCCCCAATTGGAGAGTCAGCGCCTTTAACCTCCTGTTTGGCCCATTTTCCAATTTCTGCGGAAGATGAACAGGAATAGCGAGAACCAATGAGAGACTAGCTGGAGGTGTCTGGACGGGCAAATTTAACTCTCATTTCCCACCAGGAAGAGGAAATAACCAAAGGTTCAGCATGCCGTGCCGGAACCAGATTAGGGCCTGAAGCCATCCTGCGGTGTTGCGGCCAGCTCAAAAGAAAGCGAGTTGAAGAAAGGAGCTCAGGGGCACTGTAATTCACAAACCTGCAGAGTTATAAATGACAGCTATCGTCCAAAAATATACTGAAGTAAGGCTGCCAAGAGGACTTGAAAGCGGGGCAGAATTGCAGGAAACCGATTTCAGGAGGTAGACTGGAATTGCATTGAAAGCATAGGAAAAGAGGCAGAACGTCCACAATGATGCACTTGGCCAAAAAGGGCGTATGCGTTTTTTCCTGAATATATTCAGGAAAAAACGCATACGCCCTTTTTGGCCAACCAAGCAAGCTTGCAAAGGAAATCTGCACTACAATGAAGTCTCACTTCCCCCCGGTCAAAAGGGCCATCTGAAAAAAGTGTAAAATCCAGAAAGGCAGGACAGGCCATGGAGAACTGGGAGCCTTGTTATGCTGATGGGCGGGATGTAAATTGCCAACAGCCACTCGGGAGAAGTGTATGGTGTTTCCTGAAACATCTAAAAAACAAAGCAACAGAGCCTAGGGCACTTCCACTTATGGTCCTATAGCTTAGGGAAATTAAAATCAAAAAGACACAGCCACCCCAAAGTTTGGAACGCCTCTGTTTACAAGAACCTCGTTTACAGTACAAGTTCAACATCGCAGAAAGTGAAAAATGGATAAAGAAGTTGTGGTATTTACTTACAAAGCAATATCACTCAGCAATGAAATCTATGTCATCAGGCCCTTAGCAGCACAATGAGTGGATTCAGGTATGATGATTCTAACTGAAATAAGTCACACAGAAAAAGAAACATCATAAGATATCAGTAATACACGGAATGTAAACTTGGCTACACAGGAACTGAATTACAGAACAGAACAGGGTCTCAAATTTAGAAAACCAACTTATGCTTGCTTAAGGGGAAAGGTGAGTTGGGGTGCTGCATAAAACCAGAGATTGAAATGAGCACAGATAAAGTTCCTTAAGCCAAATATGGAATAGACAAGAGCTACTCCTTGCTCAACGAAATGGACTCAACACCCCATATTAAGCGCCTAAGAATGTACCTGACTAGTAAGTATCTTAAAACCTATGGATTGCTATATCTCCAAAAGAGAATCAAGCGTTTGTCCAGGGGCATAAATGCAGCAGTGATAGGATTGGAGAGGTTCGGTGAGCAAACAAAGACCCTTTGAAGTCATATTGCATGGTACCCATTCCACGGGTCTCAACTCTCCAGGTTTCAGGGATTCTTCCTTCAGCTAAAACATGCATGTGGAACCCAGAGTATGATCCACCATGTGAACCGGAGACATGTTCAAATATGTCTCAGTTTTCCTCCCCTTGTACTCGGGTGCAACATTCCAGACGCTTTACTAACACTCTCCCCACTTGGAGAGTCAGCGCCTTTAACCTCCTGTTTGGCCCATTTTCCAATTTCTGCGGAAGATGAACAGAAATAGGGAGAACCAATGAGAGACTAGCTGGAGGTGTCTGGACGGGCAAATTTAACTCTCATTTCCCACCAGGAAGAGGAAATAACCAAAGGTTCAGCATGCCGTGCCGGAACAAGATTAGGGCCTGAAGCCATCCTGCGGTGTTGCGGCCAGCTCAAAAGAAAGCGAGTTGAAGAAAGGAGCTCAGGGGCACTGTAATTCACAAACCTGCACACTTATAAATGACAGCTATCGTCCAAAAATATACTGAAGTAAGGCTGCCAAGAGGACTTGAAAGCGGGGCAGAATTGCAGGAAACCGATTTCAGGAGGTAGACTGGAATTGCATTGAAAGCATAGGAAAAGAGGCAGAACGTCCACAATGATGCACTTGGCCAAAAAGGGCGTATGCGTTTTTTCCTGAATATATTCAGGAAAAAACGCATACGCCCTTTTTGGCCAACCAAGCAAGCTTGCAAAGGAAATCTGCACTACAATGAAGTCTCACTTCCCCCCGGTCAAAAGGGCCATCTGAAAAAAGTGTAAAATCCAGAAAGGCAGGACAAGCCATGGAGAACTGGGAGCCTTGTTATGCTGATGGGCGGGATGTAAATTGCCAACAGCCACTCGGGAGAAGTGTATGGTGTTTCCTGAAACATCTAAAAAACAAAGCAACAGAGCCTAGGGCACTTCCACTTATGGTCCTATAGCTTAGGGAAATTAAAATCAAAAAGACACAGCCACCCCAAAGTTTGGAACGCCTCTGTTTACAAGAACCTCGTTTACAGTACAAGTTCAACATCGCAGAAAGTGAAAAATGGATAAAGAAGTTGTGGTATTTACTTACAAAGCAATATCACTCAGCAATGAAATCTATGTCATCAGGCCCTTAGCAGCACAATGAGTGGATTCAGGTATGATGATTCTAACTGAAATAAGTCACACAGAAAAAGAAACATCATAAGATATCAGTAATACACGGAATGTAAACTTGGCTACACAGGAACTGAATTACAGAACAGAACAGGGTCTCAAATTTAGAAAACCAACTTATGCTTGCTTAAGGGGAAAGGTGAGTTGGGGTGCTGCATAAAACCAGAGATTGAAATGAGCACAGATAAAGTTCCTTAAGCCAAATATGGAATAGACAAGAGCTACTCCTTGCTCAACGAAATGGACTCAACACCCCATATTAAGCGCCTAAGAATGTACCTGACTAGTAAGTATCTTAAAACCTATGGATTGCTATATCTCCAAAAGAGAATCAAGCGTGTGTCCAGGGGCATAAATGCAGCAGTGATAGGATTGGAGAGGTTCGGTGAGCAAACAAAGACCCTTTGAAGTCATATTGCATGGTACCCATTCCACGGGTCTCAACTCTCCAGGTTTCAGGGATTCTTCCTTCAGCTAAAACATGCATGTGGAACCTAGAGTATGATCAACCATGTGATCGGGAAACATGTTCAAATATGTCTCAGTTTTCGTACCCTGGTACTCGGGTGCAACATTCCAGATGCTTTACTAACACCCTCCCGACTTGGAGAGTCAGTCCCTTTAACCTCCTGTTTGGCCCAGTTTGCAATTTCTGCGGAAGATGAACAGGAATAGCGAGAACCAATGAGAGACTAGCTGGAGGTGTCTGGACGGGCAAATTTAACTCTCATTTCCCACCAGGAGGAGGAATTAACCAAAGGCTCAGCGTGCCATGCCGGAACCAGATTAGGGCCTGAAGCCATCCTGCGGTGTTGCGGCCAGGTCACAAGAAAGCGAGTTGAAGAAAGGAGCTCAGGGGCACTGTAATTCACAAACCTGCAGACTTATAAATGACAGCTATCGTCCAAAAATATACTGAAGTAAGGCTGCCAAGAGGACTTGAAAGCGGGGCAGAATTGCAGGAAACCGATTTCAGGAGGTAGACTGGAATTGCATTGAAAGCATAGGAAAAGAGGCAGAACGTCCACAATGATGCACTTGGCCAAAAAGGGTGTATGCGTTTTTTCCTGAATATATTCAGGAAAAAACGCATACGCCCTTTTTGGCCAACCAAGCAAGCTTGCAAAGGAAATCTGCACTACAATGAAGTCTCACTTCCCCCCGGTCAAAAGGGCCATCTGAAAAAAGTGTAAAATCCAGAAAGGCAGGACAGGCCATGGAGAACTGGGAGCCTTGTTATGCTGATGGGCGGGATGTAAATTGCCAACAGACACTCGGGAGAAGTGTATGGTGTTTCCTGAAACATCTAAAAAACAAAGCAACAGAGCCTAGGGCACTTCCACTTATGGTCCTATAGCTTAGGGAAATTAAAATCAAAAAGACACAGCCACCCCAAAGTTTGGGACGCCTCTGTTTACAAGAACCTCGTTTACCGTACAAGTTCAACATCGCAGAAAGTGAAAAATGGATAAAGAAGTTGTGGTATTTACTTACAAAGCAATATCACTCAGCCATGAAATCTATGTCATCAGGCCCTTAGCAGCACAATGAGTGGATTCAAGTATGATGATTCTAACTGAAATAAGTCACACAGAAAAAGAAACATCATAAGATATCAGTAATACACGGAATGTAAACTTGGCTCCACAGGAACTGAATTACAGAACAGAACAGGGTCTCAAATTTAGAAAACCAACTTATGCTTGCTTAAGGGGAAAGGTGAGTTGGGGTGCTGCATAAAACCAGAGATTGAAATGAGCACAGATAAAGTTCCTTAAGCCAAATATGGAATAGACAAGAGCTACTCCTTGCTCAACGAAATGGACTCAACACCACATATTAAACGCCTAAGAATGTACCTGACTAGTAAGTATCTTAAAACCTATGGATTGCTATGTCTCCGAAAGAGAATCAAGCATGTGTACAGGGGCATAAACGCAGCAGTGATAGGATTGGAGAGGTTCGGTGAGCAAACAAAGACCCTTTGAAGTCATATTGCATGGTACCCATTCCACGGGTCTCAACTCTCCAGGTTTCAGGGATTCTTCCTTCAGCTAAAACATGCATGTGGAACCTAGAGTATGATCAACCATGTGATCGGGAAACGTGTTCAAATATGTCTCAGTTCTCGTACCCTGGTACTTGGGTGCAACATTCCAGACGCTTTACTAACACCCTACCGACTTGGAGAGTCAGTCCCTTTAACCTCCTGTTTGGCCCAGTTTGCAATTTCTGCGGAAGATGAACAGGAATAGCGAGAACCAATGAGAGACTAGCTGGAGGTGTCTGGACGGGCAAATTTAACTCTCATTTCCCACCAGGAAGAGGAATTAACCAAAGGCTCAGCGTGCCCTGCCGGAACCAGATTAGGGCCTGAAGACATCCTGCGGTGTTGCGGCCAGCTCAAAAGAAAGCGAGTTGAAGAAAGGAGCTCAGGGGCACTGTAATTCACAAACCTGCAGACTTATAAATGACAGCTATCGTCCAAAAATATACTGAAGTAAGGCTGCCAAGAGGACTTGAAAGCGGGGCAGAATTGCAGGAAACCGATTTCAGGAGGTAGACTGTAATTGCATTGAAAGCATAGGAAAAGAGGCAGAACGTCCACAATGATGCACTTGGACAAAAAGGGCATATGCGTTTTTTCCTGAATATATTCAGGAAAAAACGCATACGCTCTTTTTGGCCAACCAAGCAAGCTTGCAAAGGAAATCTGCACTACAATGAAGTCTCACATCCCCCCGGTCAAAAGGGCCATCTGAAAAAAGTGTAAAATCCAGAAAGGCAGGACAGGCCATGGAGAACTGGGAGCCTTGTTATGCTGATGGGCGGGATGTAAATTGCCAGCAGACACTCGGGAGAAGTGTATGGTGTTTCCTGAAACATCTAAAAAACAAAGCAACAGAGCCTAGGGCACTTCCACTTATGGTCCTATAGCTTAGGGAAATTAAAATCAAAAAGACACAGCCACCCCAAACATTGGGACGCCTCTGTTTACAAGAACCTCGTTTACAGTACAAGTTCAACATCGCAGAAAGTGAAAAATGGATAAAGAAGTTGTGGTATTTACTTACAAAGCAATATCACTCAGCAATGAAATCTATGTCATCAGGCCCTTAGCAGCACAATGAGTGGATTCAGGTATGATGATTCTAACTGAAATAAGTCACACAGAAAAAGAAACATCATAAGATATCAGTAATACATGGAATGTAAACTTGGCTACACAGGAACTGAATTACAGAACAGAACAGGGTCTCAAATTTAGAAAACCAACTTATGCTTGCTTAAGGGGAAAGGTGAGTTGGGGTGCTGCATAAAACCAGAGATTGAAATGAGCACAGATAAAGTTCCTTAAGCCAAATATGGAATAGACAAGAGCTACTCCTTGCTCAACGAAATGGACTCAACACCCCATATTAAGCGCCTAAGAATGTACCTGACTAGTAAGTATCTTAAAACCTATGGATTGCTATATCTCCGAAAGAGAATCAAGCATGTGTACAGGGGCATAAACACAGCAGTGATAGGATTGGAGAGGTTCGGTGAGCAAATGAAGACCCTCTGAAGTCATATTGCATGGTACCCATTCCACGGGTTTCAACTACCCAGGTTTAAGGTATTCTTCCTTCAGCTAAAACATGCATGTGGAACCTAGAGTATGATCAACCATGTGATCGGGAAACGTGTTCAAATATGTCTCTGTTTTCGTACCCTGGTACTCGGGTGCAACATTCCAGACGCTTTACTAACACCCTCCCGACTTGGAGAGTCAGTCCCTTTAACCTCCTGTTTGGCCCAGTTTGCAATTTCTGCGGAAGATGAACAGGAATAGCGAGAACCAATGAGAGACTAGCTGGAGGTGTCTGGACGGGCAAATTTAACTCTCATTTCCCACCAGGAAGAGGAATTAACCAAAGGCTCAGCGTGCCCTGCCGGAACCAGATTAGGGCCTGAAGACATCCTGCGGTGTTGCGGCCAGCTCAAAAGAAAGCGAGTTGAAGAAAGGAGCTCAGGGGCACTGTAATTCACAAACCTGCAGACTTATAAATGACAGCTATCGTCCAAAAATATACTGAAGTAAGGCTGCCAAGAGGACTTGAAAGCAGGGCAGAATTGCAGGAAACCGATTTCAGGAGGTAGACTGGAATTGCATTGAAAGCATAGGAAAAGAGGCAGAACGTCCACAATGATGCACTTGGCCAAAAAGGGCGTATGTGTTTTTTCCTGAATATATTCAGGGAAAAACGCATACGCCCTTTTTGGCCAACCAAGCAAGCTTGCAAAGGAAATCTGCACTACAATGAAGTCTCACTTCCCCCCGGTCAAAAGGGCCATCTGAAAAAAGTGTAAAATCCAGAAAGGCAGGACAGGCCATGGAGAACTGGGAGCCTTGTTATGCTGACGGGCGGGATGTAAATTGCCAACAGACACTCGGGAGAAGTGTATGGTGTTTCCTGAAACATCTAAAAAACAAAGCAACAGAGCCTAGGGCACTTCCACTTATGGTCCTATAGCTTAGGGAAATTAAAATCAAAAAGACACAGCCACCCCAAAGTTTGGGACGCCTCTGTTTACAAGAACCTCGTTTACCGTACAAGTTCAACATCGCAGAAAGTGAAAAATGGATAAAGAAGTTGTGGTATTTACTTACAAAGCAATATCACTCAGCAATGAAATCTATGTCATCAGGCCCTTAGCAGCACAATGAGTGGATTCAGGTATGATGATTCTAACTGAAATAAGTCACACAGAAAAAGAAACATCATAAGATATCAGTAATACACGGAATGTAAACTTGGCTACACAGGAACTGAATTACAGAACAGAACAGGGTCTCAAATTTAGAAAACCAACTTATGCTTGCTTAAGGGGAAAGGTGAGTTGGGGTGCTGCATAAAACCAGAGATTGAAATGAGCACAGATAAAGTTCCTTAAGCCAAATATGGAATAGACAAGAGCTACTCCTTGCTCAACGAAATGGACTCAACACCCCATATTAAGCGCCTAAGAATGTACCTGACTAGTAAGTATCTTAAAACCTATGGATTGCTATATCTCCAAAAGAGAATCAAGCGTGTGTCCAGGGGCATAAATGCAGCAGTGATAGGATTGGAGAGGTTCGGTGAGCAAACAAAGACCCTTTGAAGTCATATTGCATGGTACCCATTCCACGGGTCTCAACTCTCCAGGTTTCAGGGATTCTTCCTTCAGCTAAAACATGCATGTGGAACCTAGAGTATGATCAACCATGTGATCGGGAAACGTGTTCAAATATGTCTCAGTTCTCGTACCCTGGTACTTGGGTGCAACATTCCAGACGCTTTACTAACACCCTCCCGACTTGGAGAGTCAGTCCCTTTAACCTCCTGTTTGGCCCAGTTTGCAATTTCTGCGGAAGATGAACAGGAATAGCGAGAACCAATGAGAGACTAGCTGGAGGTGTCTGGACGGGCAAATTTAACTCTCATTTCCCACCAGGAAGAGGAATTAACCAAAGGCTCAGCGTGCCCTGCCGGAACCAGATTAGGGCCTGAAGACATCCTGCGGTGTTGCGGCCAGCTCAAAAGAAAGCGAGTTGAAGAAAGGAGCTCAGGGGCACTGTAATTCACAAACCTGCAGACTTATAAATGACAGCTATCGTCCAAAAATATACTGAAGTAAGGCTGCCAAGAGGACTTGAAAGCAGGGCAGAATTGCAGGAAACCGATTTCAGGAGGTAGACTGGAATTGCATTGAAAGCATAGGAAAAGAGGCAGAACGTCCACAATGATGCACTTGGCCAAAAAGGGCGTATGTGTTTTTTCCTGAATATATTCAGGGAAAAACGCATACGCCCTTTTTGGCCAACCAAGCAAGCTTGCAAAGGAAATCTGCACTACAATGAAGTCTCACTTCCCCCCGGTCAAAAGGGCCATCTGAAAAAAGTGTAAAATCCAGAAAGGCAGGACAGGCCATGGAGAACTGGGAGCCTTGTTATGCTGACGGGCGGGATGTAAATTGCCAACAGACACTCGGGAGAAGTGTATGGTGTTTCCTGAAACATCTAAAAAACAAAGCAACAGAGCCTAGGGCACTTCCACTTATGGTCCTATAGCTTAGGGAAATTAAAATCAAAAAGACACAGCCACCCCAAAGTTTGGGACGCCTCTGTTTACAAGAACCTCGTTTACCGTACAAGTTCAACATCGCAGAAAGTGAAAAATGGATAAAGAAGTTGTGGTATTTACTTACAAAGCAATATCACTCAGCAATGAAATCTATGTCATCAGGCCCTTAGCAGCACAATGAGTGGATTCAGGTATGATGATTCTAACTGAAATAAGTCACACAGAAAAAGAAACATCATAAGATATCAGTAATACACGGAATGTAAACTTGGCTACACAGGAACTGAATTACAGAACAGAACAGGGTCTCAAATTTAGAAAACCAACTTATGCTTGCTTAAGGGTAAAGGTGAGTTGGGGTGCTGCATAAAACCAGAGATTGAAATGAGCACAGATAAAGTTCCTTAAGCCAAATATGGAATAGACAAGAGCTACTCCTTGCTCAACGAAATGGACTCAACACCCCATATTAAGCGCCTAAGAATGTACCTGACTAGTAAGTATCTTAAAACCTATGGATTGCTATATCTCCAAAAGAGAATCAAGCGTGTGTACAGGGGCATAAATGCAGCAGTGATAGGATTGGAGAGGTTCGGTGAGCAAACAAAGACCCTTTGAAGTCATATTGCATGGTACCCATTCCACGGGTCTCAACTCTCCAGGTTTCAGGGATTCTTCCTTCAGCTAACACATGCATGTGGAACCTAGAGTATGATCAACCATGTGATCGGGAAACGTGTTCAAATATGTCTCAGTTCTCGTACCCTGGTACTTGGGTGCAACATTCCAGACGCTTTACTAACACCCTCCCGACTTGGAGAGTCAGTCCCTTTAACCTCCTGTTTGGCCCAGTTTGCAATTTCTGCGGAAGATGAACAGGAATAGCGAGAACCAATGAGAGACTAGCTGGAGGTGTCTGGACGGGCAAATTTAACTCTCATTTCCCACCAGGAAGAGGAATTAACCAAAGGCTCAGCGTGCCGTGCCGGAACCAGATTAGGGCCTGAAGCCATCCTGCGGTGTTGCGGCCAGGTCACAAGAAAGCGAGTTGAAGAAAGGAGCTCAGGGGCACTGTCATTCACAAACCTGCAGACTTATAAATGACAGCTATCGTCCAAAAATATACTGAAGTAAGGCTGCCAAGAGGACTTGAAAGCGGGGCAGAATTGCAGGAAACCGATTTCAGGAGGTAGACTGGAATTACATTGAAAGCATAGGAAAAGAGGCAGAACGTCCACAATGATGAACTTGGCCAAAAAGGGCGTATGCGTTTTTTCCTGAATATATTCAGGAAAAAACGCATACGCCCTTTTTGGCCAACCAAGCAAACTTGCAAAGGAAATCTGCACTACAATGAAGTCTCACATCCCCCCGGTCAAAAGGGCCATCTGAAAAAAGTGTAAAATCCAGAAAGGCAGGACAGGCCATGGAGAACTGGGAGCCTTGTTATGCTGATGGGCGGGATGAAAATTGCCAGCAGACACTCGGGAGAAGTGTATGGTGTTTCCTGAAACATCTAAAAAACAAAGCAACAGAGCCTAGGGCACTTCCACTTATGGTCCTATAGCTTAGGGAAATTAAAATCAAAAAGACACAGCCACCCCAAACATTGGGACGCCTCTGTTTACAAGAACCTCGTTTACAGTACAAGTTCAACATCGCAGTAAGTGAAAAATGGATAAAGAAGTTGTGGTATTTACTTACAAAGCAATATCACTCAGCAATGAAATCTATGTCATCAGGCCCTTAGCAGCACAATGAGTGGATTCAGGTATGATGATTCTAACTGAAATAAGTCACACAGAAAAAGAAACATCATAAGATATCAGTAATACACGGAATGTAAACTTGGCTACACAGGAACTGAATTACAGAACAGAACAGGGTCTCAAATTTAGAAAACCAACTTATGCTTGCTTAAGGGGAAAGGTGAGTTGGGGTGCTGCATAAAACCAGAGATTGAAATGAGCACAGATAAAGTTCCTTAAGCCAAATATGGAATAGACAAGAGCTACTCCTTGCTCAACGAAATGGACTCAACACCGCATATTAAACGCCTAAGAATGTACCTGACTAGTAAGTATCTTAAAACCTATGGATGACTATGTCTCCGAAAGAGAATCAAGCATGTGTACAGGGGCATAAACGCAGCAGTGATAGGATTGGAGAGGTTCGGTGAGCAAATGAAGACCCTCTGAAGTCATATTGCATGGTACCCATTCCACGGGTTTCAACTACCCAGGTTTAAGGTATTCTTCCTTCAGCTAAAACATGCATGTGGAACCTAGAGTATGATCAACCATGTGATCGGGAAACGTGTTCAAATATGTCTCAGTTCTAGTACCCTGGTACTCGGGTGCAACATTCCAGACGCTTTACTAACACCCTCCCGACTTGGAGAGTCAGTCCCTTTAACCTCCTGTTTGGCCCAGTTTGCAATTTCTGCGGAAGATGAACAGGAATAGCGAGAACCAATGAGAGACTAGCTGGAGGTGTCTGGACGGGCAAATTTAACTCTCATTTCCCACCAGGAAGAGGAATTAACCAAAGGCTCAGCGTGCCGTGCCGGAACCAGATTAGGGCCTGAAGCCATCCTGCGGTGTTGCGGCCAGCTCAAAAGAAAGCGAGTTGAAGAAAGGAGCTCAGGGGCACTGTAATTCACAAACCTGCAGACTTATAAATGACAGCTATCGTCCAAAAATATACTGAAGTAAGGCTGCCAAGAGGACTTGAAAGCGGGGCAGAATTGCAGGAAACCGATTTCAGGAGGCAGACTGGAATTGCATTGAAAGCATAGGAAAAGAGGCAGAACGTCCACAATGATGCACTTGGCCAAAAAGGGCGTATGCGTTTTTTCCTGAATATATTCAAGAAAAAACGCATACGCCCTTTTTGGCCAACCAAGCAAGCTTGCAAAGGAAATCTGCACTACAATGAAGTCTCACATCCCCCCGGTCAAAAGGGCCATCTGAAAAAAGTGTAAAATCCAGAAAGGCAGGACAGGCCATGGAGAACTGGGAGCCTTGTTATGCTGATGGGCGGGATGTAAATTGCCAGCAGACACTCGGGAGAAGTGTATGGTGTTTCCTGAAACATCTAAAAAACAAAGCAACAGAGCCTAGGGCACTTCCACTTATGGTCCTATAGCTTAGGGAAATTAAAATCAAAAAGACACAGCCACCCCAAACATTGGGACGCCTCTGTTTACAAGAACCTCGTTTACAGTACAAGTTCAACATCGCAGAAAGTGAAAAATGGATAAAGAAGTTGTGGTATTTACTTACAAAGCAATATCACTCAGCAATGAAATCTATGTCATCAGGCCCTTAGCAGCACAATGAGTGGATTCAGGTATGATGATTCTAACTGAAATAAGTCACACAGAAAAAGAAACATCATAAGATATCAGTAATACACGGAATGTAAACTTGGCTACACAGGAACTGAATTACAGAACAGAACAGGGTCTCAAATTTAGAAAACCAACTTATGCTTGCTTAAGGGGAAAGGTGAGTTGGGGTGCTGCATAAAACCAGAGATTGAAATGAGCACAGATAAAGTTTCTTAAGCCAAATATGGAATAGACAAGAGCTACTCCTTGCTCAACGAAATGGACTCAACACCCCATATTAAGCGCCTAAGAATGTACCTGACTAGTAAGTATCTTAAAACCTATGGATTGCTATATCTCTGAAAGAGAATCAAGCATGTGTACAGGGGCATAAACGCAGCAGTGATAGGATTGGAGAGGTTCGGTGAGCAAATGAAGACCCTCTGAAGTCATATTGCATGGTACCCATTCCACGGGTTTCAACTACCCAGGTTTAAGGTATTCTTCCTTCAGCTAAAACATGCATGTGGAACCTAGAGTATGATCAACCATGTGATCGGGAAACGTGTTCAAATATGTCTCTGTTTTCGTACCCTGGTACTCGGGTGCAACATTCCAGACGCTTTACTAACACCCTCCCGACTTGGAGAGTCAGTCCCTTTAACCTCCTGTTTGGCCCAGTTTGCAATTTCTGCGGAAGATGAACAGGAATAGCGAGAACAAATGAGAGACTAGCTGGAGGTGTCTGGACGGGCAAATTTAACTCTCATTTCCCACCAGGAAGAGGAATTAACCAAAGGCTCAGCGTGCCCTGCCGGAACCAGATTAGGGCCTGAAGACATCCTGCGGTGTTGCGGCCAGCTCAAAAGAAAGCGAGTTGAAGAAAGGAGCTCAGGGGCACTGTAATTCACAAACCTGCAGACTTATAAATGACAGCTATCGTCCAAAAATATACTGAAGTAAGGCTGCCAAGAGGACTTGAAAGCAGGGCAGAATTGCAGGAAACCGATTTCAGGAGGTAGACTGGAATTGCATTGAAAGCATAGGAAAAGAGGCAGAACGTCCACAATGATGCACTTGGCCAAAAAGGGCGTATGTGTTTTTTCCTGAATATATTCAGGGAAAAACGCATACGCCCTTTTTGGCCAACCAAGCAAGCTTGCAAAGGAAATCTGCACTACAATGAAGTCTCACTTCCCCCCGGTCAAAAGGGCCATCTGAAAAAAGTGTAAAATCCAGAAAGGCAGGACAGGCCATGGAGAACTGGGAGCCTTGTTATGCTGACGGGCGGGATGTAAATTGCCAACAGACACTCGGGAGAAGTGTATGGTGTTTCCTGAAACATCTAAAAAACAAAGCAACAGAGCCTAGGGCACTTCCACTTATGGTCCTATAGCTTAGGGAAATTAAAATCAAAAAGACACAGCCACCCCAAAGTTTGGGACGCCTCTGTTTACAAGAACCTCGTTTACCGTACAAGTTCAACATTGCAGAAAGTGAAAAATGGATAAAGAAGTTGTGGTATTTACTTACAAAGCAATATCACTCAGCAATGAAATCTATGTCATCAGGCCCTTAGCAGCACAATGAGTGGATTCAGGTATGATGATTCTAACTGAAATAAGTCACACAGAAAAAGAAACATCATAAGATATCAGTAATACACGGAATGTAAACTTGGCTACACAGGAACTGAATTACAGAACAGAACAGGGTCTCAAATTTAGAAAACCAACTTATGCTTGCTTAAGGGGAAAGGTGAGTTGGGGTGCTGCATAAAACCAGAGATTGAAATGAGCACAGATAAAGTTCCTTAAGCCAAATATGGAATAGACAAGAGCTACTCCTTGCTCAACGAAATGGACTCAACACCCCATATTAAGCGCCTAAGAATGTACCTGACTAGTAAGTATCTTAAAACCTATGGATTGCTATATCTCCAAAAGAGAATCAAGCGTGTGTCCAGGGGCATAAATGCAGCAGTGATAGGATTGGAGAGGTTCGGTGAGCAAACAAAGACCCTTTGAAGTCATATTGCATGGTACCCATTCCACGGGTCTCAACTCTCCAGGTTTCAGGGATTCTTCCTTCAGCTAAAACATGCATGTGGAACCTAGAGTATGATCAACCATGTGATCGGGAAACGTGTTCAAATATGTCTCAGTTCTCGTACCCTGGTACTCGGGTGCAACATTCCAGACGCTTTACTAACACCCTCCCGACTTGGAGAGTCAGTCCCTTTAACCTCCTGTTTGGCCCAGTTTGCAATTTCTGCGGAAGATGAACAGGAATAGCGAGAACCAATGAGAGACTAGCTGGAGGTGTCTGGACGGGCAAATTTAACTCTCATTTCCCACCAGGAAGAGGAATTAAGCAAAGGCTCAGCATGCCGTGCCGGAACCAGATTAGGGCCTGAAGCCATCCTGCGGTGTTGCGGCCAGGTCACAAGAAAGCGAGTTGAAGAAAGGAGCTCAGGGGCACTGTAATTCACAAACCTGCAGAGTTATAAATGACAGCTATCGTCCAAAAATATACTGAAGTAAGGCTGCCAAGAGGACTTGAAAGCGGGGCAGAATTGCAGGAAACCGATTTCAGGAGGTAGACTGGAATTGCATTGAAAGCATAGGAAAAGAGGCAGAACGTCCACAATGATGCACTTGGCCAAAAAGGGCGTATGCGTTTTTTCCTGAATATATTCAGGAAAAAACGCATACGCCCTTTTTGGCCAACCAAGCAAGCTTGCAAAGGAAATCTGCACTACAATGAAGTCTCACTTCCCCCCGGTCAAAAGGGTCATCTGAAAAAAGTGTAAAATCCAGAAAGGCAGGACAGGCCATGGAGAACTGGGAGCCTTGTTATGCTGATGGGCGGGATGTAAATTGCCAGCAGACACTCGGGAGAAGTGTATGGTGTTTCCTGAAACATCTAAAAAACAAAGCAACAGAGCCTAGGGCACTTCCACTTATGGTCCTATAGCTTAGGGAAATTAAAATCAAAAAGACACAGCCACCCCAAACATTGGGACGCCTCTGTTTACAAGAACCTCGTTTACAGTACAAGTTCAACATCGCAGAAAGTGAAAAATGGATAAAGAAGTTGTGGTATTTACTTACAAAGCAATATCACTCAGCAATGAAATCTATGTCATCAGGCCCTTAGCAGCACAATGAGTGGATTCAGGTATGATGATTCTAACTGAAATAAGTCACACAGAAAAAGAAACATCATAAGATATCAGTAATACATGGAATGTAAACTTGGCTCCACAGGAACTGAATTACAGAACAGAACAGGGTCTCAAATTTAGAAAACCAACTTATGCTTGCTTAAGGGGAAAGGTGAGTTGGGGTGCTGCATAAAACCAGAGATTGAAATGAGCACAGATAAAGTTCCTTAAGCCAAATATGGAATAGACAAGAGCTACTCCTTGCTCAAAGAAATGGACTCAACACCGCATATTAAACGCCAAAGAATGTACCTGACTAGTAAGTATCTTAAAACCTATGGATTACTATGTCTCCGAAAGAGAATCAAGCATGTGTACAGGGGCATAAACGCAGCAGTGATAGGATTGGAGAGGTTCGGTGAGCAAATGAAGACCCTCTGAAGTCATATTGCATGGTACCCATTCCACGGGTTTCAACTACCCAGGTTTAAGGTATTCTTCCTTCAGCTAAAACATGCATGTGGAACCTAGAGTATGATCAACCATGTGATCGGGAAACGTGTTCAAATATGTCTCAGTTCTCGTACCCTGGTACTCGGGTGCAACATTCCAGACGCTTTACTAACACCCTCCCGACTTGGAGAGTCAGTCCCTTTAACCTCCTGTTTGGCCCAGTTTGCAATTTCTGCGGAAGATGAACAGGAATAGCGAGAACCAATGAGAGACTAGCTGGAGGTGTCTGGACGGGCAAATTTAACTCTCATTTCCCACCAGGAAGAGGAATTAACCAAAGGCTCAGCGTGCCGTGCCGGAACCAGATTAGGGCCTGAAGCCATCCTGCGGTGTTGCGGCCAGGTCACAAGAAAGCGAGTTGAAGAAAGGAGCTCAGGGGCACTGTCATTCACAAACCTGCAGACTTATAAATGACAGCTATCGTCCAAAAATATACTGAAGTAAGGCTGCCAAGAGGACTTGAAAGCGGGGCAGAATTGCAGGAAACCGATTTCAGGAGGTAGACTGGAATTGCATTGAAAGCATAGGAAAAGAGGCAGAACGTCCACAATGATGCACTTGGCCAAAAAGGGCGTATGCGTTTTTTCCTGAATATATTCAGGAAAAAACGCATATGCACTTTTTGGCCAACCAAGCAAACTTGCAAAGGAAATCTGCACTACAATGAAGTCTCACATCCCCCCGGTCAAAAGGGCCATCTGAAAAAAGTGTAAAATCCAGAAAGGCAGGACAGGCCATGGAGAACTGGGAGCCTTGTTATGCTGATGGGCGGGATGAAAATTGCCAGCAGACACTCGGGAGAAGTGTATGGTGTTTCCTGAAACATCTAAAAAACAAAGCAACAGAGCCTAGGGCACTTCCACTTATGGTCCTATAGCTTAGGGAAATTAAAATCAAAAAGACACAGCCACCCCAAACATTGGGACGCCTCTGTTTACAAGAACCTCGTTTACAGTACAAGTTCAACATCGCAGAAAGTGAAAAATGGATAAAGAAGTTGTGGTATTTACTTACAAAGCAATATCACTCAGCAATGAAATCTATGTCATCAGGCCCTTAGCAGCACAATGAGTGGATTCAGGTATGATGATTCTAACTGAAATAAGTCACACAGAAAAAGAAACATCATAAGATATCAGTAATACACGGAATGTAAACTTGGCTACACAGGAACTGAATTACAGAACAGAACAGGGTCTCAAATTTAGAAAACCAACTTATGCTTGCTTAAGGGGAAAGGTGAGTTGGGGTGCTGCATAAAACCAGAGATTGAAATGAGCACAGATAAAGTTCCTTAAGCCAAATATGGAATAGACAAGAGCTACTCCTTGCTCAACGAAATGGACTCAACACCCCATATTAAGCGCCTAAGAATGTACCTGACTAGTAAGTATCTTAAAACCTATGGATTGCTATATCTCCAAAAGAGAATCAAGCGTGTGTCCAGGGGCATAAATGCAGCAGTGATAGGATTGGAGAGGTTCGGTGAGCAAACAAAGACCCTTTGAAGTCATATTGCATGGTACCCATTCCACGGGTCTCAACTCTCCAGGTTTCAGGGATTCTTCCTTCAGCTAAAACATGCATGTGGAACCTAGAGTATGATCAACCATGTGATCGGGAAACGTGTTCAAATATGTCTCAGTTCTCGTACCCTGGTACTTGGGTGCAACATTCCAGACGCTTTACTAACACCCTCCCGACTTGGAGAGTCAGTCCCTTTAACCTCCTGTTTGGCCCAGTTTGCAATTTCTGCGGAAGATGAACAGGAATAGCGAGAACCAATGAGAGACTAGCTGGAGGTGTCTGGACGGGCAAATTTAACTCTCATTTCCCACCAGGAAGAGGAATTAACCAAAGGCTCAGCGTGCCCTGCCGGAACCAGATTAGGGCCTGAAGACATCCTGCGGTGTTGCGGCCAGCTCAAAAGAAAGCGAGTTGAAGAAAGGAGCTCAGGGGCACTGTAATTCACAAACCTGCAGACTTATAAATGACAGCTATCGTCCAAAAATATACTGAAGTAAGGCTGCCAAGAGGACTTGAAAGCGGGGCAGAATTGCAAGAAACCGATTTCAGGAGGTAGACTGGAATTGCATTGAAAGCATAGGAAAAGAGGCAGAACGTCCACAATGATGCACTTGGCCAAAAAGGGCGTATGCGTTTTTTCCTGAATATATTCAGGGAAAAACGCATATGCCCTTTTTGGCCAACCAAGCAAGCTTGCAAAGGAAATCTGCACTACAATGAAGTCTCACTTCCCCCCGGTCAAAAGGGCCATCTGAAAAAAGTGTAAAATCCAGAAAGGCAGGACAGGCCATGGAGAACTGGGAGCCTTGTTATGCTGACGGGCGGGATGTAAATTGCCAACAGACACTCGGGAGAAGTGTATGGTGTTTCCTGAAACATCTAAAAAACAAAGCAACAGAGCCTAGGGCACTTCCACTTATGGTCCTATAGCTTAGGGAAATTAAAATCAAAAAGACACAGCCACCCCAAAGTTTGGGACGCCTCTGTTTACAAGAACCTCGTTTACAGTACAAGTTCAACATCGCAGAAAGTGAAAAATGGATAAAGAAGTTGTGGTATTTACTTACAAAGCAATATCACTCAGCAATGAAATCTAGGTCATCAGGCCCTTAGCAGCACAATGAGTGGATTCAGGTATGATGATTCTAACTGAAATAAGTCACACAGAAAAAGAAACATCATAAGATATCAGTAATACACGGAATGTAAACTTGGCTACACAGGAACTGAATTACAGAACAGAACAGGGTCTCAAATTTAGAAAACCAACTTATGCTTGCTTAAGGGGAAAGGTGAGTTGGGGTGCTGCATAAAACCAGAGATTGAAATGAGCACAGATAAAGTTCCTTAAGCCAAATATGGAATAGACAAGAGCTACTCCTTGCTCAACGAAATGGACTCAACACCCCATATTAAGCGCCTAAGAATGTACCTGACTAGTAAGTATCTTAAAACCTATGGATTGCTATATCTCCAAAAGAGAATCAAGCGTGTGTCCAGGGGCATAAATGCAGCAGTGATAGGATTGGAGAGGTTCGGTGAGCAAACAAAGACCCTTTGAAGTCATATTGCATGGTACCCATTCCACGGGTCTCAACTCTCCAGGTTTCAGGGATTCTTCCTTCAGCTAAAACATGCATGTGGAACCTAGAGTATGATCAACCATGTGATCGGGAAACGTGTTCAAATATGTCTCAGTTCTCGTACCCTGGTACTTGGGTGCAACATTCCAGACGCTTTACTAACACCCTCCCGACTTGGAGAGTCAGTCCCTTTAACCTCCTGTTTGGCCCAGTTTGCAATTTCTGCGGAAGATGAACAGGAATAGCGAGAACCAATGAGAGACTAGCTGGAGGTGTCTGGACGGGCAAATTTAACTCTCATTTCCCACCAGGAAGAGGAATTAACCAAAGGCTCAGCGTGCCCTGCCGGAACCAGATTAGGGCCTGAAGACATCCTGCGGTGTTGCGGCCAGCTCAAAAGAAAGCGAGTTGAAGAAAGGAGCTCAGGGGCACTGTAATTCACAAACCTGCAGACTTATAAATGACAGCTATCGTCCAAAAATATACTGAAGTAAGGCTGCCAAGAGGACTTGAAAGCAGGGCAGAATTGCAGGAAACCGATTTCAGGAGGTAGACTGGAATTGCATTGAAAGCATAGGAAAAGAGGCAGAACGTCCACAATGATGCACTTGGCCAAAAAGGGCGTATGCGTTTTTTCCTGAATATATTCAGGGAAAATCGCATACGCCCTTTTTGGCCAACCAAGCAAGCTTGCAAAGGAAATCTGCACTACAATGAAGTCTCACTTCCCCCCGGTCAAAAGGGCCATCTGAAAAAAGTGTAAAATCCAGAAAGGCAGGACAGGCCATGGAGAACTGGGAGCCTTGTTATGCTGACGGGCGGGATGTAAATTGCCAACAGACACTCGGGAGAAGTGTATGGTGTTTCCTGAAACATCTAAAAAACAAAGCAACAGAGCCTAGGGCACTTCCACTTATGGTCCTATAGCTTAGGGAAATTAAAATCAAAAAGACACAGCCACCCCAAAGTTTGGGACGCCTCTGTTTACAAGAACCTCGTTTACAGTACAAGTTCAACATCGCAGAAAGTGAAAAATGGATAAAGAAGTTGTGGTATTTACTTACAAAGCAATATCACTCAGCAATGAAATCTAGGTCATCAGGCCCTTAGCAGCACAATGAGTGGATTCAGGTATGATGATTCTAACTGAAATAAGTCACACAGAAAAAGAAACATCATAAGATATCAGTAATACACGGAATGTAAACTTGGCTACACAGGAACTGAATTACAGAACAGAACAGGGTCTCAAATTTAGAAAACCAACTTATGCTTGCTTAAGGGGAAAGGTGAGTTGGGGTGCTGCATAAAACCAGAGATTGAAATGAGCACAGATAAAGTTCCTTAAGCCAAATATGGAATAGACAAGAGCTACTCCTTGCTCAACGAAATGGACTCAACACCGCATATTAAACGCCTAAGAATGTACCTGACTAGTAAGTATCTTAAAACCTATGGATTACTATGTCTCCGAAAGAGAATCAAGCATGTGTACAGGGGCATAAACGCAGCAGTGATAGGATTGGAGAGGTTCGGTGAGCAAATGAAGATCCTCAGAAGTCATATTGCATGGTACCCATTCCACGGGTTTCAACTACCCAGGTTTAAGGTATTCTTCCTTCAGCTAAAACATGCATGTGGAACCTAGAGTATGATCAACCATGTGATCGGGAAACGTGTTCAAATATGTCTCAGTTCTCGTACCCTGGTACTCGGGTGCAACATTCCAGACGCTTTACTAACACCCTCCCGACTTGGAGAGTCAGTCCCTTTAACCTCCTGTTTGGCCCAGTTTGCAATTTCTGCGGAAGATGAACAGGAATAGCGAGAACCAATGAGAGACTAGCTGGAGGTGTCTGGACGGGCAAATTTAACTCTCATTTCCCACCAGGAAGAGGAATTAAGCAAAGGCTCAGCATGCCGTGCCGGAACCAGATTAGGGCCTGAAGCCATCCTGCGGTGTTGCGGCCAGGTCACAAGAAAGCGAGTTGAAGAAAGGAGCTCAGGGGCACTGTAATTCACAAACCTGCAGAGTTATAAATGACAGCTATCGTCCAAAAATATACTGAAGTAAGGCTGCCAAGAGGACTTGAAAGCGGGGCAGAATTGCAGGAAACCGATTTCAGGAGGTAGACTGGAATTGCATTGAAAGCATAGGAAAAGAGGCAGAACGTCCACAATGATGCACTTGGCCAAAAAGGGCGTATGCGTTTTTTCCTGAATATATTCAGGGAAAAACGCATACGCCCTTTTTGGCCAACCAAGCAAGCTTGCAAAGGAAATCTGCACTACAATGAAGTCTCACTTCCCCCCGGTCAAAAGGGTCATCTGAAAAAAGTGTAAAATCCAGAAAGGCAGGACAGGCCATGGAGAACTGGGAGCCTTGTTATGCTGATGGGCGGGATGTAAATTGCCAGCAGACACTCGGGAGAAGTGTATGGTGTTTCCTGAAACATCTAAAAAACAAAGCAACAGAGCCTAGGGCACTTCCACTTATGGTCCTATAGCTTAGGGAAATTAAAATCAAAAAGACACAGCCACCCCAAACATTGGGACGCCTCTGTTTACAAGAACCTCGTTTACAGTACAAGTTCAACATCGCAGAAAGTGAAAAATGGATAAAGAAGTTGTGGTATTTACTTACAAAGCAATATCACTCAGCAATGAAATCTATGTCATCAGGCCCTTAGCAGCACAATGAGTGGATTCAGGTATGATGATTCTAACTGAAATAAGTCACACAGAAAAAGAAACATCATAAGATATCAGTAATACATGGAATGTAAACTTGGCTCCACAGGAACTGAATTACAGAACAGAACAGGGTCTCAAATTTAGAAAACCAACTTATGCTTGCTTAAGGGGAAAGGTGAGTTGGGGTGCTGCATAAAACCAGAGATTGAAATGAGCACAGATAAAGTTCCTTAAGCCAAATATGGAATAGACAAGAGCTACTCCTTGCTCAAAGAAATGGACTCAACACCGCATATTAAACGCCAAAGAATGTACCTGACTAGTAAGTATCTTAAAACCTATGGATTACTATGTCTCCGAAAGAGAATCAAGCATGTGTACAGGGGCATAAACGCAGCAGTGATAGGATTGGAGAGGTTCGGTGAGCAAATGAAGACCCTCTGAAGTCATATTGCATGGTACCCATTCCACGGGTTTCAACTACCCAGGTTTAAGGTATTCTTCCTTCAGCTAAAACATGCATGTGGAACCTAGAGTATGATCAACCATGTGATCGGGAAACGTGTTCAAATATGTCTCAGTTCTCGTACCCTGGTACTCGGGTGCAACATTCCAGACGCTTTACTAACACCCTCCCGACTTGGAGAGTCAGTCCCTTTAACCTCCTGTTTGGCCCAGTTTGCAATTTCTGCGGAAGATGAACAGGAATAGCGAGAACCAATGAGAGACTAGCTGGAGGTGTCTGGACGGGCAAATTTAACTCTCATTTCCCACCAGGAAGAGGAATTAACCAAAGGCTCAGCGTGCCGTGCCGGAACCAGATTAGGGCCTGAAGCCATCCTGCGGTGTTGCGGCCAGGTCACAAGAAAGCGAGTTGAAGAAAGGAGCTCAGGGGCACTGTCATTCACAAACCTGCAGACTTATAAATGACAGCTATCGTCCAAAAATATACTGAAGTAAGGCTGCCAAGAGGACTTGAAAGCGGGGCAGAATTGCAGGAAACCGATTTCAGGAGGTAGACTGGAATTGCATTGAAAGCATAGGAAAAGAGGCAGAACGTCCACAATGATGCACTTGGCCAAAAAGGGCGTATGCGTTTTTTCCTGAATATATTCAGGAAAAAACGCATATGCACTTTTTGGCCAACCAAGCAAACTTGCAAAGGAAATCTGCACTACAATGAAGTCTCACATCCCCCCGGTCAAAAGGGCCATCTGAAAAAAGTGTAAAATCCAGAAAGGCAGGACAGGCCATGGAGAACTGGGAGCCTTGTTATGCTGATGGGCGGGATGAAAATTGCCAGCAGACACTCGGGAGAAGTGTATGGTGTTTCCTGAAACATCTAAAAAACAAAGCAACAGAGCCTAGGGCACTTCCACTTATGGTCCTATAGCTTAGGGAAATTAAAATCAAAAAGACACAGCCACCCCAAACATTGGGACGCCTCTGTTTACAAGAACCTCGTTTACAGTACAAGTTCAACATCGCAGAAAGTGAAAAATGGATAAAGAAGTTGTGGTATTTACTTACAAAGCAATATCACTCAGCAATGAAATCTAGGTCATCAGGCCCTTAGCAGCACAATGAGTGGATTCAGGTATGATGATTCTAACTGAAATAAGTCACACAGAAAAAGAAACATCATAAGATATCAGTAATACACGGAATGTAAACTTGGCTACACAGGAACTGAATTACAGAACAGAACAGGGTCTCAAATTTAGAAAACCAACTTATGCTTGCTTAAGGGGAAAGGTGAGTTGGGGTGCTGCATAAAACCAGAGATTGAAATGAGCACAGATAAAGTTCCTTAAGCCAAATATGGAATAGACAAGAGCTACTCCTTGCTCAACGAAATGGACTCAACACCCCATATTAAGCGCCTAAGAATGTACCTGACTAGTAAGTATCTTAAAACCTATGGATTGCTATATCTCCAAAAGAGAATCAAGCGTGTGTCCAGGGGCATAAATGCAGCAGTGATAGGATTGGAGAGGTTCGGTGAGCAAACAAAGACCCTTTGAAGTCATATTGCATGGTACCCATTCCACGGGTCTCAACTCTCCAGGTTTCAGGGATTCTTCCTTCAGCTAAAACATGCATGTGGAACCTAGAGTATGATCAACCATGTGATCGGGAAACGTGTTCAAATATGTCTCAGTTCTCGTACCCTGGTACTTGGGTGCAACATTCCAGACGCTTTACTAACACCCTCCCGACTTGGAGAGTCAGTCCCTTTAACCTCCTGTTTGGCCCAGTTTGCAATTTCTGCGGAAGATGAACAGGAATAGCGAGAACCAATGAGAGACTAGCTGGAGGTGTCTGGACGGGCAAATTTAACTCTCATTTCCCACCAGGAAGAGGAATTAACCAAAGGCTCAGCGTGCCCTGCCGGAACCAGATTAGGGCCTGAAGACATCCTGCGGTGTTGCGGCCAGCTCAAAAGAAAGCGAGTTGAAGAAAGGAGCTCAGGGGCACTGTAATTCACAAACCTGCAGACTTATAAATGACAGCTATCGTCCAAAAATATACTGAAGTAAGGCTGCCAAGAGGACTTGAAAGCAGGGCAGAATTGCAGGAAACCGATTTCAGGAGGTAGACTGGAATTGCATTGAAAGCATAGGAAAAGAGGCAGAACGTCCACAATGATGCACTTGGCCAAAAAGGGCGTATGCGTTTTTTCCTGAATATATTCAGGGAAAATCGCATACGCCCTTTTTGGCCAACCAAGCAAGCTTGCAAAGGAAATCTGCACTACAATGAAGTCTCACTTCCCCCCGGTCAAAAGGGCCATCTGAAAAAAGTGTAAAATCCAGAAAGGCAGGACAGGCCATGGAGAACTGGGAGCCTTGTTATGCTGACGGGCGGGATGTAAATTGCCAACAGACACTCGGGAGAAGTGTATGGTGTTTCCTGAAACATCTAAAAAACAAAGCAACAGAGCCTAGGGCACTTCCACTTATGGTCCTATAGCTTAGGGAAATTAAAATCAAAAAGACACAGCCACCCCAAAGTTTGGGACGCCTCTGTTTACAAGAACCTCGTTTACAGTACAAGTTCAACATCGCAGAAAGTGAAAAATGGATAAAGAAGTTGTGGTATTTACTTACAAAGCAATATCACTCAGCAATGAAATCTAGGTCATCAGGCCCTTAGCAGCACAATGAGTGGATTCAGGTATGATGATTCTAACTGAAATAAGTCACACAGAAAAAGAAACATCATAAGATATCAGTAATACACGGAATGTAAACTTGGCTACACAGGAACTGAATTACAGAACAGAACAGGGTCTCAAATTTAGAAAACCAACTTATGCTTGCTTAAGGGGAAAGGTGAGTTGGGGTGCTGCATAAAACCAGAGATTGAAATGAGCACAGATAAAGTTCCTTAAGCCAAATATGGAATAGACAAGAGCTACTCCTTGCTCAACGAAATGGACTCAACACCGCATATTAAACGCCTAAGAATGTACCTGACTAGTAAGTATCTTAAAACCTATGGATTACTATGTCTCCGAAAGAGAATCAAGCATGTGTACAGGGGCATAAACGCAGCAGTGATAGGATTGGAGAGGTTCGGTGAGCAAATGAAGATCCTCTGAAGTCATATTGCATGGTACCCATTCCACGGGTTTCAACTACCCAGGTTTAAGGTATTCTTCCTTCAGCTAAAACATGCATGTGGAACCTAGAGTATGATCAACCATGTGATCGGGAAACGTGTTCAAATATGTCTCAGTTCTCGTACCCTGGTACTCGGGTGCAACATTCCAGACGCTTTACTAACACCCTCCCGACTTGGAGAGTCAGTCCCTTTAACCTCCTGTTTGGCCCAGTTTGCAATTTCTGCGGAAGATGAACAGGAATAGCGAGAACCAATGAGAGACTAGCTGGAGGTGTCTGGACGGGCAAATTTAACTCTCATTTCCCACCAGGAAGAGGAATTAACCAAAGGCTCAGCATGCCGTGCCGGAACCAGATTAGGGCCTGAAGCCATCCTGCGGTGTTGCGGCCAGCTCAAAAGAAAGCGAGTTGAAGAAAGGAGCTCAGGGGCACTGTAATTCACAAACCTGCAGAGTTATAAATGACAGCTATCGTCCAAAAATATACTGAAGTAAGGCTGCCAAGAGGACTTGAAAGCGGGGCAGAATTGCAGGAAACCGATTTCAGGAGGTAGACTGGAATTGCATTGAAAGCATAGGAAAAGAGGCAGAACGTCCACAATGATGCACTTGGCCAAAAAGGGCGTATGCGTTTTTTCCTGAATATATTCAGGAAAAAACGCATACGCCCTTTTTGGCCAACCAAGCAAGCTTGCAAAGGAAATCTGCACTACAATGAAGTCTCACTTCCCCCCGGTCAAAAGGGTCATCTGAAAAAAGTGTAAAATCCAGAAAGGCAGGACAGGCCATGGAGAACTGGGAGCCTTGTTATGCTGATGGGCGGGATGTAAATTGCCAGCAGACACTCGGGAGAAGTGTATGGTGTTTCCTGAAACATCTAAAAAACAAAGCAACAGAGCCTAGGGCACTTCCACTTATGGTCCTATAGCTTAGGGAAATTAAAATCAAAAAGACACAGCCACCCCAAACATTGGGACGCCTCTGTTTACAAGAACCTCGTTTACAGTACAAGTTCAACATCGCAGAAAGTGAAAAATGGATAAAGAAGTTGTGGTATTTACTTACAAAGCAATATCACTCAGCAATGAAATCTAGGTCATCAGGCCCTTAGCAGCACAATGAGTGGATTCAGGTATGATGATTCTAACTGAAATAAGTCACACAGAAAAAGAAACATCATAAGATATCAGTAATACACGGAATGTAAACTTGGCTACACAGGAACTGAATTACAGAACAGAACAGGGTCTCAAATTTAGAAAACCAACTTATGCTTGCTTAAGGGGAAAGGTGAGTTGGGGTGCTGCATAAAACCAGAGATTGAAATGAGCACAGATAAAGTTCCTTAAGCCAAATATGGAATAGACAAGAGCTACTCCTTGCTCAACGAAATGGACTCAACACCCCATATTAAGCGCCTAAGAATGTACCTGACTAGTAAGTATCTTAAAACCTATGGATTGCTATATCTCCAAAAGAGAATCAAGCGTGTGTCCAGGGGAATAAATGCAGCAGTGATAGGATTGGAGAGGTTCGGTGAGCAAAGAAAGACCCTTTGAAGTCATATTGCATGGTACCCATTCCACGGGTCTCAACTCTCCAGGTTTCAGGGATTCTTCCTTCAGCTAAAACATGCATGTGGAACCTAGAGTATGATCAACCATGTGATCGGGAAACGTGTTCAAATATGTCTCAGTTCTCGTACCCTGGTACTTGGGTGCAACATTCCAGACGCTTTACTAACACCCTCCCGACTTGGAGAGTCAGTCCCTTTAACCTCCTGTTTGGCCCAGTTTGCAATTTCTGCGGAAGATGAACAGGAATAGCGAGAACCAATGAGAGACTAGCTGGAGGTGTCTGGACGGGCAAATTTAACTCTCATTTCCCACCAGGAAGAGGAATTAACCAAAGGCTCAGCGTGCCGTGCCAGAACCAGATTAGGGCCTGAAGCCATCCTGCGGTGTTGCGGCCAGCTCAAAAGAAAGCGAGTTGAAGAAAGGAGCTCAGGGGCACTGTAATTCACAAACCTGCAGAGTTATAAATGACAGCTATCGTCCAAAAATATACTGAAGTAAGGCTGCCAAGAGGACTTGAAAGCGGGGCAGAATTGCAGGAAACCGATTTCAGGAGGTAGACTGGAATTGCATTGAAAGCATAGGAAAAGAGGCAGAACGTCCACAATGATGCACTTGGCCAAAAAGGGCGTATGTGTTTTTTCCTGAATATATTCAGGGAAAATCGCATACGCCCTTTTTGGCCAACCAAGCAAGCTTGCAAAGGAAATCTGCACTACAATGAAGTCTCACTTCCCCCCGGTCAAAAGGGCCATCTGAAAAAAGTGTAAAATCCAGAAAGGCAGGACAGGCCACGGAGAACTGGGAGCCTTGTTATGCTGACGGGCGGGATGTAAATTGCCAACAGACACTCGGGAGAAGTGTATGGTGTTTCCTGAAACATCTAAAAAACAAAGCAACAGAGCCTAGGGCACTTCCACTTATGGTCCTATAGCTTAGGGAAATTAAAATCAAAAAGACACAGCCACCCCAAAGTTTGGGACGCCTCTGTTTACAAGAACCTCGTTTACCGTACAAGTTCAACATCGCAGAAAGTGAAAAATGGATAAAGAAGTTGTGGTATTTACTTACAAAGCAATATCACTCAGCAATGAAATCTATGTCATCAGGCCCTTAGCAGCACAATGAGTGGATTCAGGTATGATGATTCTAACTGAAATAAGTCACACAGAAAAAGAAACATCATAAGATATCAGTAATACACGGAATGTAAACTTGGCTACACAGGAACTGAATTACAGAACAGAACAGGGTCTCAAATTTAGAAAACCAACTTATGCTTGCTTAAGGGGAAAGGTGAGTTGGGGTGCTGCATAAAACCAGAGATTGAAATGAGCACAGATAAAGTTCCTTAAGCCAAATATGGAATAGACAAGAGCTACTCCTTGCTCAACGAAATGGACTCAACACCGCATATTAAACGCCTAAGAATGTACCTGACTAGTAAGTATCTTAAAACCTATGGATTACTATGTCTCCGAAAGAGAATCAAGCATGTGTACAGGGGCATAAACGCAGCAGTGATAGGATTGGAGAGGTTCGGTGAGCAAATGAAGATCCTCTGAAGTCATATTGCATGGTACCCATTCCACGGGTTTCAACTACCCAGGTTTAAGGTATTCTTCCTTCAGCTAAAACATGCATGTGGAACCTAGAGTATGATCAACCATGTGATCGGGAAACGTGTTCAAATATGTCTCAGTTCTCGTACCCTGGTACTCGGGTGCAACATTCCAGACGCTTTACTAACACCCTCCCGACTTGGAGAGTCAGTCCCTTTAACCTCCTGTTTGGCCCAGTTTGCAATTTCTGCGGAAGATGAACAGGAATAGCGAGAACCAATGAGAGACTAGCTGGAGGTGTCTGGACGGGCAAATTTAACTCTCATTTCCCACCAGGAAGAGGAATTAACCAAAGGCTCAGCATGCCGTGCCGGAACCAGATTAGGGCCTGAAGCCATCCTGCGGTGTTGCGGCCAGCTCAAAAGAAAGCGAGTTGAAGAAAGGAGCTCAGGGGCACTGTAATTCACAAACCTGCAGACTTATAAATGACAGCTATCGTCCAAAAATATACTGAAGTAAGGCTGCCAAGAGGACTTGAAAGCGGGGCAGAATTGCAGGAAACCGATTTCAGGAGGTAGACTGGAATTGCATTGAAAGCATAGGAAAAGAGGCAGAACGTCCACAATGATGCACTTGGCCAAAAAGGGCGTATGCGTTTTTTCCTGAATATATTCAGGAAAAAACGCATACGCCCTTTTTGGCCAACCAAGCAAGCTTGCAAAGGAAATCTGCACTACAATGAAGTCTCACTTCCCCCCGGTCAAAAGGGTCATCTGAAAAAAGTGTAAAATCCAGAAAGGCAGGACAGGCCATGGAGAACTGGGAGCCTTGTTATGCTGATGGGCGGGATGTAAATTGCCAGCAGACACTCGGGAGAAGTGTATGGTGTTTCCTGAAACATCTAAAAAACAAAGCAACAGAGCCTAGGGCACTTCCACTTATGGTCCTATAGCTTAGGGAAATTAAAATCAAAAAGACACAGCCACCCCAAACATTGGGACGCCTCTGTTTACAAGAACCTCGTTTACAGTACAAGTTCAACATCGCAGAAAGTGAAAAATGGATAAAGAAGTTGTGGTATTTACTTACAAAGCAATATCACTCAGCAATGAAATCTATGTCATCAGGCCCTTAGCAGCACAATGAGTGGATTCAGGTATGATGATTCTAACTGAAATAAGTCACGCAGAAAAAGAAACATCATAAGATATCAGTAATACACGGAATGTAAACTTGGCTACACAGGAACTGAATTACAGAACAGAACAGGGTCTCAAATTTAGAAAACCAACTTATGCTTGCTTAAGGGGAAAGGTGAGTTGGGGTGCTGCATAAAACCAGAGATTGAAATGAGCACAGATAAAGTTCCTTAAGCCAAATATGGAATAGACAAGAGCTACTCCTTGCTCAACGAAATGGACTCAACACCCCATATTAAGCGCCTAAGAATGTACCTGACTAGTAAGTATCTTAAAACCTATGGATTGCTATATCTCCAAAAGAGAATCAAGCGTGTGTCCAGGGGCATAAATGCAGCAGTGATAGGATTGGAGAGGTTCGGTGAGCAAACAAAGACCCTTTGAAGTCATATTGCATGGTACCCATTCCACGGGTCTCAACTCTCCAGGTTTCAGGGATTCTTCCTTCAGCTAAAACATGCATGTGGAACCTAGAGTATGATCAACCATGTGATCGGGAAACGTGTTCAAATATGTCTCAGTTCTCGTACCCTGGTACTCGGGTGCAACATTCCAGACGCTTTACTAACACCCTCCCGACTTGGAGAGTCAGTCCCTTTAACCTCCTGTTTGGCTCAGTTTGCAATTTCTGCGGAAGATGAACAGGAATAGCGAGAACCAATGAGAGACTAGCTGGAGGTGTCTGGACGGGCAAATTTAACTCTCATTTCCCACCAGGAAGAGGAATTAACCAAAGGCTCAGCGTGCCGTGCCAGAACCAGATTAGGGCCTGAAGCCATCCTGCGGTGTTGCGGCCAGCTCAAAAGAAAGCGAGTTGAAGAAAGGAGCTCAGGGGCACTGTAATTCACAAACCTGCAGAGTTATAAATGACAGCTATCGTCCAAAAATATACTGAAGTAAGGCTGCCAAGAGGACTTGAAAGCGGGGCAGAATTGCAGGAAACCGATTTCAGGAGGTAGACTGGAATTGCATTGAAAGCATAGGAAAAGAGGCAGAACGTCCACAATGATGCACTTGGCCAAAAAGGGCGTATGCGTTTTTTCCTGAATATATTCAGGAAAAAACGCATACGCTCTTTTTGGCCAACCAAGCAAGCTTGCAAAGGAAATCTGCACTACAATGAAGTCTCACATCCCCCCGGTCAAAAGGGCCATCTGAAAAAAGTGTAAAATCCAGAAAGGCAGGACAGGCCATGGAGAACTGGGAGCCTTGTTATGCTGATGGGCGGGATGTAAATTGCCAGCAGACACTCGGGAGAAGTGTATGGTGTTTCCTGAAACATCTAAAAAACAAAGCAACAGAGCCTAGGGCACTTCCACTTATGGTCCTATAGCTTAGGGAAATTAAAATCAAAAAGACACAGCCACCCCAAACATTGGGACGCCTCTGTTTACAAGAACCTCGTTTACAGTACAAGTTCAACATCGCAGAAAGTGAAAAATGGATAAAGAAGTTGTGGTATTTACTTACAAAACAATATCACTCAGCAATGAAATCTATGTCATCAGGCCCTTAGCAGCACAATGAGTGGATTCAGGTATGATGATTCTAACTGAAATAAGTCACACAGAAAAAGAAACATCATAAGATATCAGTAATACACGGAATGTAAACTTGGCTACACAGGAACTGAATTACAGAACAGAACAGGGTCTCAAATTTAGAAAACCAACTTATGCTTGCTTAAGGGGAAAGGTGAGTTGGGGTGCTGCATAAAACCAGAGATTGAAATGAGCACAGATAAAGTTCCTTAAGCCAAATATGGAATAGACAAGAGCTACTCCTTGCTCAACGAAATGGACTCAACACCGCATATTAAACGCCTAAGAATGTACCTGACTAGTAAGTATCTTAAAACCTATGGATTACTATGTCTCCGAAAGAGAATCAAGCATGTGTACAGGGGCATAAACGCAGCAGTGATAGGATTGGAGAGGTTCGGTGAGCAAATGAAGATCCTCTGAAGTCATATTGCATGGTACCCATTCCACGGGTTTCAACTACCCAGGTTTAAGGTATTCTTCCTTCAGCTAAAACATGCATGTGGAACCTAGAGTATGATCAACCATGTGATCGGGAAACGTGTTCAAATATGTCTCAGTTCTCGTACCCTGGTACTCGGGTGCAACATTCCAGACGCTTTACTAACACCCTCCTGACTTGGAGAGTCAGTCCCTTTAACCTCCTGTTTGGCCCAGTTTGCAATTTCTGTGGAAGATGAACAGGAATAGCGAGAACCAATGAGAGACTAGCTGGAGGTGTCTGGACGGGCAAATTTAACTCTCATTTCCCACCAGGAAGAGGAATTAACCAAAGGCTCAGCATGCCGTGCCGGAACCAGATTAGGGCCTGAAGCCATCCTGCGGTGTTGCGGCCAGCTCAAAAGAAAGCGAGTTGAAGAAAGGAGCTCAGGGGCACTGTAATTCACAAACCTGCAGACTTATAAATGACAGCTATCGTCCAAAAATATACTGAAGTAAGGCTGCCAAGAGGACTTGAAAGCGGGGCAGAATTGCAGGAAACCGATTTCAGGAGGCAGACTGGAATTGCATTGAAAGCATAGGAAAAGAGGCAGAACGTCCACAATGATGCACTTGGCCAAAAAGGGCGTATGCGTTTTTTCCTGAATATATTCAGGAAAAAACGCATACACCCTTTTTGGCCAACCAAGCAAGCTTGCAAAGGAAATCTGCACTACAATGAAGTCTCACTTCCCCCCGGTCAAAAGGGCCATCTGAAAAAAGTGTAAAATCCAGAAAGGCAGGACAGGCCATGGAGAACTGGGAGCCTTGTTATGCTGATGGGCGGGATGTAAATTGCCAACAGACACTCGGGAGAAGTGTATGGTGTTTCCTGAAACATCTAAAAAACAAAGCAACAGAGCCTAGGGCACTTCCACTTATGGTCCTATAGCTTAGGGAAATTAAAATCAAAAAGACACAGCCACCCCAAAGTTTGGGACGCCTCTGTTTACAAGAACCTCGTTTACCGTACAAGTTCAACATCGCAGAAAGTGAAAAATGGATAAAGAAGTTGTGGTATTTACTTACAAAGCAATATCACTCAGCAATGAAATCTATGTCATCAGGCCCTTAGCAGCACAATGAGTGGATTCAGGTATGATGATTCTAACTGAAATAAGTCACACAGAAAAAGAAACATCATAAGATATCAGTAATACACGGAATGTAAACTTGGCTACACAGGAACTGTATTACAGAACAGAACAGGGTCTCAAATTTAGAAAACCAACTTATGCTTGCTTAAGGGTAAAGGTGAGTTGGGGTGCTGCATAAAACCAGAGATTGAAATGAGCACAGATAAAGTTCCTTAAGCCAAATATGGAATAGACAAGAGCTACTCCTTGCTCAACGAAATGGACTCAACACCCCATATTAAACGCCTAAGAATGTACCTGACTAGTAAGTATCTTAAAACCTATGGATTGCTATGTCTCCGAAAGAGAATCAAGCATGTGTACAGGGGCATAAACGCAGCAGTGATAGGATTGGAGAGGTTCGGTGAGCAAATGAAGACCCTTTGAAGTCATATTGCATGGTACCCATTCCACGGGTTTCAACTACCCAGGTTTAAGGTATTCTTCCTTCAGCTAAAACATGCATGTGGAACCTAGAGTATGATCAACCATGTGATCGGGAGACGTGTTCAAATATGTCTCAGTTTTCGTACCCTGGTACTCGGGTGCAACATTCCAGACGCTTTACTAACACCCTCCTGACTTGGAGAGTCAGTCCCTTTAACCTCCTGTTTGGCCCAGTTTGCAATTTCTGCGGAAGATGAACAGGAATAGCGAGAACCAATGAGAGACTAGCTGGAGGTGTCTGGACGGGCAAATTTAACTCTCATTTCCCACCAGGAAGAGGAATTAACCAAAGGCTCAGCGTGCCGTGCCGGAACCAGATTAGGGCCTGAAGCCATCCTGCGGTGTTGCGGCCAGCTCAAAAGAAAGCGAGTTGAAGAAAGGAGCTCAGGGGCACTGTAATTCACAAACCTGCAGACTTATAAATGACAGCTATCGTCCAAAAATATACTGAAGTAAGGCTGCCAAGAGGACTTGAAAGCGGGGCAGAATTGCAGGAAACCGATTTCAGGAGGTAGACTGGAATTGCATTGAAAGCATAGGAAAAGAGGCAGAACGTCCACAATGATGCACTTGGCCAAAAAGGGCGTATGCGTTTTTTCCTGAATATATTCAGGAAAAAACGCATACGCCCTTTTTGGCCAACCAAGCAAGCTTGCAAAGGAAATCTGCACTACAATGAAGTCTCACTTCCCCCCGGTCAAAAGGGCCATCTGAAAAAAGTGTAAAATCCAGAAAGACAGGACAGGCCATGGAGAACTGGGAGCCTTGTTATGCTGATGGGCGGGATGTAAATTGCCAACAGACACTCGGGAGAAGTGTATGGTGTTTCCTGAAACATCTAAAAAACAAAGCAACAGAGCCTAGGGCACTTCCACTTATGGTCCTATAGCTTAGGGAAATTAAAATCAAAAAGACACAGCCACCCCAAAGTTTGGGACGCCTCTGTTTACAAGAACCTCGTTTACAGTACAAGTTCAACATCGCAGAAAGTGAAAAATGGATAAAGAAGTTGTGGTATTTACTTACAAAGCAATATCACTCAGCAATGAAATCTATGTCATCAGGCCCTTAGCAGCACAATGAGTGGATTCAGGTATGATGATTCTAACTGAAATAAGTCACACAGAAAAAGAAACATCATAAGATATCAGTAATACACGGAATGTAAACTTGGCTACACAGGAACTGAATTACAGAACAGAACAGGGTCTCAAATTTAGAAAACCAACTTATGCTTGCTTAAGGGGAAAGGTGAGTTGGGGTGCTGCATAAAACCAGAGATTGAAATGAGCACAGATAAAGTTCCTTAAGCCAAATATGGAATAGACAAGAGCTACTCCTTGCTCAACGAAATGGACTCAACACCCCATATTAAACGCTTAAGAATGTACCTGACTAGTAAGTATCTTAAAACCTATGGATTGCTATGTCTCCGAAAGAGAATCAAGCATGTGTACAGGGGCATAAACGCAGCAGTGATAGGATTGGAGAGGTTCGGTGAGCAAATGAAGACCCTTTGAAGTCATATTGCATGGTACCCATTCCACGGGTTTCAACTACCCAGGTTTAAGGTATTCTTTCTTCAGCTAAAACATGCATGTGGAACCTAGAGTATGATCAACCATGTGATCGGGAGACGTGTTCAAATATGTCTCAGTTTTCGTACCCTGGTACTCGGGTGCAACATTCCAGACGCTTTACTAACACCCTCCCGACTTGGAGAGTCAGTCCCTTTAACCTCCTGTTTGGCCCAGTTTGCAATTTCTGCGGAAGATGAACAGGAATAGCGAGAACCAATGAGAGACTAGCTGGAGGTGTCTGCACGGGCAAATTTAACTCTCATTTCCCACCAGGAAGAGGAATTAACCAAAGGCTCAGCGTGCCGTGCCGGAACCAGATTAGGGCCTGAAGCCATCCTGCGGTGTTGCGGCCAGCTCAAAAGAAAGCGAGTTGAAGAAAGGAGCTCAGGGGCACTGTAATTCACAAACCTGCAGACTTATAAATGACAGCTATCGTCCAAAAATATACTGAAGTAAGGCTGCCAAGAGGACTTGAAAGCGGGGCAGAATTGCAGGAAACCGATTTCAGGAGGTAGACTGGAATTGCATTGAAAGCATAGGAAAAGAGGCAGAACGTCCACAATGATGCACTTGGCCAAAAAGGGCGTATGCGTTTTTTCCTGAATATATTCAGGAAAAAACGCATACGCCCTTTTTGGCCAACCAAGCAAGCTTGCAAAGGAAATCTGCACTACAATGAAGTCTCACTTCCCCCCGGTCAAAAGGGCCATCTGAAAAAAGTGTAAAATCCAGAAAGGCAGGACAGGCCATGGAGAACTGGGAGCCTTGTTATGCTGATGGGCGGGATGTAAATTGCCAACAGCCACTGGTGAGAAGTGTATGGTGTTTCCTGAAACATCTAAAAAACAAAGCAACAGAGCCTAGGGCACTTCCACTTATGGTCCTATAGCTTAGGGAAATTAAAATCAAAAAGACACAGCCACCCCAAACATTGGGACGCCTCTGTTTACAAGAACCTCGTTTACAGTACAAGTTCAACATCACAGAAAGTGAAAAATGGATAAAGAAGTTGTGGTATTTACTTACAAAGCAATGAAATCTATGTCATCAGGCCCTTAGCAGCACAATGAGTGGATTCAGGTATGATGATTCTAACTGAAATAAGTCACACAGAAAAAGAAACATCATAAGATATCAGTAATACACGGAATGTAAACTTGGCTACACAGGAACTGTATTACAGAACAGAACAGGGTCTCAAATTTAGAAAACCAACTTATGCTTGCTTAAGGGTAAAGGTGAGTTGGGGTGCTGCATAAAACCAGAGATTGAAATGAGCACAGATAAAGTTCCTTAAGCCAAATATGGAATAGACAAGAGCTACTCCTTGCTCAACGAAATGGACTCAACACCCCATATTAAACGCCTAAGAATGTACCTGACTAGTAAGTATCTTAAAACCTATGGATTGCTATGTCTCCGAAAGAGAATCAAGCATGTGTACAGGGGCATAAACGCAGCAGTGATAGGATTGGAGAGGTTCGGTGAGCAAATGAAGACCCTTTGAAGTCATATTGCATGGTACCCATTCCACGGGTTTCAACTACCCAGGTTTAAGGTATTCTTCCTTCAGCTAAAACATGCATGTGGAACCTAGAGTATGATCAACCATGTGATCGGGAGACGTGTTCAAATATGTCTCAGTTTTCGTACCCTGGTACTCGGGTGCAACATTCCAGACGCTTTACTAACACCCTCCCGACTTGGAGAGTCAGTCCCTTTAACCTCCTGTTTGGCCCAGTTTGCAATTTCTGCGGAAGATGAACAGGAATAGCGAGAACCAATGAGAGACTAGCTGGAGGTGTCTGGACGGGCAAATTTAACTCTCATTTCCCACCAGGAAGAGGAATTAACCAAAGGCTCAGCGTGCCGTGCCGGAACCAGATTAGGGCCTGAAGCCATCCTGCGGTGTTGCGGCCAGCTCAAAAGAAAGCGAGTTGAAGAAAGGAGCTCAGGGGCACTGTAATTCACAAACCTGCAGAGTTATAAATGACAGCTATCGTCCAAAAATATACTGAAGTAAGGCTGCCAAGAGGACTTGAAAGCGGGGCAGAATTGCAGGAAACCAATTTCAGGAGGTAGACTGGAATTGCATTGAAAGCATAGGAAAAGAGGCAGAACGTCCACAATGATGCACTTGGCCAAAAAGGGCGTATGCGTTTTTTCCTGAATATATTCAGGAAGAAACGCATACGCCCTTTTTGGCCAACCAAGCAAGCTTGCAAAGGAAATCTGCACTACAATGAAGTCTCACTTCCCCCCGGTCAAAAGGGCCATCTGAAAAAAGTGTAAAATCCAGAAAGACAGGACAGGCCATGGAGAACTGGGAGCCTTGTTATGCTGATGGGCGGGATGTAAATTGCCAACAGACACTCGGGAGAAGTGTATGGTGTTTCCTGAAACATCTAAAAAACAAAGCAACAGAGCCTAGGGCACTTCCACTTATGGTCCTATAGCTTAGGGAAATTAAAATCAAAAAGACACAGCCACCCCAAACATTGGGACCCCTATGTTTACAAGAACCTCGTTTACAGTACAAGTTCAACATCGCAGAAAGTGAAAAATGGATAAAGAAGTTGTGGTATTTACTTACAAAGCAATATCACTCAGCAATGAAATCTATGTCATCAGGCCCTTAGCAGCACAATGAGTGGATTCAGGTATGATGATTCTAACTGAAATAAGTCACACAGAAAAAGAAACATCATAAGATATCAGTAATACACGGAATGTAAACTTGGCTACACAGGAACTGAATTACAGAACAGAACAGGGTCTCAAATTTAGAAAACCAACTTATGCTTGCTTAAGGGTAAAGGTGAGTTGGGGTGCTGCATAAAACCAGAGATTGAAATGAGCACAGATAAAGTTCCTTAAGCCAAATATGGAATAGACAAGAGCTACTCCTTGCTCAACGAAATGGACTCAACACCCCATATTAAACGCATAAGAATGTACCTGACTAGTAAGTATCTTAAAACCTATGGATTGCTATATCTCCAAAAGAGAATCAAGCATGTGTACAGGGGCATAAACGCAGCAGTGATAGGATTGGAGAGGTTCGGTGAGCAAATGAAGACCCTTTGAAGTCATATTGCATGGTACCCATTCCACGGGTTTCAACTACCCAGGTTTAAGGTATTCTTCCTTCAGCTAAAACATGCATGTGGAACCTAGAGTATGATCAACCATGTGATCGGGAGACCTGTTCAAATATGTCTCAGTTTTCGTACCCTGGTACTCGGGTGCAACATTCCAGACGCTTTACTAACACCCTCCCGACTTGGAGAGTCAGTCCCTTTAACCTCCTGTTTGGCCCAGTTTGCAATTTCTGTGGAAGATGAACAGGAATAGCGAGAACCAATGAGAGACTAGCTGGAGGTGTCTGGACGGGAAAATTTAACTCTCATTTCCCACCAGGAAGAGGAATTATCCAAAGGCTCAGCGTGCCGTGCCGGAACCAGATTAGGGCCTGAAGCCATCCTGCGGTGTTGCGGCCAGCTCAAAAGAAAGCGAGTTGAAGAAAGGAGCTCAGGGGCACTGTAATTCACAAACCTGCAGACTTATAAATGACAGCTATCGTCCAAAAATATACTGAAGTAAGGCTGCCAAGAGGACTTGAAAGCGGGGCAGAATTGCAGGAAACCGATTTCAGGAGGTAGACTGGAATTGCATTGAAAGCATAGGAAAAGAGGCAGAACGTCCACAATGATGCACTTGGCCATAAAGGGCGTATGCGTTTTTTCCTGAATATATTCAGGAAGAAACGCATACGCCCGTTTTGGCCAACCAAGCAAGCTTGCAAAGGAAATCTGCACTACAATGAAGTCTCACTTCCCCCCGGTCAAAAGGGCCATCTGAAAAAAGTGTAAAATCCAGAAAGGCAGGACAGGCCATGGAGAACTGGGAGCCTTGTTATGCTGATGGGCGGGATGTAAATTGCCAACAGACACTCGGGAGAAGTGTATGGTGTTTCCTGAAACATCTAAAAAACAAAGCAACAGAGCCTAGGGCACTTCCACTTATGGTCCTATAGCTTAGGGAAATTAAAATCAAAAAGACACAGCCACCCCAAAGTTTGGGACGCCTCTGTTTACAAGAACCTCGTTTACAGTACAAGTTCAACATCGCAGAAAGTGAAAAATGGATAAAGAAGTTGTGGTATTTACTTACAAAGCAATATCACTCAGCAATGAAATCTATGTCATCAGGCCCTTAGCAGCACAATGAGTGGATTCAGGTATGATGATTCTAACTGAAATAAGTCACACAGAAAAAGAAACATCATAAGATATCAGTAATACACGGAATGTAAACTTGGCTACACAGGAACTGAATTACAGAACAGAACAGGGTCTCAAATTTAGAAAACCAACTTATGCTTGCTTAAGGGTAAAGGTGAGTTGGGGTGCTGCATAAAACCAGAGATTGAAATGAGCACAGATAAAGTTCCTTAAGCCAAATATGGAATAGACAAGAGCTACTCCTTGCTCAACGAAATGGACTCAACACCCCATATTAAACGCATAAGAATGTACCTGACTAGTAAGTATCTTAAAACCTATGGATTGCTATGTCTCCAAAAGAGAATCAAGCATGTGTACAGGGGCATAAACGCAGCAGTGATAGGATTGGAGAGGTTCGGTGAGCAAATGAAGACCCTTTGAAGTCATATTGCATGGTACCCATTCCACGGGTTTCAACTACCCAGGTTTAAGGTATTCTTCCTTCAGCTAAAACATGCATGTGGAACCTAGAGTATGATCAACCATGTGATCGGGAGACGTGTTCAAATATGTCTCAGTTTTCGTACCCTGGTACTCGGGTGCAACATTCCAGATGCTTTACTAACACCCTCCCGACTTGGAGAGTCAGTCCCTTTAACCTCCTGTTTGGCCCAGTTTGCAATTTCTGTGGAAGATGAACAGGAATAGCGAGAACCAATGAGAGACTAGCTGGAGGTGTCTGGACGGGCAAATTTAACTCTCATTTCCCACCAGGAAGAGGAATTAACCAAAGGCTCAGCGTGCCGTGCCGGAACCAGATTAGGGCCTGAAGCCATCCTGCGGTGTTGCGGCCAGCTCAAAAGAAAGCGAGTTGAAGAAAGGAGCTCAGGGGCACTGTAATTCACAAACCTGCAGAGTTATAAATGACAGCTATCGTCCAAAAATATACTGAAGTAAGGCTGCCAAGAGGACTTGAAAGCGGGGCAGAATTGCAGGAAACCGATTTCAGGAGGTAGACTGGAATTACATTGAAAGCATAGGAAAAGAGGCAGAACGTCCACAATGATGCACTTGGCCAAAAAGGGCGTATGCGTTTTTTCCTGAATATATTCAGGAAAAAACGCATACGCCCTTTTTGGCCAACCAAGCAAGCTTGCAAAGGAAATCTGCACTACAATGAAGTCTCACTTCCCCCCGGTCAAAAGGGCCATCTGAAAAAAGTGTAAAATCCAGAAAGGCAGGACAGGCCATGGAGAACTGGGAGCCTTGTTATGCTGATGGGCGGGATGTAAATTGCCAATAGCCACTGGGGAGAAGCGTATGGTGTTTCCTGAAACATCTAAAAAACAAAGCAACAGAGCCTAGGGCACTTCCACTTATGGTCCTATAGCTTAGGGAAATTAAAATCAAAAAGACACAGCCACCCCAAACATTGGGACGCCTCTGTTTACAAGAACCTCGTTTACAGTACAAGTTCAACATCGCAGAAAGTGAAAAATGGATAAAGAAGTTGTGGTATTTACTTACAAAGCAATATCACTCAGCAATGAAATCTATGTCATCAGGCCCTTAGCAGCACAATGAGTGGATTCAGGTATGATGATTCTAACTGAAATAAGTCACACAGAAAAAGAAACATCATAAGATATCAGTAATACACGGAATGTAAACTTGGCTACACAGGAACTGTATTACAGAACAGAACAGGGTCTCAAATTTAGAAAACCAACTTATGCTTGCTTAAGGGTAAAGGTGAGTTGGGGTGCTGCATAAAACCAGAGATTCAAATGAGCACAGATAAAGTTCCTTAAGCCAAATATGGAATAGACAAGAGCTACTCCTTGCTCAACGAAATGGACTCAACACCCCATATTAAGAACCTAAGAATGTACCTGACTAGTAAGTATCTTAAAACCTATGGATTGCTATGTCTCCGAAAGAGAATCAAGCATGTGTACAGGGGCATAAACGCAGCAGTGATAGGATTGGAGAGGTTCGGTGAGCAAATGAAGACCCTTTGAAGTCATATTGCATGGTACCCATTCCACGGGTTTCAACTACCCAGGTTTAAGGTATTCTTCCTTCAGGTAAAACATGCATGTGGAACCTAGAGTATGATCAACCATGTGATCGGGAGACGTGTTCAAATATGTCTCAGTTTTCGTACCCTGGTACTCGGGTGCAACATTCCAGACGCTTTACTAACACCCTCCCGACTTGGAGAGTCAGTCCCTTTAACCTCCTGTTTGGCCCAGTTTGCAATTTCTGTGGAAGATGAACAGGAATAGCGAGAACCAATGAGAGACTAGCTGGAGGTGTCTGGACGGGAAAATTTAACTCTCATTTCCCACCAGGAAGAGGAATTATCCAAAGGCTCAGCGTGCCGTGCCGGAACCAGATTAGGGCCTGAAGCCATCCTGCGGTGTTGCGGCCAGCTCAAAAGAAAGCGAGTTGAAGAAAGGAGCTCAGGGGCACTGTAATTCACAAACCTGCAGACTTATAAATGACAGCTATCGTCCAAAAATATACTGAAGTAAGGCTGCCAAGAGGACTTGAAAGCGGGGCAGAATTGCAGGAAACCGATTTCAGGAGGTAGACTGGAATTGCATTGAAAGCATAGGAAAAGAGGCAGAACGTCCACAATGATGCACTTGGCCATAAAGGGCGTATGCGTTTTTTCCTGAATATATTCAGGAAGAAACGCATACGCCCGTTTTGGCCAACCAAGCAAGCTTGCAAAGGAAATCTGCACTACAATGAAGTCTCACTTCCCCCCGGTCAAAAGGGCCATCTGAAAAAAGTGTAAAATCCAGAAAGGCAGGACAGGCCATGGAGAACTGGGAGCCTTGTTATGCTGATGGGCGGGATGTAAATTGCCAACAGACACTCGGGAGAAGTGTATGGTGTTTCCTGAAACATCTAAAAAACAAAGCAACAGAGCCTAGGGCACTTCCACTTATGGTCCTATAGCTTAGGGAAATTAAAATCAAAAAGACACAGCCACCCCAAAGTTTGGGACGCCTCTGTTTACAAGAACCTCGTTTACAGTACAAGTTCAACATCGCAGAAAGTGAAAAATGGATAAAGAAGTTGTGGTATTTACTTACAAAGCAATATCACTCAGCAATGAAATCTATGTCATCAGGCCCTTAGCAGCACAATGAGTGGATTCAGGTATGATGATTCTAACTGAAATAAGTCACACAGAAAAAGAAACATCATAAGATATCAGTAATACACGGAATGTAAACTTGGCTACACAGGAACTGAATTACAGAACAGAACAGGGTCTCAAATTTAGAAAACCAACTTATGCTTGCTTAAGGGTAAAGGTGAGTTGGGGTGCTGCATAAAACCAGAGATTGAAATGAGCACAGATAAAGTTCCTTAAGCCAAATATGGAATAGACAAGAGCTACTCCTTGCTCAACGAAATGGACTCAACACCCCATATTAAACGCATAAGAATGTACCTGACTAGTAAGTATCTTAAAACCTATGGATTGCTATGTCTCCAAAAGAGAATCAAGCATGTGTACAGGGGCATAAACGCAGCAGTGATAGGATTGGAGAGGTTCGGTGAGCAAATGAAGACCCTTTGAAGTCATATTGCATGGTACCCATTCCACGGGTTTCAACTACCCAGGTTTAAGGTATTCTTCCTTCAGCTAAAACATGCATGTGGAACCTAGAGTATGATCAACCATGTGATCGGGAGACGTGTTCAAATATGTCTCAGTTTTCGTACCCTGGTACTCGGGTGCAACATTCCAGATGCTTTACTAACACCCTCCCGACTTGGAGAGTCAGTCCCTTTAACCTCCTGTTTGGCCCAGTTTGCAATTTCTGTGGAAGATGAACAGGAATAGCGAGAACCAATGAGAGACTAGCTGGAGGTGTCTGGACGGGCAAATTTAACTCTCATTTCCCACCAGGAAGAGGAATTAACCAAAGGCTCAGCGTGCCGTGCCGGAACCAGATTAGGGCCTGAAGCCATCCTGCGGTGTTGCGGCCAGCTCAAAAGAAAGCGAGTTGAAGAAAGGAGCTCAGGGGCACTGTAATTCACAAACCTGCAGACTTATAAATGACAGCTATCGTCCAAAAATATACTGAAGTAAGGCTGCCAAGAGGACTTGAAAGCGGGGCAGAATTGCAGGAAACCGATTTCAGGAGGTAGACTGGAATTACATTGAAAGCATAGGAAAAGAGGCAGAACGTCCACAATGATGCACTTGGCCAAAAAGGGCGTATGCGTTTTTTCCTGAATATATTCAGGAAAAAACGCATACGCCCTTTTTGGCCAACCAAGCAAGCTTGCAAAGGAAATCTGCACTACAATGAAGTCTCACTTCCCCCCGGTCAAAAGGGCCATCTGAAAAAAGTGTAAAATCCAGAAAGGCAGGACAGGCCATGGAGAACTGGGAGCCTTGTTATGCTGATGGGCGGGATGTAAATTGCCAACAGCCACTGGGGAGAAGTGTATGGTGTTTCCTGAAACATCTAAAAAACAAAGCAACAGAGCCTAGGGCACTTCCACTTATGGTCCTATAGCTTAGGGAAATTAAAATCAAAAAGACACAGCCACCCCAAACATTGGGACGCCTCTGTTTACAAGAACCTCGTTTACAGTACAAGTTCAACATCGCAGAAAGTGAAAAATGGATAAAGAAGTTGTGGTATTTACTTACAAAGCAATATCACTCAGCAATGAAATCTATGTCATCAGGCCCTTAGCAGCACAATGAGTGGATTCAGGTATGATGATTCTAACTGAAATAAGTCACACAGAAAAAGAAACATCATAAGATATCAGTAATACACGGAATGTAAACTTGGCTACACAGGAACTGTATTACAGAACAGAACAGGGTCTCAAATTTAGAAAACCAACTTATGCTTGCTTAAGGGTAAAGGTGAGTTGGGGTGCTGCATAAAACCAGAGATTGAAATGAGCACAGATAAAGTTCCTTAAGCCAAATATGGAATAGACAAGAGCTACTCCTTGCTCAACGAAATGGACTCAACACCGCATATTAAATGCCTAAGAATGTACCTGACTAGTAAGTATCTTAAAACCTATGGATTGCTATGTCTCCGAAAGAGAATCAAGCATGTGTACAGGGGCATAAACGCAGCAGTGATAGGATTGGAGAGGTTCGGTGAGCAAATGAAGACCCTTTGAAGTCATATTGCATGGTACCCATTCCACGGGTTTCAACTACCCAGGTTTAAGGTATTCTTCCTTCAGCTAAAACATGCATGTGGAACCTAGAGTATGATCAACCATGTGATCGGGAGACGTGTTCAAATATGTCTCAGTTTTCGTACCCTGGTACTCGGGTGCAACATTCCAGACGCTTTACTAACACCCTCCCGACTTGGAGAGTCAGTCCCTTTAACCTCCTGTTTGGCCCAGTTTGCAATTTCTGTGTAAGATGAACAGGAATAGCGAGAACCAATGAGAGACTAGCTGGAGGTGTCTGGACGGGCAAATTTAACTCTCATTTCCCACCAGGAAGAGGAATTAACCAAAGGCTCAGCGTGCCATGCCGGAACCAGATTAGGGCCTGAAGCCATCCTGCGGTGTTGCGGCCAGCTCAAAGGAAAGCGAGTTGAAGAAAGGAGCTCAGGGGCACTGTAATTCACAAACCTGCAGAGTTATAAATGACAGCTATCGTCCAAAAATATACTGAAGTAAGGCTGCCAAGAGGACTTGAAAGCGGGGCAGAATTGCAGGAAACCGATTTCAGGAGGTAGACTGGAATTGCATTGAAAGCATAGGAAAAGAGGCAGAACGTCCACAATGATGCACTTGGCCAAAAAGGGCGTATGCGTTTTTTCCTGAATATATTCAGGAAGAAACGCATACGCCCTTTTTGGCCAACCAAGCAAGCTTGCAAAGGAAATCTGCGCTACAATGAAGTCTCACTTCCCCCCGGTCAAAAGGGCCATCTGAAAAAAGTGTAAAATCCAGAAAGACAGGACAGGCCATGGAGAACTGGGAGCCTTGTTATGCTGATGGGCGGTATGTAAATTGCCAACAGACACTCGGGAGAAGTGTATGGTGTTTCCTGAAACATCTAAAAAACAAAGCAACAGAGCCTAGGGCACTTCCACTTATGGTCCTATAGCTTAGGGAAATTAAAATCAAAAAGACACAGCCACCCCAATGTTTGGGACGCCTATGTTTACAAGAACCTCGTTTACAGTACAAGTTCAACATCGCAGAAAGTGAAAAATGGATAAAGAAGTTGTGGTATTTACTTACAAAGCAATATCACTCAGCAATGAAATCTATGTCATCAGGCCCTTAGCAGCACAATGAGTGGATTCAGGTATGATGATTCTAACTGAAATAAGTCACACAGAAAAAGAAACATCATAAGATATCAGTAATACACGGAATGTAAACTTGGCTACACAGGAACTGAATTACAGAACAGAACAGGGTCTCAAATTTAGAAAACCAACTTATGCTTGCTTAAGGGGAAAGGTGAGTTGGGGTGCTGCATAAAACCAGAGATTGAAATGAGCACAGATAAAGTTCCTTAAGCCAAATATGGAATAGACAAGAGCTACTCCTTGCTCAACGAAATGGACTCAACACCCCATATTAAACGCATAAGAATGTACCTGACTAGTAAGTATCTTAAAACCTATAGATTGCTATGTCTCCGAAAGAGAATCAAGCATGTGTACAGGGGCATAAACGCAGCAGTGATAGGATTGGAGAGGTTCGGTGAGCAAATGAAGACCCTTTGAAGTCATATTGCATGGTACCCATTCCACGGGTTTCAACTACCCAGGTTTAAGGTATTCTTCCTTCAGGTAAAACATGCATGTGGAACCTAGAGTATGATCAACCATGTGATCGGGAGATGTGTTCAAATATGTCTCAGTTTTCGTACCCTGGTACTCGGGTGCAACATTCCAGACGCTTTACTAACACCCTCCCGACTTGGAGAGTCAGTCCCTTTAACCTCCTGTTTGGCCCAGTTTGCAATTTCTGCGGAAGATGAACAGGAATAGCGAGAACCAATGAGAGACTAGCTGGAGGTGTCTGGACGGGCAAATTTAACTCTCATTTCCCACCAGGAAGAGGAATTAACCAAAGGCTCAGCGTGCCGTGCCGGAACCAGATTAGGGCCTGAAGCCATCCTGCGGTGTTGCGGCCAGCTCAAAAGAAAGCGAGTTGAAGAAAGGAGCTCAGGGGCACTGTAATTCACAAACCTGCACACTTATAAATGACAGCTATCGTCCAAAAATATACTGAAGTAAGGCTGCCAAGAGGACTTGAAAGCGGGGCAGAATTGCAGGAAACCGATTTCAGGAGGTAGACTGGAATTGCATTGAAAGCATAGGAAAAGAGGCAGAACGTCCACAATGATGCACTTGGCCATAAAGGGCGTATGCGTTTTTTCCTGAATATATTCAGGAAAAAACGCATATGCCCTTTTTGGCCAACCAAGCAAGCTTGCAAAGGAAATCTGCACTACAATGAAGTCTCACTTCCCCCCGGTCAAAAGGGCCATCTGAAAAAAGTGTAAAATCCAGAAAGGCAGGACAGGCCATGGAGAACTGGGAGCCTTGTTATGCTGATGGGCGGGATGTAAATTGCCAACAGACACTCGGGAGAAGTGTATGGTGTTTCCTGAAACATCTAAAAAACAAAGCAACAGAGCCTAGGGCACTTCCACTTATGGTCCTATAGCTTAGGGAAATTAAAATCAAAAAGACACAGCCACCCCAAAGTTTGGGACGCCTCTGTTTACAAGAACCTCGTTTACAGTACAAGTTCAACATCGCAGAAAGTGAAAAATGGATAAAGAAGTTGTGGTATTTACTTACAAAGCAATATCACTCAGCAATGAAATCTATGTCATCAGGCCCTTAGCAGCACAATGAGTGGATTCAGGTATGATGATTCTAACTGAAATAAGTCACACAGAAAAAGAAACATCATAAGATATCAGTAATACACGGAATGTAAACTTGGCTACACAGGAACTGAATTACAGAACAGAACAGGGTCTCAAATTTAGAAAACCAACTTTTGCTTGCTTAAGGGTAAAGGTGAGTTGGGGTGCTGCATAAAACCAGAGATTGAAATGAGCACAGATAAAGTTCCTTAAGCCAAATATGGAATAGACAAGAGCTACTCCTTGCTCAACGAAATGGACTCAACACCGCATATTAAATGCCTAAGAATGTACCTGACTAGTAAGTATCTTAAAACCTATGGATTGCTATGTCTCCGAAAGAGAATCAAGCATGTGTACAGGGGCATAAACGCAGCAGTGATAGGATTGGAGAGGTTCGGTGAGCAAATGAAGACCCTTTGAAGTCATATTGCATGGTACCCATTCCACGGGTTTCAACTACCCAGTTTTAAGGTATTCTTCCTTCAGCTAAAACATGCATGTGGAACCTAGAGTATGATCAACCATGTGATCGGGAGACGTGTTCAAATATGTCTCAGTTTTCGTACCCTGGTACTCGGGTGCAACATTCCAGACGCTTTACTAACACCCTCCCGACTTGGAGAGTCAGTCCCTTTAACCTCCTGTTTGGCCCAGTTTGCAATTTCTGCGGAAGATGAACAGGAATAGCGAGAACCAATGAGAGACTAGCTGGAGGTGTCTGGACGGGCAAATTTAACTCTCATTTCCCACCAGGAAGAGGAATTAACCAAAGGCTCAGCGTGCCGTGCCGGAACCAGATTAGGGCCTGAAGCCATCCTGCGGTGTTGCGGCCAGCTCAAAAGAAAGCGAGTTGAAGAAAGGAGCTCAGGGGCACTGTAATTCACAAACCTGCAGACTTATAAATGACAGCTATCGTCCAAAAATATACTGAAGTAAGGCTGCCAAGAGGATTTGAAAACGGGGCAGAATTGCAGGAAACCAATTTCAGGAGGTAGACTGGAATTGCATTGAAAGCATAGGAAAAGAGGCAGAACGTCCACAATGATGCACTTGGCCAAAAAGGGCGTATGCGTTTTTTCCTGAATATATTCAGGAAAAAACGCATACGCCCTTTTTGGCCAACCAAGCAAGCTTGCAAAGGAAATCTGCACTACAATGAAGTCTCACTTCCCCCCGGTCAAAAGGGCCATCTGAAAAAAGTGTAAAATCCAGAAAGGCAGGACAGGCCATGGAGAACTGGGAGCCTTGTTATGCTGATGGGCGGGATGTAAATTGCCAACAGACACTCGGGAGAAGTGTATGGTGTTTCCTGAAACATCTAAAAAACAAAGCAACAGAGCCTAGGGCACTTCCACTTATGGTCCTATAGCTTAGGGAAATTAAAATCAAAAAGACACAGCCACCCCAAACATTGGGACGCCTCTGTTTACAAGAACCTCGTTTACAGTACAAGTTCAACATCGCAGAAAGTGAAAAATGGATAAAGAAGTTGTGGTATTTACTTACAAAGCAATATCACTCAGCAATGAAATCTATGTCATCAGGCCCTTAGCAGCACAATGAGTGGATTCAGGTATGATGATTCTAACTGAAATAAGTCACACAGAAAAAGAAACATCATAAGATATCAGTAATACACGGAATGTAAACTTGGCTACACAGGAACTGAATTACAGAACAGAACAGGGTCTCAAATTTAGAAAACCAACTTATGCTTGCTTAAGGGGAAAGGTGAGTTGGGGTGCTGCATAAAACCAGAGATTGAAATGAGCACAGATAAAGTTCCTTAAGCCAAATATGGAATAGACAAGAGCTACTCCTTGCTCAACGAAATGGACTCAACACCCCATATTAAGCGCCTAATAATGTACCTCACTAGTAAGTATCTTAAAACCTATGGATTGCTATATCTCCAAAAGAGAATCAAGCGTGTGTCCAGGGGCATAAACGCAGCAGTGATAGGATTGGAGAGGTTCGGTGAGCAAATGAAGACCCTTTGAAGTCATATTGCATGGTACCCATTCCACGGGTTTCAACTACCCAGGTTTAAGGTATTCTTCCTTCAGGTAAAACATGCATGTGGAACCTAGAGTATGATCAACCATGTGATCGGGAGACGTGTTCAAATATGTCTCAGTTTTCGTACCCTGGTACTCGGGTGCAACATTCCAGACGCTTTACTAACACCCTCCCGACTTGGAGAGTCAGTCCCTTTAACCTCCTGTTTGGCCCAGTTTGCAATTTCTGCGGAAGATGAACAGGAATAGCGAGAACCAATGAGAGACTAGCTGGAGGTGTCTGGACGGGCAAATTTAACTCTCATTTCCCACCAGGAAGAGGAATTAACCAAAGGCTCAGCGTGCCGTGCCGGAACCAGATTAGGGCCTGAAGCCATCCTGCGGTGTTGCGGCCAGCTCAAAAGAAAGCGAGTTGAAGAAAGGAGCTCAGGGGCACTGTAATTCACAAACCTGCACACTTATAAATGACAGCTATCGTCCAAAAATATACTGAAGTAAGGCTGCCAAGAGGACTTGAAAGCAGGGCAGAATTGCAGGAAACCGATTTCAGGAGGTAGACTGGAATTGCATTGAAAGCATAGGAAAAGAGGCAGAACGTCCACAATGATGCACTTGGCCATAAAGGGCGTATGCGTTTTTTCCTGAATATATTCAGGAAAAAACGCATACGCCCTTTTTGGCCAACCAAGCAAGCTTGCAAAGGAAATCTGCACTACAATGAAGTCTCACTTCCCCCCGGTCAAAAGGGCCATCTGAAAAAAGTGTAAAATCCAGAAAGGCAGGACAGGCCATGGAGAACTGGGAGCCTTGTTATGCTGATGGGCGGGATGTAAATTGCCAACAGACACTCGGGAGAAGTGTATGGTGTTTCCTGAAACATCTAAAAAACAAAGCAACAGAGCCTAGGGCACTTCCACTTATGGTCCTATAGCTTAGGGAAATTAAAATCAAAAAGACACAGCCACCCCAAAGTTTGGGACGCCTCTGTTTACAAGAACCTCGTTTACAGTACAAGTTCAACATCGCAGAAAGTGAAAAATGGATAAAGAAGTTGTGGTATTTACTTACAAAGCAATATCACTCAGCAATGAAATCTATGTCATCAGGCCCTTAGCAGCACAATGAGTGGATTCAGGTATGATGATTCTAACTGAAATAAGTCACACAGAAAAAGAAACATCATAAGATATCAGTAATACACGGAATGTAAACTTGGCTACACAGGAACTGAATTACAGAACAGAACAGGGTCTCAAATTTAGAAAACCAACTTATGCTTGCTTAAGGGTAAAGGTGAGTTGGGGTGCTGCATAAAACCAGAGATTGAAATGAGCACAGATAAAGTTCCTTAAGCCAAATATGGAATAGACAAGAGCTACTCCTTGCTCAACGAAATGGACTCAACACCGCATATTAAATGCCTAAGAATGTACCTGACTAGTAAGTATCTTAAAACCTATGGATTGCTATGTCTCCGAAAGAGAATCAAGCATGTGTACAGGGGCATAAACGCAGCAGTGATAGGATTGGAGAGGTTCGGTGAGCAAATGAAGACCCTTTGAAGTCATATTGCATGGTACCCATTCCACGGGTTTCAACTACCCAGTTTTAAGGTATTTTTCCTTCAGCTAAAACATGCATGTGGAACCTAGAGTATGATCAACCATGTGATCGGGAGACGTGTTCAAATATGTCTCAGTTTTCGTACCCTGGTACTCGGGTGCAACATTCCAGACGCTTTACTAACACCCTCCCGACTTGGAGAGTCAGTCCCTTTAACCTCCTGTTTGGCCCAGTTTGCAATTTCTGCGGAAGATGAACAGGAATAGCGAGAACCAATGAGAGACTAGCTGGAGGTGTCTGGACGGGCAAATTTAACTCTCATTTCCCACCAGGAAGAGGAATTAACCAAAGGCTCAGCGTGCCGTGCCGGAACCAGATTAGGGCCTGAAGCCATCCTGCGGTGTTGCGGCCAGCTCAAAAGAAAGCGAGTTGAAGAAAGGAGCTCAGGGGCACTGTAATTCACAAACCTGCAGACTTATAAATGACAGCTATCGTCCAAAAATATACTGAAGTAAGGCTGCCAAGAGGACTTGAAAGCGGGGCAGAATTGCAGGAAACCAATTTCAGGAGGTAGACTGGAATTGCATTGAAAGCATAGGAAAAGAGGCAGAACGTCCACAATGATGCACTTGGCCAAAAAGGGCGTATGCGTTTTTTCCTGAATGTATTCAGGAAAAAACGCATACGCCCTTTTTGGCCAACCAAGCAAGCTTGCAAAGGAAATCTGCACTACAATGAAGTCTCACTTCCCCCCGGTCAAAAGGGCCATCTGAAAAAAGTGTAAAATCCAGAAAGGCAGGACAGGCCATGGAGAACTGGGAGCCTTGTTATGCTGATGGGCGGGATGTAAATTGCCAACAGACACTCGGGAGAAGTGTATGGTGTTTCCTGAAACATCTAAAAAACAAAGCAACAGAGCCTAGGGCACTTCCACTTATGGTCCTATAGCTTAGGGAAATTAAAATCAAAAAGACACAGCCACCCCAAACATTGGGACGCCTCTGTTTACAAGAACCTCGTTTACAGTACAAGTTCAACATCGCAGAAAGTGAAAAATGGATAAAGAAGTTGTGGTATTTACTTACAAAGCAATATCACTCAGCAATGAAATCTATGTCATCAGGCCCTTAGCAGCACAATGAGTGGATTCAGGTATGATGATTCTAACTGAAATAAGTCACACAGAAAAAGAAACATCATAAGATATCAGTAATACACGGAATGTAAACTTGGCTACACAGGAACTGAATTACAGAACAGAACAGGGTCTCAAATTTAGAAAACCAACTTATGCTTGCTTAAGGGGAAAGGTGAGTTGGGGTGCTGCATAAAACCAGAGATTGAAATGAGCACAGATAAAGTTCCTTAAGCCAAATATGGAATAGACAAGAGCTACTCCTTGCTCAACGAAATGGACTCAACACCCCATATTAAGCGCCTAATAATGTACCTGACTAGTAAGTATCTTAAAACCTATGGATTGCTATATCTCCAAAAGAGAATCAAGCGTGTGTCCAGGGGCATAAACGCAGCAGTGATAGGATTGGAGAGGTTCGGTGAGCAAACAAAGACCCTTTGAAGTCATATTGCATGGTACCCATTCCACGGGTTTCAACTACCCAGTTTTAAGGTATTCTTCCTTCAGCTAAAACATGCATGTGGAACCTAGAGTATGATCAACCATGTGATCGGGAGACGTGTTCAAATATGTCTCAGTTTTCGTACCCTGGTACTCGGGTGCAACATTCCAGACGCTTTACTAACACCCTCCCGACTTGGAGAGTCAGTCCCTTTAACCTCCTGTTTGGCCCAGTTTGCAATTTCTGCGGAAGATGAACAGGAATAGCGAGAACCAATGAGAGACTAGCTGGAGGTGTCTGGACGGGCAAATTTAACTCTCATTTCCCACCAGGAAGAGGAATTAACCAAAGGCTCAGCGTGCCGTGCCAGAACCAGATTAGGGCCTGAAGCCATCCTGCGGTGTTGCGGCCAGCTCAAAAGAAAGCGAGTTGAAGAAAGGAGCTCAGGGGCACTGTAATTCACAAACCTGCAGAGTTATAAATGACAGCTATCGTCCAAAAATATACTGAAGTAAGGCTGCCAAGAGGACTTGAAAGCGGGGCAGAATTGCAGGAAACCGATTTCAGGAGGTAGACTGGAATTGCATTGAAAGCATAGGAAAAGAGGCAGAACGTCCACAATGATGCACTTGGCCAAAAAGGGCGTATGTGTTTTTTCCTGAATATATTCAGGGAAAATCGCATACGCCCTTTTTGGCCAACCAAGCAAGCTTGCAAAGGAAATCTGCACTACAATGAAGTCTCACTTCCCCCCGGTCAAAAGGGCCATCTGAAAAAAGTGTAAAATCCAGAAAGGCAGGACAGGCCACGGAGAACTGGGAGCCTTGTTATGCTGACGGGCGGGATGTAAATTGCCAACAGACACTCGGGAGAAGTGTATGGTGTTTCCTGAAACATCTAAAAAACAAAGCAACAGAGCCTAGGGCACTTCCACTTATGGTCCTATAGCTTAGGGAAATTAAAATCAAAAAGACACAGCCACCCCAAAGTTTGGGACGCCTCTGTTTACAAGAACCTCGTTTACCGTACAAGTTCAACATCGCAGAAAGTGAAAAATGGATAAAGAAGTTGTGGTATTTACTTACAAAGCAATATCACTCAGCAATGAAATCTATGTCATCAGGCCCTTAGCAGCACAATGAGTGGATTCAGGTATGATGATTCTAACTGAAATAAGTCACACAGAAAAAGAAACATCATAAGATATCAGTAATACACGGAATGTAAACTTGGCTACACAGGAACTGAATTACAGAACAGAACAGGGTCTCAAATTTAGAAAACCAACTTATGCTTGCTTAAGGGGAAAGGTGAGTTGGGGTGCTGCATAAAACCAGAGATTGAAATGAGCACAGATAAAGTTCCTTAAGCCAAATATGGAATAGACAAGAGCTACTCCTTGCTCAACGAAATGGACTCAACACCGCATATTAAACGCCTAAGAATGTACCTGACTAGTAAGTATCTTAAAACCTATGGATTACTATGTCTCCGAAAGAGAATCAAGCATGTGTACAGGGGCATAAACGCAGCAGTGATAGGATTGGAGAGGTTCGGTGAGCAAATGAAGATCCTCTGAAGTCATATTGCATGGTACCCATTCCACGGGTTTCAACTACCCAGGTTTAAGGTATTCTTCCTTCAGCTAAAACATGCATGTGGAACCTAGAGTATGATCAACCATGTGATCGGGAAACGTGTTCAAATATGTCTCAGTTCTCGTACCCTGGTACTCGGGTGCAACATTCCAGACGCTTTACTAACACCCTCCCGACTTGGAGAGTCAGTCCCTTTAACCTCCTGTTTGGCCCAGTTTGCAATTTCTGCGGAAGATGAACAGGAATAGCGAGAACCAATGAGAGACTAGCTGGAGGTGTCTGGACGGGCAAATTTAACTCTCATTTCCCACCAGGAAGAGGAATTAACCAAAGGCTCAGCATGCCGTGCCGGAACCAGATTAGGGCCTGAAGCCATCCTGCGGTGTTGCGGCCAGCTCAAAAGAAAGCGAGTTGAAGAAAGGAGCTCAGGGGCACTGTAATTCACAAACCTGCAGACTTATAAATGACAGCTATCGTCCAAAAATATACTGAAGTAAGGCTGCCAAGAGGACTTGAAAGCGGGGCAGAATTGCAGGAAACCGATTTCAGGAGGTAGACTGGAATTGCATTGAAAGCATAGGAAAAGAGGCAGAACGTCCACAATGATGCACTTGGCCAAAAAGGGCGTATGCGTTTTTTCCTGAATATATTCAGGAAAAAACGCATACGCCCTTTTTGGCCAACCAAGCAAGCTTGCAAAGGAAATCTGCACTACAATGAAGTCTCACTTCCCCCCGGTCAAAAGGGTCATCTGAAAAAAGTGTAAAATCCAGAAAGGCAGGACAGGCCATGGAGAACTGGGAGCCTTGTTATGCTGATGGGCGGGATGTAAATTGCCAGCAGACACTCGGGAGAAGTGTATGGTGTTTCCTGAAACATCTAAAAAACAAAGCAACAGAGCCTAGGGCACTTCCACTTATGGTCCTATAGCTTAGGGAAATTAAAATCAAAAAGACACAGCCACCCCAAACATTGGGACGCCTCTGTTTACAAGAACCTCGTTTACAGTACAAGTTCAACATCGCAGAAAGTGAAAAATGGATAAAGAAGTTGTGGTATTTACTTACAAAGCAATATCACTCAGCAATGAAATCTATGTCATCAGGCCCTTAGCAGCACAATGAGTGGATTCAGGTATGATGATTCTAACTGAAATAAGTCACGCAGAAAAAGAAACATCATAAGATATCAGTAATACACGGAATGTAAACTTGGCTACACAGGAACTGAATTACAGAACAGAACAGGGTCTCAAATTTAGAAAACCAACTTATGCTTGCTTAAGGGGAAAGGTGAGTTGGGGTGCTGCATAAAACCAGAGATTGAAATGAGCACAGATAAAGTTCCTTAAGCCAAATATGGAATAGACAAGAGCTACTCCTTGCTCAACGAAATGGACTCAACACCCCATATTAAGCGCCTAAGAATGTACCTGACTAGTAAGTATCTTAAAACCTATGGATTGCTATATCTCCAAAAGAGAATCAAGCGTGTGTCCAGGGGCATAAATGCAGCAGTGATAGGATTGGAGAGGTTCGGTGAGCAAACAAAGACCCTTTGAAGTCATATTGCATGGTACCCATTCCACGGGTCTCAACTCTCCAGGTTTCAGGGATTCTTCCTTCAGCTAAAACATGCATGTGGAACCTAGAGTATGATCAACCATGTGATCGGGAAACGTGTTCAAATATGTCTCAGTTCTCGTACCCTGGTACTCGGGTGCAACATTCCAGACGCTTTACTAACACCCTCCCGACTTGGAGAGTCAGTCCCTTTAACCTCCTGTTTGGCTCAGTTTGCAATTTCTGCGGAAGATGAACAGGAATAGCGAGAACCAATGAGAGACTAGCTGGAGGTGTCTGGACGGGCAAATTTAACTCTCATTTCCCACCAGGAAGAGGAATTAACCAAAGGCTCAGCGTGCCGTGCCAGAACCAGATTAGGGCCTGAAGCCATCCTGCGGTGTTGCGGCCAGCTCAAAAGAAAGCGAGTTGAAGAAAGGAGCTCAGGGGCACTGTAATTCACAAACCTGCAGAGTTATAAATGACAGCTATCGTCCAAAAATATACTGAAGTAAGGCTGCCAAGAGGACTTGAAAGCGGGGCAGAATTGCAGGAAACCGATTTCAGGAGGTAGACTGGAATTGCATTGAAAGCATAGGAAAAGAGGCAGAACGTCCACAATGATGCACTTGGCCAAAAAGGGCGTATGCGTTTTTTCCTGAATATATTCAGGAAAAAACGCATACGCTCTTTTTGGCCAACCAAGCAAGCTTGCAAAGGAAATCTGCACTACAATGAAGTCTCACATCCCCCCGGTCAAAAGGGCCATCTGAAAAAAGTGTAAAATCCAGAAAGGCAGGACAGGCCATGGAGAACTGGGAGCCTTGTTATGCTGATGGGCGGGATGTAAATTGCCAGCAGACACTCGGGAGAAGTGTATGGTGTTTCCTGAAACATCTAAAAAACAAAGCAACAGAGCCTAGGGCACTTCCACTTATGGTCCTATAGCTTAGGGAAATTAAAATCAAAAAGACACAGCCACCCCAAACATTGGGACGCCTCTGTTTACAAGAACCTCGTTTACAGTACAAGTTCAACATCGCAGAAAGTGAAAAATGGATAAAGAAGTTGTGGTATTTACTTACAAAACAATATCACTCAGCAATGAAATCTATGTCATCAGGCCCTTAGCAGCACAATGAGTGGATTCAGGTATGATGATTCTAACTGAAATAAGTCACACAGAAAAAGAAACATCATAAGATATCAGTAATACACGGAATGTAAACTTGGCTACACAGGAACTGAATTACAGAACAGAACAGGGTCTCAAATTTAGAAAACCAACTTATGCTTGCTTAAGGGGAAAGGTGAGTTGGGGTGCTGCATAAAACCAGAGATTGAAATGAGCACAGATAAAGTTCCTTAAGCCAAATATGGAATAGACAAGAGCTACTCCTTGCTCAACGAAATGGACTCAACACCGCATATTAAACGCCTAAGAATGTACCTGACTAGTAAGTATCTTAAAACCTATGGATTACTATGTCTCCGAAAGAGAATCAAGCATGTGTACAGGGGCATAAACGCAGCAGTGATAGGATTGGAGAGGTTCGGTGAGCAAATGAAGATCCTCTGAAGTCATATTGCATGGTACCCATTCCACGGGTTTCAACTACCCAGGTTTAAGGTATTCTTCCTTCAGCTAAAACATGCATGTGGAACCTAGAGTATGATCAACCATGTGATCGGGAAACGTGTTCAAATATGTCTCAGTTCTCGTACCCTGGTACTCGGGTGCAACATTCCAGACGCTTTACTAACACCCTCCTGACTTGGAGAGTCAGTCCCTTTAACCTCCTGTTTGGCCCAGTTTGCAATTTCTGTGGAAGATGAACAGGAATAGCGAGAACCAATGAGAGACTAGCTGGAGGTGTCTGGACGGGCAAATTTAACTCTCATTTCCCACCAGGAAGAGGAATTAACCAAAGGCTCAGCATGCCGTGCCGGAACCAGATTAGGGCCTGAAGCCATCCTGCGGTGTTGCGGCCAGCTCAAAAGAAAGCGAGTTGAAGAAAGGAGCTCAGGGGCACTGTAATTCACAAACCTGCAGACTTATAAATGACAGCTATCGTCCAAAAATATACTGAAGTAAGGCTGCCAAGAGGACTTGAAAGCGGGGCAGAATTGCAGGAAACCGATTTCAGGAGGCAGACTGGAATTGCATTGAAAGCATAGGAAAAGAGGCAGAACGTCCACAATGATGCACTTGGCCAAAAAGGGCGTATGCGTTTTTTCCTGAATATATTCAGGAAAAAACGCATACACCCTTTTTGGCCAACCAAGCAAGCTTGCAAAGGAAATCTGCACTACAATGAAGTCTCACTTCCCCCCGGTCAAAAGGGCCATCTGAAAAAAGTGTAAAATCCAGAAAGGCAGGACAGGCCATGGAGAACTGGGAGCCTTGTTATGCTGATGGGCGGGATGTAAATTGCCAACAGACACTCGGGAGAAGTGTATGGTGTTTCCTGAAACATCTAAAAAACAAAGCAACAGAGCCTAGGGCACTTCCACTTATGGTCCTATAGCTTAGGGAAATTAAAATCAAAAAGACACAGCCACCCCAAAGTTTGGGACGCCTCTGTTTACAAGAACCTCGTTTACCGTACAAGTTCAACATCGCAGAAAGTGAAAAATGGATAAAGAAGTTGTGGTATTTACTTACAAAGCAATATCACTCAGCAATGAAATCTATGTCATCAGGCCCTTAGCAGCACAATGAGTGGATTCAGGTATGATGATTCTAACTGAAATAAGTCACACAGAAAAAGAAACATCATAAGATATCAGTAATACACGGAATGTAAACTTGGCTACACAGGAACTGTATTACAGAACAGAACAGGGTCTCAAATTTAGAAAACCAACTTATGCTTGCTTAAGGGTAAAGGTGAGTTGGGGTGCTGCATAAAACCAGAGATTGAAATGAGCACAGATAAAGTTCCTTAAGCCAAATATGGAATAGACAAGAGCTACTCCTTGCTCAACGAAATGGACTCAACACCCCATATTAAACGCCTAAGAATGTACCTGACTAGTAAGTATCTTAAAACCTATGGATTGCTATGTCTCCGAAAGAGAATCAAGCATGTGTACAGGGGCATAAACGCAGCAGTGATAGGATTGGAGAGGTTCGGTGAGCAAATGAAGACCCTTTGAAGTCATATTGCATGGTACCCATTCCACGGGTTTCAACTACCCAGGTTTAAGGTATTCTTCCTTCAGCTAAAACATGCATGTGGAACCTAGAGTATGATCAACCATGTGATCGGGAGACGTGTTCAAATATGTCTCAGTTTTCGTACCCTGGTACTCGGGTGCAACATTCCAGACGCTTTACTAACACCCTCCTGACTTGGAGAGTCAGTCCCTTTAACCTCCTGTTTGGCCCAGTTTGCAATTTCTGCGGAAGATGAACAGGAATAGCGAGAACCAATGAGAGACTAGCTGGAGGTGTCTGGACGGGCAAATTTAACTCTCATTTCCCACCAGGAAGAGGAATTAACCAAAGGCTCAGCGTGCCGTGCCGGAACCAGATTAGGGCCTGAAGCCATCCTGCGGTGTTGCGGCCAGCTCAAAAGAAAGCGAGTTGAAGAAAGGAGCTCAGGGGCACTGTAATTCACAAACCTGCAGACTTATAAATGACAGCTATCGTCCAAAAATATACTGAAGTAAGGCTGCCAAGAGGACTTGAAAGCGGGGCAGAATTGCAGGAAACCGATTTCAGGAGGTAGACTGGAATTGCATTGAAAGCATAGGAAAAGAGGCAGAACGTCCACAATGATGCACTTGGCCAAAAAGGGCGTATGCGTTTTTTCCTGAATATATTCAGGAAAAAACGCATACGCCCTTTTTGGCCAACCAAGCAAGCTTGCAAAGGAAATCTGCACTACAATGAAGTCTCACTTCCCCCCGGTCAAAAGGGCCATCTGAAAAAAGTGTAAAATCCAGAAAGACAGGACAGGCCATGGAGAACTGGGAGCCTTGTTATGCTGATGGGCGGGATGTAAATTGCCAACAGACACTCGGGAGAAGTGTATGGTGTTTCCTGAAACATCTAAAAAACAAAGCAACAGAGCCTAGGGCACTTCCACTTATGGTCCTATAGCTTAGGGAAATTAAAATCAAAAAGACACAGCCACCCCAAAGTTTGGGACGCCTCTGTTTACAAGAACCTCGTTTACAGTACAAGTTCAACATCGCAGAAAGTGAAAAATGGATAAAGAAGTTGTGGTATTTACTTACAAAGCAATATCACTCAGCAATGAAATCTATGTCATCAGGCCCTTAGCAGCACAATGAGTGGATTCAGGTATGATGATTCTAACTGAAATAAGTCACACAGAAAAAGAAACATCATAAGATATCAGTAATACACGGAATGTAAACTTGGCTACACAGGAACTGAATTACAGAACAGAACAGGGTCTCAAATTTAGAAAACCAACTTATGCTTGCTTAAGGGGAAAGGTGAGTTGGGGTGCTGCATAAAACCAGAGATTGAAATGAGCACAGATAAAGTTCCTTAAGCCAAATATGGAATAGACAAGAGCTACTCCTTGCTCAACGAAATGGACTCAACACCCCATATTAAACGCTTAAGAATGTACCTGACTAGTAAGTATCTTAAAACCTATGGATTGCTATGTCTCCGAAAGAGAATCAAGCATGTGTACAGGGGCATAAACGCAGCAGTGATAGGATTGGAGAGGTTCGGTGAGCAAATGAAGACCCTTTGAAGTCATATTGCATGGTACCCATTCCACGGGTTTCAACTACCCAGGTTTAAGGTATTCTTTCTTCAGCTAAAACATGCATGTGGAACCTAGAGTATGATCAACCATGTGATCGGGAGACGTGTTCAAATATGTCTCAGTTTTCGTACCCTGGTACTCGGGTGCAACATTCCAGACGCTTTACTAACACCCTCCCGACTTGGAGAGTCAGTCCCTTTAACCTCCTGTTTGGCCCAGTTTGCAATTTCTGCGGAAGATGAACAGGAATAGCGAGAACCAATGAGAGACTAGCTGGAGGTGTCTGCACGGGCAAATTTAACTCTCATTTCCCACCAGGAAGAGGAATTAACCAAAGGCTCAGCGTGCCGTGCCGGAACCAGATTAGGGCCTGAAGCCATCCTGCGGTGTTGCGGCCAGCTCAAAAGAAAGCGAGTTGAAGAAAGGAGCTCAGGGGCACTGTAATTCACAAACCTGCAGACTTATAAATGACAGCTATCGTCCAAAAATATACTGAAGTAAGGCTGCCAAGAGGACTTGAAAGCGGGGCAGAATTGCAGGAAACCGATTTCAGGAGGTAGACTGGAATTGCATTGAAAGCATAGGAAAAGAGGCAGAACGTCCACAATGATGCACTTGGCCAAAAAGGGCGTATGCGTTTTTTCCTGAATATATTCAGGAAAAAACGCATACGCCCTTTTTGGCCAACCAAGCAAGCTTGCAAAGGAAATCTGCACTACAATGAAGTCTCACTTCCCCCCGGTCAAAAGGGCCATCTGAAAAAAGTGTAAAATCCAGAAAGGCAGGACAGGCCATGGAGAACTGGGAGCCTTGTTATGCTGATGGGCGGGATGTAAATTGCCAACAGCCACTGGTGAGAAGTGTATGGTGTTTCCTGAAACATCTAAAAAACAAAGCAACAGAGCCTAGGGCACTTCCACTTATGGTCCTATAGCTTAGGGAAATTAAAATCAAAAAGACACAGCCACCCCAAACATTGGGACGCCTCTGTTTACAAGAACCTCGTTTACAGTACAAGTTCAACATCACAGAAAGTGAAAAATGGATAAAGAAGTTGTGGTATTTACTTACAAAGCAATGAAATCTATGTCATCAGGCCCTTAGCAGCACAATGAGTGGATTCAGGTATGATGATTCTAACTGAAATAAGTCACACAGAAAAAGAAACATCATAAGATATCAGTAATACACGGAATGTAAACTTGGCTACACAGGAACTGTATTACAGAACAGAACAGGGTCTCAAATTTAGAAAACCAACTTATGCTTGCTTAAGGGTAAAGGTGAGTTGGGGTGCTGCATAAAACCAGAGATTGAAATGAGCACAGATAAAGTTCCTTAAGCCAAATATGGAATAGACAAGAGCTACTCCTTGCTCAACGAAATGGACTCAACACCCCATATTAAACGCCTAAGAATGTACCTGACTAGTAAGTATCTTAAAACCTATGGATTGCTATGTCTCCGAAAGAGAATCAAGCATGTGTACAGGGGCATAAACGCAGCAGTGATAGGATTGGAGAGGTTCGGTGAGCAAATGAAGACCCTTTGAAGTCATATTGCATGGTACCCATTCCACGGGTTTCAACTACCCAGGTTTAAGGTATTCTTCCTTCAGCTAAAACATGCATGTGGAACCTAGAGTATGATCAACCATGTGATCGGGAGACGTGTTCAAATATGTCTCAGTTTTCGTACCCTGGTACTCGGGTGCAACATTCCAGACGCTTTACTAACACCCTCCCGACTTGGAGAGTCAGTCCCTTTAACCTCCTGTTTGGCCCAGTTTGCAATTTCTGCGGAAGATGAACAGGAATAGCGAGAACCAATGAGAGACTAGCTGGAGGTGTCTGGACGGGCAAATTTAACTCTCATTTCCCACCAGGAAGAGGAATTAACCAAAGGCTCAGCGTGCCGTGCCGGAACCAGATTAGGGCCTGAAGCCATCCTGCGGTGTTGCGGCCAGCTCAAAAGAAAGCGAGTTGAAGAAAGGAGCTCAGGGGCACTGTAATTCACAAACCTGCAGAGTTATAAATGACAGCTATCGTCCAAAAATATACTGAAGTAAGGCTGCCAAGAGGACTTGAAAGCGGGGCAGAATTGCAGGAAACCAATTTCAGGAGGTAGACTGGAATTGCATTGAAAGCATAGGAAAAGAGGCAGAACGTCCACAATGATGCACTTGGCCAAAAAGGGCGTATGCGTTTTTTCCTGAATATATTCAGGAAGAAACGCATACGCCCTTTTTGGCCAACCAAGCAAGCTTGCAAAGGAAATCTGCACTACAATGAAGTCTCACTTCCCCCCGGTCAAAAGGGCCATCTGAAAAAAGTGTAAAATCCAGAAAGACAGGACAGGCCATGGAGAACTGGGAGCCTTGTTATGCTGATGGGCGGGATGTAAATTGCCAACAGACACTCGGGAGAAGTGTATGGTGTTTCCTGAAACATCTAAAAAACAAAGCAACAGAGCCTAGGGCACTTCCACTTATGGTCCTATAGCTTAGGGAAATTAAAATCAAAAAGACACAGCCACCCCAAACATTGGGACCCCTATGTTTACAAGAACCTCGTTTACAGTACAAGTTCAACATCGCAGAAAGTGAAAAATGGATAAAGAAGTTGTGGTATTTACTTACAAAGCAATATCACTCAGCAATGAAATCTATGTCATCAGGCCCTTAGCAGCACAATGAGTGGATTCAGGTATGATGATTCTAACTGAAATAAGTCACACAGAAAAAGAAACATCATAAGATATCAGTAATACACGGAATGTAAACTTGGCTACACAGGAACTGAATTACAGAACAGAACAGGGTCTCAAATTTAGAAAACCAACTTATGCTTGCTTAAGGGTAAAGGTGAGTTGGGGTGCTGCATAAAACCAGAGATTGAAATGAGCACAGATAAAGTTCCTTAAGCCAAATATGGAATAGACAAGAGCTACTCCTTGCTCAACGAAATGGACTCAACACCCCATATTAAACGCATAAGAATGTACCTGACTAGTAAGTATCTTAAAACCTATGGATTGCTATATCTCCAAAAGAGAATCAAGCATGTGTACAGGGGCATAAACGCAGCAGTGATAGGATTGGAGAGGTTCGGTGAGCAAATGAAGACCCTTTGAAGTCATATTGCATGGTACCCATTCCACGGGTTTCAACTACCCAGGTTTAAGGTATTCTTCCTTCAGCTAAAACATGCATGTGGAACCTAGAGTATGATCAACCATGTGATCGGGAGACCTGTTCAAATATGTCTCAGTTTTCGTACCCTGGTACTCGGGTGCAACATTCCAGACGCTTTACTAACACCCTCCCGACTTGGAGAGTCAGTCCCTTTAACCTCCTGTTTGGCCCAGTTTGCAATTTCTGTGGAAGATGAACAGGAATAGCGAGAACCAATGAGAGACTAGCTGGAGGTGTCTGGACGGGAAAATTTAACTCTCATTTCCCACCAGGAAGAGGAATTATCCAAAGGCTCAGCGTGCCGTGCCGGAACCAGATTAGGGCCTGAAGCCATCCTGCGGTGTTGCGGCCAGCTCAAAAGAAAGCGAGTTGAAGAAAGGAGCTCAGGGGCACTGTAATTCACAAACCTGCAGACTTATAAATGACAGCTATCGTCCAAAAATATACTGAAGTAAGGCTGCCAAGAGGACTTGAAAGCGGGGCAGAATTGCAGGAAACCGATTTCAGGAGGTAGACTGGAATTGCATTGAAAGCATAGGAAAAGAGGCAGAACGTCCACAATGATGCACTTGGCCATAAAGGGCGTATGCGTTTTTTCCTGAATATATTCAGGAAGAAACGCATACGCCCGTTTTGGCCAACCAAGCAAGCTTGCAAAGGAAATCTGCACTACAATGAAGTCTCACTTCCCCCCGGTCAAAAGGGCCATCTGAAAAAAGTGTAAAATCCAGAAAGGCAGGACAGGCCATGGAGAACTGGGAGCCTTGTTATGCTGATGGGCGGGATGTAAATTGCCAACAGACACTCGGGAGAAGTGTATGGTGTTTCCTGAAACATCTAAAAAACAAAGCAACAGAGCCTAGGGCACTTCCACTTATGGTCCTATAGCTTAGGGAAATTAAAATCAAAAAGACACAGCCACCCCAAAGTTTGGGACGCCTCTGTTTACAAGAACCTCGTTTACAGTACAAGTTCAACATCGCAGAAAGTGAAAAATGGATAAAGAAGTTGTGGTATTTACTTACAAAGCAATATCACTCAGCAATGAAATCTATGTCATCAGGCCCTTAGCAGCACAATGAGTGGATTCAGGTATGATGATTCTAACTGAAATAAGTCACACAGAAAAAGAAACATCATAAGATATCAGTAATACACGGAATGTAAACTTGGCTACACAGGAACTGAATTACAGAACAGAACAGGGTCTCAAATTTAGAAAACCAACTTATGCTTGCTTAAGGGTAAAGGTGAGTTGGGGTGCTGCATAAAACCAGAGATTGAAATGAGCACAGATAAAGTTCCTTAAGCCAAATATGGAATAGACAAGAGCTACTCCTTGCTCAACGAAATGGACTCAACACCCCATATTAAACGCATAAGAATGTACCTGACTAGTAAGTATCTTAAAACCTATGGATTGCTATGTCTCCAAAAGAGAATCAAGCATGTGTACAGGGGCATAAACGCAGCAGTGATAGGATTGGAGAGGTTCGGTGAGCAAATGAAGACCCTTTGAAGTCATATTGCATGGTACCCATTCCACGGGTTTCAACTACCCAGGTTTAAGGTATTCTTCCTTCAGCTAAAACATGCATGTGGAACCTAGAGTATGATCAACCATGTGATCGGGAGACGTGTTCAAATATGTCTCAGTTTTCGTACCCTGGTACTCGGGTGCAACATTCCAGATGCTTTACTAACACCCTCCCGACTTGGAGAGTCAGTCCCTTTAACCTCCTGTTTGGCCCAGTTTGCAATTTCTGTGGAAGATGAACAGGAATAGCGAGAACCAATGAGAGACTAGCTGGAGGTGTCTGGACGGGCAAATTTAACTCTCATTTCCCACCAGGAAGAGGAATTAACCAAAGGCTCAGCGTGCCGTGCCGGAACCAGATTAGGGCCTGAAGCCATCCTGCGGTGTTGCGGCCAGCTCAAAAGAAAGCGAGTTGAAGAAAGGAGCTCAGGGGCACTGTAATTCACAAACCTGCAGACTTATAAATGACAGCTATCGTCCAAAAATATACTGAAGTAAGGCTGCCAAGAGGACTTGAAAGCGGGGCAGAATTGCAGGAAACCGATTTCAGGAGGTAGACTGGAATTACATTGAAAGCATAGGAAAAGAGGCAGAACGTCCACAATGATGCACTTGGCCAAAAAGGGCGTATGCGTTTTTTCCTGAATATATTCAGGAAAAAACGCATACGCCCTTTTTGGCCAACCAAGCAAGCTTGCAAAGGAAATCTGCACTACAATGAAGTCTCACTTCCCCCCGGTCAAAAGGGCCATCTGAAAAAAGTGTAAAATCCAGAAAGGCAGGACAGGCCATGGAGAACTGGGAGCCTTGTTATGCTGATGGGCGGGATGTAAATTGCCAATAGCCACTGGGGAGAAGCGTATGGTGTTTCCTGAAACATCTAAAAAACAAAGCAACAGAGCCTAGGGCACTTCCACTTATGGTCCTATAGCTTAGGGAAATTAAAATCAAAAAGACACAGCCACCCCAAACATTGGGACGCCTCTGTTTACAAGAACCTCGTTTACAGTACAAGTTCAACATCGCAGAAAGTGAAAAATGGATAAAGAAGTTGTGGTATTTACTTACAAAGCAATATCACTCAGCAATGAAATCTATGTCATCAGGCCCTTAGCAGCACAATGAGTGGATTCAGGTATGATGATTCTAACTGAAATAAGTCACACAGAAAAAGAAACATCATAAGATATCAGTAATACACGGAATGTAAACTTGGCTACACAGGAACTGTATTACAGAACAGAACAGGGTCTCAAATTTAGAAAAGCAACTTATGCTTGCTTAAGGGTAAAGGTGAGTTGGGGTGCTGCATAAAACCAGAGATTCAAATGAGCACAGATAAAGTTCCTTAAGCCAAATATGGAATAGACAAGAGCTACTCCTTGCTCAACGAAATGGACTCAACACCCCATATTAAGAACCTAAGAATGTACCTGACTAGTAAGTATCTTAAAACCTATGGATTGCTATGTCTCCGAAAGAGAATCAAGCATGTGTACAGGGGCATAAACGCAGCAGTGATAGGATTGGAGAGGTTCGGTGAGCAAATGAAGACCCTTTGAAGTCATATTGCATGGTACCCATTCCACGGGTTTCAACTACCCAGGTTTAAGGTATTCTTCCTTCAGGTAAAACATGCATGTGGAACCTAGAGTATGATCAACCATGTGATCGGGAGACGTGTTCAAATATGTCTCAGTTTTCGTACCCTGGTACTCGGGTGCAACATTCCAGACGCTTTACTAACACCCTCCCGACTTGGAGAGTCAGTCCCTTTAACCTCCTGTTTGGCCCAGTTTGCAATTTCTGTGGAAGATGAACAGGAATAGCGAGAACCAATGAGAGACTAGCTGGAGGTGTCTGCACGGGAAAATTTAACTCTCATTTCCCACCAGGAAGAGGAATTATCCAAAGGCTCAGCGTGCCGTGCCGGAACCAGATTAGGGCCTGAAGCCATCCTGCGGTGTTGCGGCCAGCTCAAAAGAAAGCGAGTTGAAGAAAGGAGCTCAGGGGCACTGTAATTCACAAACCTGCAGACTTATAAATGACAGCTATCGTCCAAAAATATACTGAAGTAAGGCTGCCAAGAGGACTTGAAAGCGGGGCAGAATTGCAGGAAACCGATTTCAGGAGGTAGACTGGAATTGCATTGAAAGCATAGGAAAAGAGGCAGAACGTCCACAATGATGCACTTGGCCATAAAGGGCGTATGCGTTTTTTCCTGAATATATTCAGGAAGAAACGCATACGCCCGTTTTGGCCAACCAAGCAAGCTTGCAAAGGAAATCTGCACTACAATGAAGTCTCACTTCCCCCCGGTCAAAAGGGCCATCTGAAAAAAGTGTAAAATCCAGAAAGGCAGGACAGGCCATGGAGAACTGGGAGCCTTGTTATGCTGATGGGCGGGATGTAAATTGCCAACAGACACTCGGGAGAAGTGTATGGTGTTTCCTGAAACATCTAAAAAACAAAGCAACAGAGCCTAGGGCACTTCCACTTATGGTCCTATAGCTTAGGGAAATTAAAATCAAAAAGACACAGCCACCCCAAAGTTTGGGACGCCTCTGTTTACAAGAACCTCGTTTACAGTACAAGTTCAACATCGCAGAAAGTGAAAAATGGATAAAGAAGTTGTGGTATTTACTTACAAAGCAATATCACTCAGCAATGAAATCTATGTCATCAGGCCCTTAGCAGCACAATGAGTGGATTCAGGTATGATGATTCTAACTGAAATAAGTCACACAGAAAAAGAAACATCATAAGATATCAGTAATACACGGAATGTAAACTTGGCTACACAGGAACTGAATTACAGAACAGAACAGGGTCTCAAATTTAGAAAACCAACTTATGCTTGCTTAAGGGTAAAGGTGAGTTGGGGTGCTGCATAAAACCAGAGATTGAAATGAGCACAGATAAAGTTCCTTAAGCCAAATATGGAATAGACAAGAGCTACTCCTTGCTCAACGAAATGGACTCAACACCCCATATTAAACGCATAAGAATGTACCTGACTAGTAAGTATCTTAAAACCTATGGATTGCTATGTCTCCAAAAGAGAATCAAGCATGTGTACAGGGGCATAAACGCAGCAGTGATAGGATTGGAGAGGTTCGGTGAGCAAATGAAGACCCTTTGAAGTCATATTGCATGGTACCCATTCCACGGGTTTCAACTACCCAGGTTTAAGGTATTCTTCCTTCAGCTAAAACATGCATGTGGAACCTAGAGTATGATCAACCATGTGATCGGGAGACGTGTTCAAATATGTCTCAGTTTTCGTACCCTGGTACTCGGGTGCAACATTCCAGATGCTTTACTAACACCCTCCCGACTTGGAGAGTCAGTCCCTTTAACCTCCTGTTTGGCCCAGTTTGCAATTTCTGTGGAAGATGAACAGGAATAGCGAGAACCAATGAGAGACTAGCTGGAGGTGTCTGGACGGGCAAATTTAACTCTCATTTCCCACCAGGAAGAGGAATTAACCAAAGGCTCAGCGTGCCGTGCCGGAACCAGATTAGGGCCTGAAGCCATCCTGCGGTGTTGCGGCCAGCTCAAAAGAAAGCGAGTTGAAGAAAGGAGCTCAGGGGCACTGTAATTCACAAACCTGCAGACTTATAAATGACAGCTATCGTCCAAAAATATACTGAAGTAAGGCTGCCAAGAGGACTTGAAAGCGGGGCAGAATTGCAGGAAACCGATTTCAGGAGGTAGACTGGAATTACATTGAAAGCATAGGAAAAGAGGCAGAACGTCCACAATGATGCACTTGGCCAAAAAGGGCGTATGCGTTTTTTCCTGAATATATTCAGGAAAAAACGCATACGCCCTTTTTGGCCAACCAAGCAAGCTTGCAAAGGAAATCTGCACTACAATGAAGTCTCACTTCCCCCCGGTCAAAAGGGCCATCTGAAAAAAGTGTAAAATCCAGAAAGGCAGGACAGGCCATGGAGAACTGGGAGCCTTGTTATGCTGATGGGCGGGATGTAAATTGCCAACAGCCACTGGGGAGAAGTGTATGGTGTTTCCTGAAACATCTAAAAAACAAAGCAACAGAGCCTAGGGCACTTCCACTTATGGTCCTATAGCTTAGGGAAATTAAAATCAAAAAGACACAGCCACCCCAAACATTGGGACGCCTCTGTTTACAAGAACCTCGTTTACAGTACAAGTTCAACATCGCAGAAAGTGAAAAATGGATAAAGAAGTTGTGGTATTTACTTACAAAGCAATATCACTCAGCAATGAAATCTATGTCATCAGGCCCTTAGCAGCACAATGAGTGGATTCAGGTATGATGATTCTAACTGAAATAAGTCACACAGAAAAAGAAACATCATAAGATATCAGTAATACACGGAATGTAAACTTGGCTACACAGGAACTGTATTACAGAACAGAACAGGGTCTCAAATTTAGAAAACCAACTTATGCTTGCTTAAGGGTAAAGGTGAGTTGGGGTGCTGCATAAAACCAGAGATTGAAATGAGCACAGATAAAGTTCCTTAAGCCAAATATGGAATAGACAAGAGCTACTCCTTGCTCAACGAAATGGACTCAACACCGCATATTAAATGCCTAAGAATGTACCTGACTAGTAAGTATCTTAAAACCTATGGATTGCTATGTCTCCGAAAGAGAATCAAGCATGTGTACAGGGGCATAAACGCAGCAGTGATAGGATTGGAGAGGTTCGGTGAGCAAATGAAGACCCTTTGAAGTCATATTGCATGGTACCCATTCCACGGGTTTCAACTACCCAGGTTTAAGGTATTCTTCCTTCAGCTAAAACATGCATGTGGAACCTAGAGTATGATCAACCATGTGATCGGGAGACGTGTTCAAATATGTCTCAGTTTTCGTACCCTGGTACTCGGGTGCAACATTCCAGACGCTTTACTAACACCCTCCCGACTTGGAGAGTCAGTCCCTTTAACCTCCTGTTTGGCCCAGTTTGCAATTTCTGTGTAAGATGAACAGGAATAGCGAGAACCAATGAGAGACTAGCTGGAGGTGTCTGGACGGGCAAATTTAACTCTCATTTCCCACCAGGAAGAGGAATTAACCAAAGGCTCAGCGTGCCATGCCGGAACCAGATTAGGGCCTGAAGCCATCCTGCGGTGTTGCGGCCAGCTCAAAGGAAAGCGAGTTGAAGAAAGGAGCTCAGGGGCACTGTAATTCACAAACCTGCAGAGTTATAAATGACAGCTATCGTCCAAAAATATACTGAAGTAAGGCTGCCAAGAGGACTTGAAAGCGGGGCAGAATTGCAGGAAACCGATTTCAGGAGGTAGACTGGAATTGCATTGAAAGCATAGGAAAAGAGGCAGAACGTCCACAATGATGCACTTGGCCAAAAAGGGCGTATGCGTTTTTTCCTGAATATATTCAGGAAGAAACGCATACGCCCTTTTTGGCCAACCAAGCAAGCTTGCAAAGGAAATCTGCGCTACAATGAAGTCTCACTTCCCCCCGGTCAAAAGGGCCATCTGAAAAAAGTGTAAAATCCAGAAAGACAGGACAGGCCATGGAGAACTGGGAGCCTTGTTATGCTGATGGGCGGTATGTAAATTGCCAACAGACACTCGGGAGAAGTGTATGGTGTTTCCTGAAACATCTAAAAAACAAAGCAACAGAGCCTAGGGCACTTCCACTTATGGTCCTATAGCTTAGGGAAATTAAAATCAAAAAGACACAGCCACCCCAATGTTTGGGACGCCTATGTTTACAAGAACCTCGTTTACAGTACAAGTTCAACATCGCAGAAAGTGAAAAATGGATAAAGAAGTTGTGGTATTTACTTACAAAGCAATATCACTCAGCAATGAAATCTATGTCATCAGGCCCTTAGCAGCACAATGAGTGGATTCAGGTATGATGATTCTAACTGAAATAAGTCACACAGAAAAAGAAACATCATAAGATATCAGTAATACACGGAATGTAAACTTGGCTACACAGGAACTGAATTACAGAACAGAACAGGGTCTCAAATTTAGAAAACCAACTTATGCTTGCTTAAGGGGAAAGGTGAGTTGGGGTGCTGCATAAAACCAGAGATTGAAATGAGCACAGATAAAGTTCCTTAAGCCAAATATGGAATAGACAAGAGCTACTCCTTGCTCAACGAAATGGACTCAACACCCCATATTAAACGCATAAGAATGTACCTGACTAGTAAGTATCTTAAAACCTATAGATTGCTATGTCTCCGAAAGAGAATCAAGCATGTGTACAGGGGCATAAACGCAGCAGTGATAGGATTGGAGAGGTTCGGTGAGCAAATGAAGACCCTTTGAAGTCATATTGCATGGTACCCATTCCACGGGTTTCAACTACCCAGGTTTAAGGTATTCTTCCTTCAGGTAAAACATGCATGTGGAACCTAGAGTATGATCAACCATGTGATCGGGAGATGTGTTCAAATATGTCTCAGTTTTCGTACCCTGGTACTCGGGTGCAACATTCCAGACGCTTTACTAACACCCTCCCGACTTGGAGAGTCAGTCCCTTTAACCTCCTGTTTGGCCCAGTTTGCAATTTCTGCGGAAGATGAACAGGAATAGCGAGAACCAATGAGAGACTAGCTGGAGGTGTCTGGACGGGCAAATTTAACTCTCATTTCCCACCAGGAAGAGGAATTAACCAAAGGCTCAGCGTGCCGTGCCGGAACCAGATTAGGGCCTGAAGCCATCCTGCGGTGTTGCGGCCAGCTCAAAAGAAAGCGAGTTGAAGAAAGGAGCTCAGGGGCACTGTAATTCACAAACCTGCACACTTATAAATGACAGCTATCGTCCAAAAATATACTGAAGTAAGGCTGCCAAGAGGACTTGAAAGCGGGGCAGAATTGCAGGAAACCGATTTCAGGAGGTAGACTGGAATTGCATTGAAAGCATAGGAAAAGAGGCAGAACGTCCACAATGATGCACTTGGCCATAAAGGGCGTATGCGTTTTTTCCTGAATATATTCAGGAAAAAACGCATACGCCCTTTTTGGCCAACCAAGCAAGCTTGCAAAGGAAATCTGCACTACAATGAAGTCTCACTTCCCCCCGGTCAAAAGGGCCATCTGAAAAAAGTGTAAAATCCAGAAAGGCAGGACAGGCCATGGAGAACTGGGAGCCTTGTTATGCTGATGGGCGGGATGTAAATTGCCAACAGACACTCGGGAGAAGTGTATGGTGTTTCCTGAAACATCTAAAAAACAAAGCAACAGAGCCTAGGGCACTTCCACTTATGGTCCTATAGCTTAGGGAAATTAAAATCAAAAAGACACAGCCACCCCAAAGTTTGGGACGCCTCTGTTTACAAGAACCTCGTTTACAGTACAAGTTCAACATCGCAGAAAGTGAAAAATGGATAAAGAAGTTGTGGTATTTACTTACAAAGCAATATCACTCAGCAATGAAATCTATGTCATCAGGCCCTTAGCAGCACAATGAGTGGATTCAGGTATGATGATTCTAACTGAAATAAGTCACACAGAAAAAGAAACATCATAAGATATCAGTAATACACGGAATGTAAACTTGGCTACACAGGAACTGAATTACAGAACAGAACAGGGTCTCAAATTTAGAAAACCAACTTTTGCTTGCTTAAGGGTAAAGGTGAGTTGGGGTGCTGCATAAAACCAGAGATTGAAATGAGCACAGATAAAGTTCCTTAAGCCAAATATGGAATAGACAAGAGCTACTCCTTGCTCAACGAAATGGACTCAACACCGCATATTAAATGCCTAAGAATGTACCTGACTAGTAAGTATCTTAAAACCTATGGATTGCTATGTCTCCGAAAGAGAATCAAGCATGTGTACAGGGGCATAAACGCAGCAGTGATAGGATTGGAGAGGTTCGGTGAGCAAATGAAGACCCTTTGAAGTCATATTGCATGGTACCCATTCCACGGGTTTCAACTACCCAGTTTTAAGGTATTCTTCCTTCAGCTAAAACATGCATGTGGAACCTAGAGTATGATCAACCATGTGATCGGGAGACGTGTTCAAATATGTCTCAGTTTTCGTACCCTGGTACTCGGGTGCAACATTCCAGACGCTTTACTAACACCCTCCCGACTTGGAGAGTCAGTCCCTTTAACCTCCTGTTTGGCCCAGTTTGCAATTTCTGCGGAAGATGAACAGGAATAGCGAGAACCAATGAGAGACTAGCTGGAGGTGTCTGGACGGGCAAATTTAACTCTCATTTCCCACCAGGAAGAGGAATTAACCAAAGGCTCAGCGTGCCGTGCCGGAACCAGATTAGGGCCTGAAGCCATCCTGCGGTGTTGCGGCCAGCTCAAAAGAAAGCGAGTTGAAGAAAGGAGCTCAGGGGCACTGTAATTCACAAACCTGCAGACTTATAAATGACAGCTATCGTCCAAAAATATACTGAAGTAAGGCTGCCAAGAGGATTTGAAAACGGGGCAGAATTGCAGGAAACCAATTTCAGGAGGTAGACTGGAATTGCATTGAAAGCATAGGAAAAGAGGCAGAACGTCCACAATGATGCACTTGGCCAAAAAGGGCGTATGCGTTTTTTCCTGAATATATTCAGGAAAAAACGCATACGCCCTTTTTGGCCAACCAAGCAAGCTTGCAAAGGAAATCTGCACTACAATGAAGTCTCACTTCCCCCCGGTCAAAAGGGCCATCTGAAAAAAGTGTAAAATCCAGAAAGGCAGGACAGGCCATGGAGAACTGGGAGCCTTGTTATGCTGATGGGCGGGATGTAAATTGCCAACAGACACTCGGGAGAAGTGTATGGTGTTTCCTGAAACATCTAAAAAACAAAGCAACAGAGCCTAGGGCACTTCCACTTATGGTCCTATAGCTTAGGGAAATTAAAATCAAAAAGACACAGCCACCCCAAACATTGGGACGCCTCTGTTTACAAGAACCTCGTTTACAGTACAAGTTCAACATCGCAGAAAGTGAAAAATGGATAAAGAAGTTGTGGTATTTACTTACAAAGCAATATCACTCAGCAATGAAATCTATGTCATCAGGCCCTTAGCAGCACAATGAGTGGATTCAGGTATGATGATTCTAACTGAAATAAGTCACACAGAAAAAGAAACATCATAAGATATCAGTAATACACGGAATGTAAACTTGGCTACACAGGAACTGAATTACAGAACAGAACAGGGTCTCAAATTTAGAAAACCAACTTATGCTTGCTTAAGGGGAAAGGTGAGTTGGGGTGCTGCATAAAACCAGAGATTGAAATGAGCACAGATAAAGTTCCTTAAGCCAAATATGGAATAGACAAGAGCTACTCCTTGCTCAACGAAATGGACTCAACACCCCATATTAAGCGCCTAATAATGTACCTCACTAGTAAGTATCTTAAAACCTATGGATTGCTATATCTCCAAAAGAGAATCAAGCGTGTGTCCAGGGGCATAAACGCAGCAGTGATAGGATTGGAGAGGTTCGGTGAGCAAATGAAGACCCTTTGAAGTCATATTGCATGGTACCCATTCCACGGGTTTCAACTACCCAGGTTTAAGGTATTCTTCCTTCAGGTAAAACATGCATGTGGAACCTAGAGTATGATCAACCATGTGATCGGGAGACGTGTTCAAATATGTCTCAGTTTTCGTACCCTGGTACTCGGGTGCAACATTCCAGACGCTTTACTAACACCCTCCCGACTTGGAGAGTCAGTCCCTTTAACCTCCTGTTTGGCCCAGTTTGCAATTTCTGCGGAAGATGAACAGGAATAGCGAGAACCAATGAGAGACTAGCTGGAGGTGTCTGGACGGGCAAATTTAACTCTCATTTCCCACCAGGAAGAGGAATTAACCAAAGGCTCAGCGTGCCGTGCCGGAACCAGATTAGGGCCTGAAGCCATCCTGCGGTGTTGCGGCCAGCTCAAAAGAAAGCGAGTTGAAGAAAGGAGCTCAGGGGCACTGTAATTCACAAACCTGCACACTTATAAATGACAGCTATCGTCCAAAAATATACTGAAGTAAGGCTGCCAAGAGGACTTGAAAGCGGGGCAGAATTGCAGGAAACCAATTTCAGGAGGTAGACTGGAATTGCATTGAAAGCATAGGAAAAGAGGCAGAACGTCCACAATGATGCACTTGGCCAAAAAGGGCGTATGCGTTTTTTCCTGAATGTATTCAGGAAAAAACGCATACGCCCTTTTTGGCCAACCAAGCAAGCTTGCAAAGGAAATCTGCACTACAATGAAGTCTCACTTCCCCCCGGTCAAAAGGGCCATCTGAAAAAAGTGTAAAATCCAGAAAGGCAGGACAGGCCATGGAGAACTGGGAGCCTTGTTATGCTGATGGGCGGGATGTAAATTGCCAACAGACACTCGGGAGAAGTGTATGGTGTTTCCTGAAACATCTAAAAAACAAAGCAACAGAGCCTAGGGCACTTCCACTTATGGTCCTATAGCTTAGGGAAATTAAAATCAAAAAGACACAGCCACCCCAAACATTGGGACGCCTCTGTTTACAAGAACCTCGTTTACAGTACAAGTTCAACATCGCAGAAAGTGAAAAATGGATAAAGAAGTTGTGGTATTTACTTACAAAGCAATATCACTCAGCAATGAAATCTATGTCATCAGGCCCTTAGCAGCACAATGAGTGGATTCAGGTATGATGATTCTAACTGAAATAAGTCACACAGAAAAAGAAACATCATAAGATATCAGTAATACACGGAATGTAAACTTGGCTACACAGGAACTGAATTACAGAACAGAACAGGGTCTCAAATTTAGAAAACCAACTTATGCTTGCTTAAGGGGAAAGGTGAGTTGGGGTGCTGCATAAAACCAGAGATTGAAATGAGCACAGATAAAGTTCCTTAAGCCAAATATGGAATAGACAAGAGCTACTCCTTGCTCAACGAAATGGACTCAACACCCCATATTAAGCGCCTAATAATGTACCTGACTAGTAAGTATCTTAAAACCTATGGATTGCTATATCTCCAAAAGAGAATCAAGCGTGTGTCCAGGGGCATAAACGCAGCAGTGATAGGATTGGAGAGGTTCGGTGAGCAAACAAAGACCCTTTGAAGTCATATTGCATGGTACCCATTCCACGGGTTTCAACTACCCAGTTTTAAGGTATTCTTCCTTCAGCTAAAACATGCATGTGGAACCTAGAGTATGATCAACCATGTGATCGGGAGACGTGTTCAAATATGTCTCAGTTTTCGTACCCTGGTACTCGGGTGCAACATTCCAGACGCTTTACTAACACCCTCCCGACTTGGAGAGTCAGTCCCTTTAACCTCCTGTTTGGCCCAGTTTGCAATTTCTGCGGAAGATGAACAGGAATAGCGAGAACCAATGAGAGACTAGCTGGAGGTGTCTGGACGGGCAAATTTAACTCTCATTTCCCACCAGGAAGAGGAATTAACCAAAGGCTCAGCGTGCCGTGCCGGAACCAGATTAGGGCCTGAAGCCATCCTGCGGTGTTGCGGCCAGCTCAAAAGAAAGCGAGTTGAAGAAAGGAGCTCAGGGGCACTGTAATTCACAAACCTGCAGACTTATAAATGACAGCTATCGTCCAAAAATATACTGAAGTAGGCTGCCAAGAGGACTTGAAAGCGGGGCAGAATTGCAGGAAACCAATTTCAGGAGGTAGACTGGAATTGCATTGAAAGCATAGGAAAAGAGGCAGAACGTCCACAATGATGCACTTGGCCAAAAAGGGCGTATGCGTTTTTTCCTGAATGTATTCAGGAAAAAACGCATACGCCCTTTTTGGCCAACCAAGCAAGCTTGCAAAGGAAATCTGCACTACAATGAAGTCTCACTTCCCCCCGGTCAAAAGGGCCATCTGAAAAAAGTGTAAAATCCAGAAAGGCAGGACAGGCCATGGAGAACTGGGAGCCTTGTTATGCTGATGGGCGGGATGTAAATTGCCAACAGACACTCGGGAGAAGTGTATGGTGTTTCCTGAAACATCTAAAAAACAAAGCAACAGAGCCTAGGGCACTTCCACTTATGGTCCTATAGCTTAGGGAAATTAAAATCAAAAAGACACAGCCACCCCAAACATTGGGACGCCTCTGTTTACAAGAACCTCGTTTACAGTACAAGTTCAACATCGCAGAAAGTGAAAAATGGATAAAGAAGTTGTGGTATTTACTTACAAAGCAATATCACTCAGCAATGAAATCTATGTCATCAGGCCCTTAGCAGCACAATGAGTGGATTCAGGTATGATGATTCTAACTGAAATAAGTCACACAGAAAAAGAAACATCATAAGATATCAGTAATACACGGAATGTAAACTTGGCTACACAGGAACTGAATTACAGAACAGAACAGGGTCTCAAATTTAGAAAACCAACTTATGCTTGCTTAAGGGGAAAGGTGAGTTGGGGTGCTGCATAAAACCAGAGATTGAAATGAGCACAGATAAAGTTCCTTAAGCCAAATATGGAATAGACAAGAGCTACTCCTTGCTCAACGAAATGGACTCAACACCCCATATTAAGCGCCTAATAATGTACCTGACTAGTAAGTATCTTAAAACCTATGGATTGCTATATCTCCAAAAGAGAATCAAGCGTGTGTCCAGGGGCATAAACGCAGCAGTGATAGGATTGGAGAGGTTCGGTGAGCAAACAAAGACCCTTTGAAGTCATATTGCATGGTACCCATTCCACGGGTTTCAACTACCCAGTTTTAAGGTATTCTTCCTTCAGCTAAAACATGCATGTGGAACCTAGAGTATGATCAACCATGTGATCGGGAGACGTGTTCAAATATGTCTCAGTTTTCGTACCCTGGTACTCGGGTGCAACATTCCAGACGCTTTACTAACACCCTCCCGACTTGGAGAGTCAGTCCCTTTAACCTCCTGTTTGGCCCAGTTTGCAATTTCTGCGGAAGATGAACAGGAATAGCGAGAACCAATGAGAGACTAGCTGGAGGTGTCTGGACGGGCAAATTTAACTCTCATTTCCCACCAGGAAGAGGAATTAACCAAAGGCTCAGCGTGCCGTGCCGGAACCAGATTAGGGCCTGAAGCCATCCTGCGGTGTTGCGGCCAGCTCAAAAGAAAGCGAGTTGAAGAAAGGAGCTCAGGGGCACTGTAATTCACAAACCTGCAGACTTATAAATGACAGCTATCGTCCAAAAATATACTGAAGTAGGCTGCCAAGAGGACTTGAAAGCGGGGCAGAATTGCAGGAAACCAATTTCAGGAGGTAGACTGGAATTGCATTGAAAGCATAGGAAAAGAGGCAGAACGTCCACAATGATGCACTTGGCCAAAAAGGGCGTATGCGTTTTTTCCTGAATGTATTCAGGAAAAAACGCATACGCCCTTTTTGGCCAACCAAGCAAGCTTGCAAAGGAAATCTGCACTACAATGAAGTCTCACTTCCCCCCGGTCAAAAGGGCCATCTGAAAAAAGTGTAAAATCCAGAAAGGCAGGACAGGCCATGGAGAACTGGGAGCCTTGTTATGCTGATGGGCGGGATGTAAATTGCCAACAGACACTCGGGAGAAGTGTATGGTGTTTCCTGAAACATCTAAAAAACAAAGCAACAGAGCCTAGGGCACTTCCACTTATGGTCCTATAGCTTAGGGAAATTAAAATCAAAAAGACACAGCCACCCCAAACATTGGGACGCCTCTGTTTACAAGAACCTCGTTTACAGTACAAGTTCAACATCGCAGAAAGTGAAAAATGGATAAAGAAGTTGTGGTATTTACTTACAAAGCAATATCACTCAGCAATGAAATCTATGTCATCAGGCCCTTAGCAGCACAATGAGTGGATTCAGGTATGATGATTCTAACTGAAATAAGTCACACAGAAAAAGAAACATCATAAGATATCAGTAATACACGGAATGTAAACTTGGCTACACAGGAACTGAATTACAGAACAGAACAGGGTCTCAAATTTAGAAAACCAACTTATGCTTGCTTAAGGGGAAAGGTGAGTTGGGGTGCTGCATAAAACCAGAGATTGAAATGAGCACAGATAAAGTTCCTTAAGCCAAATATGGAATAGACAAGAGCTACTCCTTGCTCAACGAAATGGACTCAACACCCCATATTAAGCGCCTAATAATGTACCTGACTAGTAAGTATCTTAAAACCTATGGATTGCTATATCTCCAAAAGAGAATCAAGCGTGTGTCCAGGGGCATAAACGCAGCAGTGATAGGATTGGAGAGGTTCGGTGAGCAAACAAAGACCCTTTGAAGTCATATTGCATGGTACCCATTCCACGGGTCTCAACTCTCCAGGTTTCAGGGATTCTTCCTTCAGCTAAAACATGCATGTGGAACCTAGAGTATGATCAACCATGTGATCGGGAGACGTGTTCAAATATGTCTCAGTTTTCGTACCCTGGTACTCGGGTGCAACATTCCAGACGCTTTACTAACACCCTCCCGACTTGGAGAGTCAGTCCCTTTAACCTCCTGTTTGGCCCAGTTTGCAATTTCTGCGGAAGATGAACAGGAATAGCGAGAACCAATGAGAGACTAGCTGGAGGTGTCTGGACGGGCAAATTTAACTCTCATTTCCCACCAGGAAGAGGAATTAACCAAAGGCTCAGCGTGCCGTGCCGGAACCAGATTAGGGCCTGAAGCCATCCTGCGGTGTTGCGGCCAGCTCAAAAGAAAGCGAGTTGAAGAAAGGAGCTCAGGGGCACTGTAATTCACAAACCTGCAGAGTTATAAATGACAGCTATCGTCCAAAAATATACTGAAGTAAGGCTGCCAAGAGGACTTGAAAGCGGGGCAGAATTGCAGGAAACCGATTTCAGGAGGCAAACTGGAATTGCATTGAAAGCATAGGAAAAGAGGCAGAACGTCCACAATGATGCACTTGGCCAAAAAGGGCGTATGCGTTTTTTCCTGAATATATTCAGGAAAAAACGCATACGCCCTTTTTGGCCAACCAAGCAAGCTTGCAAAGGAAATCTGCACTACAATGAAGTCTCACTTCCCCCCGGTCAAAAGGGCCATCTGAAAAAAGTGTAAAATCCAGAAAGGCAGGACAGGCCATGGAGAACTGGGAGCCTTGTTATGCTGATGGGCGGGATGTAAATTGCCAACAGACACTCGGGAGAAGTGTATGGTGTTTCCTGAAACATCTAAAAAACAAAGCAACAGAGCCTAGGGCACTTCCACTTATGGTCCTATAGCTTAGGGAAATTAAAATCAAAAAGACACAGCCACCCCAAAGTTTGGGACGCCTCTGTTTACAAGAACCTCGTTTACAGTACAAGTTCAACATCGCAGAAAGTGAAAAATGGATAAAGAAGTTGTGGTATTTACTTACAAAGCAATATCACTCAGCAATGAAATCTATGTCATCAGGCCCTTAGCAGCACAATGAGTGGATTCAGGTATGATGATTCTAACTGAAATAAGTCACACAGAAAAAGAAACATCATAAGATATCAGTAATACACGGAATGTAAACTTGGCTACACAGGAACTGAATTACAGAACAGAACAGGGTCTCAAATTTAGAAAACCAACTTATGCTTGCTTAAGGGGAAAGGTGAGTTGGGGTGCTGCATAAAACCAGAGATTGAAATGAGCACAGATAAAGTTCCTTAAGCCAAATATGGAATAGACAAGAGCTACTCCTTGCTCAACGAAATGGACTCAACACCGCATATTAAATGCCTAAGAATGTACCTGACTAGTAAGTATCTTAAAACCTATGGATTGCTATGTCTCCGAAAGAGAATCAAGCATGTGTACAGGGGCATAAACGCAGCAGTGATAGGATTGGAGAGGTTCGGTGAGCAAATGAAGACCCTTTGAAGTCATATTGCATGGTACCCATTCCACGGGTTTCAACTACCCAGGTTTAAGGTATTCTTCCTTCAGCTAAAACATGCATGTGGAACCTAGAGTATGATCAACCATGTGATCGGGAGACGTGTTCAAATATGTCTCAGTTTTCGTACCCTGGTACTCGGGTGCAACATTCCAGACGCTTTACTAACACCCTCCCGACTTGGAGAGTCAGTCCCTTTAACCTCCTGTTTGGCCCAGTTTGCAATTTCTGCGGAAGATGAACAGGAATAGCGAGAACCAATGAGAGACTAGCTGGAGGTGTCTGGACGGGCAAATTTAACTCTCATTTCCCACCAGGAAGAGGAATTAACCAAAGGCTCAGCGTGCCGTGCCGGAACCAGATTAGGGCCTGAAGCCATCCTGCGGTGTTGCGGCCAGCTCCAAAGAAAGCGAGTTGAAGAAAGGAGCTCAGGGGCACTGTAATTCACAAACCTGCAGACTTATAAATGACAGCTATCGTCCAAAAATATACTGAAGTAAGGCTGCCAAGAGGACTTGAAAGCGGGGCAGAATTGCAGGAAACCGATTTCAGGAGGCAGACTGGAATTGCATTGAAAGCATAGGAAAAGAGGCAGAACGTCCACAATGATGCACTTGGCCAAAAAGGGCGTATGCGTTTTTTCCTGAATATATTCAGGAAAAAACGCATACGCCCTTTTTGGCCAACCAAGCAAGCTTGCAAAGGAAATCTGCACTACAATGAAGTCTCACTTCCCCCCGGTCAAAAGGGCCATCTGAAAAAAGTGTAAAATCCAGAAAGGCAGGACAGGCCATGGAGAACTGGGAGCCTTGTTATGCTGATGGGCGGGATGTAAATTGCCAACAGACACTCGGGAGAAGTGTATGGTGTTTCCTGAAACATCTAAAAAACAAAGCAACAGAGCCTAGGGCACTTCCACTTATGGTCCTATAGCTTAGGGAAATTAAAATCAAAAAGACACAGCCACCCCAAAGTTTGGGACGCCTCTGTTTACAAGAACCTCGTTTACAGTACAAGTTCAACATCGCAGAAAGTGAAAAATGGATAAAGAAGTTGTGGTATTTACTTACAAAGCAATATCACTCAGCAATGAAATCTATGTCATCAGGCCCTTAGCAGCACAATGAGTGGATTCAGGTATGATGATTCTAACTGAAATAAGTCACACAGAAAAAGAAACATCATAAGATATCAGTAATACATGGAATGTAAACTTGGCTACACAGGAACTGAATTACAGAACAGAACAGGGTCTCAAATTTAGAAAACCAACTTATGCTTGCTTAAGGGGAAAGGTGAGTTGGGGTGCTGCATAAAACCAGAGATTGAAATGAGCACAGATAAAGTTCCTTAAGCCAAATATGGAATAGACAAGAGCTACTCCTTGCTCAACGAAATGGACTCAACACTGCATATTAAATGCCTAAGAACGTACCTGACTAGTAAGTATCTTAAAACCTATGGATTGCTATGTCTCCGAAAGAGAATCAAGCATGTGTACAGGGGCATAAACGCAGCAGTGATAGGATTGGAGAGGTTCGGTGAGCAAATGAAGACCCTTTGAAGTCATATTGCATGGTACCCATTCCACGGGTTTCAACTACCCAGGTTTAAGGTATTCTTCCTTCAGCTAAAACATGCATGTGGAACCTAGACTATGATCAACCATGTGATCGGGAGACGTGTTCAAATATGTCTCAGTTTTCGTACCCTGGTACTCGGGTGCAACATTCCAGACGCTTTACTAACACCCTCCCGACTTGGAGAGTCAGTCCCTTTAACCTCCTGTTTGGCCCAGTTTGCAATTTCTGCGGAAGATGAACAGGAATAGCGAGAACCAATGAGAGACTAGCTGGAGGTGTCTGGACGGGCAAATTTAACTCTCATTTCCCACCAGGAAGAGGAATTAACCAAAGGCTCAGCGTGCCGTGCCGGAACCAGATTAGGGCCTGAAGCCATCCTGCGGTGTTGCGGCCAGCTCAAAAGAAAGCGAGTTGAAGAAAGGAGCTCAGGGGCACTGTAATTCACAAACCTGCAGAGTTATAAATGACAGCTATCGTCCAAAAATATACTGAAGTAAGGCTGCCAAGAGGACTTGAAAGCGGGGCAGAATTGCAGGAAACCGATTTCAGGAGGTAGACTGGAATTGCATTGAAAGCATAGGAAAAGAGGCAGAACGTCCACAATGATGCACTTGGCCAAAAAGGGCGTATGCGTTTTTTCCTGACTATATTCAGGAAAAAACGCATACGCCCTTTTTGGCCAACCAAGCAAGCTTGCAAAGGAAATCTGCACTACAATGAAGTCTCACTTCCCCCCGGTCAAAAGGGCCATCTGAAAAAAGTGTAAAATCCAGAAAGGCAGGACAGGCCATGGAGAACTGGGAGCCTTGTTATGCTGATGGGCGGGATGTAAATTGCCAACAGACACTCGGGAGAAGTGTATGGTGTTTCCTGAAACATCTAAAAAACAAAGCAACAGAGCCTAGGGCACTTCCACTTATGGTCCTATAGCTTAGGGAAATTAAAATCAAAAAGACACAGCCACCCCAAACATTGGGACGCCTATGTTTACAAGAACCTCGTTTACAGTACAAGTTCAACATCGCAGAAAGTGAAAAATGGATAAAGAAGTCGTGGTATTTACTTACAAAGCAATATCACTCAGCAATGAAATCTATGTCATCAGGCCCTTAGCAGCACAATGAGTGGATTCAGGTATGATGATTCTAACTGAAATAAGTCACACAGAAAAAGAAACATCATAAGATATCAGTAATACACGGAATGTAAACTTGGCTACACAGGAACTGTATTACAGAACAGAACAGGGTCTCAAATTTAGAAAACCAACTTATGCTTGCTTAAGGGGAAAGGTGAGTTGGGGTGCTGCATAAAACCAGAGATTGAAATGAGCACAGATAAAGTTCCTTAAGCCAAATATGGAATAGACAAGAGCTACTCCTTGCTCAACGAAATGGACTCAACACCCCATATTAAACGCATAAGAATGTACCTGACTAGTAAGTATCTTAAAACCTATGGATTGCTATGTCTCCGAAAGAGAATCAAGCATGTGTACAGGGGCATAAACGCAGCAGTGATAGGATTGGAGAGGTTCGGTGAGCAAATGAAGACCCTTTGAAGTCATATTGCATGGTACCCATTCCACGGGTTTCAACTACCCAGGTTTAAGGTATTCTTCCTTCAGGTAAAACATGCATGTGGAACCTAGAGTATGATCAACCATGTGATCGGGAGACGTGTTCAAATATGTCTCAGTTTTCGTACCCTGGTACTCGGGTGCAACATTCCAGACGCTTTACTAACACCCTCCTGACTTGGAGAGTCAGTCCCTTTAACCTCCTGTTTGGCCCAGTTTGCAATTTCTGCGGAAGATGAACAGGAATAGCGAGAACCAATGAGAGACTAGCTGGAGGTGTCTGGACGGGCAAATTTAACTCTCATTTCCCACCAGGAAGAGGAATTAACCAAAGGCTCAGCGTGCCGTGCCGGAACCAGATTAGGGCCTGAAGCCATCCTGCGGTGTTGCGGCCAGCTCAAAAGAAAGCGAGTTGAAGAAAGGAGCTCAGGGGCACTGTAATTCACAAACCTGCACACTTATAAATGACAGCTATCGTCCAAAAATATACTGAAGTAAGGCTGCCAAGAGGACTTGAAAGCGGGGCAGAATTGCAGGAAACCGATTTCAGGAGGTAGACTGGAATTGCATTGAAAGCATAGGAAAAGAGGCAGAACGTCCACAATGATGCACTTGGCCATAAAGGGCGTATGCGTTTTTTCCTGAATATATTCAGGAAAAAACGCATACGCCCTTTTTGGCCAACCAAGCAAGCTTGCAAAGGAAATCTGCACTACAATGAAGTCTCACTTCCCCCCGGTCAAAAGGGCCATCTGAAAAAAGTGTAAAATCCAGAAAGGCAGGACAGGCCATGGAGAACTGGGAGCCTTGTTATGCTGATGGGCGGGATGTAAATTGCCAACAGACACTCGGGAGAAGTGTATGGTGTTTCCTGAAACATCTAAAAAACAAAGCAACAGAGCCTAGGGCACTTCCACTTATGGTCCTATAGCTTAGGGAAATTAAAATCAAAAAGACACAGCCACCCCAAAGTTTGGGACGCCTCTGTTTACAAGAACCTCGTTTACAGTACAAGTTCAACATCGCAGAAAGTGAAAAATGGATAAAGAAGTTGTGGTATTTACTTACAAAGCAATATCACTCAGCAATGAAATCTATGTCATCAGGCCCTTAGCAGCACAATGAGTGGATTCAGGTATGATGATTCTAACTGAAATAAGTCACACAGAAAAAGAAACATCATAAGATATCAGTAATACACGGAATGTAAACTTGGCTACACAGGAACTGAATTACAGAACAGAACAGGGTCTCAAATTTAGAAAACCAACTTATGCTTGCTTAAGGGGAAAGGTGAGTTGGGGTGCTGCATAAAACCAGAGATTGAAATGAGCACAGATAAAGTTCCTTAAGCCAAATATGGAATAGACAAGAGCTACTCCTTGCTCAACGAAATGGACTCAACACCGCATATTAAATGCCTAAGAATGTACCTGACTAGTAAGTATCTTAAAACCTATGGATTGCTATGTCTCCGAAAGAGAATCAAGCATGTGTACAGGGGCATAAACGCAGCAGTGATAGGATTGGAGAGGTTCGGTGAGCAAATGAAGACCCTTTGAAGTCATATTGCATGGTACCCATTCCACGGGTTTCAACTACCCAGGTTTAAGGTATTCTTCCTTCAGCTAAAACATGCATGTGGAACCTAGAGTATGATCAACCATGTGATCGGGAGACGTGTTCAAATATGTCTCAGTTTTCGTACCCTGGTACTCGGGTGCAACATTCCAGACGCTTTACTAACACCCTCCCGACTTGGAGAGTCAGTCCCTTTAACCTCCTGTTTGGCCCAGTTTGCAATTTCTGCGGAAGATGAACAGGAATAGCGAGAACCAATGAGAGACTAGCTGGAGGTGTCTGGACGGGCAAATTTAACTCTCATTTCCCACCAGGAAGAGGAATTAACCAAAGGCTCAGCGTGCCGTGCCGGAACCAGATTAGGGCCTGAAGCCATCCTGCAGTGTTGCGGCCAGCTCAAAAGAAAGCGAGTTGAAGAAAGGAGCTCAGGGGCACTGTAATTCACAAACCTGCAGACTTATAAATGACAGCTATCGTCCAAAAATATACTGAAGTAAGGCTGCCAAGAGGACTTGAAAGCGGGGCAGAATTGCAGGAAACCGATTTCAGGAGGTAGACTGGAATTGCATTGAAAGCATAGGAAAGGAGGCAGAACGTCCACAATGATGCACTTGGCCAAAAAGGGCGTATGCGTTTTTTCCTGAATATATTCAGGAAAAAACGCATACGCCCTTTTTGGCCAACCAAGCAAGCTTGCAAAGGAAATCTGCACTACAATGAAGTCTCACTTCCCCCCGGTCAAAAGGGCCATCTGAAAAAAGTGTAAAATCCAGAAAGGCAGGACAGGCCATGGAGAACTGGGAGCCTTGTTATGCTGATGGGCGGGATGTAAATTGCCAACAGACACTCGGGAGAAGTGTATGGTGTTTCCTGAAACATCTAAAAAACAAAGCAACAGAGCCTAGGGCACTTCCACTTATGGTCCTATAGCTTAGGGAAATTAAAATCAAAACGACACAGCCACCCCAAAGTTTGGGACGCCTCTGTTTACAAGAACCTCGTTTACAGTACAAGTTCAACATCGCAGAAAGTGAAAAATGGATAAAGAAGTTGTGGTATTTACTTACAAAGCAATATCACTCAGCAATGAAATCTATGTCATCAGGCCCTTAGCAGCACAATGAGTGGATTCAGGTATGATGATTCTAACTGAAATAAGTCACACAGAAAAAGAAACATCATAAGATATCAGTAATACACGGAATGTAAACTTGGCTACACAGGAACTGAATTACAGAACAGAACAGGGTCTCAAATTTAGAAAACCAACTTATGCTTGCTTAAGGGGAAAGGTGAGTTGGGGTGCTGCATAAAACCAGAGATTGAAATGAGCACAGATAAAGTTCCTTAAGCCAAATATGGAATAGACAAGAGCTACTCCTTGCTCAACGAAATGGACTCAACACCGCATATTAAATGCCTAAGAATGTACCTGACTAGTAAGTATCTTAAAACCTATGGATTGCTATGTCTCCGAAAGAGAATCAAGCATGTGTACAGGGGCATAAACGCAGCAGTGATAGGATTGGAGAGGTTCGGTGAGCAAATGAAGACCCTTTGAAGTCATATTGCATGGTACCCATTCCACGGGTTTCAACTACCCAGTTTTAAGGTATTCTTCCTTCAGCTAAAACATGCATGTGGAACCTAGAGTATGATCAACCATGTGATCGGGAGACGTGTTCAAATATGTCTCAGTTTTCGTACCCTGGTACTCGGGTGCAACATTCCAGACGCTTTACTAACACCCTCCCGACTTGGAGAGTCAGTCCCTTTAACCTCCTGTTTGGCCCAGTTTGCAATTTCTGCGGAAGATGAACAGGAATAGCGAGAACCAATGAGAGACTAGCTGGAGGTGTCTGGACGGGCAAATTTAACTCTCATTTCCCACCAGGAAGAGGAATTAACCAAAGGCTCAGCGTGCCGTGCCGGAACCAGATTAGGGCCTGAAGCCATCCTGCGGTGTTGCGGCCAGCTCAAAAGAAAGCGAGTTGAAGAAAGGAGCTCAGGGGCACTGTAATTCACAAACCTGCAGACTTATAAATGACAGCTATCGTCCAAAAATATACTGAAGTAAGGCTGCCAAGAGGACTTGAAAGCGGGGCAGAATTGCAGGAAACCGATTTCAGGAGGCAGACTGGAATTGCATTGAAAGCATAGGAAAAGAGGCAGAACGTCCACAATGATGCACTTGGCCAAAAAGGGCGTATGCGTTTTTTCCTGAATATATTCAGGAAAAAACGCATACGCCCTTTTTGGCCAACCAAGCAAGCTTGCAAAGGAAATCTGCACTACAATGAAGTCTCACTTCCCCCCGGTCAAAAGGGCCATCTGAAAAAAGTGTAAAATCCAGAAAGGCAGGACAGGCCATGGAGAACTGGGAGCCTTGTTATGCTGATGGGCGGGATGTAAATTGCCAACAGACACTCGGGAGAAGTGTATGGTGTTTCCTGAAACATCTAAAAAACAAAGCAACAGAGCCTAGGGCACTTCCACTTATGGTCCTATAGCTTAGGGAAATTAAAATCAAAAAGACACAGCCACCCCAAACATTGGGACGCCTCTGTTTACAAGAACCTCGTTTACAGTACAAGTTCAACATCGCAGAAAGTGAAAAATGGATAAAGAAGTTGTGGTATTTACTTACAAAGCAATATCACTCAGCAATGAAATCTATGTCATCAGGCCCTTAGCAGCACAATGAGTGGATTCAGGTATGATGATTCTAACTGAAATAAGTCACACAGAAAAAGAAACATCATAAGATATCAGTAATACACGGAATGTAAACTTGGCTACACAGGAACTGAATTACAGAACAGAACAGGGTCTCACATTTAGAAAACCAACTTATGCTTTCTTAAGGGGAAAGGTGAGTTGGGGTGCTGCATAAAACCAGAGATTGAAATGAGCACAGATAAAGTTCCTTAAGCCAAATATGGAATAGACAAGAGCTACTCCTTGCTCAACGAAATGGACTCAACACCGCATATTAAATGCCTAAGAATGTACCTGACTAGTAAGTATCATAAAACCTATGGATTGCTATGTCTCCGAAAGAGAATCAAGCATGTGTACAGGGGCATAAACGCAGCAGTGATAGGATTGGAGAGGTTCGGTGAGCAAATGAAGACCCTTTGAAGTCATATTGCATGGTACCCATTCCATGGGTTTCAACTACCCAGGTTTAAGGTATTCTTCCTTCAGCTAAAACATGCATGTGGAACCTAGAGTATGATCAACCATGTGATCGGGAGACGTGTTCAAATATGTCTCAGTTTTCGTACCCTGGTACTCGGGTGCAACATTCCAGACGCTTTACTAACACCCTCCCGACTTGGAGAGTCAGTCCCTTTAACCTCCTGTTTGGCCCAGTTTGCAATTTCTGCGGAAGATGAACAGGAATAGCGAGAACCAATGAGAGACTAGCTGGAGGTGTCTGGACGGGCAAATTTAACTCTCATTTCCCACCAGGAAGAGGAATTAACCAAAGGCTCAGCGTGCCGTGCCGGAACCAGATTAGGGCCTGAAGCCATCCTGCGGTGTTGCGGCCAGCTCAAAAGAAAGCGAGTTGAAGAAAGGAGCTCAGGGGCACTGTAATTCACAAACCTGCAGAGTTATAAATGACAGCTATCGTCCAAAAATATACTGAAGTAAGGCTGCCAAGAGGACTTGAAAGCGGGGCAGAATTGCAGGAAACCAATTTCAGGAGGTAGACTGGAATTGCATTGAAAGCATAGGAAAAGAGGCAGAACGTCCACAATGATGCACTTGGCCAAAAAGGGCGTATGCGTTTTTTCCTGAATATATTCAGGAAAAAACGCATACGCCCTTTTTGGCCAACCAAGCAAGCTTGCAAAGGAAATCTGCACTACAATGAAGTCTCACTTCCCCCCGGTCAAAAGGGCCATCTGAAAAAAGTGTAAAATCCAGAAAGGCAGGACAGGCCATGGAGAACTGGGAGCCTTGTTATGCTGATGGGCGGGATGTAAATTGCCAACAGACACTCGGGAGAAGTGTATGGTGTTTCCTGAAACATCTAAAAAACAAAGCAACAGAGCCTAGGGCACTTCCACTTATGGTCCTATAGCTTAGGGAAATTAAAATCAAAAAGACACAGCCACCCCAAACATTGGGACGCCTCTGTTTACAAGAACCTCGTTTACAGTACAAGTTCAACATCGCAGAAAGTGAAAAATGGATAAAGAAGTTGTGGTATTTACTTACAAAGCAATATCACTCAGCAATGAAATCTATGTCATCAGGCCCTTAGCAGCACAATGAGTGGATTCAGGTATGATGATTCTAACTGAAATAAGTCACACAGAAAAAGAAACATCATAAGATATCAGTAATACACGGAATGTAAACTTGGCTACACAGGAACTGAATTACAGAACAGAACAGGGTCTCAAATTTAGAAAACCAACTTATGCTTGCTTAAGGGGAAAGGTGAGTTGGGGTGCTGCATAAAACCAGAGATTGAAATGAGCACAGATAAAGTTCCTTAAGCCAAATATGGAATAGACAAGAGCTACTCCTTGCTCAACGAAATGGACTCAACACCCCATATTAAGCGCCTAATAATGTACCTCACTAGTAAGTATCTTAAAACCTATGGATTGCTATATCTCCAAAAGAGAATCAAGCGTGTGTCCAGGGGCATAAACGCAGCAGTGATAGGATTGGAGAGGTTCGGTGAGCAAACAAAGACCCTTTGAAGTCATATTGCATGGTACCCATTCCACGGGTCTCAACTCTCCAGGTTTCAGGGATTCTTCCTTCAGCTAAAACATGCATGTGGAACCTAGAGTATGATCAACCATGTGATCGGGAGACGTGTTCAAATATGTCTCAGTTTTCGTACCCTGGTACTCGGGTGCAACATTCCAGACGCTTTACTAACACCCTCCCGACTTGGAGAGTCAGTCCCTTTAACCTCCTGTTTGGCCCAGTTTGCAATTTCTGCGGAAGATGAACAGGAATAGCGAGAACCAATGAGAGACTAGCTGGAGGTGTCTGGACGGGCAAATTTAACTCTCATTTCCCACCAGGAAGAGGAATTAACCAAAGGCTCAGCGTGCCGTGCCGGAACCAGATTAGGGCCTGAAGCCATCCTGCGGTGTTGCGGCCAGCTCCAAAGAAAGCGAGTTGAAGAAAGGAGCTCAGGGGCACTGTAATTCACAAACCTGCAGACTTATAAATGACAGCTATCGTCCAAAAATATACTGAAGTAAGGCTGCCAAGAGGACTTGAAAGCGGGGCAGAATTGCAGGAAACCGATTTCAGGAGGCAAACTGGAATTGCATTGAAAGCATAGGAAAAGAGGCAGAACGTCCACAATGATGCACTTGGCCAAAAAGGGCGTATGCGTTTTTTCCTGAATATATTCAGGAAAAAACGCATACGCCCTTTTTGGCCAACCAAGCAAGCTTGCAAAGGAAATCTGCACTACAATGAAGTCTCACTTCCCCCCGGTCAAAAGGGCCATCTGAAAAAAGTGTAAAATCCAGAAAGGCAGGACAGGCCATGGAGAACTGGGAGCCTTGTTATGCTGATGGGCGGGATGTAAATTGCCAACAGACACTCGGGAGAAGTGTATGGTGTTTCCTGAAACATCTAAAAAACAAAGCAACAGAGCCTAGGGCACTTCCACTTATGGTCCTATAGCTTAGGGAAATTAAAATCAAAAAGACACAGCCACCCCAAAGTTTGGGACGCCTCTGTTTACAAGAACCTCGTTTACAGTACAAGTTCAACATCGCAGAAAGTGAAAAATGGATAAAGAAGTTGTGGTATTTACTTACAAAGCAATATCACTCAGCAATGAAATCTATGTCATCAGGCCCTTAGCAGCACAATGAGTGGATTCAGGTATGATGATTCTAACTGAAATAAGTCACACAGAAAAAGAAACATCATAAGATATCAGTAATACACGGAATGTAAACTTGGCTACACAGGAACTGAATTACAGAACAGAACAGGGTCTCAAATTTAGAAAACCAACTTATGCTTGCTTAAGGGGAAAGGTGAGTTGGGGTGCTGCATAAAACCAGAGATTGAAATGAGCACAGATAAAGTTCCTTAAGCCAAATATGGAATAGACAAGAGCTACTCCTTGCTCAACGAAATGGACTCAAAACTGCATATTAAATGCCTAAGAACGTACCTGACTAGTAAGTATCTTAAAACCTATGGATTGCTATGTCTCCGAAAGAGAATCAAGCATGTGTACAGGGGCATAAACGCAGCAGTGATAGGATTGGAGAGGTTCGGTGAGCAAATGAAGACCCTTTGAAGTCATATTGCATGGTACCCATTCCACGGGTTTCAACTACCCAGGTTTAAGGTATTCTTCCTTCAGCTAAAACATGCATGTGGAACCTAGAGTATGATCAACCATGTGATCGGGAGACGTGTTCAAATATGTCTCAGTTTTCGTACCCTGGTACTCGGGTGCAACATTCTAGACGCTTTACTAACACCCTCCCAACTTGGAGAGTCAGTCCCTTTAACCTCCTGTTTGGCCCAGTTTGCAATTTCTGCGGAAGATGAACAGGAATAGCGAGAACCAATGAGAGACTAGCTGGAGGTGTCTGGACGGGCAAATTTAACTCTCATTTCCCACCAGGAAGAGGAATTAACCAAAGGCTCAGCGTGCCGTGCCGGAACCAGATTAGGGCCTGAAGCCATCCTGCGGTGTTGTGGCCAGCTCAAAAGAAAGCGAGTTGAAGAAAGGAGCTCAGGGGCACTGTAATTCACAAACCTGCAGAGTTATAAATGACAGCTATCGTCCAAAAATATACTGAAGTAAGGCTGCCAAGAGGACTTGAAAGCGGGGCAGAATTGCAGGAAACCGATTTCAGGAGGTAGACTGGAATTGCATTGAAAGCATAGGAAAGGAGGCAGAACGTCCACAATGATGCACTGGGCCAAAAAGGGCGTATGCGTTTTTTCCTGAATATATTCAGGAAAAAACGCATACGCCCTTTTTGGCCAACCAAGCAAGCTTGCAAAGGAAATCTGCACTACAATGAAGTCTCACTTCCCCCCGGTCAAAAGGGCCATCTGAAAAAAGTGTAAAATCCAGAAAGGCAGGACAGGCCATGGAGAACTGGGAGCCTTGTTATGCTGATGGGCGGGATGTAAATTGCCAACAGACACTCGGGAGAAGTGTATGGTGTTTCCTGAAACATCTAAAAAACAAAGCAACAGAGCCTAGGGCCCTTCCACTTATGGTCCTATAGCTTAGGGAAATTAAAATCAAAAAGACACAGCCACCCCAAAGTTTGGGACGCCTCTGTTTACAAGAACCTCGTTTACAGTACAAGTTCAACATCGCAGAAAGTGAAAAATGGATAAAGAAGTTGTGGTATTTACTTACAAAGCAATATCACTCAGCAATGAAATCTATGTCATCAGGCCCTTAGCAGCACAATGAGTGGATTCAGGTATGATGATTCTAACTGAAATAAGTCACACAGAAAAAGAAACATCATAAGATATCAGTAATACACGGAATGTAAACTTGGCTACACAGGAACTGAATTACAGAACAGAACAGGGTCTCAAATTTAGAAAACCAACTTATGCTCTCTTAAGTGTAAAGGTGAGTTGGGGTGCTGCATAAAACCAGAGATTGAAATGAGCACAGATAAAGTTCCTTAAGCCAAATATGGAATAGACAAGAGCTACCTCTTGCTCAACGAAATGGACTCAACACTGCATATTAAATGCCTAAGAACGTACCTGACTAGTAAGTATCTTAAAACCTATGGATTGCTATGTCTCCGAAAGAGAATCAAGCATGTGTACAGGGGCATAAACGCAGCAGTGATAGGATTGGAGAGGTTCGGTGAGCAAATGAAGACCCTTTGAAGTCATATTGCATGGTACCCATTCCACGGGTTTCAACTACCCAGGTTTAAGGTATTCTTCCTTCAGCTAAAACATGCATGTGGAACCTAGAGTATGATCAACCATGTGATCGGGAGATGTGTTCAAATATGTCTCAGTTTTCGTACCCTGGTACTCGGGTGCAACATTCCAGACGCTTTACTAACACCCTCCCGACTTGGAGAGTCAGTCCCTTTAACCTCCTGTTTGGCCCAGTTTGCAATTTCTGCGGAAGATGAACAGGAATAGCGAGAACCAATGAGAGACTAGCTGGAGGTGTCTGGACGGGCAAATTTAACTCTCATTTCCCACCAGGAAGAGGAATTAACCAAAGGCTCAGCGTGCAGTGCCGGAACCAGATTAGGGCCTGAAGCCATCCTGCGGTGTTGCGGCCAGCTCAAAAGAAAGCGAGTTGAAGAAAGGAGCTCAGGGGCACTGTAATTCACAAACCTGCAGAGTTATAAATGACAGCTATCGTCCAAAAATATACTGAAGTAAGGCTGCCAAGAGGACTTGAAAGCGGGGCAGAATTGCAGGAAACCGATTTCAGGAGGTAGACTGGAATTGCATTGAAAGCATAGGAAAGGAGGCAGAACGTCCAAAATGATGCACTTGGCCAAAAAGGGCGTATGCGTTTTTTCCTGAATATATTCAGGAAAAAACGCATACGCCCTTTTTGGCCAACCAAGCAAGCTTGCAAAGGAAATCTGCACTACAATGAAGTCTCACTTCCCCCCGGTCAAAAGGGTCATCTGAAAAAAGTGTAAAATCCAGAAAGGCAGGACAGGCCATGGAGAACTGGGAGCCTTGTTATGCTGATGGGCAGGATGTAAATTGCCAACAGACACTCGGGAGAAGTGTATGGTGTTTCCTGAAACATCTAAAAAACAAAGCAACAGAGCCTAGGGCACTTCCACTTATGGTCCTATAGCTTAGGGAAATTAAAATCAAAAAGACACAGCCACCCCAAACATTGGGACGCCTCTGTTTACAAGAACCTCGTTTACAGTACAAGTTCAACATCGCAGAAAGTGAAAAATGGATAAAGAAGTTGTGGTATTTACTTACAAAGCAATATCACTCAGCAATGAAATCTATGTCATCAGGCCCTTAGCAGCACAATGAGTGGATTCAGGTATGATGATTCTAACTGAAATAAGTCACACAGAAAAAGAAACATCATAAGATATCAGTAATACACGGAATGTAAACTTGGCTACACAGGAACTGAATTACAGAACAGAACAGGGTCTCAAATTTAGAAAACCAACTTATGCTTTCTTAAGGGTAAAGGTGAGTTGGGGTGCTGCATAAAACCAGAGATTGAAATGAGCACAGATAAAGTTCCTTAAGCCAAATATGGAATAGACAAGAGCTACCTCTTGCTCAACGAAATGGACTCAACACCGCATATTAAATGCCTAAGAATGTACCTGACTAGTAAGTATCTTAAAACCTATGGATTGCTATGTCTCCGAAAGAGAATCAAGCATGTGTACAGGGGCATAACGCAGCAGTGATAGGATTGGAGAGGTTCGGTGAGCAAATGAAGACCCTTTGAAGTCATATTGCATGGTACCCATTCCACGGGTTTCAACTACCAAGGTTTAAGGTATTCTTCCTTCAGGTAAAACATGCATGTGGAACCTAGAGTATGATCAACCATGTGATCGGGAGATGTGTTCAAATATGTCTCAGTTTTCGTACCCTGGTACTCGGGTGCAACATTCCAGACGCTTTACTAACACCCTCCCGACTTGGAGAGTCAGTCCCTTTAACCTCCTGTTTGGCCCAGTTTGCAATTTCTGCGGAAGATGAACAGGAATAGCGAGAACCAATGAGAGACTAGCTGGAGGTGTCTGGACGGGCAAATTTAACTCTCATTTCCCACCAGGAAGAGGAATTAACCAAAGGCTCAGCGTGCCGTGCCGGAACCAGATTAGGGCCTGAAGCCATCCTGCGGTGTTGCGGCCAGCTCAAAAGAAAGCGAGTTGAAGAAAGGAGCTCAGGGGCACTGTAATTCACAAACCTGCAGAGTTATAAATGACAGCTATCGTCCAAAAATATACTGAAGTAAGGCTGCCAAGAGGACTTGAAAGCGGGGCAGAATTGCAGGAAACCGATTTCAGGAGGTAGACTGGAATTGCATTGAAAGCATAGGAAAGGAGGCAGAACGTCCACAATGATGCACTTGGCCAAAAAGGGCGTATGCGTTTTTTCCTGAATATATTCAGGAAAAAACGCATACGCCCTTTTTGGCCAACCAAGCAAGCTTGCAAAGGAAATCTGCACTACAATGAAGTCTCACTTCCCCCCGGTCAAAAGGGCCATCTGAAAAAAGTGTAAAATCCAGAAAGGCAGGACAGGCCATGGAGAACTGGGAGCCTTGTTATGCTGATGGGCGGGATGTAAATTGCCAACAGCCACTCGGGAGAAGTGTATGGAGTTTCCTGAAACATCTAAAAAACAAAGCAACAGAGCCTAGGGCACTTCCACTTATGGTCCTATAGCTTAGGGAAATTAAAATCAAAAAGACACAGCCACCCCAAAGTTTGGGACGCATCTGTTTACAAGAACCTCGTTTTCAGTACAAGTTCAACATCACAGAAAGTGAAAAATGGATAAAGAAGTTGTGGTATTTACTTACAAAGCAATATCACTCAGCAATGAAATCTATGTCATCAGGCCCTTAGCAGCACAATGAGTGGATTCAGGTATGATGATTCTAACTGAAATAAGTCACACAGAAAAAGAAACATCATAAGATATCAGTAATACATGGAATGTAAACTTGGCTACACAGGAACTGAATTACAGAACAGAACAGGGTCTCAAATTTAGAAAACCAACTTATGCTTGCTTAAGGGGAAAGGTGAGTTGGGGTGCTGCATAAAACCAGAGATTGAAATGAGCACAGATAAAGTTCCTTAAGCCAAATATGGAATAGACAAGAGCTACTCCTTGCTCAACGAAATGGACTCAACACCGCATATTAAATGCCTAAGAATGTACCTGACTAGTAAGTATCTTAAAACCTATGGATTGCTATGTCTCCGAAAGAGAATCAAGCATGTGTACAGGGGCATAAACGCAGCAGTGATAGGATTGGAGAGGTTCGGTGAGCAAATGAAGACCCTTTGAAGTCATATTGCATGGTACCCATTCCACGGGTTTCAACTACCCAGGTTTAAGGTATTCTTCCTTCAGCTAAAACATGCATGTGGAACCTAGAGTATGATCAACCATGTGATCGGGAGACGTGTTCAAATATGTCTCAGTTTTCGTACCCTGGTACTCGGGTGCAACATTCCAGACGCTTTACTAACACCCTCCCGACTTGGAGAGTCAGTCCCTTTAACCTCCTGTTTGGCCCAGTTTGCAATTTCTGCGGAAGATGAACAGGAATAGCGAGAACCAATGAGAGACTAGCTGGAGGTGTCTGGACGGGCAAATTTAACTCTCATTTCCCACCAGGAAGAGGAATTAACCAAAGGCTCAGCGTGCCGTGCCGGAACCAGATTAGGGCCTGAAGCCATCCTGCGGTGTTGCGGCCAGCTCAAAAGAAAGCGAGTTGAAGAAAGGAGCTCAGGGGCACTGTAATTCACAAACCTGCAGAGTTATAAATGACAGCTATCGTCCAAAAATATACTGAAGTAAGGCTGCCAAGAGGACTTGAAAGCGGGGCAGAATTGCAGGAAACCGATTTCAGGAGGTAGACTGGAATTGCATTGAAAGCATAGGAAAAGAGGCAGAACGTCCACAATGATGCACTTGGCCAAAAAGGGCGTATGCGTTTTTTCCTGAATATATTCAGGAAAAAACGCATACGCCCTTTTTGGCCAACCAAGCAAGCTTGCAAAGGAAATCTGCACTACAATGAAGTCTCACTTCCCCCCGGTCAAAAGGGCCATCTGAAAAAAGTGTAAAATCCAGAAAGGCAGGACAGGCCATGGAGAACTGGGAGCCTTGTTATGCTGATGGGCGGGATGTAAATTGCCAACAGACACTCGGGAGAAGTGTATGGTGTTTCCTGAAACATCTAAAAAACAAAGCAACAGAGCCTAGGGCACTTCCACTTATGGTCCTATAGCTTAGGGAAATTAAAATCAAAAAGACACAGCCCACCTCAAAGTTTGGGACGCCTCTGTTTACAAGAACCTCGTTTACAGTACAAGTTCAACATCGCAGAAAGTGAAAAATGGATAAAGAAGTTGTAGTATTTACTTACAAAGCAATATCACTCAGCAATGAAATCTATGTCATCAGGCCCTTAGCAGCACAATGAGTGGATTCAGGTATGATGATTCTAACTGAAATAAGTCACACAGAAAAAGAAACATCATAAGATATCAGTAATACACGGAATGTAAACTTGGCTACACAGGAACTGAATTACAGAGCAGAACAGGGTCTCAAATTTAGAAAACCAACTTATGCTTGCTTAAGGGGAAAGGTGAGTTGGGGTGCTGCATAAAACCAGAGATTGAAATGAGCACAGATAAAGTTCCTTAAGCCAAATATGGAATAGACAAGAGCTACCTCTTGCTCAACGAAATGGACTCAACACCGCATATTAAATGCCTAAGAATGTACCTGACTAGTAAGTATCTTAAAACCTATGGATTGCTATGTCTCCGAAAGAGAATCAAGCATGTGTACAGGGGCATAACGCAGCAGTGATAGGATTGGAGAGGTTCGGTGAGCAAATGAAGACCCTTTGAAGTCATATTGCATGGTACCCATTCCACGGGTTTCAACTACCAAGGTTTAAGGTATTCTTCCTTCAGGTAAAACATGCATGTGGAACCTAGAGTATGATCAACCATGTGATCGGGAGATGTGTTCAAATATGTCTCAGTTTTCGTACCCTGGTACTCGGGTGCAACATTCCAGACGCTTTACTAACACCCTCCCGACTTGGAGAGTCAGTCCCTTTAACCTCCTGTTTGGCCCAGTTTGCAATTTCTGCGGAAGATGAACAGGAATAGCGAGAACCAATGAGAGACTAGCTGGAGGTGTCTGGACGGGCAAATTTAACTCTCATTTCCCACCAGGAAGAGGAATTAACCAAAGGCTCAGCGTGCCGTGCCGGAACCAGATTAGGGCCTGAAGCCATCCTGCGGTGTTGCGGCCAGCTCAAAAGAAAGCGAGTTGAAGAAAGGAGCTCAGGGGCACTGTAATTCACAAACCTGCAGAGTTATAAATGACAGCTATCGTCCAAAAATATACTGAAGTAAGGCTGCCAAGAGGACTTGAAAGCGGGGCAGAATTGCAGGAAACCGATTTCAGGAGGTAGACTGGAATTGCATTGAAAGCATAGGAAAGGAGGCAGAACGTCCACAATGATGCACTTGGCCAAAAAGGGCGTATGCGTTTTTTCCTGAATATATTCAGGAAAAAACGCATACGCCCTTTTTGGCCAACCAAGCAAGCTTGCAAAGGAAATCTGCACTACAATGAAGTCTCACTTCCCCCCGGTCAAAAGGGCCATCTGAAAAAAGTGTAAAATCCAGAAAGGCAGGACAGGCCATGGAGAACTGGGAGCCTTGTTATGCTGATGGGCGGGATGTAAATTGCCAACAGCCACTCGGGAGAAGTGTATGGAGTTTCCTGAAACATCTAAAAAACAAAGCAACAGAGCCTAGGGCACTTCCACTTATGGTCCTATAGCTTAGGGAAATTAAAATCAAAAAGACACAGCCACCCCAAAGTTTGGGACGCATCTGTTTACAAGAACCTCGTTTTCAGTACAAGTTCAACATCACAGAAAGTGAAAAATGGATAAAGAAGTTGTGGTATTTACTTACAAAGCAATATCACTCAGCAATGAAATCTATGTCATCAGGCCCTTAGCAGCACAATGAGTGGATTCAGGTATGATGATTCTAACTGAAATAAGTCACACAGAAAAAGAAACATCATAAGATATCAGTAATACATGGAATGTAAACTTGGCTACACAGGAACTGAATTACAGAACAGAACAGGGTCTCAAATTTAGAAAACCAACTTATGCTTGCTTAAGGGGAAAGGTGAGTTGGGGTGCTGCATAAAACCAGAGATTGAAATGAGCACAGATAAAGTTCCTTAAGCCAAATATGGAATAGACAAGAGCTACTCCTTGCTCAACGAAATGGACTCAACACCGCATATTAAATGCCTAAGAATGTACCTGACTAGTAAGTATCTTAAAACCTATGGATTGCTATGTCTCCGAAAGAGAATCAAGCATGTGTACAGGGGCATAAACGCAGCAGTGATAGGATTGGAGAGGTTCGGTGAGCAAATGAAGACCCTTTGAAGTCATATTGCATGGTACCCATTCCACGGGTTTCAACTACCCAGGTTTAAGGTATTCTTCCTTCAGCTAAAACATGCATGTGGAACCTAGAGTATGATCAACCATGTGATCGGGAGACGTGTTCAAATATGTCTCAGTTTTCGTACCCTGGTACTCGGGTGCAACATTCCAGACGCTTTACTAACACCCTCCCGACTTGGAGAGTCAGTCCCTTTAACCTCCTGTTTGGCCCAGTTTGCAATTTCTGCGGAAGATGAACAGGAATAGCGAGAACCAATGAGAGACTAGCTGGAGGTGTCTGGACGGGCAAATTTAACTCTCATTTCCCACCAGGAAGAGGAATTAACCAAAGGCTCAGCGTGCCGTGCCGGAACCAGATTAGGGCCTGAAGCCATCCTGCGGTGTTGCGGCCAGCTCAAAAGAAAGCGAGTTGAAGAAAGGAGCTCAGGGGCACTGTAATTCACAAACCTGCAGAGTTATAAATGACAGCTATCGTCCAAAAATATACTGAAGTAAGGCTGCCAAGAGGACTTGAAAGCGGGGCAGAATTGCAGGAAACCGATTTCAGGAGGTAGACTGGAATTGCATTGAAAGCATAGGAAAAGAGGCAGAACGTCCACAATGATGCACTTGGCCAAAAAGGGCGTATGCGTTTTTTCCTGAATATATTCAGGAAAAAACGCATACGCCCTTTTTGGCCAACCAAGCAAGCTTGCAAAGGAAATCTGCACTACAATGAAGTCTCACTTCCCCCCGGTCAAAAGGGCCATCTGAAAAAAGTGTAAAATCCAGAAAGGCAGGACAGGCCATGGAGAACTGGGAGCCTTGTTATGCTGATGGGCGGGATGTAAATTGCCAACAGACACTCGGGAGAAGTGTATGGTGTTTCCTGAAACATCTAAAAAACAAAGCAACAGAGCCTAGGGCACTTCCACTTATGGTCCTATAGCTTAGGGAAATTAAAATCAAAAAGACACAGCCCACCTCAAAGTTTGGGACGCCTCTGTTTACAAGAACCTCGTTTACAGTACAAGTTCAACATCGCAGAAAGTGAAAAATGGATAAAGAAGTTGTAGTATTTACTTACAAAGCAATATCACTCAGCAATGAAATCTATGTCATCAGGCCCTTAGCAGCACAATGAGTGGATTCAGGTATGATGATTCTAACTGAAATAAGTCACACAGAAAAAGAAACATCATAAGATATCAGTAATACACGGAATGTAAACTTGGCTACACAGGAACTGAATTACAGAGCAGAACAGGGTCTCAAATTTAGAAAACCAACTTATGCTTGCTTAAGGGGAAAGGTGAGTTGGGGTGCTGCATAAAACCAGAGATTGAAATGAGCACAGATAAAGTTCCTTAAGCCAAATATGGAATAGACAAGAGCTACTCCTTGCTCAACGAAATGGACTCAACACCGCATATTAAACGCCTAAGAATGTACCTGACTAGTAAGTATCTTAAAACCTATGGATTGCTATGTCTCCGAAAGAGAATCAAGCATGTGTACAGGGGCATAAACGCAGCAGTGATAGGATTGGAGAGGTTCGGTGAGCAAATGAAGACCCTTTGAAGTCATATTGCATGGTACCCATTCCACGGGTTTCAACTACCCAGGTTTAAGATATTCTTCCTTCAGCTAAAACATGCATGTGGAACCTAGAGTATGATCAACCATGTGATCGGGAGACGTGTTCAAATATGTCTCAGTTTTCGTACCTGGTACTCGGGTGCAACATTCCAGACGCTTTACTAACACCCTCCCGACTTGGAGAGTCAGTCCCTTTAACCTCCTGTTTGGCCCAGTTTGCAATTTCTGCGGAAGATGAACAGGAATAGCGAGAACCAATGAGAGACTAGCTGGAGGTGTCTGGACGGGCAAATTTAACTCTCATTTCCCACCAGGAAGAGGAATTAACCAAAGGCTCAGCGTGCCGTGCCGGAACCAGATTAGGGCCTGAAGCCATCCTGCGGTGTTGCGGCCAGCTCAAAAGAAAGCGAGTTGAAGAAAGGAGCTCAGGGGCACTGTAATTCACAAACCTGCAGAGTTATAAATGACAGCTATCGTCCAAAAATATACTGAAGTAAGGCTGCCAAGAGGACTTGAAAGCGGGGCAGAATTGCAGGAAACCGATTTCAGGAGGTAGACTGGAATTGCATTGAAAGCATAGGAAAAGAGGCAGAACGTCCACAATGATGCACTTGGCCAAAAAGGGCGTATGCGTTTTTTCCTGAATATATTCAGGAAAAAACGCATACGCCCTTTTTGGCCAACCAAGCAAGCTTGCAAAGGAAATCTGCACTACAATGAAGTCTCACTTCCCCCCGGTCAAAAGGGCCATCTGAAAAAAGTGTAAAATCCAGAAAGGCAGGACAGGCCATGGAGAACTGGGAGCCTTGTTATGCTGATGGGCGGGATGTAAATTGCCAACAGACACTCGGGAGAAGTGTATGGTGTTTCCTGAAACATCTAAAAAACAAAGCAACAGAGCCTAGGGCACTTCCACTTATGGTCCTATAGCTTAGGGAAATTAAAATCAAAAAGACACAGCCACCTCAAAGTTTGGGACGCCTCTGTTTACAAGAACCTCGTTTACCGTACAAGTTCAACATCGCAGAAAGTGAAAAATGGATAAAGAAGTTGTGGTATTTACTTACAAAGCAATATCACTCAGCAATGAAATCTATGTCATCAGGCCCTTAGCAGCACAATGAGTGGATTCAGGTATGATGATTCTAACTGAAATAAGTCACACAGAAAAAGAAACATCATAAGATATCAGTAATACACGGAATGTAAACTTGGCTACACAGGAACTGAATTACAGAACAGAACAGGGTCTCAAATTTAGAAAACCAACTTATGCTTTCTTAAGGGGAAAGGTGAGTTGGGGTGCTGCATAAAACCAGAGATTGAAATGAGCACAGATAAAGTTCCTTAAGCCAAATATGGAATAGACAAGAGCTACTCCTTGCTCAACGAAATGGACTCAACACCGCATATTAAATGCCTAAGAATGTACCTGACTAGTAAGTATCTTAAAACCTATGGATTGCTATGTCTCCGAAAGAGAATCAAGCATGTGTACAGGGGCATAAACGCAGCAGTGATAGGATTGGAGAGGTTCGGTGAGCAAATGAAGACCCTTTGAAGTCATATTGCATGGTACCCATTCCACGGGTTTCAACTACCCAGGTTTAAGGTATTCTTCCTTCAGCTAAAACATGCATGTGGAACCTAGAGTATGATCAACCATGTGATCGGGAGACGTGTTCAAATATGTCTCAGTTTTCGTACTCTGGTACTCGGGTGCAACATTCCAGACGCTTTACTAACACCCTCCCGACTTGGAGAGTCAGTCCCTTTAACCTCCTGTTTGGCCCAGTTTGCAATTTCTGCGGAAGATGAACAGGAATAGCGAGAACCAATGAGAGACTAGCTGGAGGTGTCTGGACGGGCAAATTTAACTCTCATTTCCCACCAGGAAGAGGAATTAACCAAAGGCTCAGCGTGCCGTGCCGGAACCAGATTAGGGCCTGAAGCCATCCTGCGGTGTTGCGGCCAGCTCAAAAGAAAGCGAGTTGAAGAAAGGAGCTCAGGGGCACTGTAATTCACAAACCTGCAGAGTTATAAATGACAGCTATCGTCCAAAAATATACTGAAGTAAGGCTGCCAAGAGGACTTGAAAGCGGGGCAGAATTGCAGGAAACCGATTTCAGGAGGTAGACTGGAATTGCATTGAAAGCATAGGAAAAGAGGCAGAACGTCCACAATGATGCACTTGGCCAAAAAGGGCGTATGCGTTTTTTCCTGAATATATTCAGGAAAAAACGCATACGCCCTTTTTGGCCAACCAAGCAAGCTTGCAAAGGAAATCTGCACTACAATGAAGTCTCACTTCCCCCCGGTCAAAAGGGCCATCTGAAAAAAGTGTAAAATCCAGAAAGGCAGGACAGGCCATGGAGAACTGGGAGCCTTGTTATGCTGATGGGCGGGATGTAAATTGCCAACAGACACTCGGGAGAAGTGTATGGTGTTTCCTGAAACATCTAAAAAACAAAGCAACAGAGCCTAGGGCACTTCCACTTATGGTCCTATAGCTTAGGGAAATTAAAATCAAAAAGACACAGCCCACCTCAAAGTTTGGGACGCCTCTGTTTACAAGAACCTCGTTTACAGTACAAGTTCAACATCGCAGAAAGTGAAAAATGGATAAAGAAGTTGTGGTATTTACTTACAAAGCAATATCACTCAGCAATGAAATCTATGTCATCAGGCCCTTAGCAGCACAATGAGTGGATTCAGGTATGATGATTCTAACTGAAATAAGTCACACAGAAAAAGAAACATCATAAGATATCAGTAATACACGGAATGTAAACTTGGCTACAAAGGAACTGAATTACAGAGGAGAACAGGGTCTCAAATTTAGAAAACCAACTTATGCTTGCTTAAGGGGAAAGGTGAGTTGGGGTGCTGCATAAAACCAGAGATTGAAATGAGCACAGATAAATTTCCTTAAGCCAAATATGGAATAGACAAGAGCTACTCCTTGCTCAACGAAATGGACTCAACACCGCATATTAAACGCCTAAGAATGTACCTGACTAGTAAGTATCTTAAAACCTATGGATTGCTATGTCTCCGAAAGAGAATCAAGCATGTGTACAGGGGCATAAACGCAGCAGTGATAGGATTGGAGAGGTTCGGTGAGCAAATGAAGACCCTTTGAAGTCATATTGCATGGTACCCATTCCACGGGTTTCAACTACCCAGGTTTAAGATATTCTTCCTTCAGCTAAAACATGCATGTGGAACCTAGAGTATGATCAACCATGTGATCGGGAGACGTGTTCAAATATGTCTCAGTTTTCGTACCTGGTACTCGGGTGCAACATTCCAGACGCTTTACTAACACCCTCCCGACTTGGAGAGTCAGTCCCTTTAACCTCCTGTTTGGCCCAGTTTGCAATTTCTGCGGAAGATGAACAGGAATAGCGAGAACCAATGAGAGACTAGCTGGAGGTGTCTGGACGGGCAAATTTAACTCTCATTTCCCACCAGGAAGAGGAATTAACCAAAGGCTCAGCGTGCCGTGCCGGAACCAGATTAGGGCCTGAAGCCATCCTGCGGTGTTGCGGCCAGCTCAAAAGAAAGCGAGTTGAAGAAAGGAGCTCAGGGGCACTGTAATTCACAAACCTGCAGAGTTATAAATGACAGCTATCGTCCAAAAATATACTGAAGTAAGGCTGCCAAGAGGACTTGAAAGCGGGGCAGAATTGCAGGAAACCGATTTCAGGAGGTAGACTGGAATTGCATTGAAAGCATAGGAAAAGAGGCAGAACGTCCACAATGATGCACTTGGCCAAAAAGGGCGTATGCGTTTTTTCCTGAATATATTCAGGAAAAAACGCATACGCCCTTTTTGGCCAACCAAGCAAGCTTGCAAAGGAAATCTGCACTACAATGAAGTCTCACTTCCCCCCGGTCAAAAGGGCCATCTGAAAAAAGTGTAAAATCCAGAAAGGCAGGACAGGCCATGGAGAACTGGGAGCCTTGTTATGCTGATGGGCGGGATGTAAATTGCCAACAGACACTCGGGAGAAGTGTATGGTGTTTCCTGAAACATCTAAAAAACAAAGCAACAGAGCCTAGGGCACTTCCACTTATGGTCCTATAGCTTAGGGAAATTAAAATCAAAAAGACACAGCCACCTCAAAGTTTGGGATGCCTCTGTTTACAAGAACCTCGTTTACCGTACAAGTTCAACATCGCAGAAAGTGAAAAATGGATAAAGAAGTTGTGGTATTTACTTACAAAGCAATATCACTCAGCAATGAAATCTATGTCATCAGGCCCTTAGCAGCACAATGAGTGGATTCAGGTATGATGATTCTAACTGAAATAAGTCACACAGAAAAAGAAACATCATAAGATATCAGTAATACACGGAATGTAAACTTGGCTACACAGGAACTGAATTACAGAACAGAACAGGGTCTCAAATTTAGAAAACCAACTTATGCTTTCTTAAGGGGAAAGGTGAGTTGGGGTGCTGCATAAAACCAGAGATTGAAATGAGCACAGATAAAGTTCCTTAAGCCAAATATGGAATAGACAAGAGCTACTCCTTGCTCAACGAAATGGACTCAACACCGCATATTAAATGCCTAAGAATGTACCTGACTAGTAAGTATCTTAAAACCTATGGATTGCTATGTCTCCGAAAGAGAATCAAGCATGTGTACAGGGGCATAAACGCAGCAGTGATAGGATTGGAGAGGTTCGGTGAGCAAATGAAGACCCTTTGAAGTCATATTGCATGGTACCCATTCCACGGGTTTCAACTACCCAGGTTTAAGGTATTCTTCCTTCAGCTAAAACATGCATGTGGAACCTAGAGTATGATCAACCATGTGATCGGGAGACGTGTTCAAATATGTCTCAGTTTTCGTACCCTGGTACTCGGGTGCAACATTCCAGACGCTTTACTAACACCCTCCCGACTTGGAGAGTCAGTCCCTTTAACCTCCTGTTTGGCCCAGTTTGCAATTTCTGCGGAAGATGAACAGGAATAGCGAGAACCAATGAGAGACTAGCTGGAGGTGTCTGGACGGGCAAATTTAACTCTCATTTCCCACCAGGAAGAGGAATTAACCAAAGGCTCAGCGTGCCGTGCCGGAACCAGATTAGGGCCTGAAGCCATCCTGCGGTGTTGCGGCCAGCTCAAAAGAAAGCGAGTTGAAGAAAGGAGCTCAGGGGCACTGTAATTCACAAACCTGCAGAGTTATAAATGACAGCTATCGTCCAAAAATATACTGAAGTAAGGCTGCCAAGAGGACTTGAAAGCGGGGCAGAATTGCAGGAAACCGATTTCAGGAGGCAGACTGGAATTGCATTGAAAGCATAGGAAAAGAGGCAGAACGTCCACAATGATGCACTTGGCCAAAAAGGGCGTATGCGTTTTTTCCTGAATATATTCAGGAAAAAACGCATACGCCCTTTTTGGCCAACCAAGCAAGCTTGCAAAGGAAATCTGCACTACAATGAAGTCTCACTTCCCCCCGGTCAAAAGGGCCATCTGAAAAAAGTGTAAAATCCAGAAAGGCAGGACAGGCCATGGAGAACTGGGAGCCTTGTTATGCTGATGGGCAGGATGTAAATTGCCAACAGACACTCGGGAGAAGTGTATGGTGTTTCCTGAAACATCTAAAAAACAAAGCAACAGAGCCTAGGGCACTTCCACTTATGGTCCTATAGCTTAGGGAAATTAAAATCAAAAAGACACAGCCACCCCAAAGTTTGGGACGCCTCTGTTTACAAAAACCTCGTTTACAGTACAAGTTCAACATCGCAGAAAGTGAAAAATGGATAAAGAAGTTGTGGTATTTACTTACAAAGCAATATCACTCAGCAATGAAATCTATGTCATCAGGCCCTTAGCAGCACAATGAGTGGATTCAGGTATGATGATTCTAACTGAAATAAGTCACACAGAAAAAGAAACATCATAAGATATCAGTAATACACGGAATGTAAACTTGGCTACACAGGAACTGAATTACAGAACAGAACAGGGTCTCAAATTTAGAAAACCAACTTATGCTTGCTTAAGGGGAAAGGTGAGTTGGGGTGCTGCATAAAACCAGAGATTGAAATGAACACAGATAAAGTTCCTTAAGCCAAATATGGAATAGACAAGAGCTACTCCTTGCTCAACGAAATGGACTCAACACCGCATATTAAATGCCTAAGAATGTACCTGACTAGTAAGTATCTTAAAACCTATGGATTGCTATGTCTCCGAAAGAGAATCAAGCATGTGTACAGGGGCATAAACGCAGCAGTGATAGGATTGGAGAGGTTCGGTGAGCAAATGAAGACCCTTTGAAGTCATATTGCATGGTACCCATTCCACGGGTTTCAACTACCCAGGTTTAAGGTATTCTTCCTTCAGCTAAAACATGCATGTGGAACCTAGAATATGATCAACCATGTGATCGGGAGACGTGTTCAAATATGTCTCAGTTTTCGTACCCTGGTACTCAGGTGCAACATTCCAGACGCTTTACTAACACCCTCCCGACTTGGAGAGTCAGTCCCTTTAACCTCCTGTTTGGCCCAGTTTGCAATTTCTGCGGAAGATGAACAGGAATAGCGAGAACTAATGAGAGACTAGCTGGAGGTGTCTGGACGGGCAAATTTAACTCTCATTTCCCACCAGGAAGAGGAATTAACCAAAGGCTCAGCGTGCCGTGCCGGAACCAGATTAGGGCCTGAAGCCATCCTGCGGTGTTGCGGCCAGCTCAAAAGAAAGCGAGTTGAAGAAAGGAGCTCAGGGGCACTGTAATTCAAAAACCTGCAGAGTTATAAATGACAGCTATCGTCCAAAAATATACTGAAGTAAGGCTGCCAAGAGGACTTGAAAGCGGGGCAGAATTGCAGGAAACCGATTTCAGGAGGTAGACTGGAATTGCATTGAAAGCATAGGAAAAGAGGCAGAACGTTCACAATGATGCACTTGGCCAAAAAGGGCGTATGCGTTTTTTCCTGAATATATTCAGGAAAAAACGCATACGCCCTTTTTGGCCAACCAAACAAGCTTGCAAAGGAAATCTGCACTACAATGAAGTCTCACTTCCCCCCGGTCAAAAGGGCCATCTGAAAAAAGTGTAAAATCCAGAAAGGCAGGACAGGCCATGGAGAACTGGGAGCCTTGTTATGCTGATGGGCGGGATGTAAATTGCCAACAGACACTCGGGAGAAGTGTATGGTGTTTCCTGAAACATCTAAAAAACAAAGCAACAGAGCCTAGGGCACTTCCACTTATGGTCCTATAGCTTAGGGAAATTAAAATCAAAAAGACACAGCCACCCCAAACATTGGGACGCCTCTGTTTACAAGAACCTCGTTTACAGTACAAGTTCAACATCGCAGAAAGTGAAAAATGGATAAAGAAGTTGTGGTATTTACTTACAAAGCAATATCACTCAGCAATGAAATCTATGTCATCAGGCCCTTAGCAGCACAATGAGTGGATTCAGGTATGATGATTCTAACTGAAATAAGTCACACAGAAAAAGAAACATCATAAGATATCAGTAATACACGGAATGTAAACTTGGCTACACAGGAACTGTATTACAGAACAGAACAGGGTCTCAAATTTAGAAAACCAACTTATGCTTGCTTAAGGGTAAAGGTGAGTTGGGGTGCTGCATAAAACCAGAGATTGAAATGAGCACAGATAAAGTTCCTTAAGCCAAATATGGAATAGACAAGAGCTACTCCTTGCTCAACGAAATGGACTCAACACCGCATATTAAACGCCTAAGAATGTACCTGACTAGTAAGTATCTTAAAACCTATGGATTGCTATGTCTCCGAAAGAGAATCAAGCATGTGTACAGGGGCATAAATGCAGCAGTGATAGGATTGGAGAGGTTCGGTGAGCAAATGAAGACCCTTTGAAGTCATATTGCATGGTACCCATTCCACGGCTTTCAACTAACCAGGTTTAAGGTATTCTTCCTTCCGGTAAAACATGCATGTGGAACCTAGAGTATGATCAACCATGTGATCGGGAGACGTGTTCAAATATGTCTCAGTTTTCGTACCCTGGTACTCGGGTGCAACATTCCAGACGCTTTACTAACACTCTCCGCACTTGGAGAGTCAGCACCTTTAAGCTCCTGTTTGGCCCAGTTTGCAATTTCTGCGGAAGATGAACAGAAATAGGGAGAACCAATGAGAGACTAGCTGGAGGTGTCTGGACGGGCAAATTGAACTCTCATTTCCCACCAGGAAGAGGAAATAACCAAAGGCTCAGCATGCCGTGCCGGAACCAGATTAGGGCCTGAAGCCATCCTGCGGTGTTGCGGCCAGCTCAAAAGAAAGCGAGTTGAAGAAAGGAGCTCAGGGGCACTGTAATTCACAAACCTGCAGAGTTATAAATGACAGCTATCGTCCAAAAATATACTGAAGTAAGGCTGCCAAGAGGACTTGGAAGCGGGGCAGAATTGCAGGAAACCGATTTCAGGAGGTAGACTGGAATTGCATTGAAAGCATAGGAAAAGAGGCAGAACGTCCACAATGATGCACTTGGCCAAAAAGGGCGTATGCGTTTTTTCCTGAATATATTCAGGAAAAAACGCATACGCCCTTTTTGGCCAACCAAGCAAGCTTGCAAAGGAAATCTGCACTACAATGAAGTCTCACTTCCCCCCGGTCAAAAGGGCCATCTGAAAAAAGTGTAAAATCCAGAAAGGCAGGACAGGCCATGGAGAACTGGGAGCCTTGTTATGCTGATGGGCGGGATGTAAATTGCCAACAGACACTCGGGAGAAGTGTATGGTGTTTCCTGAAACATCTAAAAAACAAAGCAACAGAGCCTAGGGCACTTCCACTTATGGTCCTATAGCTTAGGGAAATTAAAATCAAAAAGACACAGCCACCCCAAAGTTTGGGACACCTCTGTTTACAAGAACCTCGTTTACAGTACAAGTTCAACATCGCAGAAAGTGAAAAATGGATAAAGAAGTTGTGGTATTTACTTACAAAACAATATCACTCAGCAATGAAATCTATGTCATCAGGCCCTTAGCAGCACAATGAGTGGATTCAGGTATGATGATTCTAACTGAAATAAGTCACACAGAAAAAGAAACATCATAAGATATCAGTAATACACGGAATGTAAACTTGGCTACACAGGAACTGAATTACAGAACAGAACAGGGTCTCAAATTTAGAAAACCAACTTATGCTTGCTTAAGGGTAAAGGTGAGTTGGGGTGCTGCATAAAACCAGAGATTGAAATGAGCACAGATAAAGTTCCTTAAGCCAAATATGGAATAGACAAGAGCTACTCCTTGCTCAACGAAATGGACTCAACACCGCATATTAAATGCCTAAGAATGTACCTGACTAGTAAGTATCTTAAAACCTATGGATTGCTATGTCTCCGAAAGAGAATCAAGCATGTGTACAGGGGCATAAACGCAGCAGTGATAGGATTGGAGAGGTTCGGTGAGCAAATGAAGACCCTTTGAAGTCATATCGCATGGTACCCATTCCACGGGTTTCAACTACCCAGGTTTAAGGTATTCTTCCTTCAGCTAAAACATGCATGTGGAACCTAGAGTATGATCAACCATGTGATCGGGAGACGTGTTCAAATATGTCTCAGTTTTCGTACCCTGGTACTCGGGTGCAACATTCCAGACACTTTACTAACACCCTCCCGACTTGGAGAGTCAGTCCCTTTAACCTCCTGTTTGGCCCAGTTTGCAATTTCTGCGGAAGATGAACAGGAATAGCGAGAACCAATGAGAGACTAGCTGGAGGTGTCTGGACGGGCAAATTTAACTCTCATTTCCCACCAGGAAGAGGAATTAACCAAAGGCTCAGCGTGCCGTGCCGGAACCAGATTAGGGCCTGAAGCCATCCTGCGGTGTTGCGGCCAGCTCAAAAGAAAGCGAGTTGAAGAAAGGAGCTCAGGGGCACTGTAATTCACAAACCTGCAGAGTTATAAATGACAGCTATCGTCCAAAAATATACTGAAGTAAGGCTGCCAAGAGGACTTGAAAGCGGGGCAGAATTGCAGGAAACCGATTTCAGGAGGTAGACTGGAATTGCATTGAAAGCATAGGAAAAGAGGCAGAACGTCCACAATGATGCACTTGGCCAAAAAGGGCGTATGCGTTTTTTCCTGAATATATTCAGGAAAAAACGCATACACCCTTTTTGGCCAACCAAGCAAGCTTGCAAAGGAAATCTGCACTACAATGAAGTCTCACTTCCCCCCGGTCAAAAGGGCCATCTGAAAAAAGTGTAAAATCCAGAAAGGCAGGACAGGCCATGGAGAACTGGGAGCCTTGTTATGCTGATGGGCGGGATGTAAATTGCCAACAGACACTCGGGAGAAGTGTATGGTGTTTCCTGAAACATCTAAAAAACAAAGCAACAGAGCCTAGGGCACTTCCACTTATGGTCCTATAGCTTAGGGAAATTAAAATCAAAAAGACACAGCCACCCCAAAGTTTGGGACACCTCTGTTTAAAAGAACCTCGTTTACAGTACAAGTTCAACATCGCAGAAAGTGAAAAATGGATAAAGAAGTTGTGGTATTTACTTACAAAACAATATCACTCAGCAATGAAATCTATGTCATCAGGCCCTTAGCAGCACAATGAGTGGATTCAGGTATGATGATTCTAACTGAAATAAGTCACACAGAAAAAGAAACATCATAAGATATCAGTAATACACGGAATGTAAACTTGGCTACACAGGAACTGAATTACAGAACAGAACAGGGTCTCAAATTTAGAAAACCAACTTATGCTTGCTTAAGGGTAAAGGTGAGTTGGGGTGCTGCATAAAACCAGAGATTGAAATGAGCACAGATAAAGTTCCTTCAGCCAAATATGGAATAGACAAGAGCTACTCCTTGCTCAACGAAATGGACTCAACACCGCATATTAAATGCCTAAGAATGTACCTGACTAGTAAGTATCTTAAAACCTATGGATTGCTATGTCTCCGAAAGAGAATCAAGCATGTGTACAGGGGCATAAACGCAGCAGTGATAGGATTGGAGAGGTTCGGTGAGCAAATGAAGACCCTTTGAAGTCATATCGCATGGTACCCATTCCACGGGTTTCAACTACCCAGGTTTAAGGTATTCTTCCTTCAGCTAAAACATGCATGTGGAACCTAGAGTATGATCAACCATGTGATCGGGAGACGTGTTCAAATATGTCTCAGTTTTCGTACCCTGGTACTCGGGTGCAACATTCCAGACACTTTACTAACACCCTCCCGACTTGGAGAGTCAGTCCCTTTAACCTCCTGTTTGGCCCAGTTTGCAATTTCTGCGGAAGATGAACAGGAATAGCGAGAACCAATGAGAGACTAGCTGGAGGTGTCTGGACGGGCAAATTTAACTCTCATTTCCCACCAGGAAGAGGAATTAACCAAAGGCTCAGCGTGCCGTGCCGGAACCAGATTAGGGCCTGAAGCCATCCTGCGGTGTTGCGGCCAGCTCAAAAGAAAGCGAGTTGAAGAAAGGAGCTCAGGGGCACTGTAATTCACAAACCTGCAGAGTTATAAATGACAGCTATCGTCCAAAAATATACTGAAGTAAGGCTGCCAAGAGGACTTGAAAGCGGGGCAGAATTGCAGGAAACCGATTTCAGGAGGTAGACTGGAATTGCATTGAAAGCATAGGAAAAGAGGCAGAACGTCCACAATGATGCACTTGGCCAAAAAGGGCGTATGCGTTTTTTCCTGAATATATTCAGGAAAAAACGCATACACCCTTTTTGGCCAACCAAGCAAGCTTGCAAAGGAAATCTGCACTACAATGAAGTCTCACTTCCCCCCGGTCAAAAGGGCCATCTGAAAAAAGTGTAAAATCCAGAAAGGCAGGACAGGCCATGGAGAACTGGGAGCCTTGTTATGCTGATGGGCGGGATGTAAATTGCCAACAGACACTCGGGAGAAGTGTATGGTGTTTCCTGAAACATCTAAAAAACAAAGCAACAGAGCCTAGGGCACTTCCACTTATGGTCCTATAGCTTAGGGAAATTAAAATCAAAAAGACACAGCCACCCCAAAGTTTGGGACACCTCTGTTTAAAAGAACCTCGTTTACAGTACAAGTTCAACATCGCAGAAAGTGAAAAATGGATAAAGAAGTTGTGGTATTTACTTACAAAACAATATCACTCAGCAATGAAATCTATGTCATCAGGCCCTTAGCAGCACAATGAGTGGATTCAGGTATGATGATTCTAACTGAAATAAGTCACACAGAAAAAGAAACATCATAAGATATCAGTAATACACGGAATGTAAACTTGGCTACACAGGAACTGAATTACAGAACAGAACAGGGTCTCAAATTTAGAAAACCAACTTATGCTTGCTTAAGGGTAAAGGTGAGTTGGGGTGCTGCATAAAACCAGAGATTGAAATGAGCACAGATAAAGTTCCTTCAGCCAAATATGGAATAGACAAGAGCTACTCCTTGCTCAACGAAATGGACTCAACACCGCATATTAAATGCCTAAGAATGTACCTGACTAGTAAGTATCTTAAAACCTATGGATTGCTATGTCTCCGAAAGAGAATCAAGCATGTGTACAGGGGCATAAACGCAGCAGTGATAGGATTGGAGAGGTTCGGTGAGCAAATGAAGACCCTTTGAAGTCATATCGCATGGTACCCATTCCACGGGTTTCAACTACCCAGGTTTAAGGTATTCTTCCTTCAGCTAAAACATGCATGTGGAACCTAGAGTATGATCAACCATGTGATCGGGAGACGTGTTCAAATATGTCTCAGTTTTCGTACCCTGGTACTCGGGTGCAACATTCCAGACGCTTTACTAACACCCTCCCGACTTGGAGAGTCAGTCCCTTTAACCTCCTGTTTGGCCCAGTTTGCAATTTCTGCGGAAGATGAACAGGAATAGCGAGAACCAATGAGAGACTAGCTGGAGGTGTCTGGACGGGCAAATTTAACTCTCATTTCCCACCAGGAAGAGGAATTAACCAAAGGCTCAGCGTGCCGTGCCGGAACCAGATTAGGGCCTGAAGCCATCCTGCGGTGTTGCGGCCAGCTCAAAAGAAAGCGAGTTGAAGAAAGGAGCTCAGGGGCACTGTAATTCACAAACCTGCAGAGTTATAAATGACAGCTATCGTCCAAAAATATACTGAAGTAAGGCTGCCAAGAGGACTTGAAAGCGGGGCAGAATTGCAGGAAACCAATTTCAGGAGGTAGACTGGAATTGCATTGAAAGCATAGGAAAAGAGGCAGAACGTCCACAATGATGCACTTGGCCAAAAAGGGCGTATGCGTTTTTTCCTGAATATATTCAGGAAAAAACGCATACGCCCTTTTTGGCCAACCAAGCAAGCTTGCAAAGGAAATCTGCACTACAATGAAGTCTCACTTCCCCCCGGTCAAAAGGGCCATCTGAAAAAAGTGTAAAATCCAGAAAGGCAGGACAGGCCATGGAGAACTGGGAGCCTTGTTATGCTGATGGGCGGGATGTAAATTGCCAACAGACACTCGGGAGAAGTGTATGGTGTTTCCTGAAACATCTAAAAAACAAAGCAACAGAGCCTAGGGCACTTCCACTTATGGTCCTATAGCTTAGGGAAATTAAAATCAAAAAGACACAGCCACCCCAAAGTTTGGGACGCCTCTGTTTACAAGAACCTCGTTTACAGTACAAGTTCAACATCGCAGAAAGTGAAAAATGGATAAAGAAGTTGTGGTATTTACTTACAAAGCAATATCACTCAGCAATGAAATCTATGTCATCAGGCCCTTAGCAGCACAATGAGTGGATTCAGGTATGATGATTCTAACTGAAATAAGTCACACAGAAAAAGAAACATCATAAGATATCAGTAATACACGGAATGTAAACTTGGCTACACAGGAACTGAATTACAGAACAGAACAGGGTCTCAAATTTAGAAAACCAACTTATGCTTGCTTAAGGGGAAAGGTGAGTTGGGGTGCTGCATAAAACCAGAGATTGAAATGAGCACAGATAAAGTTCCTTAAGCCAAATATGGAATAGACAAGAGCTACCTCTTGCTCAACGAAATGGTCTCAACACCGCATATTAAATGCCTAAGAATGTACCTGACTAGTAAGTATCTTAAAACCTATGGATTGCTATGTCTCCGAAAGAGAATCAAGCATGTGTACAGGGGCATAAACGCAGCAGTGATAGGATTGGAGAGGTTCGGTGAGCAAATGAAGACCCTTTGAAGTCATATTGCATGGTACCCATTCCACGGGTTTCAACTACCCAGGTTTAAGGTATTCTTCCTTCAGCTAAAACATGCATGTGGAACCTAGAGTATGATCAACCATGTGATCGGGAGACGTGTTCAAATATGTCTCAGTTTTCGTACCCTGGTACTCGGGTGCAACATTCCAGACGCTTTACTAACACCCTCCCGACTTGGAGAGTCAGTCCCTTTAACCTCCTGTTTGGCCCAGTTTGCAATTTCTGCGGAAGATGAACAGGAATAGCGAGAACCAATGAGAGACTAGCTGGAGGTGTCTGGACGGGCAAATTTAACTCTCATTTCCCACCAGGAAGAGGAAATAACCAAAGGCTCAGCATGCCGTGCCGGAACCAGATTAGGGCCTGAAGCCATCCTGCGGTGTTGCGGCCAGCTCAAAAGAAAGCGAGTTGAAGAAAGGAGCTCAGGGGCACTGTAATTCACAAACCTGCAGAGTTATAAATGACAGCTATCGTCCAAAAATATACTGAAGTAAGGCTGCCAAGAGGACTTGAAAGCGGGGCAGAATTGCAGGAAACCGATTTCAGGAGGTAGACTGGAATTGCATTGAAAGCATAGGAAAAGAGGCAGAACGTCCACAATGATGCACTTGGCCAAAAAGGGCGTATGCGTTTTTTCCTGAATATATTCAGGAAAAAACGCATACGCCCTTTTTGGCCAACCAAGCAAGCTTGCAAAGGAAATCTGCACTACAATGAAGTCTCACTTCCCCCCGGTCAAAAGGGCCATCTGAAAAAAGTGTAAAATCCAGAAAGGCAGGACAGGCCATGGAGAACTGGGAGCCTTGTTATGCTGATGGGCGGGATGTAAATTGCCAACAGACACTCGGGAGAAGTGTATGGTGTTTCCTGAAACATCTAAAAAACAAAGCAACAGAGCCTAGGGCACTTCCACTTATGGTCCTATAGCTTAGGGAAATTAAAATCAAAAAGACACAGCCACCCAAAAGTTTGGGACACCTCTGTTTACAAGAACCTCGTTTACAGTACAAGTTCAACATCGCAGAAAGTGAAAAATGGATAAAGAAGTTGTGGTATTTACTTACAAAACAATATCACTCAGCAATGAAATCTATGTCATCAGGCCCTTAGCAGCACAATGAGTGGATTCAGGTATGATGATTCTAACTGAAATAAGTCACACAGAAAAAGAAACATCATAAGATATCAGTAATACACGGAATGTAAACTTGGCTACACAGGAACTGAATTACAGAACAGAACAGGGTCTCAAATTTAGAAAACCAACTTATGCTTGCTTAAGGGTAAAGGTGAGTTGGGGTGCTGCATAAAACCAGAGATTGAAATGAGCACAGATAAAGTTCCTTAAGCCAAATATGGAATAGACAAGAGCTACTCCTTGCTCAATGAAATGGACTCAACACCGCATATTAAATGCCTAAGAATGTACCTGACTAGTAAGTATCTTAAAACCTATGGATTGCTATGTCTCCGAAAGAGAATCAAGCATGTGTACAGGGGCATAAACGCAGCAGTGATAGGATTGGAGAGGTTCGGTGAGCAAATGAAGACCCTTTGAAGTCATATTGCATGGTACCCATTCCACGGGTTTCAACTACCCAGGTTTAAGGTATTCTTCCTTCAGCTAAAACATGCATGTGGAACCTAGAGTATGATCAACCATGTGATCGGGAGATGTGTTCAAATATGTCTCAGTTTTCGTACCCTGGTACTCGGGTGCAACATTCCAGACGCTTTACTAACACCCTCCCGACTTGGAGAGTCAGTCCCTTTAACCTCCTGTTTGGCCCAGTTTGCAATTTCTGCGGAAGATGAACAGGAATAGCGAGAACCAATGAGAGACTAGCTGGAGGTGTCTGGACGGGCAAATTTAACTCTCATTTCCCACCAGGAAGAGGAATTAACCAAAGGCTCAGCGTGCCGTGCCGGAACCAGATTAGGGCCTGAAGCCATCCTGCGGTGTTGCGGCCAGCTCAAAAGAAAGCGAGTTGAAGAAAGGAGCTCAGGGGCACTGTAATTCACAAACCTGCAGAGTTATAAATGACAGCTATCGTCCAAAAATATACTGAAGTAAGGCTGCCAAGAGGACTTGAAAGCGGGGCAGAATTGCAGGAAACCGATTTCAGGAGGTAGACTGGAATTGCATTGAAAGCATAGGAAAAGAGGCAGAACGTCCACAATGATGCACTTGGCCAAAAAGGGCGTATGCGTTTTTTCCTGAATATATTCAGGAAAAAACGCATACGCCCTTTTTGGCCAACCAAGCAAGCTTGCAAAGGAAATCTGCACTACAATGAAGTCTCACTTCCCCCCGGTCAAAAGGGCCATCTGAAAAAAGTGTAAAATCCAGAAAGGCAGGACAGGCCATGGAGAACTGGGAGCCTTGTTATGCTGATGGGCGGGATGTAAATTGCCAACAGACACTCGGGAGAAGTGTATGGTGTTTCCTGAAACATCTAAAAAACAAAGCAACAGAGCCTAGGGCACTTCCACTTATGGTCCTATAGCTTAGGGAAATTAAAATCAAAAAGACACAGCCACCTCAAAGTTTGGGACGCCTCTGTTTACAAGAACCTCGTTTACAGTACAAGTTCAACATCGCAGAAAGTGAAAAATGGATAAAGAAGTTGTGGTATTTACTTACAAAGCAATATCACTCAGCAATGAAATCTATGTCATCAGGCCCTTAGCAGCACAATGAGTGGATTCAGGTATGATGATTCTAACTGAAATAAGTCACACAGAAAAAGAAACATCATAAGATATCAGTAATACACGGAATGTAAACTTGGCTACACAGGAACTGAATTACAGAACAGAACAGGGTCTCAAATTTAGAAAACCAACTTTTGCTTGCTTAAGGGTAAAGGTGAGTTGGGGTGCTGCATAAAACCAGAGATTGAAATGAGCACAGATAAAGTTCCTTAAGCCAAATATGGAATAGACAAGAGCTACTCCTTGCTCAACGAAATGGACTCAACACCGCATATTAAATGCCTAAGAATGTACCTGACTAGTAAGTATCTTAAAACCTATGGATTGCTATGTCTCCGAAAGAGAATCAAGCATGTGTACAGGGGCATAAACGCAGCAGTGATAGGATTGGAGAGGTTCGGTGAGCAAATGAAGACCCTTTGAAGTCATATTGCATGGTACCCATTCCACGGGTTTCAACTACCCAGGTTTAAGGTATTCTTCCTTCAGCTAAAACATGCATGTGGAACCTAGAGTATGATCAACCATGTGATCGGGAGACGTGTTCAAATATGTCTCAGTTTTTGTACCCTGGTACTCGGGTGCAACATTCCAGACGCTTTACTAACACCCTCCCGACTTGGAGAGTCAGTCCCTTTAACCTCCTGTTTGGCCCAGTTTGCAATTTCTGCGGAAGATGAACAGGAATAGCGAGAACCAATGAGAGACTAGCTGGAGGTGTCTGGACGGGCAAATTTAACTCTCATTTCCCACCAGGAAGAGGAATTAACCAAAGGCTCAGCGTGCCGTGCCGGAACCTGATTAGGGCCTGAAGCCATCCTGCGGTGTTGCGGCCAGCTCAAAAGAAAGCGAGTTGAAGAAAGGAGCTCAGGGGCACTGTAATTCACAAACCTGCAGAGTTATAAATGACAGCTATCGTCCAAAAATATACTGAAGTAAGGCTGCCAAGAGGACTTGAAAGCGGGGCAGAATTGCAGGAAACCGATTTCAGGAGGCAGACTGGAATTGCATTGAAAGCATAGGAAAAGAGGCAGAACGTCCACAATGATGCACTTGGCCAAAAAGGGCGTATGCGTTTTTTCCTGAATATATTCAGGAAAAAACGCATACGCCCTTTTTGGCCAACCAAGCAAGCTTGCAAAGGAAATCTGCACTACAATGAAGTCTCACTTCCCCCCGGTCAAAAGGGCCATCTGAAAAAAGTGTAAAATCCAGAAAGGCAGGACAGGCCATGGAGAACTGGGAGCCTTGTTATGCTGATGGGCGGGATGTAAATTGCCAACAGACACTCGGGAGAAGTGTATGGTGTTTCCTGAAACATCTAAAAAACAAAGCAACAGAGCCTAGGGCACTTCCACTTATGGTCCTATAGCTTAGGGAAATTAAAATCAAAAAGACACAGCCACCCCAAAGTTTGGGACGCCTCTGTTTACAAGAACCTCGTTTACAGTACAAGTTCAACATCGCAGAAAGTGAAAAATGGATAAAGAAGTTGTGGTATTTACTTACAAAGCAATATCACTCAGCAATGAAATCTATGTCATCAGGCCCTTAGCAGCACAATGAGTGGATTCAGGTATGATGATTCTAACTGAAATAAGTCACACAGAAAAAGAAACATCATAAGATATCAGTAATACACGGAATGTAAACTTGGCTACACAGGAACTGAATTACAGAACAGAACAGGGTCTCAAATTTAGAAAACCAACTTATGCTTGCTTAAGGGGAAAGGTGAGTTGGGGTGCTGCATAAAACCAGAGATTGAAATGAGCACAGATAAAGTTCCTTAAGCCAAATATTGAATAGACAAGAGCTACTCCTTGCTCAACGAAATGGACTCAACACCGCATATTAAATGCCTAAGAATGTACCTGACTAGTAAGTATCTTAAAACCTATGGATTGCTATGTCTCCGAAAGAGAATCAAGCATGTGTACAGGGGCATAAACGCAGCAGTGATAGGATTGGAGAGGTTCGGTGAGCAAATGAAGACCCTTTGAAGTCATATTGCATGGTACCCATTCCACGGGTTTCAACTACCCAGGTTTAAGGTATTCTTCCTTCAGCTAAAACATGCATGTGGAACCTAGAGTATGATCAACCATGTGATCGGGAGACGTGTTCAAATATGTCTCAGTTTTCGTACCCTGGTACTCGGGTGCAACATTCCAGACACTTTACTAACACCCTCCTGACATGGAGAGTCAGTCCCTTTAACCTCCTGTTTGGCCCAGTTTGCAATTTCTGCGGAAGATGAACAGGAATAGCGAGAACCAATGAGAGACTAGCTGGAGGTGTCTGGACGGGCAAATTTAACTCTCATTTCCCACCAGGAAGAGGAATTAACCAAAGGCTCAGCGTGCCGTGCCGGAACCAGATTAGGGCCTGAAGCCATCCTGCGGTGTTGCGGCCAGCTCAAAAGAAAGCGAGTTGAAGAAAGGAGCTCAGGGGCACTGTAATTCACAAACCTGCAGAGTTATAAATGACAGCTATCGTCCAAAAATATACTGAAGTAAGGTTTCCAAGAGGACTTGAAAGCGGGGCAGAATTGCAGGAAACCGATTTCAGGAGGTAGACTGGAATTGCATTGAAAGCATAGGAAAAGAGGCAGAACGTCCACAATGATGCACTTGACCAAAAAGGGCGTATGCGTTTTTTCCTGAATATATTCAGGTAAAAACGCATACGCCCTTTTTGGCCAACCAAGCAAGCTTGCAAAGGAAATCTGCACTACAATGAAGTCTCACTTCCCCCCGGTCAAAAGGGCCATCTGAAAAAAGTGTAAAATCCAGAAAGGCAGGACAGGCCATGGAGAACTGGGAGCCTTGTTATGCTGATGGGCGGGATGTAAATTGCCAACAGACACTCGGGAGAAGTGTATGGTGTTTCCTGAAACATCTAAAAAACAAAGCAACAGAGCCTAGGGCACTTCCACTTATGGTCCTATAGCTTAGGGAAATTAAAATCAAAAAGACACAGCCACCCCAAAGTTTGGGACGCCTCTGTTTACAAGAACCTCGTTTACAGTACAAGTTCAACATCGCAGAAAGTGAAAAATGGATAAAGAAGTTGTGGTATTTACTTACAAAGCAATATCACTCAGCAATGAAATCTATGTCATCAGGCCCTTAGCAGCACAATGAGTGGATTCAGGTATGATGATTCTAACTGAAATAAGTCACACAGAAAAAGAAACATCATAAGATATCAGTAATACACGGAATGTAAACTTGGCTACACAGGAACTGAATTACAGAACAGAACAGGGTCTCAAATTTAGAAAACCAACTTATGCTTTCTTAAGGGAAAAGGTGAGTTGGGGTGCTGCATAAAACCAGAGATTGAAATGAGCACAGATAAAGTTCCTTAAGCCAAATATGGAATAGACAAGAGCTACCTCTTGCTCAACGAAATGGACTCAACACCGCATATTAAATGCCTAAGAATGTACCTGACTAGTAAGTATCTTAAAACCTATGGATTGCTATGTCTCCGAAAGAGAATCAAGCATGTGTACAGGGGCATAAACGCAGCAGTGATAGGATTGGAGAGGTTCGGTGAGCAAATGAAGACCCTTTGAAGTCATATTGCATGGTACCCATTCCACGGGTTTCAACTACCCAGGTTTAAGGTATTCTTCCTTCAGCTAAAACATGCATGTGGAACCTAGAGTATGATCAACCATGTGATCGGGAGACGTGTTCAAATATGTCTCAGTTTTCGTACCCTGGTACTTGGGTGCAACATTCCAGACGCTTTACTAACACCCTCCCGACTTGGAGAGTCAGTCCCTTTAACCTCCTGTTTGGCCCAGTTTGCAATTTCTGCGGAAGATGAACAGGAATAGCGAGAACCAATGAGAGACTAGCTGGAGGTGTCTGGACGGGCAAATTTAACTCTCATTTCCCACCAGGAAGAGGAATTAACCAAAGGCTCAGCGTGCCGTGCCGGAACCAGATTAGGGCCTGAAGCCATCCTGCGGTGTTGCGGCCAGCTCAAAAGAAAGCGAGTTGAAGAAAGGAGCTCAGGGGCACTGTAATTCACAAACCTGCAGAGTTATAAATGACAGCTATCGTCCAAAAATATACTGAAGTAAGGCTGCCAAGAGGACTTGAAAGCGGGGCAGAATTGCAGGAAACCGATTTCAGGAGGCAGACTGGAATTGCATTGAAAGCATAGGAAAAGAGGCAGAACGTCCACAATGATGCACTTGGCCAAAAAGGGCGTATGCGTTTTTTCCTGAATATATTCAGGAAAAAACGCATACGCCCTTTTTGGCCAACCAAGCAAGCTTGCAAAGGAAATCTGCACTACAATGAAGTCTCACTTCCCCCCGGTCAAAAGGGCCATCTGAAAAAAGTGTAAAATCCAGAAAGGCAGGACAGGCCATGGAGAACTGGGAGCCTTGTTATGCTGATGGGCGGGATGTAAATTGCCAACAGACACTCGGGAGAAGTGTATGGTGTTTCCTGAAACATCTAAAAAACAAAGCAACAGAGCCTAGGGCACTTCCACTTATGGTCCTATAGCTTAGGGAAATTAAAATCAAAAAGACACAGCCACCCCAAAGTTTGGGACGCCTCTGTTTACAAGAACCTCGTTTACAGTACAAGTTCAACATCGCAGAAAGTGAAAAATGGATAAAGAAGTTGTGGTATTTACTTACAAAGCAATATCACTCAGCAATGAAATCTATGTCATCAGGCCCTTAGCAGCACAATGAGTGGATTCAGGTATGATGATTCTAACTGAAATAAGTCACACAGAAAAAGAAACATCATAAGATATCAGTAATACACGGAATGTAAACTTGGCTACACAGGAACTGAATTACAGAACAGAACAGGGTCTCAAATTTAGAAAACCAACTTATGCTTGCTTAAGGGGAAAGGTGAGTTGGGGTGCTGCATAAAACCAGAGATTGAAATGAGCACAGATAAAGTTCCTTAAGCCAAATATGGAATAGACAAGAGCTACTCCTTGCTCAACGAAATGGACTCAACACCGCATATTAAATGCCTAAGAATGTACCTGACTAGTAAGTATCTTAAAACCTATGGATTGCTATGTCTCCGAAAGAGAAGCAAGCATGTGTACAGGGGCATAAACGCAGCAGTGATAGGATTGGAGAGGTTCGGTGAGCAAATGAAGACCCTTTGAAGTCATATTGCATGGTACCCATTCCACGGGTTTCAACTACCCAGGTTTAAGGTATTCTTCCTTCAGGTAAAACATGCATGTGGAACCTAGAGTATGATCAACCATGTGATCGGGAGACGTGTTCAAATATGTCTCAGTTTTCGTACCCTGGTACTCGGGTGCAACATTCCAGACGCTTTACTAACACCCTCCCGACTTGGAGAGTCAGTCCCTTTAACCTCCTGTTTGGCCCAGTTTGCAATTTCTGCGGAAGATGAACAGGAATAGCGAGAACCAATGAGAGACTAGCTGGAGGTGTCTGGACGGGCAAATTTAACTCTCATTTCCCACCAGGAAGAGGAATTAACCAAAGGCTCAGCGTGCCGTGCCGGAACCAGATTAGGGCCTGAAGCCATCCTGCGGTGTTGCGGCCAGCTCAAAAGAAAGCGAGTTGAAGAAAGGAGCTCAGGGGCACTGTAATTCACAAACCTGCAGAGTTATAAATGACAGCTATCGTCCAAAAATATACTGAAGTAAGGCTGCCAAGAGGACTTGAAAGCGGGGCAGAATTGCAGGAAACCGATTTCAGGAGGTAGACTGGAATTGCATTGAAAGCATAGGAAAAGAGGCAGAACGTCCACAATGATGCACTTGGCCAAAAAGGGCGTATGCGTTTTTTCCTGAATATATTCAGGAAAAAACGCATACGCCCTTTTTGGCCAACCAAGCAAGCTTGCAAAGGAAATCTGCACTACAATGAAGTCTCACTTCCCCCCGGTCAAAAGGGCCATCTGAAAAAAGTGTAAAATCCAGAAAGGCAGGACAGGCCATGGAGAACTGGGAGCCTTGTTATGCTGATGGGCGGGATGTAAATTGCCAACAGACACTCGGGAGAAGTGTATGGTGTTTCCTGAAACATCTAAAAAACAAAGCAACAGAGCCTAGGGCACTTCCACTTATGGTCCTATAGCTTAGGGAAATTAAAATCAAAAAGACACAGCCACCCCAAAGTTTGGGACGCCTCTGTTTACAAGAACCTCGTTTACAGTACAAGTTCAACATCGCAGAAAGTGAAAAATGGATAAAGAAGTTGTGGTATTTACTTACAAAGCAATATCACTCAGCAATGAAATCTATGTCATCAGGCCCTTAGCAGCACAATGAGTGGATTCAGGTATGATGATTCTAACTGAAATAAGTCACACAGAAAAAGAAACATCATAAGATATCAGTAATACACGGAATGTAAACTTGGCTACACAGGAACTGAATTACAGAACAGAACAGGGTCTCAAATTTAGAAAACCAACTTATGCTTGCTTAAGGGGAAAGGTGAGTTGGGGTGCTGCATAAAACCAGAGATTGAAATGAGCACAGATAAAGTTCCTTAAGCCAAATATGGAATAGACAAGAGCTACTCCTTGCTCAACGAAATGGACTCAACACCGCATATTAAATGCCTAAGAATGTACCTGACTAGTAAGTATCTTAAAACCTATGGATTGCTATGTCTCCGAAAGAGAAGCAAGCATGTGTACAGGGGCATAAACGCAGCAGTGATAGGATTGGAGAGGTTCGGTGAGCAAATGAAGACCCTTTGAAGTCATATTGCATGGTACCCATTCCACGGGTTTCAACTACCCAGGTTTAAGGTATTCTTCCTTCAGCTAAAACATGCATGTGGAACCTAGAGTATGATCAACCATGTGATCGGGAGACGTGTTCAAATATGTCTCAGTTTTCGTACCCTGGTACTCGGGTGCAACATTCCAGACGCTTTACTAACACCCTCCCGACTTGGAGAGTCAGTCCCTTTAACCTCCTGTTTGGCCCAGTTTGCAATTTCTGCGGAAGATGAACAGGAATAGCGAGAACCAATGAGAGACTAGCTGGAGGTGTCTGGACGGGCAAATTTAACTCTCATTTCCCACCAGGAAGAGGAATTAACCAAAGGCTCAGCGTGCCGTGCCGGAACCAGATTAGGGCCTGAAGCCATCCTGCGGTGTTGCGGCCAGCTCAAAAGAAAGCGAGTTGAAGAAAGGAGCTCAGGGGCACTGTAATTCACAAACCTGCAGAGTTATAAATGACAGCTATCGTCCAAAAATATACTGAAGTAAGGCTGCCAAGAGGACTTGAAAGCGGGGCAGAATTGCAGGAAACCGATTTCAGGAGGTAGACTGGAATTGCATTGAAAGCATAGGAAAAGAGGCAGAACGTCCACAATGATGCACTTGGCCAAAAAGGGCATATGCGTTTTTTCCTGAATATATTCAGGAAAAAACGCATACGCCCTTTTTGGCCAACCAAGCAAGCTTGCAAAGGAAATCTGCACTACAATGAAGTCTCACTTCCCCCCGGTCAAAAGGGCCATCTGAAAAAAGTGTAAAATCCAGAAAGGCAGGACAGGCCATGGAGAACTGGGAGCCTTGTTATGCTGATGGGCGGGATGTAAATTGCCAACAGACACTCGGGAGAAGTGTATGGTGTTTCCTGAAACATCTAAAAAACAAAGCAACAGAGCCTAGGGCACTTCCACTTATGGTCCTATAGCTTAGGGAAATTAAAATCAAAAAGACACAGCCACCCCAAAGTTTGGGACGCCTCTGTTTACAAGAACCTCGTTTACAGTACAAGTTCAACATCGCAGAAAGTGAAAAATGGATAAAGAAGTTGTGGTATTTACTTACAAAGCAATATCACTCAGCAATGAAATCTATGTCATCAGGCCCTTAGCAGCACAATGAGTGGATTCAGGTATGATGATTCTAACTGAAATAAGTCACACAGAAAAAGAAACATCATAAGATATCAGTAATACACGGAATGTAAACTTGGCTACACAGGAACTGAATTACAGAACAGAACAGGGTCTCAAATTTAGAAAACCAACTTATGCTTGCTTAAGGGGAAAGGTGAGTTGGGGTGCTGCATAAAACCAGAGATTGAAATGAGCACAGATAAAGTTCCTTAAGCCAAATATGGAATAGACAAGAGCTACTCCTTGCTCAACGAAATGGACTCAACACCGCATATTAAATGCCTAAGAATGTACCTGACTAGTAAGTATCTTAAAACCTATGGATTGCTATGTCTCCGAAAGAGAAGCAAGCATGTGTACAGGGGCATAAACGCAGCAGTGATAGGATTGGAGAGGTTCGGTGAGCAAATGAAGACCCTTTGAAGTCATATTGCATGGTACCCATTCCACGGGTTTCAACTACCCAGGTTTAAGGTATTCTTCCTTCAGCTAAAACATGCATGTGGAACCTAGAGTATGATCAACCATGTGATCGGGAGACGTGTTCAAATATGTCTCAGTTTTCGTACCCTGGTACTCGGGTGCAACATTCCAGACGCTTTACTAACACCCTCCCGACTTGGAGAGTCAGTCCCTTTAACCTCCTGTTTGGCCCAGTTTGCAATTTCTGCGGAAGATGAACAGGAATAGCGAGAACCAATGAGAGACTAGCTGGAGGTGTCTGGACGGGCAAATTTAACTCTCATTTCCCACCAGGAAGAGGAATTAACCAAAGGCTCAGCGTGCCGTGCCGGAACCAGATTAGGGCCTGAAGCCATCCTGCGGTGTTGCGGCCAGCTCAAAAGAAAGCGAGTTGAAGAAAGGAGCTCAGGGGCACTGTAATTCACAAACCTGCAGAGTTATAAATGACAGCTATCGTCCAAAAATATACTGAAGTAAGGCTGCCAAGAGGACTTGAAAGCGGGGCAGAATTGCAGGAAACCGATTTCAGGAGGTAGACTGGAATTGCATTGAAAGCATAGGAAAAGAGGCAGAACGTCCACAATGATGCACTTGGCCAAAAAGGGCGTATGCGTTTTTTCCTGAATATATTCAGGAAAAAACGCATACGCCCTTTTTGGCCAACCAAGCAAGCTTGCAAAGGAAATCTGCACTACAATGAAGTCTCACTTCCCCCCGGTCAAAAGGGCCATCTGAAAAAAGTGTAAAATCCAGAAAGGCAGGACAGGCCATGGAGAACTGGGAGCCTTGTTATGCTGATGGGCGGGATGTAAATTGCCAACAGACACTCGGGAGAAGTGTATGGTGTTTCCTGAAACATCTAAAAAACAAAGCAACAGAGCCTAGGGCACTTCCACTTATGGTCCTATAGCTTAGGGAAATTAAAATCAAAAAGACACAGCCACCCCAAAGTTTGGGACGCCTCTGTTTACAAGAACCTCGTTTACAGTACAAGTTCAACATCGCAGAAAGTGAAAAATGGATAAAGAAGTTGTGGTATTTACTTACAAAGCAATATCACTCAGCAATGAAATCTATGTCATCAGGCCCTTAGCAGCACAATGAGTGGATTCAGGTATGATGATTCTAACTGAAATAAGTCACACAGAAAAAGAAACATCATAAGATATCAGTAATACACGGAATGTAAACTTGGCTACACAGGAACTGAATTACAGAACAGAACAGGGTCTCAAATTTAGAAAACCAACTTATGCTTTCTTAAGGGGAAAGGTGAGTTGGGGTGCTGCATAAAACCAGAGATTGAAATGAGCACAGATAAAGTTCCTTAAGCCAAATATGGAATAGACAAGAGCTACCTCTTGCTCAACGAAATGGACTCAACACCGCATATTAAATGCCTAAGAATGTACCTGATTAGTAAGTATCTTAAAACCTATGGATTGCTATGTCTCCGAAAGAGAATCAAGCATGTGTACAGGGGCATAAACGCAGCAGTGATAGGATTGGAGAGGTTCGGTGAGCAAATGAAGACCCTTTGAAGTCATATTGCATGGTACCCATTCCACGGGTTTCAACTACCCAGGTTTAAGGTATTCTTCCTTCAGCTAAAACATGCATGTGGAACCTAGAGTATGATCAACCATGTGATCGGGAGACGTGTTCAAATATGTCTCAGTTTTCGTACCCTGGTACTCGGGTGCAACATTCCAGACGCTTTACTAACACCCTCCCGACTTGGAGAGTCAGTCCCTTTAACCTCCTGTTTGGCCCAGTTTGCAATTTCTGCGGAAGATGAACAGGAATAGCGAGAACCAATGAGAGACTAGCTGGAGGTGTCTGGACGGGCAAATTTAACTCTCATTTCCCACCAGGAAGAGGAATTAACCAAAGGCTCAGCGTGCCGTGCCGGAACCAGATTAGGGCCTGAAGCCATCCTGCGGTGTTGCGGCCAGCTCAAAAGAAAGCGAGTTGAAGAAAGGAGCTCAGGGGCACTGTAATTCACAAACCTGCAGAGTTATAAATGACAGCTATCGTCCAAAAATATACTGAAGTAAGGCTGCCAAGAGGACTTGAAAGCGGGGCAGAATTGCAGGAAACCGATTTCAGGAGGCAGACTGGAATTGCATTGAAAGCATAGGAAAAGAGGCAGAACGTCCACAATGATGCACTTGGCCAAAAAGGGCGTATGCGTTTTTTCCTGAATATATTCAGGAAAAAACGCATACGCCCTTTTTGGCCAACCAAGCAAGCTTGCAAAGGAAATCTGCACTACAATGAAGTCTCACTTCCCCCCGGTCAAAAGGGCCATCTGAAAAAAGTGTAAAATCCAGAAAGGCAGGACAGGCCATGGAGAACTGGGAGCCTTGTTATGCTGATGGGCGGGATGTAAATTGCCAACAGACACTCGGGAGAAGTGTATGGTGTTTCCTGAAACATCTAAAAAACAAAGCAACAGAGCCTAGGGCACTTCCACTTATGGTCCTATAGCTTAGGGAAATTAAAATCAAAAAGACACAGCCACCCCAAAGTTTGGGATGCCTCTGTTTACAAGAACCTCGTTTACAGTACAAGTTCAACATCGCAGAAAGTGAAAAATGGATAAAGAAGTTGTGGTATTTACTTACAAAGCAATATCACTCAGCAATGAAATCTATGTCATCAGGCCCTTAGCAGCACAATGAGTGGATTCAGGTATGATGATTCTAACTGAAATAAGTCACACAGAAAAAGAAACATCATAAGATATCAGTAATACACGGAATGTAAACTTGGCTACACAGGAACTGAATTACAGAACAGAACAGGGTCTCAAATTTAGAAAACCAACTTATGCTTGCTTAAGGGGAAAGGTGAGTTGGGGTGCTGCATAAAACCAGAGATTGAAATGAGCACAGATAAAGTTCCTTAAGCCAAATATGGAATAGACAAGAGCTACTCCTTGCTCAACGAAATGGACTCAACACCGCATATTAAATGCCTAAGAATGTACCTGACTAGTAAGTATCTTAAAACCTATGGATTGCTATGTCTCCGAAAGAGAATCAAGCATGTGTACAGGGGCATAAACGCAGCAGTGATAGGATTGGAGAGGTTCGGTGAGCAAATGAAGACCCTTTGAAGTCATATTGCATGGTACCCATTCCACGGGTTTCAACTACCCAGGTTTAAGGTATTCTTCCTTCAGCTAAAACATGCATGTGGAACCTAGAGTATGATCAACCATGTGATCGGGAGACGTGTTCAAATATGTCTCAGTTTTCGTACCCTGGTACTCGGGTGCAACATTCCAGACGCTTTACTAACACCCTCCCGACTTGGAGAGTCAGTCCCTTTAACCTCCTGTTTGGCCCAGTTTGCAATTTCTGCGGAAGATGAACAGGAATAGCGAGAACCAATGAGAGACTAGCTGGAGGTGTCTGGACGGGCAAATTTAACTCTCATTTCCCACCAGGAAGAGGAATTAACCAAAGGCTCAGCGTGCCGTGCCGGAACCAGATTAGGGCCTGAAGCCATCCTGCGGTGTTGCGGCCAGCTCAAAAGAAAGCGAGTTGAAGAAAGGAGCTCAGGGGCACTGTAATTCACAAACCTGCAGAGTTATAAATGACAGCTATCGTCCAAAAATATACTGAAGTAAGGCTGCCAAGAGGACTTGAAAGCGGGGCAGAATTGCAGGAAACCGATTTCAGGAGGTAGACTGGAATTGCATTGAAAGCATAGGAAAAGAGGCAGAACGTCCACAATGATGCACTTGGCCAAAAAGGGCGTATGCGTTTTTTCCTGAATATATTCAGGAAAAAACGCATACGCCCTTTTTGGCCAACCAAGCAAGCTTGCAAAGGAAATCTGCACTACAATGAAGTCTCACTTCCCCCCGGTCAAAAGGGCCATCTGAAAAAAGTGTAAAATCCAGAAAGGCAGGACAGGCCATGGAGAACTGGGAGCCTTGTTATGCTGATGGGCGGGATGTAAATTGCCAACAGACACTCGGGAGAAGTGTATGGTGTTTCCTGAAACATCTAAAAAACAAAGCAACAGAGCCTAGGGCACTTCCACTTATGGTCCTATAGCTTAGGGAAATTAAAATCAAAAAGACACAGCCACCCCAAAGTTTGGGACGCCTCTGTTTACAAGAACCTCGTTTACAGTACAAGTTCAACATCACAGAAAGTGAAAAATGGATAAAGAAGTTGTGGTATTTACTTACAAAGCAATATCACTCAGCAATGAAATCTATGTCATCAGGCCCTTAGCAGAACAATGAGTGGATTCAGGTATGATGATTCTAACTGAAATAAGTCACACAGAAAAAGAAACATCATAAGATATCAGTAATACACGGAATGTAAACTTGGCTACACAGGAACTGAATTACAGAACAGAACAGGGTCTCAAATTTAGAAAACCAACTTATGCTTTCTTAAGGGTAAAGGTGAGTTGGGGTGCTGCATAAAACCAGAGATTGAAATGAGCACAGATAAAGTTCCTTAAGCCAAATATGGAATAGACAAGAGCTACCTCTTGCTCAACGAAATGGACTCAACACCGCATATTAAATGCCTAAGAATGTACCTGATTAGTAAGTATCTTAAAACCTATGGATTGCTATGTCTCCGAAAGAGAATCAAGCATGTGTACAGGGGCATAAACGCAGCAGTGATAGGATTGGAGAGGTTCGGTGAGCAAATGAAGACCCTTTGAAGTCATATTGCATGGTACCCATTCCACGGGTTTCAACTACCCAGGTTTAAGGTATTCTTCCTTCAGCTAAAACATGCATGTGGAACCTAGAGTATGATCAACCATGTGATCGGGAGATGTGTTCAAATATGTCTCAGTTTTCGTACCCTGGTACTCGGGTGCAACATTCCAGACGCTTTACTAACACCCTCCCGACTTGGAGAGTCAGTCCCTTTAACCTCCTGTTTGGCCCAGTTTGCAATTTCTGCGGAAGATGAACAGGAATAGCGAGAACCAATGAGAGACTAGCTGGAGGTGTCTGGACGGGCAAATTTAACTCTCATTTCCCACCAGGAAGAGGAATTAACCAAAGGCTCAGCGTGCCGTGCCGGAACCAGATTAGGGCCTGAAGCCATCCTGCGGTGTTGCGGCCAGCTCAAAAGAAAGCGAGTTGAAGAAAGGAGCTCAGGGGCACTGTAATTCACAAACCTGCAGAGTTATAAATGACAGCTATCGTCCAAAAATATACTGAAGTAAGGCTGCCAAGAGGACTTGAAAGCGGGGCAGAATTGCAGGAAACCGATTTCAGGAGGTAGACTGGAATTGCATTGAAAGCATAGGAAAAGAGGCAGAACGTCCACAATGATGCACTTGGCCAAAAAGGGCGTATGCGTTTTTTCCTGAATATATTCAGGAAAAAACGCATACGCCCTTTTTGGCCAACCAAGCAAGCTTGCAAAGGAAATCTGCACTACAATGAAGTCTCACTTCCCCCCGGTCAAAAGGGCCATCTGAGAAAAGTGTAAAATCCAGAAAGGCAGGACAGGCCATGGAGAACTGGGAGCCTTGTTATGCTGATGGGCGGGATGTAAATTGCCAACAGACACTCGGGAGAAGTGTATGGTGTTTCCTGAAACATCTAAAAAACAAAGCAACAGAGCCTAGGGCACTTCCACTTATGGTCCTATAGCTTAGGGAAATTAAAATCAAAAAGACACAGCCACCCCAAAGTTTGGGACGCCTCTGTTTACAAGAACCTCGTTTACAGTACAAGTTCAACATCGCAGAAAGTGAAAAATGGATAAAGAAGTTGTGGTATTTACTTACAAAGCAATATCACTCAGCAATGAAATCTATGTCATCAGGCCCTTAGCAGCACAATGAGTGGATTCAGGTATGATGATTCTAACTGAAATAAGTCACACAGAAAAAGAAACATCATAAGATATCAGTAATACACGGAATGTAAACTTGGCTACACAGGAACTGAATTACAGAACAGAACAGGGTCTCAAATTTAGAAAACCAACTTATGCTTGCTTAAGGGGAAAGGTGAGTTGGGGTGCTGCATAAAACCAGAGATTGAAATGAGCACAGATAAAGTTCCTTAAGCCAAATATGGAATAGACAAGAGCTACTCCTTGCTCAACGAAATGGACTCAACACCGCATATTAAATGCCTAAGAATGTACCTGACTAGTAAGTATCTTAAAACCTATGGATTGCTATGTCTCCGAAAGAGAATCAAGCATGTGTACAGGGGCATAAACGCAGCAGTGATAGGATTGGAGAGGTTCGGTGAGCAAATGAAGACCCTTTGAAGTCATATTGCATGGTACCCATTCCACGGGTTTCAACTACCCAGGTTTAAGGTATTCTTCCTTCAGCTAAAACATGCATGTGGAACCTAGAGTATGATCAACCATGTGATCGGGAGACGTGTTCAAATATGTCTCAGTTTTCGTACCCTGGTACTCGGGTGCAACATTCCAGACGCTTTACTAACACCCTCCCGACTTGGAGAGTCAGTCCCTTTAACCTCCTGTTTGGCCCAGTTTGCAATTTCTGCGGAAGATGAACAGGAATAGCGAGAACCAATGAGAGACTAGCTGGAGGTGTCTGGACGGGCAAATTTAACTCTCATTTCCCACCAGGAAGAGGAATTAACCAAAGGCTCAGCGTGCCGTGCCGGAACCAGATTAGGGCCTGAAGCCATCCTGCGGTGTTGCGGCCAGCTCAAAAGAAAGCGAGTTGAAGAAAGGAGCTCAGGGGCACTGTAATTCACAAACCTGCAGAGTTATAAATGACAGCTATCGTCCAAAAATATACTGAAGTAAGGCTGCCAAGAGGACTTGAAAGCGGGGCAGAATTGCAGGAAACCGATTTCAGGAGGTAGACTGGAATTGCATTGAAAGCATAGGAAAAGAGGCAGAACGTCCACAATGATGCACTTGGCCAAAAAGGGCGTATGCGTTTTTTCCTGAATATATTCAGGAAAAAACGCATACGCCCTTTTTGGCCAACCAAGCAAGCTTGCAAAGGAAATCTGCACTACAATGAAGTCTCACTTCCCCCCGGTCAAAAGGGCCATCTGAAAAAAGTGTAAAATCCAGAAAGGCAGGACAGGCCATGGAGAACTGGGAGCCTTGTTATGCTGATGGGCGGGATGTAAATTGCCAACAGACACTCGGGAGAAGTGTATGGTGTTTCCTGAAACATCTAAAAAACAAAGCAACAGAGCCTAGGGCACTTCCACTTATGGTCCTATAGCTTAGGGAAATTAAAATCAAAAAGACACAGCCACCCCAAAGTTTGGGACGCCTCTGTTTACAAGAACCTCGTTTACAGTACAAGTTCAACATCACAGAAAGTGAAAAATGGATAAAGAAGTTGTGGTATTTACTTACAAAGCAATATCACTCAGCAATGAAATCTATGTCATCAGGCCCTTAGCAGAACAATGAGTGGATTCAGGTATGATGATTCTAACTGAAATAAGTCACACAGAAAAAGAAACATCATAAGATATCAGTAATACACGGAATGTAAACTTGGCTACACAGGAACTGAATTACAGAACAGAACAGGGTCTCAAATTTAGAAAACCAACTTATGCTTTCTTAAGGGTAAAGGTGAGTTGGGGTGCTGCATAAAACCAGAGATTGAAATGAGCACAGATAAAGTTCCTTAAGCCAAATATGGAATAGACAAGAGCTACCTCTTGCTCAACGAAATGGACTCAACACCGCATATTAAATGCCTAAGAATGTACCTGATTAGTAAGTATCTTAAAACCTATGGATTGCTATGTCTCCGAAAGAGAATCAAGCATGTGTACAGGGGCATAAACGCAGCAGTGATAGGATTGGAGAGGTTCGGTGAGCAAATGAAGACCCTTTGAAGTCATATTGCATGGTACCCATTCCACGGGTTTCAACTACCCAGGTTTAAGGTATTCTTCCTTCAGCTAAAACATGCATGTGGAACCTAGAGTATGATCAACCATGTGATCGGGAGATGTGTTCAAATATGTCTCAGTTTTCGTACCCTGGTACTCGGGTGCAACATTCCAGACGCTTTACTAACACCCTCCCGACTTGGAGAGTCAGTCCCTTTAACCTCCTGTTTGGCCCAGTTTGCAATTTCTGCGGAAGATGAACAGGAATAGCGAGAACCAATGAGAGACTAGCTGGAGGTGTCTGGACGGGCAAATTTAACTCTCATTTCCCACCAGGAAGAGGAATTAACCAAAGGCTCAGCGTGCCGTGCCGGAACCAGATTAGGGCCTGAAGCCATCCTGCGGTGTTGCGGCCAGCTCAAAAGAAAGCGAGTTGAAGAAAGGAGCTCAGGGGCACTGTAATTCACAAACCTGCAGAGTTATAAATGACAGCTATCGTCCAAAAATATACTGAAGTAAGGCTGCCAAGAGGACTTGAAAGCGGGGCAGAATTGCAGGAAACCGATTTCAGGAGGTAGACTGGAATTGCATTGAAAGCATAGGAAAAGAGGCAGAACGTCCACAATGATGCACTTGGCCAAAAAGGGCGTATGCGTTTTTTCCTGAATATATTCAGGAAAAAACGCATACGCCCTTTTTGGCCAACCAAGCAAGCTTGCAAAGGAAATCTGCACTACAATGAAGTCTCACTTCCCCCCGGTCAAAAGGGCCATCTGAGAAAAGTGTAAAATCCAGAAAGGCAGGACAGGCCATGGAGAACTGGGAGCCTTGTTATGCTGATGGGCGGGATGTAAATTGCCAACAGACACTCGGGAGAAGTGTATGGTGTTTCCTGAAACATCTAAAAAACAAAGCAACAGAGCCTAGGGCACTTCCACTTATGGTCCTATAGCTTAGGGAAATTAAAATCAAAAAGACACAGCCACCCCAAAGTTTGGGACGCCTCTGTTTACAAGAACCTCGTTTACAGTACAAGTTCAACATCGCAGAAAGTGAAAAATGGATAAAGAAGTTGTGGTATTTACTTACAAAGCAATATCACTCAGCAATGAAATCTATGTCATCAGGCCCTTAGCAGCACAATGAGTGGATTCAGGTATGATGATTCTAACTGAAATAAGTCACACAGAAAAAGAAACATCATAAGATATCAGTAATACATGGAATGTAAACTTGGCTACACAGGAACTGAATTACAGAACAGAACAGGGTCTCAAATTTAGAAAACCAACTTATGCTTGCTTAAGGGGAAAGGTGAGTTGGGGTGCTGCATAAAACCAGAGATTGAAATGAGCACAGATAAAGTTCCTTAAGCCAAATATGGAATAGACAAGAGCTACTCCTTGCTCAACGAAATGGACTCAACACCTCATATTAAATGCCTAAGAATGTACCTGACTAGTAAGTATCTTAAAACCTATGGATTGCTATGTCTCCGAAAGAGAATCAAGCACGTGTACAGGGGCATAAACGCAGCAGTGATAGGATTGGAGAGGTTCGGTGAGCAAATGAAGACCCTTTGAAGTCATATTGCATGGTACCCATTCCACGGGTTTCAACTACCCAGGTTTAAGGTATTCTTCCTTCAGCTAAAACATGCATGTGGAACCTAGAGTATGATCAACCATGTGATCGGGAGACGTGTTCAAATATGTCTCAGTTTTCGTACCCTGGTACTCGGGTGCAACATTCCAGACGCTTTACTAACACCCTCCCGACTTGGAGAGTCAGTCCCTTTAACCTCCTGTTTGGCCCAGTTTGCAATTTCTGCGGAAGATGAACAGGAATAGCGAGAACCAATGAGAGACTAGCTGGAGGTGTCTGGACGGGCAAATTTAACTCTCATTTCCCACCAGGAAGAGGAATTAACCAAAGGCTCAGCGTGCCATGCCGGAACCAGATTAGGGCCTGAAGCCATCCTGCGGTGTTGCGGCCAGCTCAAAAGAAAGCGAGTTGAAGAAAGGAGCTCAGGGGCACTGTAATTCACAAACCTGCAGACTTATAAATGACAGCTATCGTCCAAAAATATACTGAAGTAAGGCTGCCAAGAGGACTTGAAAGCGGGGCAGAATTGCAGGAAACCGATTTCAGGAGGCAGACTGGAATTGCATTGAAAGCATAGGAAAAGAGGCAGAACGTCCACAATGATGCACTTGGCCAAAAAGGGCGTATGCGTTTTTTCCTGAATATATTCAGGAAAAAACGCATACGCCCTTTTTGGCCAACCAAGCAAGCTTGCAAAGGAAATCTGCACTACAATGAAGTCTCACTTCCCCCCGGTCAAAAGGGCCATCTGAAAAAAGTGTAAAATCCAGAAAGGCAGGACAGGCCATGGAGAACTGGGAGCCTTGTTATGCTGATGGGCGGGATGTAAATTGCCAACAGACACTCGGGAGAAGTGTATGGTGTTTCCTGAAACATCTAAAAAACAAAGCAACAGAGCCTAGGGCACTTCCACTTATGGTCCTATAGCTTAGGGAAATTAAAATCAAAAAGACACAGCCACCCCAAACATTGGGACGCCTCTGTTTACAAGAACCTCGTTTACAGTACAAGTTCAATATCACAGAAAGTGAAAAATGGATAAAGAACTTGTGGTACTTACGTACAATGCAGTATCACTCAACAATGAAATCTATGTCATCAGGCCCGTAGCAGCATAATGAGTGGATTCAGGTACGATGATTCTAACTGAAATAAGTCACACAGAAAAAGAAACATCATAAGATATCACTAATACACGGAATGTAAACTTGGCTACACAGGAACTGAATTCCAAAACAGAACAGGGTCTCAAATTTAGAAAACCAACTTATGCTTGCTTAAGGGGAAAGGTGAGTTGGGGTGCTGCATAAAACCAGACATTGAAATGAGCACAGATAAAGTTCCTTAAGCCAAATATGGAATAGCAAGAGCTACTCCTTGCTCAATGAAATGGACTCAACACCCCATATTAAACGCCTAAGAATGTACCTGACTAGTAAGTATCTTAAAACCTATGGATTGCTATGTCTCCAAAAGAGAATCAAGCATGTGTACAGGGGCATAAACGCAGCAGTGATAGGATTGGAGAGGTTCAGTGAGCAAATGAAGACCCTTTGAAGTCATATTGCATGGTACCCATTCCACGGGTCTCAACTCTCCAGGTTTAAGGTATTCTTCCTTCAGCTAAAACATGCATGTGGAACCCAGAGTATGATCAACCGTGTGAAAGGGAGACATGTTCAAATATGTCTCAGTTTTCCTCCCCTGGTACTCGGGTGCAACATTCCAGACGCTTTACTAACACTCTCCGCACTTGGAGAGTCAGCACCTTTAAGCTCCTGTTTGGCCCAGTTTGCAATTTCTGCGGAAGATGAACAGAAATAGGGAGAACCAATGAGAGACTAGCTGGAGGTGTCTGGACGGGCAAATTTAACTCTCATTTCCCACCAGGAAGAGGAAATAACCAAAGGCTCAGCATGCCGTGCCGGAACTAGATTAGGGCCTGAACCCATCCTGCGGTGTTGCGGCCAGCTGAAAAGAAAGCGAGTTGAAGAAAGGAGCTCAGGGGCACTGTAATTCACAAACCTGCAGAGTTATAAATGACAGCTATCGTCCAAAAATATACTGAAGTAAGGCTGCCAAGAGGACTTGAAAGTGGGGCAGAATTGCAGGAAACCGATTTCAGGAGGTAGACTGGAATTGCATTGAAAGCATAGGAAAAGAGGCAGAACGTCCACAATGATGCACTTGGCCAAAAAGGGCGTATGCGTTTTATCCTGAATATATTCAGGAAAAAATGCATACGCCCTTTTTGGCCAACCAAGCAAGCTTGCAAAGGAAATCTGCACTACAATGAAGTCTCACTTCCCCCCGGTCAAAAGGGCCATCTGAAAAAAGTGTAAAATCCAGAAAGGCAGGACAGGCCATGGAGAACTGGGAGCCTTGTTATGCTGATGGGCGGGATGTAAATTGCCAACAGACACTCGGGAGAAGTGTATGGTGTTTCCTGAAACATCTAAAAAACAAAGCAACAGAGCCTAGGGCACTTCCACTTATGGTCCTATAGCTTAGGGAAATTAAAATCAAAAAGACACAGCCACCCCAAAGTTTGGGACGCCTCTGTTTACAAGAACCTCGTGTACAGTACAAGTTCAACATCGCAGAAAGTGAAAAATGGATAAAGAAGTTGTGGTATTTACTTACAAAGCAATATCACTCAGCAATGAAATCTATGTCATCAGGCCCTTAGCAGCACAATGAGTGGATTCAGGTATGATGATTCTAACTGAAATAAGTCACACAGAAAAAGAAACATCATAAGATATCAGTAATACACGGAATGTAAACTTGGCTACACAGGAACTGAATTACAGAACAGAACAGGGTCTCAAATTTAGAAAACCAACTTATGCTTTCTTAAGGGGAAAGGTGAGTTGGGGTGCTGCATAAAACCAGAGATTGAAATGAGCACAGATAAAGTTCCTTAAGCCAAATATGGAATAGACAAGAGCTACCTCTTGCTCAACGAAATGGACTCAACACCGCATTTTAAATGCCTAAGAATGTACCTGATTAGTAAGTATCTTAAAACCTATGGATTGCTATGTCTCCGAAAGAGAATCAAGCATGTGTACAGGGGCATAAACACAGCAGTGATAGGATTGGAGAGGTTCGGTGAGCAAATGAAGACCCTTTGAAGTCATATTGCATGGTACCCATTCCACGGGTTTCAACTACCCAGGTTTAAGGTATTCTTCCTTCAGCTAAAACATGCATGTGGAACCTAGAGTATGATCAACCATGTGATCGGGAGACGTGTTCAAATATGTCTCAGTTTTCGTACCCTGGTACTCGGGTGCAACATTCCAGACGCTTTACTAACACCCTCCCGACTTGGAGAGTCAGTCCCTTTAACCTCCTGTTTGGCCCAGTTTGCAATTTCTGCGGAAGATGAACAGGAATAGCGAGAACCAATGAGAGACTAGCTGGAGGTGTCTGGACGGGCAAATTTAACTCTCATTTCCCACCAGGAAGAGGAATTAACCAAAGGCTCAGCGTGCCGTGCCGGAACCAGATTAGGGCCTGAAGCCATCCTGCGGTGTTGCGGCCAGCTCAAAAGAAAGCGAGTTGAAGAAAGGAGCTCAGGGGCACTGTAATTCACAAACCTGCAGAGTTATAAATGACAGCTATCGTCCAAAAATATACTGAAGTAAGGCTGCCAAGAGGACTTGAAAGCGGGGCAGAATTGCAGGAAACCGATTTCAGGAGGCAGACTGGAATTGCATTGAAAGCATAGGAAAAGAGGCAGAACGTCCACAATGATGCACTTGGCCAAAAAGGGCATATGCGTTTTTTCCTGAATATATTCAGGAAAAAACGCATACGCCCTTTTTGGCCAACCAAGCAAGCTTGCAAAGGAAATCTGCACTACAATGAAGTCTCACTTCCCCCCGGTCAAAAGGGCCATCTGAAAAAAGTGTAAAATCCAGAAAGGCAGGACAGGCCATGGAGAACTGGGAGCCTTGTTATGCTGATGGGCGGGATGTAAATTGCCAACAGACACTCGGGAGAAGTGTATGGTGTTTCCTGAAACATCTAAAAAACAAAGCAACAGAGCCTAGGGCACTTCCACTTATGGTCCTATAGCTTAGGGAAATTAAAATCAAAAAGACACAGCCACCCCAAAGTTTGGGACGCCTCTGTTTACAAGAACCTCGTTTACAGTACAAGTTCAACATCGCAGAAAGTGAAAAATGGATAAAGAAGTTGTGGTATTTACTTACAAAGCAATATCACTCAGCAATGAAATCTATGTCATCAGGCCCTTAGCAGCACAATGAGTGGATTCAGGTATGATGATTCTAACTGAAATAAGTCACACAGAAAAAGAAACATCATAAGATATCAGTAATACACGGAATGTAAACTTGGCTACACAGGAACTGAATTACAGAACAGAACAGGGTCTCAAATTTAGAAAACCAACTTATGCTTGCTTAAGGGGAAAGGTGAGTTGGGGTGCTGCATAAAACCAGAGATTGAAATGAGCACAGATAAAGTTCCTTAAGCCAAATATGGAATAGACAAGAGCTACTCCTTGCTCAACGAAATGGACTCAACACCGCATATTAAAAGCCTAAGAATGTACCTGACTAGTAAGTATCTTAAAACCTATGGATTGCTATGTCTCCGAAAGAGAATCAAGCATGTGTACAGGGGCATAAACGCAGCAGTGATAGGATTGGAGAGGTTCGGTGAGCAAATGAAGACCCTTTGAAGTCATATTGCATGGTACCCATTCCACGGGTTTCAACTACCCAGGTTTAAGGTATTCTTCCTTCAGCTAAAACATGCATGTGGAACCTAGAGTATGATCAACCATGTGATCGGGAGACGTGTTCAAATATGTCTCAGTTTTCGTACCCTGGTACTCGGGTGCAACATTCCAGACGCTTTACTAACACCCTCCCGACTTGGAGAGTCAGTCCCTTTAACCTCCTGTTTGGCCCAGTTTGCAATTTCTGCGGAAGATGAACAGGAATAGCGAGAACCAATGAGAGACTAGCTGGAGGTGTCTGGACGGGCAAATTTAACTCTCATTTCCCACCAGGAAGAGGAATTAACCAAAGGCTCAGCGTGCCGTACCGGAACCAGATTAGGGCCTGAAGCCATCCTGCGGTGTTGCGGCCAGCTCAAAAGAAAGCGAGTTGAAGAAAGGAGCTCAGGGGCACTGTAATTCACAAACCTGCAGAGTTATAAATGACAGCTATCGTCCAAAAATATACTGAAGTAAGGCTGCCAAGAGGACTTGAAAGCGGGGCAGAATTGCAGGAAACCGATTTCAGGAGGTAGACTGGAATTGCATTGAAAGCATAGGAAAAGAGGCAGAACGTCCACAATGATGCACTTGGCCAAAAAGGGCGTATGCGTTTTTTCCTGAATATATTCAGGAAAAAACGCATACGCCCTTTTTGGCCAACCAAGCAAGCTTGCAAAGGAAATCTGCACTACAATGAAGTCTCACTTCCCCCCGGTCAAAAGGGCCATCTGAAAAAAGTGTAAAATCCAGAAAGGCAGGACAGGCCATGGAGAACTGGGAGCCTTGTTATGCTGATGGGCGGGATGTAAATTGCCAACAGACACTCGGGAGAAGTGTATGGTGTTTCCTGAAACATCTAAAAAACAAAGCAACAGAGCCTAGGGCACTTCCACTTATGGTCCTATAGCTTAGGGAAATTAAAATCAAAAAGACACAGCCACCCCAAAGTTTGTGACGCCTCTGTTTACAAGAACCTCGTTTACAGTACAAGTTCAACATCACAGAAAGTGAAAAATGGATAAAGAAGTTGTGGTATTTACTTACAAAGCAATATCACTCAGCAATGAAATCTATGTCATCAGGCCCTTAGCAGAACAATGAGTGGATTCAGGTATGATGATTCTAACTGAAATAAGTCACACAGAAAAAGAAACATCATAAGATATCAGTAATACACGGAATGTAAACTTGGCTACACAGGAACTGAATTACAGAACAGAACAGGGTCTCAAATTTAGAAAACCAACTTATGCTCTCTTAAGTGTAAAGGTGAGTTGGGGTGCTGCATAAAACCAGAGATTGAAATGAGCACAGATAAAGTTCCTTAAGCCAAATATGGAATAGACAAGAGCTACCTCTTGCTCAACGAAATGGACTCAACACCGCATATTAAATGCCTAAGAATGTACCTGATTAGTAAGTATCTTAAAACCTATGGATTGCTATGTCTCCGAAAGAGAATCAAGCATGTGTACAGGGGCATAAACGCAGCAGTGATAGGATTGGAGAGGTTCAGTGAGCAAATGAAGACCCTTTGAAGTCATATTGCATGGTACCCATTCCACGGGTTTCAACTACCCAGGTTTAAGGTATTCTTCCTTCAGCTAAAACATGCATGTGGAACCTAGAGTATGATCAACCATGTGATCGGGAGACGTGTTCAAATATGTCTCAGTTTTCGTACCCTGGTACTCGGGTGCAACATTCCAGACGCTTTACTAACACCCTCCCGACTTGGAGAGTCAGTCCCTTTAACCTCCTGTTTGGCCCAGTTTGCAATTTCTGCGGAAGATGAACAGGAATAGCGAGAACCAATGAGAGACTAGCTGGAGGTGTCTGGACGGGCAAATTTAACTCTCATTTCCCACCAGGAAGAGGAATTAACCAAAGGCTCAGCGTGCCGTGCCGGAACCAGATTAGGGCCTGAAGCCATCCTGCAGTGTTGCGGCCAGCTCAAAAGAAAGCGAGTTGAAGAAAGGAGCTCAGGGGCACTGTAATTCACAAACCTGCAGAGTTATAAATGACAGCTATCGTCCAAAAATATACTGAAGTAAGGCTGCCAAGAGGACTTGAAAGCGGGGCAGAATTGCAGGAAACCGATTTCAGGAGGCAGACTGGAATTGCATTGAAAGCATAGGAAAAGAGGCAGAACGTCCACAATGATGCACTTGGCCAAAAAGGGCGTATGCGTTTTTTCCTGAATATATTCAGGAAAAAACGCATACGCCCTTTTTGGCCAACCAAGCAAGCTTGCAAAGGAAATCTGCACTACAATGAAGTCTCACTTCCCCCCGGTCAAAAGGGCCATCTGAAAAAAGTGTAAAATCCAGAAAGGCAGGACAGGCCATGGAGAACTGGGAGCCTTGTTATGCTGATGGGCGGGATGTAAATTGCCAACAGACACTCGGGAGAAGTGTATGGTGTTTCCTGAAACATCTAAAAAACAAAGCAACAGAGCCTAGGGCACTTCCACTTATGGTCCTATAGCTTAGGGAAATTAAAATCAAAAAGACACAGCCACCCCAAAGTTTGGGACGCCTCTGTTTACAAGAACCTCGTTTACAGTACAAGTTCAACATCGCAGAAAGTGAAAAATGGATAAAGAAGTTGTGGTATTTACTTACAAAGCAATATCACTCAGCAATGAAATCTATGTCATCAGGCCCTTAGCAGCACAATGAGTGGATTCAGGTATGATGATTCTAACTGAAATAAGTCACACAGAAAAAGAAACATCATAAGATATCACTAATACACGGAATGTAAACTTGGCTACACAGGAACTGAATTCCAAAACAGAACAGGGTCTCAAATTTAGAAAACCAACTTATGCTTGCTTAAGGGGAAAGGTGAGTTGGGGTGCTGCATAAAACCAGACATTGAAATGAGCACAGATAAAGTTCCTTAAGCCAAATATGGAATAGCAAGAGCTACTCCTTGCTCAATGAAATGGACTCAACACCCCATATTAAACGCCTAAGAATGTACCTGACTAGTAAGTATCTTAAAACCTATGGATTGCTATGTCTCCAAAAGAGAATCAAGCATGTGTACAGGGGCATAAACGCAGCAGTGATAGGATTGGAGAGGTTCAGTGAGCAAATGAAGACCCTTTGAAGTCATATTGCATGGTACCCATTCCACGGGTCTCAACTCTCCAGGTTTAAGGTATTCTTCCTTCAGCTAAAACATGCATGTGGAACCCAGAGTATGATCAACCGTGTGAAAGGGAGACATGTTCAAATATGTCTCAGTTTTCCTCCCCTGGTACTCGGGTGCAACATTCCAGACGCTTTACTAACACTCTCCGCACTTGGAGAGTCAGCACCTTTAAGCTCCTGTTTGGCCCAGTTTGCAATTTCTGCGGAAGATGAACAGAAATAGGGAGAACCAATGAGAGACTAGCTGGAGGTGTCTGGACGGGCAAATTTAACTCTCATTTCCCACCAGGAAGAGGAAATAACCAAAGGCTCAACATGCCGTGCCGGAACTAGATTAGGGCCTGAACCCATCCTGCGGTGTTGCGGCCAGCTGAAAAGAAAGCGAGTTGAAGAAAGGAGCTCAGGGGCACTGTAATTCACAAACCTGCAGAGTTATAAATGACAGCTATCGTCCAAAAATATACTGAAGTAAGGCTGCCAAGAGGACTTGAAAGCGGGGCAGAATTGCAGGAAACCAATTTCAGGAGGTAGACTGGAATTGCATTGAAAGCATAGGAAAAGAGGCAGAACGTCCACAATGATGCACTTGGCCAAAAAGGGCGTATGCGTTTTTTCCTGAATATATTCAGGAAAAAATGCATACGCCCTTTTTGGCCAACCAAGCAAGCTTGCAAAGGAAATCTGCACTACAATGAAGTCTCACTTCCCCCCGGTCAAAAGGGCCATCTGAAAAAAGTGTAAAATCCAGAAAGGCAGGACAGGCCATGGAGAACTGGGAGCCTTGTTATGCTGATGGGCGGGATGTAAATTGCCAACAGACACTCGGGAGAAGTGTATGGTGTTTCCTGAAACATCTAAAAAACAAAGCAACAGAGCCTAGGGCACTTCCACTTATGGTCCTATAGCTTAGGGAAATTAAAATCAAAAAGACACAGCCACCCCAAAGTTTGGGACGCCTCTGTTTACAAGAACCTCGTTTACAGTACAAGTTCAACATCGCAGAAAGTGAAAAATGGATAAAGAAGTTGTGGTATTTACTTACAAAGCAATATCACTCAGCAATGAAATCTATGTCATCAGGCCCTTAGCAGCACAATGAGTGGATTCAGGTATGATGATTCTAACTGAAATAAGTCACACAGAAAAAGAAACATCATAAGATATCAGTAATACACGGAATGTAAACTTGGCTACACAGGAACTGAATTACAGAACAGAACAGGGTCTCAAATTTAGAAAACCAACTTATGCTTGCTTAAGGGGAAAGGTGAGTTGGGGTGCTGCATAAAACCAGAGATTGAAATGAGCACAGATAAAGTTCCTTAAGCCAAATATGGAATAGACAAGAGCTACTCCTTGCTCAACGAAATGGACTCAACACCGCATATTAAAAGCCTAAGAATGTACCTGACTAGTAAGTATCTTAAAACCTATGGATTGCTATGTCTCCGAAAGAGAATCAAGCATGTGTACAGGGGCATAAACGCAGCAGTGATAGGATTGGAGAGGTTCGGTGAGCAAATGAAGACCCTTTGAAGTCATATTGCATGGTACCCATTCCACGGGTTTCAACTACCCAGGTTTAAGGTATTCTTCCTTCAGCTAAAACATGCATGTGGAACCTAGAGTATGATCAACCATGTGATCGGGAGACGTGTTCAAATATGTCTCAGTTTTCGTACCCTGGTACTCGGGTGCAACATTCCAGACGCTTTACTAACACCCTCCCGACTTGGAGAGTCAGTCCCTTTAACCTCCTGTTTGGCCCAGTTTGCAATTTCTGCGGAAGATGAACAGGAATAGCGAGAACCAATGAGAGACTAGCTGGAGGTGTCTGGACGGGCAAATTTAACTCTCATTTCCCACCAGGAAGAGGAATTAACCAAAGGCTCAGCGTGCCGTGCCGGAACCAGATTAGGGCCTGAAGCCATCCTGCGGTGTTGCGGCCAGCTCAAAAGAAAGCGAGTTGAAGAAAGGAGCTCAGGGGCACTGTAATTCACAAACCTGCAGAGTTATAAATGACAGCTATCGTCCAAAAATATACTGAAGTAAGGCTGCCAAGAGGACTTGAAAGCGGGGCAGAATTGCAGGAAACCGATTTCAGGAGGCAGACTGGAATTGCATTGAAAGCATAGGAAAAGAGGCAGAACGTCCACAATGATGCACTTGGCCAAAAAGGGCGTATGCGTTTTTTCCTGAATATATTCAGGAAAAAACGCATACGCCCTTTTTGGCCAACCAAGCAAGCTTGCAAAGGAAATCTGCACTACAATGAAGTCTCACTTCCCCCCGGTCAAAAGGGCCATCTGAAAAAAGTGTAAAATCCAGAAAGGCAGGACAGGCCATGGAGAACTGGGAGCCTTGTTATGCTGATGGGCGGGATGTAAATTGCCAACAGACACTCGGGAGAAGTGTATGGTGTTTCCTGAAACATCTAAAAAACAAAGCAACAGAGCCTAGGGCACTTCCACTTATGGTCCTATAGCTTAGGGAAATTAAAATCAAAAAGACACAGCCACCCCAAAGTTTGGGACGCCTCTGTTTACAAGAACCTCGTTTACAGTACAAGTTCAACATCGCAGAAAGTGAAAAATGGATAAAGAAGTTGTGGTATTTACTTACAAAGCAATATCACTCAGCAATGAAATCTATGTCATCAGGCCCTTAGCAGCACAATGAGTGGATTCAGGTATGATGATTCTAACTGAAATAAGTCACACAGAAAAAGAAACATCATAAGATATCAGTAATACACGGAATGTAAACTTGGCTACACAGGAACTGAATTACAGAACAGAACAGGGTCTCAAATTTAGAAAACCAACTTATGCTTGCTTAAGGGGAAAGGTGAGTTGGGGTGCTGCATAAAACCAGAGATTGAAATGAGCACAGATAAAGTTCCTTAAGCCAAATATGGAATAGACAAGAGCTACTCCTTGCTCAACGAAATGGACTCAACACCGCATATTAAAAGCCTAAGAATGTACCTGACTAGTAAGTATCTTAAAACCTATGGATTGCTATGTCTCCGAAAGAGAATCAAGCATGTGTACAGGGGCATAAACGCAGCAGTGATAGGATTGGAGAGGTTCGGTGAGCAAATGAAGACCCTTTGAAGTCATATTGCATGGTACCCATTCCACGGGTTTCAACTACCCAGGTTTAAGGTATTCTTCCTTCAGCTAAAACATGCATGTGGAACCTAGAGTATGATCAACCATGTGATCGGGAGACGTGTTCAAATATGTCTCAGTTTTCGTACCCTGGTACTCGGGTGCAACATTCCAGACGCTTTACTAACACCCTCCCGACTTGGAGAGTCAGTCCCTTTAACCTCCTGTTTGGCCCAGTTTGCAATTTCTGCGGAAGATGAACAGGAATAGCGAGAACCAATGAGAGACTAGCTGGAGGTGTCTGGACGGGCAAATTTAACTCTCATTTCCCACCAGGAAGAGGAATTAACCAAAGGCTCAGCGTGCCGTGCCGGAACCAGATTAGGGCCTGAAGCCATCCTGCGGTGTTGCGGCCAGCTCAAAAGAAAGCGAGTTGAAGAAAGGAGCTCAGGGGCACTGTAATTCACAAACCTGCAGAGTTATAAATGACAGCTATCGTCCAAAAATATACTGAAGTAAGGCTGCCAAGAGGACTTGAAAGCGGGGCAGAATTGCAGGAAACCGATTTCAGGAGGTAGACTGGAATTGCATTGAAAGCATAGGAAAAGAGGCAGAACGTCCACAATGATGCACTTGGCCAAAAAGGGCGTATGCGTTTTTTCCTGAATATATTCAGGAAAAAACGCATACGCCCTTTTTGGCCAACCAAGCAAGCTTGCAAAGGAAATCTGCACTACAATGAAGTCTCACTTCCCCCCGGTCAAAAGGGCCATCTGAAAAAAGTGTAAAATCCAGAAAGGCAGGACAGGCCATGGAGAACTGGGAGCCTTGTTATGCTGATGGGCGGGATGTAAATTGCCAACAGACACTCGGGAGAAGTGTATGGTGTTTCCTGAAACATCTAAAAAACAAAGCAACAGAGCCTAGGGCACTTCCACTTATGGTCCTATAGCTTAGGGAAATTAAAATCAAAAAGACACAGCCACCCCAAAGTTTGGGACGCCTCTGTTTACAAGAACCTCGTTTACAGTACAAGTTCAACATCACAGAAAGTGAAAAATGGATAAAGAAGTTGTGGTATTTACTTACAAAGCAATATCACTCAGCAATGAAATCTATGTCATCAGGCCCTTAGCAGCACAATGAGTGGATTCAGGTATGATGATTCTAACTGAAATAAGTCACACAGAAAAAGAAACATCATAAGATATCAGTAATACACGGAATGTAAACTTGGCTACACAGGAACTGAATTACAGAACAGAACAGGGTCTCAAATTTAGAAAACCAACTTATGCTTTCTTAAGTGTAAAGGTGAGTTGGGGTGCTGCATAAAACCAGAGATTGAAATGAGCACAGATAAAGTTCCTTAAGCCAAATATGGAATAGACAAGAGCTACCTCTTGCTCAACGAAATGGACTCAACACCGCATATTAAATGCCTAAGAATGTACCTGATTAGTAAGTATCTTAAAACCTATGGATTGCTATGTCTCCGAAAGAGAATCAAGCATGTGTACAGGGGCATAAACGCAGCAGTGATAGGATTGGAGAGGTTCGGTGAGCAAATGAAGACCCTTTGAAGTCATATTGCATGGTACCCATTCCACGGGTTTCAACTACCCAGGTTTAAGGTATTCTTCCTTCAGCTAAAACATGCATGTGGAACCTAGAGTATGATCAACCATGTGATCGGGAGATGTGTTCAAATATGTCTCAGTTTTCGTACCCTGGTACTCGGGTGCAACATTCCAGACGCTTTACTAACACCCTCCCGACTTGGAGAGTCAGTCCCTTTAACCTCCTGTTTGGCCCAGTTTGCAATTTCTGCGGAAGATGAACAGGAATAGCGAGAACCAATGAGAGACTAGCTGGAGGTGTCTGGACGGGCAAATTTAACTCTCATTTCCCACCAGGAAGAGGAATTAACCAAAGGCTCAGCGTGCCGTGCCGGAACCAGATTAGGGCCTGAAGCCATCCTGCGGTGTTGCGGCCAGCTCAAAAGAAAGCGAGTTGAAGAAAGGAGCTCAGGGGCACTGTAATTCACAAACCTGCAGAGTTATAAATGACAGCTATCGTCCAAAAATATACTGAAGTAAGGCTGCCAAGAGGACTTGAAAGCGGGGCAGAATTGCAGGAAACCGATTTCAGGAGGTAGACTGGAATTGCATTGAAAGCATAGGAAAAGAGGCAGAACGTCCACAATGATGCACTTGGCCAAAAAGGGCGTATGCGTTTTTTCCTGAATATATTCAGGAAAAAACGCATACGCCCTTTTTGGCCAACCAAGCAAGCTTGCAAAGGAAATCTGCACTACAATGAAGTCTCACTTCCCCCCGGTCAAAAGGGCCATCTGAAAAAAGTGTAAAATCCAGAAAGGCAGGACAGGCCATGGAGAACTGGGAGCCTTGTTATGCTGATGGGCGGGATGTAAATTGCCAACAGACACTCGGGAGAAGTGTATGGTGTTTCCTGAAACATCTAAAAAACAAAGCAACAGAGCCTAGGGCACTTCCACTTATGGTCCTATAGCTTAGGGAAATTAAAATCAAAAAGACACAGCCACCCCAAAGTTTGGGACGCCTCTGTTTACAAGAACCTCGTTTACAGTACAAGTTCAACATCGCAGAAAGTGAAAAATGGATAAAGAAGTTGTGGTATTTACTTACAAAGCAATATCACTCAGCAATGAAATCTATGTCATCAGGCCCTTAGCAGCACAATGAGTGGATTCAGGTATGATGATTCTAACTGAAATAAGTCACACAGAAAAAGAAACATCATAAGATATCAGTAATACACGGAATGTAAACTTGGCTACACAGGAACTGAATTACAGAACAGAACAGGGTCTCAAATTTAGAAAACCAACTTATGCTTGCTTAAGGGGAAAGGTGAGTTGGGGTGCTGCATAAAACCAGAGATTGAAATGAGCACAGATAAAGTTCCTTAAGCCAAATATGGAATAGACAAGAGCTACTCCTTGCTCAACGAAATGGACTCAACACCGCATATTAAATGCCTAAGAATGTACCTGACTAGTAAGTATCTTAAAACCTATGGATTGCTATGTCTCCGAAAGAGAATCAAGCATGTGTACAGGGGCATAAACGCAGCAGTGATAGGATTGGAGAGGTTCGGTGAGCAAATGAAGACCCTTTGAAGTCATATTGCATGGTACCCATTCCACGGGTTTCAACTACCCAGGTTTAAGGTATTCTTCCTTCAGCTAAAACATGCATGTGGAACCTAGAGTATGATCAACCATGTGATCGGGAGACGTGTTCAAATATGTCTCAGTTTTCGTACCCTGGTACTCGGGTGCAACATTCCAGACGCTTTACTAACACCCTCCCGACTTGGAGAGTCAGTCCCTTTAACCTCCTGTTTGGCCCAGTTTGCAATTTCTGCGGAAGATGAACAGGAATAGCGAGAACCAATGAGAGACTAGCTGGAGGTGTCTGGACGGGCAAATTTAACTCTCATTTCCCACCAGGAAGAGGAATTAACCAAAGGCTCAGCGTGCCATGCCGGAACCAGATTAGGGCCTGAAGCCATCCTGCGGTGTTGCGGCCAGCTCAAAAGAAAGCGAGTTGAAGAAAGGAGCTCAGGGGCACTGTAATTCACAAACCTGCAGAGTTATAAATGACAGCTATCGTCCAAAAATATACTGAAGTAAGGCTGCCAAGAGGACTTGAAAGCGGGGCAGAATTGCAGGAAACCGATTTCAGGAGGCAGACTGGAATTGCATTGAAAGCATAGGAAAAGAGGCAGAACGTCCACAATGATGCACTTGGCCAAAAAGGGCGTATGCGTTTTTTCCTGAATATATTCAGGAAAAAACGCATACGCCCTTTTTGGGCAACCAAGCAAGCTTGCAAAGGAAATCTGCACTACAATGAAGTCTCACTTCCCCCCGGTCAAAAGGGCCATCTGAAAAAAGTGTAAAATCCAGAAAGGCAGGACAGGCCATGGAGAACTGGGAGCCTTGTTATGCTGATGGGCGGGATGTAAATTGCCAACAGACACTCGGGAGAAGTGTATGGTGTTTCCTGAAACATCTAAAAAACAAAGCAACAGAGCCTAGGGCACTTCCACTTATGGTCCTATAGCTTAGGGAAATTAAAATCAAAAAGACACAGCCACCCCAAACATTGGGACGCCTCTGTTTACAAGAACCTCGTTTACAGTACAAGTTCAATATCACAGAAAGTGAAAAATGGATAAAGAACTTGTGGTACTTACGTACAATGCAGTATCACTCAACAATGAAATCTATGTCATCAGGCCCGTAGCAGCATAATGAGTGGATTCAGGTACGATGATTCTAACTGAAATAAGTCACACAGAAAAAGAAACATCATAAGATATCACTAATACACGGAATGTAAACTTGGCTACACAGGAACTGAATTCCAAAACAGAACAGGGTCTCAAATTTAGAAAACCAACTTATGCTTGCTTAAGGGGAAAGGTGCGTTGGGGTGCTGCATAAAACCAGACATTGAAATGAGCACAGATAAAGTTCCTTAAGCCAAATATGGAATAGCAAGAGCTACTCCTTGCTCAATGAAATGGACTCAACACCCCATATTAAACGCCTAAGAATGTACCTGACTAGTAAGTATCTTAAAACCTATGGATTGCTATGTCTCCAAAAGAGAATCAAGCATGTGTACAGGGGCATAAACGCAGCAGTGATAGGATTGGAGAGGTTCAGTGAGCAAATGAAGACCCTTTGAAGTCATATTGCATGGTACCCATTCCACGGGTCTCAACTCTCCAGGTTTAAGGTATTCTTCCTTCAGCTAAAACATGCATGTGGAACCCAGAGTATGATCAACCATGTGAAAGGGAGACATGTTCAAATATGTCTCAGTTTTCCTCCCCTGGTACTCGGGTGCAACATTCCAGACGCTTTACTAACACTCTCCGCACTTGGAGAGTCAGCACCTTTAAGCTCCTGTTTGGCCCAGTTTGCAATTTCTGCGGAAGATGAACAGAAATAGGGAGAACCAATGAGAGACTAGCTGGAGGTGTCTGGACGGGCAAATTTAACTCTCATTTCCCACCAGGAAGAGGAAATAACCAAAGGCTCAGCATGCCGTGCCGGAACTAGATTAGGGCCTGAACCCATCCTGCGGTGTTGCGGCCAGCTCAAAAGAAAGCGAGTTGAAGAAAGGAGCTCAGGGGCACTGTAATTCACAAACCTGCAGAGTTATAAATGACAGCTATCGTCCAAAAATATACTGAAGTAAGGCTGCCAAGAGGACTTGAAAGTGGGGCAGAATTGCAGGAAACCGATTTCAGGAGGTAGACTGGAATTGCATTGAAAGCATAGGAAAAGAGGCAGAACGTCCACAATGATGCACTTGGGCAAAAAGGGCGTATGCGTTTTTTCCTGAATATATTCAGGAAAAAATGCATACGCCCTTTTTGGCCAACCAAGCAAGCTTGCAAAGGAAATCTGCACTACAATGAAGTCTCACTTCCCCCCGGTCAAAAGGGCCATCTGAAAAAAGTGTAAAATCCAGAAAGGCAGGACAGGCCATGGAGAACTGGGAGCCTTGTTATGCTGATGGGCGGGATGTAAATTGCCAACAGACACTCGGGAGAAGTGTATGGTGTTTCCTGAAACATCTAAAAAACAAAGCAACAGAGCCTAGGGCACTTCCACTTATGGTCCTATAGCTTAGGGAAATTAAAATCAAAAAGACACAGCCACCCCAAAGTTTGGGACGCCTCTGTTTACAAGAACCTCATGTACAGTACAAGTTCAACATCGCAGAAAGTGAAAAATGGATAAAGAAGTTGTGGTATTTACTTACAAAGCAATATCACTCAGCAATGAAATCTATGTCATCAGGCCCTTAGCAGCACAATGAGTGGATTCAGGTATGATGATTCTAACTGAAATAAGTCACACAGAAAAAGAAACATCATAAGATATCAGTAATACACGGAATGTAAACTTGGCTACACAGGAACTGAATTACAGAACAGAACAGGGTCTCAAATTTAGAAAACCAACTTATGCTTGCTTAAGGGGAAAGGTGAGTTGGGGTGCTGCATAAAACCAGAGATTGAAATGAGCACAGATAAAGTTCCTTAAACGAAATATGGAATAGACAAGAGCTACTCCTTGCTCAAGGAAATGGACTCAACACCGCATATTAAATGCCTAAGAATGTACCTGACTAGTAAGTATCTTAAAACCTATGGATTGCTATGTCTCCGAAAGAGAACCAAGCATGTGTACAGGGGCATAAACGCAGCAGTGATAGGATTGGAGAGGTTCGGTGAGCAAATGAAGACCCTTTGAAGTCATATTGCATGGTACCCATTCCACGGGTTTCAACTACCCAGGTTTAAGGTATTCTTCCTTCAGCTAAAACATGCATGTGGAACCTAGAGTATGATCAACCATGTGATCGGGAGACGTGTTCAAATATGTCTCAGTTTTCGTACCCTGGTACTCGGGTGCAACATTCCAGACGCTTTACTAACACCCTCCCGACTTGGAGAGTCAGTCCCTTTAACCTCCTGTTTGGCCCAGTTTGCAATTTCTGCGGAAGATGAACAGGAATAGCGAGAACCAATGAGAGACTAGCTGGAGGTGTCTGGACGGGCAAATTTAACTCTCATTTCCCACCAGGAAGAGGAATTAACCAAAGGCTCAGCGTGCCGTGCCGGAACCAGATTAGGGCCTGAAGCCATCCTGCGGTGTTGCGGCCAGCTCAAAAGAAAGCGAGTTGAAGAAAGGAGCTCAGGGGCACTGTAATTCACAAACCTGCAGAGTTATAAATGACAGCTATCGTCCAAAAATATACTGAAGTAAGGCTGCCAAGAGGACTTGAAAGCGGGGCAGAATTGCAGGAAACCGATTTCAGGAGGTAGACTGGAATTGCATTGAAAGCATAGGAAAAGAGGCAGAACGTCCACCATGATACACTTGGCCAAAAAGGGCGTATGCGTTTTTTCCTGAATATATTCAGGAAAAAACGCATACGCCCTTTTTGGCCAACCAAGCAAGCTTGCAAAGGAAATCTGCACTACAATGAAGTCTCCCTTCCCCCCGGTCAAAAGGGCCATCTGAAAAAAGTGTAAAATCCAGAAAGGCAGGACAGGCCATGGAGAACTGGGAGCCTTGTTATGCTGATGGGCGGGATGTAAATTGCCAACAGACACTCGGGAGAAGTGTATGGTGTTTCCTGAAACATCTAAAAAACAAAGCAACAGAGCCTAGGGCACTTCCACTTATGGTCCTATAGCTTAGGGAAATTAAAATCAAAAAGACACAGCCACCCCAATGTTTGGGACGCCTCTGTTTACCAGAACCTCGTGTACAGTACAATTTCAATATCGCAGAAAGTGAAAAATGGATAAAGAAGTTGTGGTATTTACTTACAAAGCAATATCACTCAGCAATGAAATCTATGTCATCAGGCCCGTAGCAGCACAATGAGTGGATTCAGGTATGATGATTCTAACTGAAATAAGTCACACAGAAAAAGAAACATCATAAGATATCAGTAATACACGGAATGTAAACTTGGCTACACAGGAACTGAATTACAGAACAGAACAGGGTCTCAAATTTAGAAAACCAACTTATGCTTGCTTAAGGGGAAAGGTGAGTTGGGGTGCTGCATAAAACCAGAGATTGAAATGAGCACAGATAAAGTTCCTTAAGCCAAATATGGAATAGACAAGAGCTACTCCTTGCTCAACGAAATGGACTCAACACCGCATATTAAATGCCTAAGAATGTACCTGACTAGTAAGTATCTTAAAACCTATGGATTGCTATGTCTCCGAAAGAGAATCAAGCATGTGTACAGGGGCATAAACGCAGCAGTGATAGGATTGGAGAGGTTCGGTGAGCAAATGAAGACCCTTTGAAGTCATATTGCATGGTACCCATTCCACGGGTTTCAACTACCCAGGTTTAAGGTATTCTTCCTTCAGCTAAAACATGCATGTGGAACCTAGAGTATGATCAACCATGTGATCGGGAGACGTGTTCAAATATGTCTCAGTTTTCGTACCCTGGTACTCGGGTGCAACATTCCAGACGCTTTACTAACACCCTCCCGACTTGGAGAGTCAGTCCCTTTAACCTCCTGTTTGGCCCAGTTTGCAATTTCTGCGGAAGATGAACAGGAATAGCGAGAACCAATGAGAGACTAGCTGGAGGTGTCTGGACGGGCAAATTTAACTCTCATTTCCCACCAGGAAGAGGAATTAACCAAAGGCTCAGCGTGCCGTGCCGGAACCAGATTAGGGCCTGAAGCCATCCTGCGGTGTTGCGGCCAGCTCAAAAGAAAGCGAGTTGAAGAAAGGAGCTCAGGGGCACTGTAATTCACAAACCTGCAGAGTTATAAATGACAGCTATCGTCCAAAAATATACTGAAGTAAGGCTGCCAAGAGGACTTGAAAGCGGGGCAGAATTGCAGGAAACCGATTTCAGGAGGTAGACTGGAATTGCATTGAAAGCATAGGAAAAGAGGCAGAACGTCCACAATGATGCACTTGGCCAAAAAGGGCGTATGCGTTTTTTCCTGAATATATTCAGGAAAAAATGCATACGCCCTTTTTGGCCAACCAAGCAAGCTTGCAAAGGAAATCTGCACTACAATGAAGTCTCACTTCCCCCCGGTCAAAAGGGCCATCTGAAAAAAGTGTAAAATCCAGAAAGGCAGGACAGGCCATGGAGAACTGGGAGCCTTGTTATGCTGATGGGCGGGATGTAAATTGCCAACAGACACTCGGGAGAAGTGTATGGTGTTTCCTGAAACATCTAAAAAACAAAGCAACAGAGCCTAGGGCACTTCCACTTATGGTCCTATAGCTTAGGGAAATTAAAATCAAAAAGACACAGCCACCCCAAAGTTTGGGACGCCTCTGTTTACAAGAACCTCGTTTACAGTACAAGTTCAACATCGCAGAAAGTGAAAAATGGATAAAGAAGTTGTGGTATTTACTTACAAAGCAATATCACTCAGCAATGAAATCTATGTCATCAGGCCCTTAGCAGCACAATGAGTGGATTCAGGTATGATGATTCTAACTGAAATAAGTCACACAGAAAAAGAAACATCATAAGATATCAGTAATACACGGAATGTAAACTTGGCTACACAGGAACTGAATTACAGAACAGAACAGGGTCTCAAATTTAGAAAACCAACTTATGCTTTCTTATGGGTAAAGGTGAGTTGGGGTGCTGCATAAAACCAGAGATTGAAATGAGCACAGATAAAGTTCCTTAAGCCAAATATGGAATAGACAAGAGCTACCTCTTGCTCAACGAAATGGACTCAACCCCGCATATTAAATGCCTAAGAATGTACCTGACTAGTAAGTATCTTAAAACCTATGGATTGCTATGTCTCCGAAAGAGAATCAAGCATGTGTACAGGGGCATAAACGCAGCAGTGATAGGATTGGAGAGGTTCGGTGAGCAAATGAAGACCCTCTGAAGTCATATTGCATGGTACCCATTCCACGGGTTTCAACTACCCAGGTTTAAGGTATTCTTCCTTCAGCTAAAACATGCATGTGGAACCTAGAGTATGATCAACCATGTGATCGGGAGACGTGTTCAAATATGTCTCAGTTTTCGTACCCTGGTACTCGGGTGCAACATTCCAGACGCTTTACTAACACCCTCCCGACTTGGAGAGTCAGTCCCTTTAACCTCCTGTTTGGCCCAGTTTGCAATTTCTGCGGAAGATGAACAGGAATAGCGAGAACCAATGAGAGACTAGCTGGAGGTGTCTGGACGGGCAAATTTAACTCTCATTTCCCACCAGGAAGAGGAATTAACCAAAGGCTCAGCGTGCCGTGCCGGAACCAGATTAGGGCCTGAAGCCATCCTGCGGTGTTGCGGCCAGCTCAAAAGAAAGCGAGTTGAAGAAAGGAGCTCAGGGGCACTGTAATTCACAAACCTGCAGAGTTATAAATGACAGCTATCGTCCAAAAATATACTGAAGTAAGGCTGCCAAGAGGACTTGAAAGCGGGGCAGAATTGCAGGAAACCGATTTCAGGAGGTAGACTGGAATTGCATTGAAAGCATAGGAAAAGAGGCAGAACGTCCACCATGATGCACTTGGCCCAAAAGGGCGTATACGTTTTTTCCTGAATATATTCAGGAAAAAACGCATACGCCCTTTTTGGCCAACCAAGCAAGCTTGCAAAGGAAATCTGCACTACAATGAAGTCTCACTTCCCCCCGGTCAAAAGGGCCATCTGAAAAAAGTGTAAAATCCAGAAAGGCAGGACAGGCCATGGAGAACTGGGAGCCTTGTTATGCTGATGGGCGGGATGTAAATTGCCAACAGACACTCGGGAGAAGTGTATGGTGTTTCCTGAAACATCTAAAAAACAAAGCAACAGAGCCTAGGGCACTTCCACTTATGGTCCTATAGCTTAGGGAAATTAAAATCAAAAAGACACAGCCACCCCAATGTTTGGGACGCCTCTGTTTACAAGAACCTCGTGTACAGTACAATTTCAACATCGCAGAAAGTGAAAAATGGATAAAGAAGTTGTGGTATTTACTTACAAAGCAATATCACTCAGCAATGAAATCTATGTCATCAGGCCCTTAGCAGCACAATGAGTGGATTCAGGTATGATGATTCTAACTGAAATAAGTCACACAGAAAAAGAAACATCATAAGATATCAGTAATACACGGAATGTAAACTTGGCTACACAGGAACTGAATTACAGAACAGAACAGGGTCTCAAATTTAGAAAACCAACTTATGCTTGCTTAAGGGTAAAGGTGAGTTGGGGTGCTGCATAAAACCAGAGATTGAAATGAGCACAGATAAAGTTCCTTAAGCCAAATATGGAATAGACAAGAGCTACTCCTTGCTCAACGAAATGGACTCAACACCGCATATTAAATGCCTAAGAATGTACCTGACTAGTAAGTATCTTAAAACCTATGGATTGCTATGTCTCCGAAAGAGAATCAAGCATGTGTACAGGGGTATAAACGCAGCAGTGATAGGATTGGAGAGGTTCGGTGAGCAAATGAAGACCCTTTGAAGTCATATTGCATGGTACGCATTCCACGGGTTTCAACTACCCAGGTTTAAGGTATTCTTCCTTCAGCTAAAACATGCATGTGGAACCTAGAGTATGATCAACCATGTGATCGGGAGACGTGTTCAAATATGTCTCAGTTTTCGTACCCTGGTACTCGGGTGCAACATTCCAGACGCTTTACTAACACCCTCCCGACTTGGAGAGTCAGTCCCTTTAACCTCCTGTTTGGCCCAGTTTGCAATTTCTGCGGAAGATGAACAGGAATAGCGAGAACCAATGAGAGACTAGCTGGAGGTGTCTGGACGGGCAAATTTAACTCTCATTTCCCACCAGGAAGAGGAATTAACCAAAGGCTCAGCGTGCCGTGCCGGAACCAGATTAGGGCCTGAAGCCATCCTGCGGTGTTGCGGCCAGCTCAAAAGAAAGCGAGTTGAAGAAAGGAGCTCAGGGGCACTGTAATTCACAAACCTGCAGAGTTATAAATGACAGCTATCGTCCAAAAATATACTGAAGTAAGGCTGCCAAGAGGACTTGAAAGCGGGGCAGAATTGCAGGAAACCGATTTCAGGAGGTAGACTGGAATTGCATTGAAAGCATAGGAAAAGAGGCAGAACGTCCACAATGATGCACTTGGCCAAAAAGGGCGTATGCGTTTTTTCCTGAATATATTCAGGAAAAAACGCATACGCCCTTTTTGGCCAACCAAGCAAGCTTGCAAAGGAAATCTGCACTACAATGAAGTCTCACTTCCCCCCGGTCAAAAGGGCCATCTGAAAAAAGTGTAAAATCCAGAAAGGCAGGACAGGCCATGGAGAACTGGGAGCCTTGTTATGCTGATGGGCGGGATGTAAATTGCCAACAGACACTCGGGAGAAGTGTATGGTGTTTCCTGAAACATCTAAAAAACAAAGCAACAGAGCCTAGGGCACTTCCACTTATGGTCCTATAGCTTAGGGAAATTAAAATCAAAAAGACACAGCCACCCCAAAGTTTGGGACGCCTCTGTTTACAAGAACCTCGTTTACAGTACAAGTTCAACATCGCAGAAAGTGAAAAATGGATAAAGAAGTTGTGGTATTTACTTACAAAGCAATATCACTCAGCAATGAAATCTATGTCATCAGGCCCTTAGCAGCACAATGAGTGGATTCAGGTATGATGATTCTAACTGAAATAAGTCACACAGAAAAAGAAACATCATAAGATATCAGTAATACACGGAATGTAAACTTGGCTACACAGGAACTGAATTACAGAACAGAACAGGGTCTCAAATTTAGAAAACCAACTTATGCTTGCTTAAGGGGAAAGGTGAGTTGGGGTGCTGCATAAAACCAGAGATTGAAATGAGCACAGATAAAGTTCCTTAAGCCAAATATGGAATAGACAAGAGCTACTCCTTGCTCAACGAAATGGACTCAACACCGCATATTAAATGCCTAAGAATGTACCTGACTAGTAAGTATCTTAAAACCTATGGATTGCTATGTCTCCGAAAGAGAATCAAGCATGTGTACAGGGGCATAAACGCAGCAGTGATAGGAATGGAGAGGTTCGGTGAGCAAATGAAGACCCTTTGAAGTCATATTGCATGGTACCCATTCCACGGGTTTCAACAACCCAGTTTTAAGGTATTCTTCCTTCAGCTAAAACATGCATGTGGAACCTAGAGTATGATCAACCATGTGATCGGGAGACGTGTTCAAATATGTCTCAGTTTTTGTACCCTGGGACTCGGGTGCAATATTCCAGACGCTTTACTAACACCCTCCCGACTTGGAGAGTCAGTCCCTTTAACCTCCTGTTTGGCCCAGTTTGCAATTTCTGCGGAAGATGAACAGGAATAGCGAGAACCAATGAGAGACTAGCTGGAGGTGTCTGGACGGGCAAATTTAACTCTCATTTCCCACCAGGAAGAGGAATTAACCAAAGGCTCAGCGTGCCGTGCCGGAACCAGATTAGGGCCTGAAGCCATCCTGCGGTGTTGCGGCCAGCTCAAAAGAAAGCGAGTTGAAGAAAGGAGCTCAGGGGCACTGTAATTCACAAACCTGCAGAGTTATAAATGACAGCTATCGTCCAAAAATATACTGAAGTAAGGCTGCCAAGAGGACTTGAAAGCGGGGCAGAATTGCAGGAAACCGATTTCAGGAGGTAGACTGGAATTGCATTGAAAGCATAGGAAAAGAGGCAGAACGTCCACAATGATGCACTTGGCCAAAAAGGGCGTATGCGTTTTTTCCTGAATATATTCAGGAAAAAACGCATACGCCCTTTTTGGCCAACCAAGCAAGCTTGCAAAGGAAATCTGCACTACAATGAAGTCTCACTTCCCCCCGGTCAAAAGGGCCATCTGAAAAAAGTGTAAAATCCAGAAAGGCAGGACAGGCCATGGAGAACTGGGAGCCTTGTTATGCTGATGGGCGGGATGTAAATTGCCAACAGACACTCGGGAGAAGTGTATGGTGTTTCCTGAAACATCTAAAAAACAAAGCAACAGAGCCTAGGGCACTTCCACTTATGGTCCTATAGCTTAGGGAAATTAAAATCAAAAAGACACAGCCACCCCAAAGTTTGGGACGCCTCTGTTTACAAGAACCTCGTTTACAGTACAAGTTCAACATCGCAGAAAGTGAAAAATGGATAAAGAACTTGTGGTATTTACTTACAAAGCAATATCACTCAGCAATGAAATCTATGTCATCAGGCCCTTAGCAGCACAATGAGTGGATTCAGGTATGATGATTCTAACTGAAATAAGTCACACAGAAAAAGAAACATCATAAGATATCAGTAATACACGGAATGTAAACTTGGCTACACAGGAACTGAATTACAGAACAGAACAGGGTCTCAAATTTAGAAAACCAACTTATGCTTGCTTAAGGGGAAAGGTGAGTTGGGGTGCTGCATAAAACCAGAGATTGAAATGAGCACAGATAAAGTTCCTTAAGCCAAATATGGAATAGACAAGAGCTACTCCTTGCTCAACGAAATGGACTCAACACCGCATATTAAATGCCTAAGAATGTACCTGACTAGTCAGTATCTTAAAACCTATGGATTGCTATGTCTCCGAAAGAGAATCAAGCATGTGTACAGGGGCATAAACGCAGCAGTGATAGGATTGGAGAGGTTCGGTGAGCAAATGAAGACCCTTTGAAGTCATATTGCATGGTACCCATTCCACGGGTTTCAACTACCCAGTTTTAAGGTATTCTTCCTTCAGCTAAAACATGCATGTGGAACCTAGAGTATGATCAACCATGTGATCGGGAGACGTGTTCAAATATGTCTCAGTTTTCGTACCCTGGTACTCGGGTGCAACATTCCAGACGCTTTACTAACACCCTCCCGACTTGGAGAGTCAGTCCCTTTAACCTCCTGTTTGGCCCAGTTTGCAATTTCTGCAGAAGATGAACAGGAATAGCGAGAACCAATGAGAGACTAGCTGGAGGTGTCTGGACGGGCAAATTTAACTCTCATTTCCCACCAGGAAGAGGAATTAACCAAAGGCTCAGCGTGCCGTGCCGGAACCAGATTAGGGCCTGAAGCCATCCTGCGGTGTTGCGGCCAGCTCAAAAGAAAGCGAGTTGAAGAAAGGAGCTCAGGGGCACTGTAATTCACAAACCTGCAGAGTTATAAATGACAGCTATCGTCCAAAAATATACTGAAGTAAGGCTGCCAAGAGGACTTGAAAGTGGGGCAGAATTGCAGGAAACCGATTTCAGGAGGTAGACTGGAATTGCATTGAAAGCATAGGAAAAGAGGCAGAACGTCCACAATGATGCACTTGGCCAAAAAGGGCGTACGCGTTTTTTCCTGAATATATTCAGGAAAAAACGCATACGCCCTTTTTGGCCAACCAAACAAACTTGCAAAGGAAATCTGCACTACAATGAAGTCTCACTTCCCCACGGTCAAAAGGGCCATCTGAAAAAAGTGTAAAATCCAGAAAGGCAGGACAGGCCATGGAGAACTGGGAGCCTTGTTATGCTGATGGGCGGGATGTAAATTGCCAACAGACACTCGGGAGAAGTGTATGGTGTTTCCTGAAACATCTAAAAAACAAAGCAACAGAGCCTAGGGCACTTCCACTTATGGTCCTATAGCTTAGGCAAATTAAAATCAAAAAGACACAGCCACCCCAAAGTTTGGGACGCCTCTGTTTACAAGAACCTCGTTTACCGTACAAGTTCAATATCACAGAAAGTGAAAAATGGATAAAGAACTTGTGGTACTTACGTACATTGCAGTATCACTCAACAATGAAATCTATGTCATCAGGCCCGTAGCAGCATAATGAGTGGATTCAGGTACGATGATTCTAACTGAAATAAGTCACACAGAAAAAGAAACATCATAAGATATCACTAATACACGGAATGTAAACTTGGCTACACAGGAACTGAATTCCAAAACAGAAAAGAGTCTCAAAATTAGAAAACCATCTTATGCTTGCTTAAGGGGAAAGGTGAGTTGGGGTGCTGCATAAAACCAGACATTGAAATGAGCACAGATAAAGTTCCTTAAGCCAAATATGGAATAGCAAGAGCTACTCCTTGTTCAATGAAATGGACTCAACACCCCATATTAAACACCTAAGAATGTACCTGACTAGTAAGTATCTTAAAACCTATGGATTGCTATGTCTCCAAAAGAGAATCAAGCATGTGTACAGGGGCATAAACGCAGCAGTGATAGGATTGGAGAGGTTCAGTGAGCAAATGAAGACCCTTTGAAGTCATATTGCATGGTACCCACTCCACGGGTCTCAACTCTCCAGGTTTAAGGTATTCTTCCTTCAGCTAAAACATGCATGTGGAACCCAGAGTATGATCAACCTTGTGAACGGGAGACATGTTCAAATATGTCTCAGTTTTCCTCCCCTGGTACTCGGGTGCAACATTCCAGACGCTTTACTAACACTATCCGCACTTGGAGAGTCAGTACCTTCAAGCTCCTGTTTGGCCCAGTTTGCAATTTCTGCGGAAGATGAACAGAAATAGGGAGAACCAATGAGAGACTAGCTGGAGGTGTCTGGACGGGCAAATTTAACTCTCATTTCCCACCAGGAAGAGGAAATAACCAAAGGCTCAGCATGCCGTGCCGGAACCAGATTAGGGCCTGAAGCCATCCTGCGGTGTTGCGGCCAGCTCAAAAGAAAGCGAGTTGAAGAAAGGAGCTCAGGGGCACTGTAATTCACAAACCTGCAGAGTTATAAATGACAGCTATCGTCCAAAAATATACTGAAGTAAGGCTGCCAAGAGGACTTGAAAGCGGGGCAGAATTGCAGGAAACCGATTTCAGGAGGTAGACTGGAATTGCATTGAAAGCATAGGAAAAGAGGCAGAACGTCCACAATGATGCACTTGGCCAAAAAGGGCGTATGCGTTTTTTCCTGAATATATTCAGGAAAAAACGCATACGCCCTTTTTGGCCAACCAAGCAAGCTTGCAAAGGAAATCTGCACTACAATGAAGTCTCACTTCCCCCCGGTCAAAAGGGCCATCTGAAAAAAGTGTAAAATCCAGAAAGGCAGGACAGGCCATGGAGAACTGGGAGCCTTGTTATGCTGATGGGCGGGATGTAAATTGCCAACAGACACTCGGGAGAAGTGTATGGTGTTTCCTGAAACATCTAAAAAACAAAGCAACAGAGCCTAGGGCACTTCCACTTATGGTCCTATAGCTTAGGGAAATTAAAATCAAAAAGACACAGCCACCCCAAAGTTTGGGACGCCTCTGTTTACAAGAACCTCGTTTACAGTACAAGTTCAACATCGCAGAAAGTGAAAAATGGATAAAGAAGTTGTGGTATTTACTTACAAAGCAATATCACTCAGCAATGAAATCTATGTCATCAGGCCCTGAGCAGCACAATGAGTGGATTCAGGTATGATGATTCTAACTGAAATAAGTCACACAGAAAAAGAAACATCATAAGATATCAGTAATACACGGAATGTAAACTTGGCTACACAGGAACTGAATTACAGAACAGAACAGGGTCTCAAATTTAGAAAACCAACTTATGCTTTCTTAAGGGTAAAGGTGAGTTGGGGTGCTGCATAAAACCAGAGATTGAAATGAGCACAGATAAAGTTCCTTAAGCCAAATATGGAATAGACAAGAGCTACTCCTTGCTCAACGAAATGGACTCAACACCGCATATTAAATGCCTAAGAATGTACCTGACTAGTAAGTATCTTAAAACCTATGGATTGCTATGTCTCCGAAAGAGAATCAAGCATGTGTACAGGGGCATAAACGCAGCAGTGATAGGAATGGAGAGGTTCGGTGAGCAAATGAAGACCCTTTGAAGTCATATTGCATGGTACCCATTCCACGGGTTTCAACTACCCAGGTTTAAGGTATTCTTCCTTCAGGTAAAACATGCATGTGGAACCTAGAGTATGATCAACCATGTGATCGGGAGACGTGTTCAAATATGTCTCAGTTTTTGTACCCTGGGACTCGGGTGCAATATCCCAGACGCTTTACTAACACCCTCCCGACTTGGAGAGTCAGTCCCTTTAACCTCCTGTTTGGCCCAGTTTGCAATTTCTGCGGAAGATGAACAGGAATAGCGAGAACCAATGAGAGACTAGCTGGAGGTGTCTGGACGGGCAAATTTAACTCTCATTTCCCACCAGGAAGAGGAATTAACCAAAGGCTCAGCGTGCCGTGCCGGAACCAGATTAGGGCCTGAAGCCATCCTGCGGTGTTGCGGCCAGCTCAAAAGAAAGCGAGTTGAAGAAAGGAGCTCAGGGGCACTGTAATTCACAAACCTGCAGAGTTATAAATGACAGCTATCGTCCAAAAATATACTGAAGTAAGGCTGCCAAGAGGACTTGAAAGCGGGGCAGAATTGCAGGAAACCGATTTCAGGAGGTAGACTGGAATTGCATTGAAAGCATAGGAAAAGAGGCAGAACGTCCACAATGATGCACTTGGCCAAAAAGGGCGTATGCGTTTTTTCCTGAATATATTCAGGAAAAAACGCATACGCCCTTTTTGGCCAACCAAGCAAGCTTGCAAAGGAAATCTGCACTACAATGAAGTCTCACTTCCCCCCGGTCAAAAGGGCCATCTGAAAAAAGTGTAAAATCCAGAAAGGCAGGACAGGCCATGGAGAACTGGGAGCCTTGTTATGCTGATGGGCGGGATGTAAATTGCCAACAGACACTCGGGAGAAGTGTATGGTGTTTCCTGAAACATCTAAAAAACAAAGCAACAGAGCCTAGGGCACTTCCACTTATGGTCCTATAGCTTAGGGAAATTAAAATCAAAAAGACACAGCCACCCCAAAGTTTGGGACGCCTCTGTTTACAAGAACCTCGTTTACAGTACAAGTTCAACATCGCAGAAAGTGAAAAATGGATAAAGAAGTTGTGGTATTTACTTACAAAGCAATATCACTCAGCAATGAAATCTATGTCATCAGGCCCTTAGCAGCACAATGAGTGGATTCAGGTATGATGATTCTAACTGAAATAAGTCACACAGAAAAAGAAACATCATAAGATATCAGTAATACACAGAATGTAAACTTGGCTACACAGGAACTGAATTACAGAACAGAACAGGGTCTCAAATTTAGAAAACCAACTTATGCTTGCCTAAGGGGAAAGGTGAGTTGGGGTGCTGCATAAAACCAGAGATTGAAATGAGCACAGATAAAGTTCCTTAAGCCAAATATGGAATAGACAAGAGCTACTCCTTGCTCAACGAAATGGACTCAACACCGCATATTAAACGCCTCAGAATGTACCTGACTAGTAAGTATCTTAAAACCTATGGATTGCTATGTCTCCGAAAGAGAATCAAGCATGTGTACAGGGGCATAAACGCAGCAGTGATAGGATTGGAGAGGTTCGGTGAGCAAATGAAGACCCTCTGAAGTCATATTGCATGGTACCCATTCCACGGGTTTCAACTACCAAGGTTTAAGGTATTCTTCCTTCAGCTAAAACATGCATGTGGAACCTAGAGTATGATCAACCATGTGATCGGGAGACGTGTTCAAATATGTCTCAGTTTTCGTACCCTGGTACTCGGGTGCAACATTCCAGACGCTTTACTAACACCCTCCCGACTTGGAGAGTCAGTCCCTTTAACCTCCTGTTTGGCCCAGTTTGCAATTTCTGCGGAAGATGAACAGGAATAGCGAGAACCAATGAGAGACTAGCTGGAGGTGTCTGGACGGGCAAATTTAACTCTCATTTCCCACCAGGAAGAGGAATTAACCAAAGGCTCAGCGTGCCGTGCCGGAACCAGATTAGGGCCTGAAGCCATCCTGCGGTGTTGCGGCCAGCTCAAAAGAAAGCGAGTTGAAGAAAGGAGCTCAGGGGCACTGTAATTCACAAACCTGCAGAGTTATAAATGACAGCTATCGTCCAAAAATATACTGAAGTAAGGCTGCCAAGAGGACTTGAAAGCGGGGCAGAATTGCAGGAAACTGATTTCAGGAGGTAGACTGGAATTGCATTGAAAGCATAGGAAAAGAGGCAGAACGTCCACAATGATGCACTTGGCCAAAAAGGGCGTATGCGTTTTTTCCTGAATATATTCAGGAAAAAACGCATACGCCCTTTTTGGCCAACCAAGCAAGCTTGCAAAGGAAATCTGCACTACAATGAAGTCTCACTTCCCCCCGGTCAAAAGGGCCATCTGAGAAAAGTGTAAAATCCAGAAAGGCAGGACAGGCCATGGAGAACTGGGAGCCTTGTTATGCTGATGGGCGGGATGTAAATTGCCAACAGACACTCGGGAGAAGTGTATGGTGTTTCCTGAAACATCTAAAAAACAAAGCAACAGAGCCTAGGGCACTTCCACTTATGGTCCTATAGCTTAGGGAAATTAAAATCAAAAAGACACAGCCACCCCAATGTTTGGGACGCCTCCGTTTACAAGAACCTCGTTTACCGTACAAGTACAACATCGCAGAAAGTGAAAAATGGATAAAGAAGTTGTGGTATTTACTTACAAAGCAATATCACTCTGCAATGAAATCTATGTCATCAGGCCCTTAGCAGCACAATGAGTGGATTCAGGTATGATGATTCTAACTGAAATAAGTCACACAGAAAAAGAAACATCATAAGATATCAGTAATACACGGAATGTAAACTTGGCTACACAGGAACTGAATTACAGAACAGAACAGGGTCTCAAATTTAGAAAACCAACTTATGCTTGCTTAAGGGGAAAGGTGAGTTGGGGTGCTGCATAAAACCAGAGATTGAAATGAGCACAGATAAAGTTCCTTAAGCCAAATATGGAATAGACAAGAGCTACTCCTTGCTCAACGAAATGGACTCAACAGCGCATATTAAATGCCTAAGAATGTACCTGACTAGTAAGTATCTTAAAACCTATGGATTGCTATGTCTCCCAAAGAGAATCAAGCATGTGTCCAGGGGCATAAACGCAGCAGTGATAGGATTGGAGAGGTTCGGTGAGCAAATGAAGACCCTCTGAATTCATATTGCATGGTACCCATTCCATGGGTTTCAACTACCCAGGTTTAAGGTATTCTTCCTTCAGCTAAAACATGCATGTGGAACCTAGAGTCTGATCAACCATGTGATCGGGAGACGTGTTCAAATATGTCTCAGTTTTCGTACCCTGGTACTCGGGTGCAACATTCCAGACGCTTTACTAACACCCTCCCGACTTGGAGAGTCAGTCCCTTTAACCTCCTGTTTGGCCCAGTTTGCAATTTCTGCGGAAGATGAACAGGAATAGCGAGAACCAATGAGAGATTAGCTGGAGGTGTCTGGACGGGCAAATTTAACTCTCATTTCCCACCAGGAAGAGGAATTAACCAAAGGCTCAGCGTGCCGTGCCGGAACAAGATTAGGGCCTGAAGCCATCCTGCGGTGTTGCGGCCAGGTCACAAGAAAGCGAGTTGAAGAAAGGAGCTCAGGGGCACTGTAATTCACAAACCTGCAGAGTTATAAATGACAGCTATCGTCCAAAAATATACTGAAGTAAGGCTGCCAAGAGGACTTGAAAGCGGGGCAGAATTGCAGGAAACCGATTTCAGGAGGTAGACTGGAATTGCATTGAAAGCATAGGAAAAGAGGCAGAACGTCCACAATGATGCACTTGGCCAAAAAGGGCGTATGCGTTTTTTCCTGAATATATTCAGGAAAAAACGCATACGCCCTTTTTGGCCAACCAAGCAAGCTTGCAAAGGAAATCTGCACTACAATGAAGTCTCCCTTCCCCCCGGTCAAAAGGGCCATCTGAAAAAAGTGTAAAATCCAGAAAGGCAGGACAGGCCATGGAGAACTGGGAGCCTTGTTATGCTGATGGGCGGGATGTAAATTGCCAACAGACACTCGGGAGAAGTGTATGGTGTTTCCTGAAACATCTAAAAAACAAAGCAACAGAGCCTAGGGCACTTCCACTTATGGTCCTATAGCTTAGGGAAATTAAAATCAAAAAGACACAGCCACCCCAAAGTTTGGGACGCCTCTGTTTACAAGAACCTCGTTTACAGTACAAGTTCAACATCGCAGAAAGTGAAAAATGGATAAAGAACTTGTGGTACTTACGAACAATGCAGTATCACTCAGCAATGAAATCTATGTCATCAGGCCCGTAGCAGCATAATGAGTGGATTCAGGTACGATGATTCTAACTGAAATAAGTCACACAGAAAAAGAAACATCATAAGATATCAGTAATACACGGAATGTAAACTTGGCTACACAGGAACTGAATTACAGAACAGAACAGGGTCTTAAATTTAGAAAACCAACTTATGCTTGCTTAAGGGGAAAGGTGAGTTGGGGTGCTGCATAAAACCAGAGATTGAAATGAGCACAGATAAAGTTCCTTAAGCCAAATATGGAATAGACAAGAGCTACTCCTTGCTCAACGAAATGGACTCAACACCGCATATTAAACGCCTAAGAATGTACCTGACTACTAAGTATCTTAAAACCTATGGATTGCTATTTCTCCAAAAGAGAATCAAGCGTGTGTACAGGGGCATAAACGCAGCAGTGATAGGATTGGAGAGGTTCGGTGAGCAAATGAAGACCCTTTGAAGTCATATTGCATGGTACCCATTCCACGGGTTTCAACTACCCAGGTTTAAGGTATTCTTCCTTCAGCTAAAACATGCATGTGGAACCTAGAGTATGATCAACCATGTGATCGGGAGACGTGTTCAAATATGTCTCAGTTTTCGTACCCTGGTACTCGGGTGCAACATTCCAGACGCTTTACTAACACCCTCCCGACTTGGAGAGTCAGTCCCTTTAACCTCCTGTTTGGCCCAGTTTGCAATTTCTGCGGAAGATGAACAGGAATAGCGAGAACCAATGAGAGACTAGCTGGAGGTGTCTGGACGGGCAAATTTAACTCTCATTTCCCACCAGGAAGAGGAATTAACCAAAGGCTCAGCGTGCCGTGCCGGAACCAGATTAGGGCCTGAAGCCATCCTGCGGTGTTGCGGCCAGGTCACAAGAAAGCGAGTTGAAGAAAGGAGCTCAGGGGCACTGTAATTCACAAACCTGCAGAGTTATAAATGACAGCTATCGTCCAAAAATATACTGAAGTAAGGCTGCCAAGAGGACTTGAAAGCGGGGCAGAATTGCAGGAAACCGATTTCAGGAGGTAGACTGGAATTGCATTGAAAGCATAGGAAAAGAGGCAGAACGTCCACAATGATGCACTTGGCCAAAAAGGGCGTATGCGTTTTTTCCTGAATATATTCAGGAAAAAACGCATACGCCCTTTTTGGCCAACCAAGCAAGCTTGCAAAGGAAATCTGCACTACAATGAAGTCTCACTTCCCCCCGGTCAAAAGGGCCATCTGAGAAAAGTGTAAAATCCAGAAAGGCAGGACAGGCCATGGAGAACTGGGAGCCTTGTTATGCTGATGGGCGGGATGTAAATTGCCAACAGACACTCGGGAGAAGTGTATGGTGTTTCCTGAAACATCTAAAAAACAAAGCAACAGAGCCTAGGGCACTTCCACTTATGGTCCTATAGCTTAGGGAAATTAAAATCAAAAAGACACAGCCACCCCAATGTTTGGGACGCCTCCGTTTACAAGAACCTCGTTTACCGTACAAGTACAACATCGCAGAAAGTGAAAAATGGATAAAGAAGTTGTGGTATTTACTTACAAAGCAATATCACTCTGCAATGAAATCTATGTCATCAGGCCCTTAGCAGCACAATGAGTGGATTCAGGTATGATGATTCTAACTGAAATAAGTCACACAGAAAAAGAAACATCATAAGATATCAGTAATACACGGAATGTAAACTTGGCTACACAGGAACTGAATTACAGAACAGAACAGGGTCTCAAATTTAGAAAACCAACTTATGCTTGCTTAAGGGGAAAGGTGAGTTGGGGTGCTGCATAAAACCAGAGATTGAAATGAGCACAGATAAAGTTCCTTAAGCCAAATATGGAATAGACAAGAGCTACTCCTTGCTCAACGAAATGGACTCAACAGCGCATATTAAATGCCTAAGAATGTACCTGACTAGTAAGTATCTTAAAACCTATGGATTGCTATGTCTCCCAAAGAGAATCAAGCATGTGTCCAGGGGCATAAACGCAGCAGTGATAGGATTGGAGAGGTTCGGTGAGCAAATGAAGACCCTCTGAATTCATATTGCATGGTACCCATTCCATGGGTTTCAACTACCCAGGTTTAAGGTATTCTTCCTTCAGCTAAAACATGCATGTGGAACCTAGAGTATGATCAACCATGTGATCGGGAGACCTGTTCAAATATGTCTCAGTTTTCGTACCCTGGTACTCGGGTGCAACATTCCAGATGCTTTACTAACACCCTCCCGACTTGGAGAGTCAGTCCCTTTAACCTCCTGTTTGGCCCAGTTTGCAATTTCTGCGGAAGATGAACAGGAATAGCGAGAACCAATGAGAGATTAGCTGGAGGTGTCTGGACGGGCAAATTTAACTCTCATTTCCCACCAGGAAGAGGAATTAACCAAAGGCTCAGCGTGCCGTGCCGGAACAAGATTAGGGCCTGAAGCCATCCTGCGGTGTTGCGGCCAGGTCACAAGAAAGCGAGTTGAAGAAAGGAGCTCAGGGGCACTGTAATTCACAAACCTGCAGAGTTATAAATGACAGCTATCGTCCAAAAATATACTGAAGTAAGGCTGCCAAGAGGACTTGAAAGCGGGGCAGAATTGCAGGAAACCGATTTCAGGAGGTAGACTGGAATTGCATTGAAAGCATAGGAAAAGAGGCAGAACGTCCACAATGATGCACTTGGCCAAAAAGGGCGTATGCGTTTTTTCCTGAATATATTCAGGAAAAAACGCATACGCCCTTTTTGGCCAACCAAGCAAGCTTGCAAAGGAAATCTGCACTACAATGAAGTCTCCCTTCCCCCCGGTCAAAAGGGCCATCTGAAAAAAGTGTAAAATCCAGAAAGGCAGGACAGGCCATGGAGAACTGGGAGCCTTGTTATGCTGATGGGCGGGATGTAAATTGCCAACAGACACTCGGGAGAAGTGTATGGTGTTTCCTGAAACATCTAAAAAACAAAGCAACAGAGCCTAGGGCACTTCCACTTATGGTCCTATAGCTTAGGGAAATTAAAATCAAAAAGACACAGCCACCCCAAAGTTTGGGACGCCTCTGTTTACAAGAACCTCGTTTACAGTACAAGTTCAACATCGCAGAAAGTGAAAAATGGATAAAGAACTTGTGGTACTTACGAACAATGCAGTATCACTCAGCAATGAAATCTATGTCATCAGGCCCGTAGCAGCATAATGAGTGGATTCAGGTACGATGATTCTAACTGAAATAAGTCACACAGAAAAAGAAACATCATAAGATATCAGTAATACACGGAATGTAAACTTGGCTACACAGGAACTGAATTACAGAACAGAACAGGGTCTTAAATTTAGAAAACCAACTTATGCTTGCTTAAGGGGAAAGGTGAGTTGGGGTGCTGCATAAAACCAGAGATTGAAATGAGCACAGATAAAGTTCCTTAAGCCAAATATGGAATAGACAAGAGCTACTCCTTGCTCAACGAAATGGACTCAACACCGCATATTAAACGCCTAAGAATGTACCTGACTACTAAGTATCTTAAAACCTATGGATTGCTATTTCTCCAAAAGAGAATCAAGCGTGTGTACAGGGGCATAAACGCAGCAGTGATAGGATTGGAGAGGTTCGGTGAGCAAATGAAGACCCTTTGAAGTCATATTGCATGGTACCCATTCCACGGGTTTCAACTACCCAGGTTTAAGGTATTCTTCCTTCAGCTAAAACATGCATGTGGAACCTAGAGTATGATCAACCATGTGATCGGGAGACGTGTTCAAATATGTCTCAGTTTTCGTACCCTGGTACTCGGGTGCAACATTCCAGACGCTTTACTAACACCCTCCCGACTTGGAGAGTCAGTCCCTTTAACCTCCTGTTTGGCCCAGTTTGCAATTTCTGCGGAAGATGAACAGGAATAGCGAGAACCAATGAGAGACTAGCTGGAGGTGTCTGGACGGGCAAATTTAACTCTCATTTCCCACCAGGAAGAGGAAATAACCAAAGGCTCAGCATGCCGTGCCGGAACCAGATTAGGGCCTGAAGCCATCCTGCGGTGTTGCGGCCAGGTCACAAGAAAGCGAGTTGAAGAAAGGAGCTCAGGGGCACTGTAATTCACAAACCTGCAGAGTTATAAATGACAGCTATCGTCCAAAAATATACTGAAGTAAGGCTGCCAAGAGGACTTGAAAGCGGGGCAGAATTGCAGGAAACCGATTTCAGGAGGTAGACTGGAATTGCATTGAAAGCATAGGAAAAGAGGCAGAACGTCCACAATGATGCACTTGGCCAAAAAGGGCGTATGCGTTTTTTCCTGAATATATTCAGGAAAAAACGCATACGCCCTTTTTGGCCAACCAAGCAAGCTTGCAAAGGAAATCTGCACTACAATGAAGTCTCACTTCCCCCCGGTCAAAAGGGCCATCTGAAAAAAGTGTAAAATCCAGAAAGGCAGGACAGGCCATGGAGAACTGGGAGCCTTGTTATGCTGATGGGCGGGATGTAAATTGCCAACAGACACTCGGGAGAAGTGTATGGTGTTTCCTGAAACATCTAAAAAACAAAGCAACAGAGCCTAGGGCACTTCCACTTATGGTCCTATAGCTTAGGGAAATTAAAATCAAAAAGACACAGCCACCCCAAAGTTTGGGACGCCTCTGTTTACAAGAACCTCGTTTACAGTACAAGTTCAACATCGCAGAAAGTGAAAAATGGATAAAGAAGTTGTGGTATTTACTTACAAAGCAATATCACTCAGCAATGAAATCTATGTCATCAGGCCCTTAGCAGCACAATGAGTGGATTCAGGTATGATGATTCTAACTGAAATAAGTCACACAGAAAAAGAAACATCATAAGATATCAGTAATACACGGAATGTAAACTTGGCTACACAGGAACTGAATTACAGAACAGAACAGGGTCTCAAATTTAGAAAACCAACTTATGCTTGCTTAAGGGTAAAGGTGAGTTGGGGTGCTGCATAAAACCAGACATTGAAATGAGCACAGATAAAGTTCCTTAAGCCAAATATGGAATAGACAAGAGCTACTCCTTGCTCAACGAAATGGACTCAACACCGCATATTAAACGCCTAAGAATGTACCTGACTAGTAAGTATCTTAAAACCTATGGATTGCTATGTCTCCGAAAGAGAATCAAGCATGTGTCCAGGGGCATAAACGCAGCAGTGATAGGATTGGAGAGGTTCGGTGAGCAAATGAAGACCCTTTGAAGTCATATTGCATGGTACACATTCCACGGGTTTCAACTACCCAGGTTTAAGGTATTCTTCCTTCAGCTAAAACATGCATGTGGAACCTAGAGTCTGATCAACCATGTGATCGGGAGACGTGTTCAAATATGTCTCAGTTTTCGTACCCTGGTACTCGGGTGCAACATTCCAGACGCTTTACTAACACCCTCCCGACTTGGAGAGTCAGTCCCTTTAACCTCCTGTTTGGCCCAGTTTGCAATTTCTGCGGAAGATGAACAGGAATAGCGAGAACCAATGAGAGACTAGCTGGAGGTGTCTGGACGGGCAAATTTAACTCTCATTTCCCACCAGGAAGAGGAATTAACCAAAGGCTCAGCGTGCCGTGCCGGAACCAGATTAGGGCCTGAAGCCATCCTGCGGTGTTGCGGCCAGCTCAAAAGAAAGCGAGTTGAAGAAAGGAGCTCAGGGGCACTGTAATTCACAAACCTGCAGAGTTATAAATGACAGCTATCGTCCAAAAATATACTGAAGTAAGGCTGCCAAGAGGACTTGAAAGCGGGGCAGAATTGCAGGAACCTGATTTCAGGAGGTAGACTGGAATTGCATTGAAAGCATAGGAAAAGAGGCAGAACGTCCACAATGATGCACTTGGCCAAAAAGGCATATGCGTTTTTTCCTGAATATATTCAGGAAAAAACGCATACGCCCTTTTTGGCCAACCAAGCAAGCTTGCAAAGGAAATCTGCACTACAATGAAGTCTCCCTTCCCCCCGGTCAAAAGGGCCATCTGAAAAAAGTGTAAAATCCAGAAAGGCAGGACAGGCCATGGAGAACTGGGAGCCTTGTTATGCTGATGGGCGGGATGTAAATTGCCAACAGACACTCGGGAGAAGTGTATGGTGTTTCCTGAAACATCTAAAAAACAAAGCAACAGAGCCTAGGGCACTTCCACTTATGGTCCTATAGCTTAGGGAAATTAAAATCAAAAAGACACAGCCACCCCAAAGTTTGGGACGCCTCTGTTTACAAGAACCTCGTTTACAGTACAAGTTCAACATCGCAGAAAGTGAAAAATGGATAAAGAAGTTGTGGTATTTACTTACAAAGCAATATCACTCAGCAATGAAATCTATGTCATCAGGCCCTTAGCAGCACAATGAGTGGATTCAGGTATGATGATTCTAACAGAAATAAGTCACACAGAAAAAGAAACATCATAAGATATCAGTAATACACGGAATGTAAACTTGGCTACACAGGAACTGAATTACAGAACAGAACAGGGTCTCAAATTTAGAAAACCAACTTATGCATGCTTAAGGGTAAAGGTGAGTTGGGGTGCTGCATAAAACCAGAGATTGAAATGAGCACAGATAAAGTTCCTTAAGCCAAATATGGAATAGACAAGAGCTACTCCTTGCTCAACGAAATGGACTCAACACCGCATATTAAATGCCTAAGAATGTACCTGACTAGTAAGTATCTTAAAACCTATGGATTGCTATGTCTCCGAAAGAGAATCAAGCATGTGTACAGGGGCATAAACACAGCAGTGATAGGATTGGAGAGGTTCGGTGAGCAAATGAAGACCCTTTGAAGTCATATTGCATGGTACCCATTCCACGGGTTTCAACTACCCAGGTTTAAGGTATTCTTCCTTCAGCTAAAACATGCATGTGGAACCTAGAGTATGATCAACCATGTGATCGGGAGACGTGTTCAAATATGTCTCAGTTTTCGTACCCTGGTACTCGGGTGCAACATTCCAGACGCTTTACTAACACCCTCCCGACTTGGAGAGTCAGTCCCTTTAACCTCCTGTTTGGCCCAGTTTGCAATTTCTGCGGAAGATGAACAGGAATAGCGAGAACCAATGAGAGACTAGCTGGAGGTGTCTGGACGGGCAAATTTAACTCTCATTTCCCACCAGGAAGAGGAATTAACCAAAGGCTCAGCGTGCTGTGCCGGAACCAGATTAGGGCCTGAAGCCATCCTGCGGTGTTGCGGCCAGCTCAAAAGAAAGCGAGTTGAAGAAAGGAGCTCAGGGGCACTGTAATTCACAAACCTGCAGAGTTATAAATGACAGCTATCGTCCAAAAATATACTGAAGTAAGGCTGCCAAGAGGACTTGAAAGCGGGGCAGAATTGCAGGAAACTGATTTCAGGAGGTAGACTGGAATTGCATTGAAAGCATAGGAAAAGAGGCAGAACGTCCACAATGATGCACTTGGCCAAAAAGGGCGTATGCGTTTTTTCCTGAATATATTCAGGAAAAAACGCATACGCCCTTTTTGGCCAACCAAGCAAGCTTGCAAAGGAAATCTGCACTACAATGAAGTCTCACTTCCCCCCGGTCAAAAGGGCCATCTGAGAAAAGTGTAAAATCCAGAAAGGCAGGACAGGCCATGGAGAACTGGGAGCCTTGTTATGCTGATGGGCGGGATGTAAATTGCCAACAGACACTCGGGAGAAGTCTATGGTGTTTCCTGAAACATCTAAAAAACAAAGCAACAGAGCCTAGGGCACTTCCACTTATGGTCCTATAGCTTAGGGAAATTAAAATCAAAAAGACACAGCCACCCCAATGTTTGGGACGCCTCCGTTTACAAGAACCTCGTTTACACTACAAGTACAACATCGCAGAAAGTGAAAAATGGATAAAGAAGTTGTGGTATTTACTTACAAAGCAATATCACTCTGCAATGAAATCTATGTCATCAGGCCCTTAGCAGCACAATGAGTGGATTCAGGTATGATGATTCTAACTGAAATAAGTCACACAGAAAAAGAAACATCATAAGATATCAGTAATACACGGAATGTAAACTTGGCTACACAGGAACTGAATTACAGAACAGAACAGGGTCTCAAATTTAGAAAACCAACTTATGCTTGCTTAAGGGGAAAGGTGAGTTGGGGTGCTGCATAAAACCAGAGATTGAAATGAGCACAGATAAAGTTCCTTAAGCCAAATATGGAATAGACAAGAGCTACTCCTTGCTCAACGAAATGGACTCAACAGCGCATATTAAATGCCTAAGAATGTACCTGACTAGTAAGTATCTTAAAACCTATGGATTGCTATGTCTCCCAAAGAGAATCAAGCATGTGTCCAGGGGCATAAACGCAGCAGTGATAGGATTGGAGAGGTTCGGTGAGCAAATGAAGACCCTCTGAATTCATATTGCATGGTACCCATTCCATGGGTTTCAACTACCCAGGTTTAAGGTATTCTTCCTTCAGCTAAAACATGCATGTGGAACCTAGAGTATGATCAACCATGTGATCGGGAGACCTGTTCAAATATGTCTCAGTTTTCGTACCCTGGTACTCGGGTGCAACATTCCAGATGCTTTACTAACACCCTCCCGACTTGGAGAGTCAGTCCCTTTAACCTCCTGTTTGGCCCAGTTTGCAATTTCTGCGGAAGATGAACAGGAATAGCGAGAACCAATGAGAGACTAGCTGGAGGTGTCTGGACGGGCAAATTTAACTCTCATTTCCCACCAGGAAGAGGAATTAACCAAAGGCTCAGCGTGCCGTGCCGGAACAAGATTAGGGCCTGAAGCCATCCTGCGGTGTTGCGGCCAGGTCACAAGAAAGCGAGTTGAAGAAAGGAGCTCAGGGGCACTGTAATTCACAAACCTGCAGAGTTATAAATGACAGCTATTGTCCAAAAATATACTGAAGTAAGGCTGCCAAGAGGACTTGAAAGCGGGGCAGAATTGCAGGAAACCGATTTCAGGAGGTAGACTGGAATTGCATTGAAAGCATAGGAAAAGAGGCAGAACGTCCACAATGATGCACTTGGCCAAAAAGGGCGTATGCGTTTTTTCCTGAATATATTCAGGAAAAAACGCATACGCACTTTTTGGCCAACCAAGCAAGCTTGCAAAGGAAATCTGCACTACAATGAAGTCTCACTTCCCCCCGGTCAAAAGGGCCATCTGAAAAAAGTGTAAAATCCAGAAAGGCAGGACAGGCCATGGAGAACTGGGAGCCTTGTTATGCTGATGGGCGGGATGTAAATTGCCAACAGACACTCGGGAGAAGTGTATGGTGTTTCCTGAAACATCTAAAAAACAAAGCAACAGAGCATAGGGCACTTTCACTTATGATCCTATAGATTAGGGAAATTAAAATCAAAAAGACACAGCCACCCCAAACATTGGGACGCCTCTGTTTACAAGAACCTCGTTTACAGTACAAGTTCAACATCGCAGAAAGTGAAAAATGGATAAAGAAGTTGTGGTATTTACTTACAAAGCAATATCACTCAGCAATGAAATCTATGTCATCAGGCCCTTAGCAGCACAATGAGTGGATTCAGGTATGATGATTCTAACTGAAATAAGTCACACAGAAAAAGAAACATCATAAGATATCAGTAATACACGGAATGTAAACTTGGCTACACAGGAACTGAATTACAGAACAGAACAGGGTCTCAAATTTAGAAAACCAACTTATGCTTGCTTAAGGGTAAAGGTGAGTTGGGGTGCTGCATAAAACCAGAGATTGAAATGAGCACAGATAAAGTTCCTTAAGCCAAATATGGAATAGACAAGAGCTACTCCTTGCTCAACGAAATGGACTCAACACCGCATATTAAACGCCTAAGAATGTACCTGACTAGTAAGTATCTTAAAACCTATGGATTGCTATGTCTCCGAAAGAGAATCAAGCATGTGTCCAGGGGCATAAACGCAGCAGTGATAGGATTGGAGAGGTTCGGTGAGCAAATGAAGACCCTTTGAAGTCATATTGCATGGTACACATTCCACGGGTTTCAACTACCCAGGTTTAAGGTATTCTTCCTTCAGCTAAAACATGCATGTGGAACCTAGAGTCTGATCAACCATGTGATCGGGAGACGTGTTCAAATATGTCTCAGTTTTCGTACCCTGGTACTCGGGTGCAACATTCCAGACGCTTTACTAACACCCTCCCGACTTGGAGAGTCAGTCCCTTTAACCTCCTGTTTGGCCCAGTTTGCAATTTCTGCGGAAGATGAACAGGAATAGCGAGAACCAATGAGAGACTAGCTGGAGGTGTCTGGACGGGCAAATTTAACTCTCATTTCCCACCAGGAAGAGGAATTAACCAAAGGCTCAGCGTGCTGTGCCGGAACCAGATTAGGGCCTGAAGCCATCCTGCGGTGTTGCGGCCAGCTCAAAAGAAAGCGAGTTGAAGAAAGGAGCTCAGGGGCACTGTAATTCACAAACCTGCAGAGTTATAAATGACAGCTATCGTCCAAAAATATACTGAAGTAAGGCTGCCAAGAGGACTTGAAAGCGGGGCAGAATTGCAGGAACCTGATTTCAGGAGGTAGACTGGAATTGCATTGAAAGCATAGGAAAAGAGGCAGAACGTCCACAATGATGCACTTGGCCAAAAAGGCATATGCGTTTTTTCCTGAATATATTCAGGAAAAAACGCATACGCCCTTTTTGGCCAACCAAGCAAGCTTGCAAAGGAAATCTGCACTACAATGAAGTCTCCCTTCCCCCCGGTCAAAAGGGCCATCTGAAAAAAGTGTAAAATCCAGAAAGGCAGGACAGGCCATGGAGAACTGGGAGCCTTGTTATGCTGATGGGCGGGATGTAAATTGCCAACAGACACTCGGGAGAAGTGTATGGTGTTTCCTGAAACATCTAAAAAACAAAGCAACAGAGCCTAGGGCACTTCCACTTATGGTCCTATAGCTTAGGGAAATTAAAATCAAAAAGACACAGCCACCCCAAAGTTTGGGACGCCTCTGTTTACAAGAACCTCGTTTACAGTACAAGTTCAACATCGCAGAAAGTGAAAAATGGATAAAGAAGTTGTGGTATTTACTTACAAAGCAATATCACTCAGCAATGAAATCTATGTCATCAGGCCCTTAGCAGCACAATGAGTGGATTCAGGTATGATGATTCTAACTGAAATAAGTCACACAGAAAAAGAAACATCATAAGATATCAGTAATACACGGAATGTAAACTTGGCTACACAGGAACTGAATTACAGAACAGAACAGGGTCTCAAATTTAGAAAACCAACTTATGCATGCTTAAGGGTAAAGGTGAGTTGGGGTGCTGCATAAAACCAGAGATTGAAATGAGCACAGATAAAGTTCCTTAAGCCAAATATGGAATAGACAAGAGCTACTCCTTGCTCAACGAAATGGACTCAACACCGCATATTAAATGCCTAAGAATGTACCTGACTAGTAAGTATCTTAAAACCTATGGATTGCTATGTCTCCGAAAGAGAATCAAGCATGTGTACAGGGGCATAAACACAGCAGTGATAGGATTGGAGAGGTTCGGTGAGCAAATGAAGACCCTTTGAAGTCATATTGCATGGTACCCATTCCACGGGTTTCAACTACCCAGGTTTAAGGTATTCTTCCTTCAGCTAAAACATGCATGTGGAACCTAGAGTATGATCAACCATGTGATCGGGAGACGTGTTCAAATATGTCTCAGTTTTCGTACCCTGGTACTCGGGTGCAACATTCCAGACGCTTTACTAACACCCTCCCGACTTGGAGAGTCAGTCCCTTTAACCTCCTGTTTGGCCCAGTTTGCAATTTCTGCGGAAGATGAACAGGAATAGCGAGAACCAATGAGAGACTAGCTGGAGGTGTCTGGACGGGCAAATTTAACTCTCATTTCCCACCAGGAAGAGGAATTAACCAAAGGCTCAGCGTGCTGTGCCGGAACCAGATTAGGGCCTGAAGCCATCCTGCGGTGTTGCGGCCAGCTCAAAAGAAAGCGAGTTGAAGAAAGGAGCTCAGGGGCACTGTAATTCACAAACCTGCAGAGTTATAAATGACAGCTATCGTCCAAAAATATACTGAAGTAAGGCTGCCAAGAGGACTTGAAAGCGGGGCAGAATTGCAGGAAACTGATTTCAGGAGGTAGACTGGAATTGCATTGAAAGCATAGGAAAAGAGGCAGAACGTCCACAATGATGCACTTGGCCAAAAAGGGCGTATGCGTTTTTTCCTGAATATATTCAGGAAAAAACGCATACGCCCTTTTTGGCCAACCAAGCAAGCTTGCAAAGGAAATCTGCACTACAATGAAGTCTCACTTCCCCCCGGTCAAAAGGGCCATCTGAGAAAAGTGTAAAATCCAGAAAGGCAGGACAGGCCATGGAGAACTGGGAGCCTTGTTATGCTGATGGGCGGGATGTAAATTGCCAACAGACACTCGGGAGAAGTCTATGGTGTTTCCTGAAACATCTAAAAAACAAAGCAACAGAGCCTAGGGCACTTCCACTTATGGTCCTATAGCTTAGGGAAATTAAAATCAAAAAGACACAGCCACCCCAATGTTTGGGACGCCTCCGTTTACAAGAACCTCGTTTACACTACAAGTACAACATCGCAGAAAGTGAAAAATGGATAAAGAAGTTGTGGTATTTACTTACAAAGCAATATCACTCTGCAATGAAATCTATGTCATCAGGCCCTTAGCAGCACAATGAGTGGATTCAGGTATGATGATTCTAACTGAAATAAGTCACACAGAAAAAGAAACATCATAAGATATCAGTAATACACGGAATGTAAACTTGGCTACACAGGAACTGAATTACAGAACAGAACAGGGTCTCAAATTTAGAAAACCAACTTATGCTTGCTTAAGGGGAAAGGTGAGTTGGGGTGCTGCATAAAACCAGAGATTGAAATGAGCACAGATAAAGTTCCTTAAGCCAAATATGGAATAGACAAGAGCTACTCCTTGCTCAACGAAATGGACTCAACAGCGCATATTAAATGCCTAAGAATGTACCTGACTAGTAAGTATCTTAAAACCTATGGATTGCTATGTCTCCCAAAGAGAATCAAGCATGTGTCCAGGGGCATAAACGCAGCAGTGATAGGATTGGAGAGGTTCGGTGAGCAAATGAAGACCCTCTGAATTCATATTGCATGGTACCCATTCCATGGGTTTCAACTACCCAGGTTTAAGGTATTCTTCCTTCAGCTAAAACATGCATGTGGAACCTAGAGTATGATCAACCATGTGATCGGGAGACCTGTTCAAATATGTCTCAGTTTTCGTACCCTGGTACTCGGGTGCAACATTCCAGATGCTTTACTAACACCCTCCCGACTTGGAGAGTCAGTCCCTTTAACCTCCTGTTTGGCCCAGTTTGCAATTTCTGCGGAAGATGAACAGGAATAGCGAGAACCAATGAGAGACTAGCTGGAGGTGTCTGGACGGGCAAATTTAACTCTCATTTCCCACCAGGAAGAGGAATTAACCAAAGGCTCAGCGTGCCGTGCCGGAACAAGATTAGGGCCTGAAGCCATCCTGCGGTGTTGCGGCCAGGTCACAAGAAAGCGAGTTGAAGAAAGGAGCTCAGGGGCACTGTAATTCACAAACCTGCAGAGTTATAAATGACAGCTATTGTCCAAAAATATACTGAAGTAAGGCTGCCAAGAGGACTTGAAAGCGGGGCAGAATTGCAGGAAACCGATTTCAGGAGGTAGACTGGAATTGCATTGAAAGCATAGGAAAAGAGGCAGAACGTCCACAATGATGCACTTGGCCAAAAAGGGCGTATGCGTTTTTTCCTGAATATATTCAGGAAAAAACGCATACGCACTTTTTGGCCAACCAAGCAAGCTTGCAAAGGAAATCTGCACTACAATGAAGTCTCACTTCCCCCCGGTCAAAAGGGCCATCTGAAAAAAGTGTAAAATCCAGAAAGGCAGGACAGGCCATGGAGAACTGGGAGCCTTGTTATGCTGATGGGCGGGATGTAAATTGCCAACAGACACTCGGGAGAAGTGTATGGTGTTTCCTGAAACATCTAAAAAACAAAGCAACAGAGCATAGGGCACTTTCACTTATGATCCTATAGATTAGGGAAATTAAAATCAAAAAGACACAGCCACCCCAAACATTGGGACGCCTCTGTTTACAAGAACCTCGTTTACAGTACAAGTTCAACATCGCAGAAAGTGAAAAATGGATAAAGAAGTTGTGGTATTTACTTACAAAGCAATATCACTCAGCAATGAAATCTATGTCATCAGGCCCTTAGCAGCACAATGAGTGGATTCAGGTATGATGATTCTAACTGAAATAAGTCACACAGAAAAAGAAACATCATAAGATATCAGTAATACACGGAATGTAAACTTGGCTACACAGGAACTGAATTACAGAACAGAACAGGGTCTCAAATTTAGAAAACCAACTTATGCTTGCTTAAGGGTAAAGGTGAGTTGGGGTGCTGCATAAAACCAGAGATTGAAATGAGCACAGATAAAGTTCCTTAAGCCAAATATGGAATAGACAAGAGCTACTCCTTGCTCAACGAAATGGACTCAACACCGCATATTAAACGCCTAAGAATGTACCTGACTAGTAAGTATCTTAAAACCTATGGATTGCTATGTCTCCGAAAGAGAATCAAGCATGTGTCCAGGGGCATAAACGCAGCAGTGATAGGATTGGAGAGGTTCGGTGAGCAAATGAAGACCCTTTGAAGTCATATTGCATGGTACACATTCCACGGGTTTCAACTACCCAGGTTTAAGGTATTCTTCCTTCAGCTAAAACATGCATGTGGAACCTAGAGTCTGATCAACCATGTGATCGGGAGACGTGTTCAAATATGTCTCAGTTTTCGTACCCTGGTACTCGGGTGCAACATTCCAGACGCTTTACTAACACCCTCCCGACTTGGAGAGTCAGTCCCTTTAACCTCCTGTTTGGCCCAGTTTGCAATTTCTGCGGAAGATGAACAGGAATAGCGAGAACCAATGAGAGACTAGCTGGAGGTGTCTGGACGGGCAAATTTAACTCTCATTTCCCACCAGGAAGAGGAATTAACCAAAGGCTCAGCGTGCTGTGCCGGAACCAGATTAGGGCCTGAAGCCATCCTGCGGTGTTGCGGCCAGCTCAAAAGAAAGCGAGTTGAAGAAAGGAGCTCAGGGGCACTGTAATTCACAAACCTGCAGAGTTATAAATGACAGCTATCGTCCAAAAATATACTGAAGTAAGGCTGCCAAGAGGACTTGAAAGCGGGGCAGAATTGCAGGAACCTGATTTCAGGAGGTAGACTGGAATTGCATTGAAAGCATAGGAAAAGAGGCAGAACGTCCACAATGATGCACTTGGCCAAAAAGGCATATGCGTTTTTTCCTGAATATATTCAGGAAAAAACGCATACGCCCTTTTTGGCCAACCAAGCAAGCTTGCAAAGGAAATCTGCACTACAATGAAGTCTCCCTTCCCCCCGGTCAAAAGGGCCATCTGAAAAAAGTGTAAAATCCAGAAAGGCAGGACAGGCCATGGAGAACTGGGAGCCTTGTTATGCTGATGGGCGGGATGTAAATTGCCAACAGACACTCGGGAGAAGTGTATGGTGTTTCCTGAAACATCTAAAAAACAAAGCAACAGAGCCTAGGGCACTTCCACTTATGGTCCTATAGCTTAGGGAAATTAAAATCAAAAAGACACAGCCACCCCAAAGTTTGGGACGCCTCTGTTTACAAGAACCTCGTTTACAGTACAAGTTCAACATCGCAGAAAGTGAAAAATGGATAAAGAAGTTGTGGTATTTACTTACAAAGCAATATCACTCAGCAATGAAATCTATGTCATCAGGCCCTTAGCAGCACAATGAGTGGATTCAGGTATGATGATTCTAACTGAAATAAGTCACACAGAAAAAGAAACATCATAAGATATCAGTAATACACGGAATGTAAACTTGGCTACACAGGAACTGAATTACAGAACAGAACAGGGTCTCAAATTTAGAAAACCAACTTATGCATGCTTAAGGGTAAAGGTGAGTTGGGGTGCTGCATAAAACCAGAGATTGAAATGAGCACAGATAAAGTTCCTTAAGCCAAATATGGAATAGACAAGAGCTACTCCTTGCTCAACGAAATGGACTCAACACCGCATATTAAATGCCTAAGAATGTACCTGACTAGTAAGTATCTTAAAACCTATGGATTGCTATGTCTCCGAAAGAGAATCAAGCATGTGTACAGGGGCATAAACACAGCAGTGATAGGATTGGAGAGGTTCGGTGAGCAAATGAAGACCCTTTGAAGTCATATTGCATGGTACCCATTCCACGGGTTTCAACTACCCAGGTTTAAGGTATTCTTCCTTCAGCTAAAACATGCATGTGGAACCTAGAGTATGATCAACCATGTGATCGGGAGACGTGTTCAAATATGTCTCAGTTTTCGTACCCTGGTACTCGGGTGCAACATTCCAGACGCTTTACTAACACCCTCCCGACTTGGAGAGTCCGTCCCTTTAACCTCCTGTTTGGCCCAGTTTGCAATTTCTGCGGAAGATGAACAGGAATAGCGAGAACCAATGAGAGACTAGCTGGAGGTGTCTGGATGGGCAAATTTAACTCTCATTTCCCACCAGGAAGAGGAATTAACCAAAGGCTCAGCGTGCCGTGCCGGAACCAGATTAGGGCCTGAAGCCATCCTGCGGTCTTGCGGCCAGCTCAAAAGAAAGCGAGTTGAAGAAAGGAGCTCAGGGGCACTGTAATTCACAAACCTGCAGAGTTATAAATGACAGCTATCGTCCAAAAATATACTGAAGTAAGGCTGCCAAGAGGACTTGAAAGCGGGGCAGAATTGCAGGAAACCGATTTCAGGAGGTAGACTGGAATTGCATTGAAAGCATAGGAAAAGAGGCAGAACGTCCACAATGATGCACTTGGCCAAAAAGGGCGTATGCGTTTTTTCCTGAATATATTCAGGAAAAAACGCATACGCCCTTTTTGGCCAACCAAGCAAGCTTGCAAAGGAAATCTGCACTACAATGAAGTCTCCCTTCCCCCCGGTCAAAAGGGCCATCTGAAAAAAGTGTAAAATCCAGAAAGGCAGGACAGGCCATGGAGAACTGGGAGCCTTGTTATGCTGATGGGCGGGATGTAAATTGCCAACAGACACTCGGGAGAAGTGTATGGTGTTTCCTGAAACATCTAAAAAACAAAGCAACAGAGCCTAGGGCACTTCCACTTATGGTCCTATAGCTTAGGGAAATTAAAATCAAAAAGACACAGCCACCCCAAACATTGGGACGCCTCTGTTTACAAGAACCTCGTTTACAGTACAAGTTCAACATCGCAGAAAGTGAAAAATGGATAAAGAAGTTGTGGTATTTACTTACAAAGCAATATCACTCAGCAATGAAATCTATGTCATCAGGCCCTTAGCAGCACAATGAGTGGATTCAGGTATGATGATTCTAACTGAAATAAGTCACACAGAAAAAGAAACATCATAATAGATCAGTAATACACGGAATGTAAACTTGGCTACACAGGAACTGAATTACAGAACAGAACAGGGTCTCAAATTTAGAAAACCAACTTATGCTTGCTTAAGGGGAAAGGTGAGTTGGGGTGCTGCATAAAACCAGAGATTGAAATGAGCACAGATAAAGTTCCTTAAGCCAAATATGGAATAGACAAGAGCTACTCCTTGCTCAACGAAATGGACTCAACACCGCATATTAAACGCCTAAGAATGTACCTGACTAGTAAGTATCTTAAAACCTATGGATTGCTATGTCTCCGAAAGAGAATCAAGCATGTGTCCAGGGGCATAAACACAGCAGTGATAGGATTGGAGAGGTTCGGTGAGCAAATGAAGACCCTTTGAAGTCATATTGCATGGTACCCATTCCACGGGTTTCAACTACCCAGGTTTAAGGTATTCTTCCTTCAGCTAAAACATGCATGTGGAACCTAGAGTCTGATCAACCATGTGATCGGGAGACGTGTTCAAATATGTCTCAGTTTTCGTACCCTGGTACTCGGGTGCAACATTCCAGACGCTTTACTAACACCCTCCCGACTTGGAGAGTCAGTCCCTTTAACCTCCTGTTTGGCCCAGTTTGCAATTTCTGCGGAAGATGAACAGGAATAGCGAGAACCAATGAGAGACTAGCTGGAGGTGTCTGGACGGGCAAATTTAACTCTCATTTCCCACCAGGAAGAGGAATTAACCAAAGGCTCAGCGTGCCGTGCCGGAACCAGATTAGGGCCTGAAGCCATCCTGCGGTGTTGCGGCCAGCTCAAAAGAAAGCGAGTTGAAGAAAGGAGCTCAGGGGCACTGTAATTCACAAACCTGCAGAGTTATAAATGACAGCTATCGTCCAAAAATATACTGAAGTAAGGCTGCCAAGAGGACTTGAAAGCGGGGCAGAATTGCAGGAACCTGATTTCAGGAGGTAGACTGGAATTGCATTGAAAGCATAGGAAAAGAGGCAGAACGTCCACAATGATGCACTTGGCCAAAAAGGCATATGCGTTTTTTCCTGAATATATTCAGGAAAAAACTCATACGCCCATTTTGGCCAACCAAGCAAGCTTGCAAAGGAAATCTGCACTACAATGAAGTCTCCCTTCCCCCCGGTCAAAAGGGCCATCTGAAAAAAGTGTAAAATCCAGAAAGGCAGGACAGGCCATGGAGAACTGGGAGCCTTGTTATGCTGATGGGCGGGATGTAAATTGCCAACAGACACTCGGGAGAAGTGTATGGTGTTTCCTGAAACATCTAAAAAACAAAGCAACAGAGCCTAGGGCACTTCCACTTATGGTCCTATAGCTTAGGGAAATTAAAATCAAAAAGACACAGCCACCCCAAAGTTTGGGACGCCTCTGTTTACAAGAACCTCGTTTACAGTACAAGTTCAACATCGCAGAAAGTGAAAAATGGATAAAGAAGTTGTGGTATTTACTTACAAAGCAATATCACTCAGCAATGAAATCTATGTCATCAGGCCCTTAGCAGCACAATGAGTGGATTCAGGTATGATGATTCTAACTGAAATAAGTCACACAGAAAAAGAAACATCATAAGATATCAGTAATACACGGAATGTAAACTTGGCTACACAGGAACTGAATTACAGAACAGAACAGGGTCTCAAATTTAGAAAACCAACTTATGCTTGCTTAAGGGTAAAGGTGAGTTGGGGTGCTGCATAAAACCAGAGATTGAAATGAGCACAGATAAAGTTCCTTAAGCCAAATATGGAATAGACAAGAGCTACTCCTTGCTCAACGAAATGGACTCAACACCGCATATTAAATGCCTAAGAATGTACCTGACTAGTAAGTATCTTAAAACCTATGGATTGCTATGTCTCTGAAAGAGAATCAAGCATGTGTACAGGGGCATAAACACAGCAGTGATAGGATTGGAGAGGTTCGGTGAGCAAATGAAGACCCTTTGAAGTCATATTGCATGGTACCCATTCCACGGGTTTCAACTACCCAGGTTTAAGGTATTCTTCCTTCAGCTAAAACATGCATGTGGAACCTAGAGTATGATCAACCATGTGATCGGGAGACGTGTTCAAATATGTCTCAGTTTTCGTACCCTGGTACTCGGGTGCAACATTCCAGACGCTTTACTAACACCCTCCCGACTTGGAGAGTCCGTCCCTTTAACCTCCTGTTTGGCCCAGTTTGCAATTTCTGCGGAAGATGAACAGGAATAGCGAGAACCAATGAGAGACTAGCTGGAGGTGTCTGGATGGGCAAATTTAACTCTCATTTCCCACCAGGAAGAGGAATTAACCAAAGGCTCAGCGTGCCGTGCCGGAACCAGATTAGGGCCTGAAGCCATCCTGCGGTGTTGCGGCCAGCTCAAAAGAAAGCGAGTTGAAGAAAGGAGCTCAGGGGCACTGTAATTCACAAACCTGCAGAGTTATAAATGACAGCTATCGTCCAAAAATATACTGAAGTAAGGCTGCCAAGAGGACTTGAAAGCGGGGCAGAATTGCAGGAAACCGATTTCAGGAGGTAGACTGGAATTGCATTGAAAGCATAGGAAAAGAGGCAGAACGTCCACAATGATGCACTTGGCCAAAAAGGGCGTATGCATTTTTTCCTGAATATATTCAGGAAAAAACGCATACGCCCTTTTTGGCCAACCAAGCAAGCTTGCAAAGGAAATCTGCACTACAATGAAGTCTCCCTTCCCCCCGGTCAAAAGGGCCATCTGAAAAAAGTGTAAAATCCAGAAAGGCAGGACAGGCCATGGAGAACTGGGAGCCTTGTTATGCTGATGGGCGGGATGTAAATTGCCAACAGACACTCGGGAGAAGTGTATGGTGTTTCCTGAAACATCTAAAAAACAAAGCAACAGAGCCTAGGGCACTTCCACTTATGGTCCTATAGCTTAGGGAAATTAAAATCAAAAAGACACAGCCACCCCAAAGTTTGGGACGCCTCTGTTTACAAGAACCTCGTTTACAGTACAAGTTCAACATCGCAGAAAGTGAAAAATGGATAAAGAAGTTGTGGTATTTACTTACAAAGCAATATCACTCAGCAATGAAATCTATGTCATCAGGCCCTTAGCAGCACAATGAGTGGATTCAGGTATGATGATTCTAACTGAAATAAGTCACACAGAAAAAGAAACATCATAAGATATCAGTAATACACGGAATGTAAACTTGGCTACACAGGAACTGAATTACAGAACAGAACAGGGTCTCAAATTTAGAAAACCAACTTATGCTTGCTTAAGGGGAAAGGTGAGTTGGGGTGCTGCATAAAACCAGAGATTGAAATGAGCACAGATAAAGTTTCTTAAGCCAAATATGGAATAGACAAGAGCTACTCCTTGCTCAACGAAATGGACTCAACACCGCATATTAAATGCCTAAGAATGTACCTGACTAGTAAGTATCTTAAAACCTATGGATTGCTATGTCTCCGAAAGAGAATCAAGCATGTGTACAGGGGCATAAACACAGCAGTGATACGATTGGAGAGGTTCGGTGAGCAAATGAAGACCCTTTGAAGTCATATTGCATGGTACCCATTCCACGGGATTCAACTACCCAGGTTTAAGGTATTCTTCCTTCAGCTAAAACATGCATGTGGAACCTAGAGTATGATCAACCATGTGATCGGGAGACGTGTTCAAATATGTCTCAGTTTTTGTACCCTGGTACTCGGGTGCAACATTCCAGACGCTTTACTAACACACTCCCGACTTGGAGAGTCAGTCCCTTTAACCTCCTGTTTGGCCCAGTTTGCAATTTCTGCGGAAGATGAACAGGAATAGCGAGAACCAATGAGAGACTAGCTGGAGGTGTCTGGACGGGCAAATTTAACTCTCATTTCCCACCAGGAAGACGAATTAACCAAAACCTCAGCGTGCCGTGCCGGAACCAGATTAGGGCCTGAAGCCATCCTGCGGTGTTGCGGCCAGCTCAAAAGAAAGCGAGTTGAAGAAAGGAGCTCAGGGGCACTGTAATTCACAAACCTGCAGAGTTATAAATGACAGCTATCGTCCAAAAATATACTGAAGTAAGGCTGCCAAGAGGACTTGAAAGCGGGGCAGAATTGCAGGAAACCGATTTCAGGAGGTAGACTGGAATTGCATTGAAAGCATAGGAAAAGAGGCAGAACGTCCACAATGATGCACTTGGCCAAAAAGGGTGTATGCGTTTTTTCCTGAATATATTCAGGAAAAAACGCATACGCCCTTTTTGGCCAACCAAGCAAGCTTGCAAAGGAAATCTGCACTACAATGAAGTCTCACTTCCCCCCGGTCAAAAGGGCCATCTGACAAAAGTGTAAAATCCAGAAAGACAGGACAGGCCATGGAGAACTGGGAGCCTTGTTATGCTGATGGGTGGGATGTAAATTGCCAACAGACACTCGGGAGAAGTGTATGGTGTTTCCTGAAACATCTAAAAAACAAAGCAACAGAGCCTAGGGCACTTCCACTTATGGTCCTATAGCTTAGGGAAATTAAAATAAAAAAGACACAGCCACCCCAAACATTGGGACGCCTCTGTTTACAAGAACCTCGTTTACAGTACAAGTTCAACATCGCAGAAAGTGAAAAATGGATAAAGAAGTTGTGGTATTTACTTACAAAGCAATATCACTCAGCAATGAAATCTATGTCATCAGGCCCATAGCAGCACAATGAGTGGATTCAGGTATGATGATTCTAACTGAAATAAGTCACACAGAAAAAGAAACATCATAATAGATCAGTAATACACGGAATGTAAACTTGGCTACACAGGAACTGAATTACAGAACAGAACAGGGTCTCAAATTTAGAAAACCAACTTATGCTTGCTTAAGGGGAAAGGTGAGTTGGGGTGCTGCATAAAACCAGAGATTGAAATGAGCACAGATAAAGTTCCTTAAGCCAAATATGGAACAGACAAGAGCTACTCCTTGCTCAAAGAAATGGACTCAACACCGCATATTAAACGAATAAGAATGTACCTGACTAGTAAGTATCTTAAAACCTATGGATTGCTATGTCTCCGAAAGAGAATCAAGCATGTGTACAGGGGCATAAACACAGCAGTGATAGGATTGGAGAGGTTCGGTGAGCAAATGAAGACCCTTTGAAATCATATTGCATGGTACCCATTCCACGGGTTTCAACTACCCAGGTTTAAGGTATTCTTCCTTCAGCTAAAACATGCATGTGGAACCTAGAGTCTGATCAACCATGTGATCGGGAGACGTGTTCAAATATGTCTCAGTTTTCGTACCCTGGTACTCGGGTGCAACATTCCAGACGCTTTACTAACACCCTCCCGACTTGGAGAGTCAGTCCCTTTAACCTCCTGTTTGGCCCAGTTTGCAATTTCTGCGGAAGATGAACAGGAATAGCGAGAACCAATGAGAGACTAGCTGGAGGTGTCTGGACGGGCAAATTTAACTCTCATTTCCCACCAGGAAGAGGAATTAACCAAAGGCTCAGCGTGCCGTGCCGGAACCAGATTAGGGCCTGAAGCCATCCTGCGGTGTTGCGGCCAGCTCAAAAGAAAGCGAGTTGAAGAAAGGAGCTCAGGGGCACTGTAATTCACAAACCTGCAGAGTTATAAATGACAGCTATCGTCCAAAAATATACTGAAGTAAGGCTGCCAAGAGGACTTGAAAGCGGGGCAGAATTGCAGGAAACCGATTTCAGGAGGTAGACTGGAATTGCATTGAAAGCATAGGAAAAGAGGCAGAACGTCCACAATGATGCACTTGGCCAAAAAGGGCGTATGCATTTTTTCCTGAATATATTCAGGAAAAAACGCATATGCCCTTTTTGGCCAACCAAGCAAGCTTGCAAAGGAAATCTGCACTACAATGAAGTCTCCCTTCCCCCCGGTCAAAAGGGCCATCTGAAAAAAGTGTAAAATCCAGAAAGGCAGGACAGGCCATGGAGAACTGGGAGCCTTGTTATGCTGATGGGCGGGATGTAAATTGCCAACAGACACTCGGGAGAAGTGTATGGTGTTTCCTGAAACATCTAAAAAACAAAGCAACAGAGCCTAGGGCACTTCCACTTATGGTCCTATAGCTTAGGGAAATTAAAATCAAAAAGACACAGCCACCGCAAAGTTTGGGACGCCTCTGTTTACAAGAACCTCGTTTACAGTACAAGTTCAACATCGCAGAAAGTGAAAAATGGATAAAGAAGTTGTGGTATTTACTTACAAAGCAATATCACTCAGCAATGAAATCTATGTCATCAGGCCCTTAGCAGCACAATGAGTGGATTCAGGTATGATGATTCTAACTGAAATAAGTCACACCGAAAAAGAAACATCATAAGATATCAGTAATACACGGAATGTAAACTTGGCTACACAGGAACTGAATTACAGAACAGAACAGGGTCTCAAATTTAGAAAACCAACTTATGCTTGCTTAAGGGGAAAGGTGATTTGGGGTGCTGCATAAAACCAGAGATTGAAATGAGCACAGATAAAGTTCCTTAAGCCAAATATGGAATAGACAAGAGCTACTCCTTGCTCAACGAAATGGACTCAACACCGCATATTAAATGCCTAAGAATGTACCTGACTAGTAAGTATCTTAAAACCTATGGATTGCTATGTCTCCGAAAGAGAATCAAGCATGTGTACAGGGGCATAAACACAGCAGTGATAGGATTGGAGAGGTTCGGTGAGCAAATGAAGACCCTTTGAAGTCATATTGCATGGTACCCATTCCACGGGTTTCAACTACCCAGGTTTAAGGTATTCTTCCTTCAGCTAAAACATGCATGTGGAACCTAGAGTATGATCAACCATGTGATCGGGAGACGTGTTCAAATATGTCTCAGTTTTTGTACCCTGGTACTCGGGTGCAACATTCCAGACGCTTTACTAACACACTCCCGACTTGGAGAGTCAGTCCCTTTAACCTCCTGTTTGGCCCAGTTTGCAATTTCTGCGGAAGATGAACAGGAATAGCGAGAACCAATGAGAGACTAGCTGGAGGTGTCTGGACGGGCAAATTTAACTCTCATTTCCCACCAGGAAGACGAATTAACCAAAACCTCAGCGTGCCGTGCCGGAACCAGATTAGGGCCTGAAGCCATCCTGCGGTGTTGCGGCCAGCTCAAAAGAAAGCGAGTTGAAGAAAGGAGCTCAGGGGCACTGTAATTCACAAACCTGCAGAGTTATAAATGACAGCTATCGTCCAAAAATATACTGAAGTAAGGCTGCCAAGAGGACTTGAAAGCGGGGCAGAATTGCAGGAAACCGATTTCAGGAGGTAGACTGGAATTGCATTGAAAGCATAGGAAAAGAGGCAGAACGTCCACAATGATGCACTTGGCCAAAAAGGGCGTATGCGTTTTTTCCTGAATATATTCAGGAAAAAACGCATACGCCCTTTTTGGCCAACCAAGCAAGCTTACAAAGGAAATCTGCACTACAATGAAGTCTCCCTTCCCCCCGGTCAAAAGGACCATCTGAAAAAAGTGTAAAATCCAGAAAGACAGGACAGGCCATGGAGAACTGGGAGCCTTGTTATGCTGATGGGCGGGATGTAAATTGCCAACAGACACTCGGGAGAAGTGTATGGTGTTTCCTGAAACATCTAAAAAACAAAGCAACAGAGCCTAGGGCACTTCCACTTATGGTCCTATAGCTTAGGGAAATTAAAATAAAAAAGACACAGCCACCCCAAACATTGGGACGCCTCTGTTTACAAGAACCTCGTTTACAGTACAAGTTCAACATCGCAGAAAGTGAAAAATGGATAAAGAAGTTGTGGTATTTACTTACAAAGCAATATCACTCAGCAATGAAATCTATGTCATCAGGCCCATAGCAGCACAATGAGTGGATTCAGGTATGATGATTCTAACTGAAATAAGTCACACAGAAAAAGAAACATCATAATAGATCAGTAATACACGGAATGTAAACTTGGCTACACAGGAACTGAATTACAGAACAGAACAGGGTCTCAAATTTAGAAAACCAACTTATGCTTGCTTAAGGGGAAAGGTGAGTTGGGGTGCTGCATAAAACCAGAGATTGAAATGAGCACAGATAAAGTTCCTTAAGCCAAATATGGAACAGACAAGAGCTACTCCTTGCTCAAAGAAATGGACTCAACACCGCATATTAAACGAATAAGAATGTACCTGACTAGTAAGTATCTTAAAACCTATGGATTGCTATGTCTCCGAAAGAGAATCAAGCATGTGTACAGGGGCATAAACACAGCAGTGATAGGATTGGAGAGGTTCGGTGAGCAAATGAAGACCCTTTGAAATCATATTGCATGGTACCCATTCCACGGGTTTCAACTACCCAGGTTTAAGGTATTCTTCCTTCAGCTAAAACATGCATGTGGAACCTAGAGTCTGATCAACCATGTGATCGGGAGACGTGTTCAAATATGTCTCAGTTTTCGTACCCTGGTACTCGGGTGCAACATTCCAGACGCTTTACTAACACCCTCCCGACTTGGAGAGTCAGTCCCTTTAACCTCCTGTTTGGCCCAGTTTGCAATTTCTGCGGAAGATGAACAGGAATAGCGAGAACCAATGAGAGACTAGCTGGAGGTGTCTGGACGGGCAAATTTAACTCTCATTTCCCACCAGGAAGAGGAATTAACCAAAGGCTCAGCGTGCCGTGCCGGAACCAGATTAGGGCCTGAAGCCATCCTGCGGTGTTGCGGCCAGCTCAAAAGAAAGCGAGTTGAAGAAAGGAGCTCAGGGGCACTGTAATTCACAAACCTGCAGAGTTATAAATGACAGCTATCGTCCAAAAATATACTGAAGTAAGGCTGCCAAGAGGACTTGAAAGCGGGGCAGAATTGCAGGAAACCGATTTCAGGAGGTAGACTGGAATTGCATTGAAAGCATAGGAAAAGAGGCAGAACGTCCACAATGATGCACTTGGCCAAAAAGGGCGTATGCATTTTTTCCTGAATATATTCAGGAAAAAACGCATATGCCCTTTTTGGCCAACCAAGCAAGCTTGCAAAGGAAATCTGCACTACAATGAAGTCTCCCTTCCCCCCGGTCAAAAGGGCCATCTGAAAAAAGTGTAAAATCCAGAAAGGCAGGACAGGCCATGGAGAACTGGGAGCCTTGTTATGCTGATGGGCGGGATGTAAATTGCCAACAGACACTCGGGAGAAGTGTATGGTGTTTCCTGAAACATCTAAAAAACAAAGCAACAGAGCCTAGGGCACTTCCACTTATGGTCCTATAGCTTAGGGAAATTAAAATCAAAAAGACACAGCCACCGCAAAGTTTGGGACGCCTCTGTTTACAAGAACCTCGTTTACAGTACAAGTTCAACATCGCAGAAAGTGAAAAATGGATAAAGAAGTTGTGGTATTTACTTACAAAGCAATATCACTCAGCAATGAAATCTATGTCATCAGGCCCTTAGCAGCACAATGAGTGGATTCAGGTATGATGATTCTAACTGAAATAAGTCACACCGAAAAAGAAACATCATAAGATATCAGTAATACACGGAATGTAAACTTGGCTACACAGGAACTGAATTACAGAACAGAACAGGGTCTCAAATTTAGAAAACCAACTTATGCTTGCTTAAGGGGAAAGGTGATTTGGGGTGCTGCATAAAACCAGAGATTGAAATGAGCACAGATAAAGTTCCTTAAGCCAAATATGGAATAGACAAGAGCTACTCCTTGCTCAACGAAATGGACTCAACACCGCATATTAAATGCCTAAGAATGTACCTGACTAGTAAGTATCTTAAAACCTATGGATTGCTATGTCTCCGAAAGAGAATCAAGCATGTGTACAGGGGCATAAACACAGCAGTGATAGGATTGGAGAGGTTCGGTGAGCAAATGAAGACCCTTTGAAGTCATATTGCATGGTACCCATTCCACGGGTTTCAACTACCCAGGTTTAAGGTATTCTTCCTTCAGCTAAAACATGCATGTGGAACCTAGAGTATGATCAACCATGTGATCGGGAGACGTGTTCAAATATGTCTCAGTTTTTGTACCCTGGTACTCGGGTGCAACATTCCAGACGCTTTACTAACACACTCCCGACTTGGAGAGTCAGTCCCTTTAACCTCCTGTTTGGCCCAGTTTGCAATTTCTGCGGAAGATGAACAGGAATAGCGAGAACCAATGAGAGACTAGCTGGAGGTGTCTGGACGGGCAAATTTAACTCTCATTTCCCACCAGGAAGACGAATTAACCAAAACCTCAGCGTGCCGTGCCGGAACCAGATTAGGGCCTGAAGCCATCCTGCGGTGTTGCGGCCAGCTCAAAAGAAAGCGAGTTGAAGAAAGGAGCTCAGGGGCACTGTAATTCACAAACCTGCAGAGTTATAAATGACAGCTATCGTCCAAAAATATACTGAAGTAAGGCTGCCAAGAGGACTTGAAAGCGGGGCAGAATTGCAGGAAACCGATTTCAGGAGGTAGACTGGAATTGCATTGAAAGCATAGGAAAAGAGGCAGAACGTCCACAATGATGCACTTGGCCAAAAAGGGCGTATGCGTTTTTTCCTGAATATATTCAGGAAAAAACGCATACGCCCTTTTTGGCCAACCAAGCAAGCTTACAAAGGAAATCTGCACTACAATGAAGTCTCCCTTCCCCCCGGTCAAAAGGACCATCTGAAAAAAGTGTAAAATCCAGAAAGACAGGACAGGCCATGGAGAACTGGGAGCCTTGTTATGCTGATGGGCGGGATGTAAATTGCCAACAGACACTCGGGAGAAGTGTATGGTGTTTCCTGAAACATCTAAAAAACAAAGCAACAGAGCCTAGGGCACTTCCACTTATGGTCCTATAGCTTAAGGAAATTAAAATCAAAAAGACACAGCCACCCCAAACATTGGGACGCCTCTGTTTACAAGAACCTCGTTTACAGTACAAGTTCAACATCGCAGAAAGTGAAAAATGGATAAAGAAGTTGTGGTATTTACTTACAAAGCAATATCACTCAGCAATGAAATCTATGTCATCAGGCCCTTAGCAGCACAATGAGTGGATTCAGGTATGATGATTCTAACTGAAATAAGTCACACAGAAAAAGAAACATCATAAGATATCAGTAATACACGGAATGTAAACTTGGCTACACAGGAACTGAATTACAGAACAGAACAGGGTCTCAAATTTAGAAAACCAACTTATGCTTGCTTAAGGGTAAAGGTGAGTTGGGGTGCTGCATAAAACCAGAGATTGAAATGAGCACAGATAAAGTTCCTTAAGCCAAATATGGAATAGACAAGAGCTACTCCTTGCTCAAAGAAATGGACTCAACACCGCATATTAAACGCCTAAGAATGTACCTGACTAGTAAGTATCTTAAAACCTATGGATTGCTATGTCTCCGAAAGAGAATCAAGCATGTGTACAGGGGCATAAACGCAGCAGTGATAGGATTGGAGAGGTTCGGTGAGCAAATGAAGACCCTTTGAAGTCATATTGCATGGTACCCATTCCACGGGTTTCAACTACCCAGGTTTAAGGTATTCTTCCTTCAGCTAAAACATGCATGTGGAACCTAGAGTATGATCAACCATGTGATCGGGAGACCTGTTCAAATATGTCTCAGTTTTCGTACCCTGGTACTCGGGTGCAACATTCCAGATGCTTTACTAACACCCTCCCGACTTGGAGAGTCAGTCCCTTTAACCTCCTGTTTGGCCCAGTTTGCAATTTCTGCGGAAGATGAACAGGAATAGCGAGAACCAATGAGAGACTAGCTGGAGGTGTCTGGACGGGCAAATTTAACTCTCATTTCCCACCAGGAAGAGGAATTAACCAAAGGCTCAGCGTGCCATGCCGGAACCAGATTAGGGCCTGAAGCCATCCTGCGGTGTTGCGGCCAGCTCAAAAGAAAGCGAGTTGAAGAAAGGAGCTCAGGGGCACTGTAATTCACAAACCTGCAGAGTTATAAATGACAGCTATCGTCCAAAAATATACTGAAGTAAGGCTGCCAAGAGGACTTGAAAGCGGGGCAGAATTGCAGGAAACCGATTTCAGGAGGTAGACTGGAATTGCATTGAAAGCATAGGAAAAGAGGCAGAACGTCCACAATGATGCACTTGGCCAAAAAGGGTGTATGCGTTTTTTCCTGAATATATTCAGGAAAAAACGCATACGCCCTTTTTGGCCAACCAAGCAAGCTTGCAAAGGAAATCTGCACTACAATGAAGTCTCACTTCCCCCCGGTCAAAAGGGCCATCTGACAAAAGTGTAAAATCCAGAAAGACAGGACAGGCCATGGAGAACTGGGAGCCTTGTTATGCTGATGGGTGGGATGTAAATTGCCAACAGACACTCGGGAGAAGTGTATGGTGTTTCCTGAAACATCTAAAAAACAAAGCAACAGAGCCTAGGGCACTTCCACTTATGGTCCTATAGCTTAGGGAAATTAAAATAAAAAAGACACAGCCACCCCAAACATTGGGACGCCTCTGTTTACAAGAACCTCGTTTACAGTACAAGTTCAACATCGCAGAAAGTGAAAAATGGATAAAGAAGTTGTGGTATTTACTTACAAAGCAATATCACTCAGCAATGAAATCTATGTCATCAGGCCCATAGCAGCACAATGAGTGGATTCAGGTATGATGATTCTAACTGAAATAAGTCACACAGAAAAAGAAACATCATAATAGATCAGTAATACACGGAATGTAAACTTGGCTACACAGGAACTGAATTACAGAACAGAACAGGGTCTCAAATTTAGAAAACCAACTTATGCTTGCTTAAGGGGAAAGGTGAGTTGGGGTGCTGCATAAAACCAGAGATTGAAATGAGCACAGATAAAGTTCCTTAAGCCAAATATGGAACAGACAAGAGCTACTCCTTGCTCAAAGAAATGGACTCAACACCGCATATTAAACGAATAAGAATGTACCTGACTAGTAAGTATCTTAAAACCTATGGATTGCTATGTCTCCGAAAGAGAATCAAGCATGTGTACAGGGGCATAAACACAGCAGTGATAGGATTGGAGAGGTTCGGTGAGCAAATGAAGACCCTTTGAAATCATATTGCATGGTACCCATTCCACGGGTTTCAACTACCCAGGTTTAAGGTATTCTTCCTTCAGCTAAAACATGCATGTGGAACCTAGAGTCTGATCAACCATGTGATCGGGAGACGTGTTCAAATATGTCTCAGTTTTCGTACCCTGGTACTCGGGTGCAACATTCCAGACGCTTTACTAACACCCTCCCGACTTGGAGAGTCAGTCCCTTTAACCTCCTGTTTGGCCCAGTTTGCAATTTCTGCGGAAGATGAACAGGAATAGCGAGAACCAATGAGAGACTAGCTGGAGGTGTCTGGACGGGCAAATTTAACTCTCATTTCCCACCAGGAAGAGGAATTAACCAAAGGCTCAGCGTGCCGTGCCGGAACCAGATTAGGGCCTGAAGCCATCCTGCGGTGTTGCGGCCAGCTCAAAAGAAAGCGAGTTGAAGAAAGGAGCTCAGGGGCACTGTAATTCACAAACCTGCAGAGTTATAAATGACAGCTATCGTCCAAAAATATACTGAAGTAAGGCTGCCAAGAGGACTTGAAAGCGGGGCAGAATTGCAGGAAACCGATTTCAGGAGGTAGACTGGAATTGCATTGAAAGCATAGGAAAAGAGGCAGAACGTCCACAATGATGCACTTGGCCAAAAAGGGCGTATGCATTTTTTCCTGAATATATTCAGGAAAAAACGCATATGCCCTTTTTGGCCAACCAAGCAAGCTTGCAAAGGAAATCTGCACTACAATGAAGTCTCCCTTCCCCCCGGTCAAAAGGGCCATCTGAAAAAAGTGTAAAATCCAGAAAGGCAGGACAGGCCATGGAGAACTGGGAGCCTTGTTATGCTGATGGGCGGGATGTAAATTGCCAACAGACACTCGGGAGAAGTGTATGGTGTTTCCTGAAACATCTAAAAAACAAAGCAACAGAGCCTAGGGCACTTCCACTTATGGTCCTATAGCTTAGGGAAATTAAAATCAAAAAGACACAGCCACCGCAAAGTTTGGGACGCCTCTGTTTACAAGAACCTCGTTTACAGTACAAGTTCAACATCGCAGAAAGTGAAAAATGGATAAAGAAGTTGTGGTATTTACTTACAAAGCAATATCACTCAGCAATGAAATCTATGTCATCAGGCCCTTAGCAGCACAATGAGTGGATTCAGGTATGATGATTCTAACTGAAATAAGTCACACCGAAAAAGAAACATCATAAGATATCAGTAATACACGGAATGTAAACTTGGCTACACAGGAACTGAATTACAGAACAGAACAGGGTCTCAAATTTAGAAAACCAACTTATGCTTGCTTAAGGGGAAAGGTGATTTGGGGTGCTGCATAAAACCAGAGATTGAAATGAGCACAGATAAAGTTCCTTAAGCCAAATATGGAATAGACAAGAGCTACTCCTTGCTCAACGAAATGGACTCAACACCGCATATTAAATGCCTAAGAATGTACCTGACTAGTAAGTATCTTAAAACCTATGGATTGCTATGTCTCCGAAAGAGAATCAAGCATGTGTACAGGGGCATAAACACAGCAGTGATAGGATTGGAGAGGTTCGGTGAGCAAATGAAGACCCTTTGAAGTCATATTGCATGGTACCCATTCCACGGGTTTCAACTACCCAGGTTTAAGGTATTCTTCCTTCAGCTAAAACATGCATGTGGAACCTAGAGTATGATCAACCATGTGATCGGGAGACGTGTTCAAATATGTCTCAGTTTTTGTACCCTGGTACTCGGGTGCAACATTCCAGACGCTTTACTAACACACTCCCGACTTGGAGAGTCAGTCCCTTTAACCTCCTGTTTGGCCCAGTTTGCAATTTCTGCGGAAGATGAACAGGAATAGCGAGAACCAATGAGAGACTAGCTGGAGGTGTCTGGACGGGCAAATTTAACTCTCATTTCCCACCAGGAAGACGAATTAACCAAAACCTCAGCGTGCCGTGCCGGAACCAGATTAGGGCCTGAAGCCATCCTGCGGTGTTGCGGCCAGCTCAAAAGAAAGCGAGTTGAAGAAAGGAGCTCAGGGGCACTGTAATTCACAAACCTGCAGAGTTATAAATGACAGCTATCGTCCAAAAATATACTGAAGTAAGGCTGCCAAGAGGACTTGAAAGCGGGGCAGAATTGCAGGAAACCGATTTCAGGAGGTAGACTGGAATTGCATTGAAAGCATAGGAAAAGAGGCAGAACGTCCACAATGATGCACTTGGCCAAAAAGGGCGTATGCGTTTTTTCCTGAATATATTCAGGAAAAAACGCATACGCCCTTTTTGGCCAACCAAGCAAGCTTACAAAGGAAATCTGCACTACAATGAAGTCTCCCTTCCCCCCGGTCAAAAGGACCATCTGAAAAAAGTGTAAAATCCAGAAAGACAGGACAGGCCATGGAGAACTGGGAGCCTTGTTATGCTGATGGGCGGGATGTAAATTGCCAACAGACACTCGGGAGAAGTGTATGGTGTTTCCTGAAACATCTAAAAAACAAAGCAACAGAGCCTAGGGCACTTCCACTTATGGTCCTATAGCTTAAGGAAATTAAAATCAAAAAGACACAGCCACCCCAAACATTGGGACGCCTCTGTTTACAAGAACCTCGTTTACAGTACAAGTTCAACATCGCAGAAAGTGAAAAATGGATAAAGAAGTTGTGGTATTTACTTACAAAGCAATATCACTCAGCAATGAAATCTATGTCATCAGGCCCTTAGCAGCACAATGAGTGGATTCAGGTATGATGATTCTAACTGAAATAAGTCACACAGAAAAAGAAACATCATAAGATATCAGTAATACACGGAATGTAAACTTGGCTACACAGGAACTGAATTACAGAACAGAACAGGGTCTCAAATTTAGAAAACCAACTTATGCTTGCTTAAGGGTAAAGGTGAGTTGGGGTGCTGCATAAAACCAGAGATTGAAATGAGCACAGATAAAGTTCCTTAAGCCAAATATGGAATAGACAAGAGCTACTCCTTGCTCAAAGAAATGGACTCAACACCGCATATTAAACGCCTAAGAATGTACCTGACTAGTAAGTATCTTAAAACCTATGGATTGCTATGTCTCCGAAAGAGAATCAAGCATGTGTACAGGGGCATAAACGCAGCAGTGATAGGATTGGAGAGGTTCGGTGAGCAAATGAAGACCCTTTGAAGTCATATTGCATGGTACCCATTCCACGGGTTTCAACTACCCAGGTTTAAGGTATTCTTCCTTCAGCTAAAACATGCATGTGGAACCTAGAGTATGATCAACCATGTGATCGGGAGACGTGTTCAAATATGTCTCAGTTTTCGTACCCTGGTACTCGGGTGCAACATTCCAGACGCTTTACTAACACCCTCCCGACTTGGAGAGTCAGTCCCTTTAACCTCCTGTTTGGCCCAGTTTGCAATTTCTGCGGAAGATGAACAGGAATAGCGAGAACCAATGAGAGACTAGCTGGAGGTGTCTGGACGGGCAAATTTAACTCTCATTTCCCACCAGGAAGAGGAATTAACCAAAGGCTCAGCGTGCCATGCCGGAACCAGATTAGGGCCTGAAGCCATCCTGCGGTGTTGCGGCCAGCTCAAAAGAAAGCGAGTTGAAGAAAGGAGCTCAGGGGCACTGTAATTCACAAACCTGCAGAGTTATAAATGACAGCTATCGTCCAAAAATATACTGAAGTAAGGCTGCCAAGAGGACTTGAAAGCGGGGCAGAATTGCAGGAACCTGATTTCAGGAGGTAGACTGGAATTGCATTGAAAGCATAGGAAAAGAGGCAGAACGTCCACAATGATGCACTTGGCCAAAAAGGCATATGCGTTTTTTCCTGAATATATTCAGGAAAAAACGCATACGCCCATTTTGGCCAACCAAGCAAGCTTGCAAAGGAAATCTGCACTACAATGAAGTCTCCCTTCGCCCCGGTCAAAAGGGCCATCTGAAAAAAGTGTAAAATCCAGAAAGGCAGGACAGGCCATGGAGAACTGGGAGCCTTGTTATGCTGATGGGCGGGATGTAAATTGCCAACAGACACTCGGGAGAAGTGTATGGTGTTTCCTGAAACATCTAAAAAACAAAGCAACAGAGCCTAGGGCACTTCCACTTATGGTCCTATAGCTTAGGGAAATTAAAATCAAAAAGACACAGCCACCCCAAAGTTTGGGACGCCTCTGTTTACAAGAACCTCGTTTACAGTACAAGTTCAACATCGCAGAAAGTGAAAAATGGATAAAGAAGTTGTGGTATTTACTTACAAAGCAATATCACTCAGCAATGAAATCTATGTCATCAGGCCCTTAGCAGCACAATGAGTGGATTCAGGTATGATGATTCTAACTGAAATAAGTCACACAGAAAAAGAAACATCATAAGATATCAGTAATACACGGAATGTAAACTTGGCTACACAGGAACTGAATTACAGAACAGAACAGGGTCTCAAATTTAGAAAACCAACTTATGCTTGCTTAAGGGTAAAGGTGAGTTGGGGTGCTGCATAAAACCAGAGATTGAAATGAGCACAGATAAAGTTCCTTAAGCCAAATATGGAATAGACAAGAGCTACTCCTTGCTCAACGAAATGGACTCAACACCGCATATTAAATGCCTAAGAATGTACCTGACTAGTAAGTATCTTAAAACCTATGGATTGCTATGTCTCTGAAAGAGAATCAAGCATGTGTACAGGGGCATAAACACAGCAGTGATAGGATTGGAGAGGTTCGGTGAGCAAATGAAGACCCTTTGAAGTCATATTGCATGGTACCCATTCCACGGGTTTCAACTACCCAGGTTTAAGGTATTCTTCCTTCAGCTAAAACATGCATGTGGAACCTAGAGTATGATCAACCATGTGATCGGGAGACGTGTTCAAATATGTCTCAGTTTTCGTACCCTGGTACTCGGGTGCAACATTCCAGACGCTTTACTAACACCCTCCCGACTTGGAGAGTCCGTCCCTTTAACCTCCTGTTTGGCCCAGTTTGCAATTTCTGCGGAAGATGAACAGGAATAGCGAGAACCAATGAGAGACTAGCTGGAGGTGTCTGGATGGGCAAATTTAACTCTCATTTCCCACCAGGAAGAGGAATTAACCAAAGGCTCAGCGTGCCGTGCCGGAACCAGATTAGGGCCTGAAGCCATCCTGCGGTGTTGCGGCCAGCTCAAAAGAAAGCGAGTTGAAGAAAGGAGCTCAGGGGCACTGTAATTCACAAACCTGCAGAGTTATAAATGACAGCTATCGTCCAAAAATATACTGAAGTAAGGCTGCCAAGAGGACTTGAAAGCGGGGCAGAATTGCAGGAAACCGATTTCAGGAGGTAGACTGGAATTGCATTGAAAGCATAGGAAAAGAGGCAGAACGTCCACAATGATGCACTTGGCCAAAAAGGGCGTATGCATTTTTTCCTGAATATATTCAGGAAAAAACGCATACGCCCTTTTTGGCCAACCAAGCAAGCTTGCAAAGGAAATCTGCACTACAATGAAGTCTCCCTTCCCCCCGGTCAAAAGGGCCATCTGAAAAAAGTGTAAAATCCAGAAAGGCAGGACAGGCCATGGAGAACTGGGAGCCTTGTTATGCTGATGGGCGGGATGTAAATTGCCAACAGACACTCGGGAGAAGTGTATGGTGTTTCCTGAAACATCTAAAAAACAAAGCAACAGAGCCTAGGGCACTTCCACTTATGGTCCTATAGCTTAGGGAAATTAAAATCAAAAAGACACAGCCACCCCAAAGTTTGGGACGCCTCTGTTTACAAGAACCTCGTTTACAGTACAAGTTCAACATCGCAGAAAGTGAAAAATGGATAAAGAAGTTGTGGTATTTACTTACAAAGCAATATCACTCAGCAATGAAATCTATGTCATCAGGCCCTTAGCAGCACAATGAGTGGATTCAGGTATGATGATTCTAACTGAAATAAGTCACACAGAAAAAGAAACATCATAAGATATCAGTAATACACGGAATGTAAACTTGGCTACACAGGAACTGAATTACAGAACAGAACAGGGTCTCAAATTTAGAAAACCAACTTATGCTTGCTTAAGGGTAAAGGTGAGTTGGGGTGCTGCATAAAACCAGAGATTGAAATGAGCACAGATAAAGTTTCTTAAGCCAAATATGGAATAGACAAGAGCTACTCCTTGCTCAACGAAATGGACTCAACACCGCATATTAAATGCCTAAGAATGTACCTGACTAGTAAGTATCTTAAAACCTATGGATTGCTATGTCTCCGAAAGAGAATCAAGCATGTGTACAGGGGCATAAACACAGCAGTGATACGATTGGAGAGGTTCGGTGAGCAAATGAAGACCCTTTGAAGTCATATTGCATGGTACCCATTCCACGGGATTCAACTACCCAGGTTTAAGGTATTCTTCCTTCAGCTAAAACATGCATGTGGAACCTAGAGTATGATCAACCATGTGATCGGGAGACGTGTTCAAATATGTCTCAGTTTTTGTACCCTGGTACTCGGGTGCAACATTCCAGACGCTTTACTAACACACTCCCGACTTGGAGAGTCAGTCCCTTTAACCTCCTGTTTGGCCCAGTTTGCAATTTCTGCGGAAGATGAACAGGAATAGCGAGAACCAATGAGAGACTAGCTGGAGGTGTCTGGATGGGCAAATTTAACTCTCATTTCCCACCAGGAAGACGAATTAACCAAAACCTCAGCGTGCCGTGCCGGAACCAGATTAGGGCCTGAAGCCATCCTGCGGTGTTGCGGCCAGCTCAAAAGAAAGCGAGTTGAAGAAAGGAGCTCAGGGGCACTGTAATTCACAAACCTGCAGAGTTATAAATGACAGCTATCGTCCAAAAATATACTGAAGTAAGGCTGCCAAGAGGACTTGAAAGCGGGGCAGAATTGCAGGAAACCGATTTCAGGAGGTAGACTGGAATTGCATTGAAAGCATAGGAAAAGAGGCAGAACGTCCACAATGATGCACTTGGCCAAAAAGGGTGTATGCGTTTTTTCCTGAATATATTCAGGAAAAAACGCATACGCCCTTTTTGGCCAACCAAGCAAGCTTGCAAAGGAAATCTGCACTACAATGAAGTCTCACTTCCCCCCGGTCAAAAGGGCCATCTGACAAAAGTGTAAAATCCAGAAAGACAGGACAGGCCATGGAGAACTGGGAGCCTTGTTATGCTGATGGGTGGGATGTAAATTGCCAACAGACACTCGGGAGAAGTGTATGGTGTTTCCTGAAACATCTAAAAAACAAAGCAACAGAGCCTAGGGCACTTCCACTTATGGTCCTATAGCTTAGGGAAATTAAAATAAAAAAGACACAGCCACCCCAAACATTGGGACGCCTCTGTTTACAAGAACCTCGTTTACAGTACAAGTTCAACATCGCAGAAAGTGAAAAATGGATAAAGAAGTTGTGGTATTTACTTACAAAGCAATATCACTCAGCAATGAAATCTATGTCATCAGGCCCATAGCAGCACAATGAGTGGATTCAGGTATGATGATTCTAACTGAAATAAGTCACACAGAAAAAGAAACATCATAATAGATCAGTAATACACGGAATGTAAACTTGGCTACACAGGAACTGAATTACAGAACAGAACAGGGTCTCAAATTTAGAAAACCAACTTATGCTTGCTTAAGGGGAAAGGTGAGTTGGGGTGCTGCATAAAACCAGAGATTGAAATGAGCACAGATAAAGTTCCTTAAGCCAAATATGGAACAGACAAGAGCTACTCCTTGCTCAAAGAAATGGACTCAACACCGCATATTAAACGAATAAGAATGTACCTGACTAGTAAGTATCTTAAAACCTATGGATTGCTATGTCTCCGAAAGAGAATCAAGCATGTGTACAGGGGCATAAACACAGCAGTGATAGGATTGGAGAGGTTCGGTGAGCAAATGAAGACCCTTTGAAATCATATTGCATGGTACCCATTCCACGGGTTTCAACTACCCAGGTTTAAGGTATTCTTCCTTCAGCTAAAACATGCATGTGGAACCTAGAGTCTGATCAACCATGTGATCGGGAGACGTGTTCAAATATGTCTCAGTTTTCGTACCCTGGTACTCGGGTGCAACATTCCAGACGCTTTACTAACACCCTCCCGACTTGGAGAGTCAGTCCCTTTAACCTCCTGTTTGGCCCAGTTTGCAATTTCTGCGGAAGATGAACAGGAATAGCGAGAACCAATGAGAGACTAGCTGGAGGTGTCTGGACGGGCAAATTTAACTCTCATTTCCCACCAGGAAGAGGAATTAACCAAAGGCTCAGCGTGCCGTGCCGGAACCAGATTAGGGCCTGAAGCCATCCTGCGGTGTTGCGGCCAGCTCAAAAGAAAGCGAGTTGAAGAAAGGAGCTCAGGGGCACTGTAATTCACAAACCTGCAGAGTTATAAATGACAGCTATCGTCCAAAAATATACTGAAGTAAGGCTGCCAAGAGGACTTGAAAGCGGGGCAGAATTGCAGGAAACCGATTTCAGGAGGTAGACTGGAATTGCATTGAAAGCATAGGAAAAGAGGCAGAACGTCCACAATGATGCACTTGGCCAAAAAGGGCGTATGCATTTTTTCCTGAATATATTCAGGAAAAAACGCATATGCCCTTTTTGGCCAACCAAGCAAGCTTGCAAAGGAAATCTGCACTACAATGAAGTCTCCCTTCCCCCCGGTCAAAAGGGCCATCTGAAAAAAGTGTAAAATCCAGAAAGGCAGGACAGGCCATGGAGAACTGGGAGCCTTGTTATGCTGATGGGCGGGATGTAAATTGCCAACAGACACTCGGGAGAAGTGTATGGTGTTTCCTGAAACATCTAAAAAACAAAGCAACAGAGCCTAGGGCACTTCCACTTATGGTCCTATAGCTTAGGGAAATTAAAATCAAAAAGACACAGCCACCGCAAAGTTTGGGATGCCTCTGTTTACAAGAACCTCGTTTACAGTACAAGTTCAACATCGCAGAAAGTGAAAAATGGATAAAGAAGTTGTGGTATTTACTTACAAAGCAATATCACTCAGCAATGAAATCTATGTCATCAGGCCCTTAGCAGCACAATGAGTGGATTCAGGTATGATGATTCTAACTGAAATAAGTCACACCGAAAAAGAAACATCATAAGATATCAGTAATACACGGAATGTAAACTTGGCTACACAGGAACTGAATTACAGAACAGAACAGGGTCTCAAATTTAGAAAACCAACTTATGCTTGCTTAAGGGGAAAGGTGATTTGGGGTGCTGCATAAAACCAGAGATTGAAATGAGCACAGATAAAGTTCCTTAAGCCAAATATGGAATAGACAAGAGCTACTCCTTGCTCAACGAAATGGACTCAACACCGCATATTAAATGCCTAAGAATGTACCTGACTAGTAAGTATCTTAAAACCTATGGATTGCTATGTCTCCGAAAGAGAATCAAGCATGTGTACAGGGGCATAAACACAGCAGTGATAGGATTGGAGAGGTTCGGTGAGCAAATGAAGACCCTTTGAAGTCATATTGCATGGTACCCATTCCACGGGTTTCAACTACCCAGGTTTAAGGTATTCTTCCTTCAGCTAAAACATGCATGTGGAACCTAGAGTATGATCAACCATGTGATCGGGAGACGTGTTCAAATATGTCTCAGTTTTTGTACCCTGGTACTCGGGTGCAACATTCCAGACGCTTTACTAACACACTCCCGACTTGGAGAGTCAGTCCCTTTAACCTCCTGTTTGGCCCAGTTTGCAATTTCTGCGGAAGATGAACAGGAATAGCGAGAACCAATGAGAGACTAGCTGGAGGTGTCTGGACGGGCAAATTTAACTCTCATTTCCCACCAGGAAGACGAATTAACCAAAACCTCAGCGTGCCGTGCCGGAACCAGATTAGGGCCTGAAGCCATCCTGCGGTGTTGCGGCCAGCTCAAAAGAAAGCGAGTTGAAGAAAGGAGCTCAGGGGCACTGTAATTCACAAACCTGCAGAGTTATAAATGACAGCTATCGTCCAAAAATATACTGAAGTAAGGCTGCCAAGAGGACTTGAAAGCGGGGCAGAATTGCAGGAAACCGATTTCAGGAGGTAGACTGGAATTGCATTGAAAGCATAGGAAAAGAGGCAGAACGTCCACAATGATGCACTTGGCCAAAAAGGGCGTATGCGTTTTTTCCTGAATATATTCAGGAAAAAACGCATACGCCCTTTTTGGCCAACCAAGCAAGCTTACAAAGGAAATCTGCACTACAATGAAGTCTCCCTTCCCCCCGGTCAAAAGGACCATCTGAAAAAAGTGTAAAATCCAGAAAGACAGGACAGGCCATGGAGAACTGGGAGCCTTGTTATGCTGATGGGCGGGATGTAAATTGCCAACAGACACTCGGGAGAAGTGTATGGTGTTTCCTGAAACATCTAAAAAACAAAGCAACAGAGCCTAGGGCACTTCCACTTATGGTCCTATAGCTTAAGGAAATTAAAATCAAAAAGACACAGCCACCCCAAACATTGGGACGCCTCTGTTTACAAGAACCTCGTTTACAGTACAAGTTCAACATCGCAGAAAGTGAAAAATGGATAAAGAAGTTGTGGTATTTACTTACAAAGCAATATCACTCAGCAATGAAATCTATGTCATCAGGCCCTTAGCAGCACAATGAGTGGATTCAGGTATGATGATTCTAACTGAAATAAGTCACACAGAAAAAGAAACATCATAAGATATCAGTAATACACGGAATGTAAACTTGGCTACACAGGAACTGAATTACAGAACAGAACAGGGTCTCAAATTTAGAAAACCAACTTATGCTTGCTTAAGGGTAAAGGTGAGTTGGGGTGCTGCATAAAACCAGAGATTGAAATGAGCACAGATAAAGTTCCTTAAGCCAAATATGGAATAGACAAGAGCTACTCCTTGCTCAAAGAAATGGACTCAACACCGCATATTAAACGCCTAAGAATGTACCTGACTAGTAAGTATCTTAAAACCTATGGATTGCTATGTCTCCGAAAGAGAATCAAGCATGTGTACAGGGGCATAAACGCAGCAGTGATAGGATTGGAGAGGTTCGGTGAGCAAATGAAGACCCTTTGAAGTCATATTGCATGGTACCCATTCCACGGGTTTCAACTACCCAGGTTTAAGGTATTCTTCCTTCAGCTAAAACATGCATGTGGAACCTAGAGTATGATCAACCATGTGATCGGGAGACCTGTTCAAATATGTCTCAGTTTTCGTACCCTGGTACTCGGGTGCAACATTCCAGACGCTTTACTAACACCCTCCCGACTTGGAGAGTCAGTCCCTTTAACCTCCTGTTTGGCCCAGTTTGCAATTTCTGCGGAAGATGAACAGGAATAGCGAGAACCAATGAGAGACTAGCTGGAGGTGTCTGGACGGGCAAATTTAACTCTCATTTCCCACCAGGAAGAGGAATTAACCAAAGGCTCAGCGTGCCATGCCGGAACCAGATTAGGGCCTGAAGCCATCCTGCGGTGTTGCGGCCAGCTCAAAAGAAAGCGAGTTGAAGAAAGGAGCTCAGGGGCACTGTAATTCACAAACCTGCAGAGTTATAAATGACAGCTATCGTCCAAAAATATACTGAAGTAAGGCTGCCAAGAGGACTTGAAAGCGGGGCAGAATTGCAGGAAACCGATTTCAGGAGGTAGACTGGAATTGCATTGAAAGCATAGGAAAAGAGGCAGAACGTCCACAATGATGCACTTGGCCAAAAAGGGTGTATGCGTTTTTTCCTGAATATATTCAGGAAAAAACGCATACGCCCTTTTTGGCCAACCAAGCAAGCTTGCAAAGGAAATCTGCACTACAATGAAGTCTCACTTCCCCCCGGTCAAAAGGGCCATCTGACAAAAGTGTAAAATCCAGAAAGACAGGACAGGCCATGGAGAACTGGGAGCCTTGTTATGCTGATGGGTGGGATGTAAATTGCCAACAGACACTCGGGAGAAGTGTATGGTGTTTCCTGAAACATCTAAAAAACAAAGCAACAGAGCCTAGGGCACTTCCACTTATGGTCCTATAGCTTAGGGAAATTAAAATAAAAAAGACACAGCCACCCCAAACATTGGGACGCCTCTGTTTACAAGAACCTCGTTTACAGTACAAGTTCAACATCGCAGAAAGTGAAAAATGGATAAAGAAGTTGTGGTATTTACTTACAAAGCAATATCACTCAGCAATGAAATCTATGTCATCAGGCCCATAGCAGCACAATGAGTGGATTCAGGTATGATGATTCTAACTGAAATAAGTCACACAGAAAAAGAAACATCATAATAGATCAGTAATACACGGAATGTAAACTTGGCTACACAGGAACTGAATTACAGAACAGAACAGGGTCTCAAATTTAGAAAACCAACTTATGCTTGCTTAAGGGGAAAGGTGAGTTGGGGTGCTGCATAAAACCAGAGATTGAAATGAGCACAGATAAAGTTCCTTAAGCCAAATATGGAACAGACAAGAGCTACTCCTTGCTCAAAGAAATGGACTCAACACCGCATATTAAACGAATAAGAATGTACCTGACTAGTAAGTATCTTAAAACCTATGGATTGCTATGTCTCCGAAAGAGAATCAAGCATGTGTACAGGGGCATAAACACAGCAGTGATAGGATTGGAGAGGTTCGGTGAGCAAATGAAGACCCTTTGAAATCATATTGCATGGTACCCATTCCACGGGTTTCAACTACCCAGGTTTAAGGTATTCTTCCTTCAGCTAAAACATGCATGTGGAACCTAGAGTCTGATCAACCATGTGATCGGGAGACGTGTTCAAATATGTCTCAGTTTTCGTACCCTGGTACTCGGGTGCAACATTCCAGACGCTTTACTAACACCCTCCCGACTTGGAGAGTCAGTCCCTTTAACCTCCTGTTTGGCCCAGTTTGCAATTTCTGCGGAAGATGAACAGGAATAGCGAGAACCAATGAGAGACTAGCTGGAGGTGTCTGGACGGGCAAATTTAACTCTCATTTCCCACCAGGAAGAGGAATTAACCAAAGGCTCAGCGTGCCGTGCCGGAACCAGATTAGGGCCTGAAGCCATCCTGCGGTGTTGCGGCCAGCTCAAAAGAAAGCGAGTTGAAGAAAGGAGCTCAGGGGCACTGTAATTCACAAACCTGCAGAGTTATAAATGACAGCTATCGTCCAAAAATATACTGAAGTAAGGCTGCCAAGAGGACTTGAAAGCGGGGCAGAATTGCAGGAAACCGATTTCAGGAGGTAGACTGGAATTGCATTGAAAGCATAGGAAAAGAGGCAGAACGTCCACAATGATGCACTTGGCCAAAAAGGGCGTATGCATTTTTTCCTGAATATATTCAGGAAAAAACGCATACGCCCTTTTTGGCCAACCAAGCAAGCTTGCAAAGGAAATCTGCACTACAATGAAGTCTCCCTTCCCCCCGGTCAAAAGGGCCATCTGAAAAAAGTGTAAAATCCAGAAAGGCAGGACAGGCCATGGAGAACTGGGAGCCTTGTTATGCTGATGGGCGGGATGTAAATTGCCAAAAGACACTCGGGAGAAGTGTATGGTGTTTCCTGAAACATCTAAAACACAAAGCAACAGAGCCTAGGGCACTTCCACTTATGGTCCTATAGCTTAGGGAAATTAAAATCAAAAAGACACAGCCACCCCAAAGTTTGGGACGCCTCTGTTTATAAGAACCTCGTTTACAGTACAAGTTCAACATCGCAGAAAGTGAAAAATGGATAAAGAAGTTGTGGTATTTACTTACAAAGCAATATCACTCAGCAATGAAATCTATGTCATCAGGCCCTTAGCAGCACAATGAGTGGATTCAGGTATGATGATTCTAACTGAAATAAGTCACACAGAAAAAGAAACATCATAAGATATCAGTAATACACGGAATGTAAACTTGGCTACACAGGAACTGTATTACAGAACAGAACAGGGTCTCAAATTTAGAAAACCAACTTATGCTTGCTTAAGGGTAAAGGTGAGTTGGGGTGCTGCATAAAACCAGAGATTGAAATGAGCACAGATAAAGTTCCTTAAGCCAAATATGGAATAGACAAGAGCTACTCCTTGCTCAATGAAATGGACTCAACACCGCATATTAAACGCCTAAGAATGTACCTGACTAGTAAGTATCTTAAAACCTATGGATTGCTATGTCTTCAGAAGAGAATCAAGCATGTGTACAGGGGCATAAACGCAGCAGTGATATGATTGGAGAGGTTCGGTGAGCAAATGAAGACCGTTTGAAGTCATATTGCATGGTACCCATTCCACGGGTTTCAACTACCCAGGTTTAAGGTATTCTTCCTTCAGGTAAAACATGCATGTGGAACCTAGAGTATGATCAACCATGTGATCGGGAGACGTGTTCAAATATGTCTCAGTTTTCGTACCCTGGTACTCGGGTGCAACATTCCAGATGCTTTACTAACACACTCCCGACTTGGAGAGTCAGTCCCTTTAACCTCCTGTTTGGCCCAGTTTGCAATTTCTGCGGAAGATGAACAGGAATAGCGAGAACCAATGAGAGACTAGCTGGAGGTGTCTGGACGGGCAAATTTAACTCTCATTTCCCACGAGGAAGAGGAATTAACCAAAGGCTCAGCGTGCCGTGCCGGAACCAGATTAGGGCCTGAAGCCATCCTGCGGTGTTGCGGCCAGCTCAAAAGAAAGCGAGTTGAAGAAAGGAGCTCAGGGGCACTGTAATTCACAAACCTGCAGAGTTATAAATGACAGCTATCCTCCAAAAATATACTGAAGTAAGGCTGCCAAGAGGACTTGAAAGCGGGGCAGAATTGCAGGAAACCGATTTCAGGAGGTAGACTGGAATTGCATTGAAAGCATAGGAAAAGAGGCAGAACGTCCACAATGATGCACTTGGCCAAAAAGGGCATATGCGTTTTTTCCTGAATATATTCAGGAAAAAACGCATATGCCCTTTTTGGCCAACCAAGCAAGCTTGCAAAGGAAATCTGCACTACAATGAAGTCTCACTTCCCCCCGGTCAAAAGGGCCATCTGAAAAAAGTGTAAAATCCAGAAAGGCAGGACAGGCCATGGAGAACTGGGAGCCTTGTTATGCTGATGGGCGGGATGTAAATTGCCAACAGACACTCGGGAGAAGTGTATGGTGTTTCCTGAAACATCTAAAACACAAAGCAACAGAGCCTAGGGCACTTCCACTTATGGTCCTATAGCTTAGGGAAATTAAAATCAAAAAGACACAGCCACCCCAAAGTTTGGGACGCCTCTGTTTACAAGAACCTCATTTACAGTACAAGTTCAACATCGCAGAAAGTGAAAAATGGATAAAGAAGTTGTGGTATTTACTTACAAAGCAATATCACTCAGCAATGAAATCTATGTCATCAGGCCCTTAGCAGCACAATGAGTGGATTCAGGTATGATGATTCTAACTGAAATAAGTCACACAGAAAAAGAAACATCATAAGATATCAGTAATACACGGAATGTAAACTTGGCTACACAGGAACTGAATTACAGAACAGAACAGGGTCTCAAATTTAGAAAACCAACTTATGCTTGCTTAAGGGGAAAGGTGAGTTGGGGTGCTGCATAAAACCAGAGATTGAAATGAGCACAGATAAAGTTCCTTAAGCCAAATATGGAATAGACAAGAGCTACTCCTTGCTCAACGAAATGGACTCAACACCGCATATTAAACGCCTAAGAATGTACCTGACTAGTAAGTATCTTAAAACCTATGGATTGCTATGTCTCCGAAAGAGAATCAAGCATGTGTACAGGGGCATAAACGCAGCAGTGATAGGATTGGAGAGGTTCGGTGAGCAAATGAAGACCCTTTGAAGTCATATTGCATGGTACCCATTCCACGGGTTTCAACTACCCAGGTTTAAGGTATTCTTCCTTCAGCTAAAACATGCATGTGGAACCTAGAGTATGATCAACCATGTGATCGGGAGACGTGTTCAAATATGTCTCAGTTTTCATACCCTGGTACTCGGGTGCAACATTCCAGACGCTTTACTAACACCCTCCCGACTTGGAGAGTCAGTCCCTTTAACCTCCTGTTTGGCCCAGTTTGCAATTTCTGCGGAAGATGAACAGGAATAGCGAGAACCAATGAGAGACTAGCTGGAGGTGTCTGGACGGGCAAATTTAACTCTCATTTCCCACCAGGAAGAGGAATTAACCAAAGGCTCAGCGTGCCGTGCCGGAACCAGATTAGGGCCTGAAGCCATCCTGCGGTGTTGCGGCCAGCTCAAAAGAAAGCGAGTTGAAGAAAGGAGCTCAGGGGCACTGTAATTCACAAACCTGCAGAGTTATAAATGACAGCTATCGTCCAAAAATATACTGAAGTAAGGCTGCCAAGAGGACTTGAAAGCGGGGCAGAATTGCAGGAAACCGATTTCAGGAGGTAGACTGGAATTGCATTGAAAGCATAGGAAAAGAGGCAGAACGTCCACAATGATGCACTTGGCCAAAAAGTGTGTATGCGTTTTTTCCTGAATATATTCAGGAAAAAACGCATACACCCTTTTTGGCCAACCAAGCAAGCTTGCAAAGGAAATCTGCACTACAATGAAGACTTACTTCCCCCCGGTCAAAAGGGCCATCTGAAAAAAGTGTAAAATCCAGAAAGGCAGGACAGGCCATGGAGAACTGGGAGCCTTGTTATGCTGATGGGCGGGATGTAAATTTCCAACAGCCACTTGGGAGAAGTGTATGTTGTTTCCTGAAACATCTAAAAACCAAACAACAGAGCCTAGGGCACTTCCACTTATGGTCCTATAGCTTAGGGAAATTAAAATCAAAGAGACACAGCCACCCCAAAGTTTGGGACGGCTCTGTTTACAAGAACCTCGTTTACGGTACAAGTTCAATATCGCAGAAAGTCAAAAATGGATAAAGAAGTTGTGGTACTTACGTACAATGCAGCATCACTCAGCAATGAAATCTATGTCATCAGGCCCGTAGCAGCATAATGAGTGGATTCAGGTACGATGATTCTAACTGAAATAAGTCACACAGAAAAAGAAACATCATAAGATATCACTAATACACGGAATGTAAACTTGGCTACACAGGAACTGAATTCCAAAACAGAACAGGGTCTCAAATTTAGAAAACCAACTTATGCTTGCTTAAGGGTAAAGGTGAGTTGGGGTGCTGCATAAAACCAGACATTGAAATGAGCACAGATAAAATTCCTTAAGCCAAATATGGAATAGACAAGAGCTACTCCTTGCTCAACGAAATGGACTCAACACCCCATATTAAACACCTAAGAATGCACCTGACTAGTAAGTATCTTAAAACCTATGGATTGCTATGTCTCCAAAAGAGAATCAAGCGTGTGTACAGGGGCATAAAAGCAGCAGTGATAGGATTGGAGAGGTTCGGTGAGCAAATGAAGACCCTTTGAAGTCATATTGCATGGTACCCATTACACGGGTCTCAACTCTCCAGGTTTAAGGAATTCTTCCTTCAGCTAAAACATGCATGAGGAACCCAGAGTATGATCAACCGTGTGAACGGGAGACGTGTTCAAATATGTCTCAGTTTTCGTACCCTGGTACTCGGGTGCAACATTCCAGATGCTTTACTAACACTCTCCCCACTTGGAGAGTCAGCGCCTTTAACCTCCTGTTTGGCCCAGTTTGCAATTTCTGCGGAAGATGAACAGGAATAGCGAGAACCAATGAGAGACTAGCTGGAGGTGTCTGGACGGGCAAATTTAACTCTCATTTCCCACAAGGAAGAGGAAATAACCAAAGGCTCAGTGTGCCGTGCCGGAACCAGATTAGGGCCTGAAGCCATCCTGCGGTGTTGCGGCCAGCTCAAAAGAAAGCGAGTTGAAGAAAGGAGCTCAGGGGCACTGTAATTCACAAACCTGCAGAGTTATAAATGACAGCTATCGTCCAAAAATATACTGAAGTAAGGCTGCCAAGAGGACTTGAAAGTGGGGCAGAATTGCAGGAAACCGATTTCAAGAGGTAGACTGGAATTGCATTGAAAGCATAGGAAAAGAGGCAGAACGTCCACAATGATGCACTTGGCCAAAAAGGGCGTATGCGTTTTTTCCTGAATATATTCAGGAAAAAACGCATACGCCCTTTTTGGCCAACCAAGCAAGCTTGCAAAGGAAATCTGCACTACAATGAAGTCTCACTTCCCCCCGGTCAAAAGGGCCATCTGAAAAAAGTGTAAAATCCAGAAAGGCAGGACAGGCCATGGAGAACTGGGAGCCTTGTTATGCTGATGGGCGGGATGTAAATTGCCAACAGACACTCGGGAGAAGTGTATGGTGTTTCCTGAAACATCTAAAAAACAAAGCAACAGAGCCTAGGGCACTTCCACTTATGGTCCTATAGCTTAGGGAAATTAAAATCAAAAAGACACAGCCACCCCAAAGTTTGGGACGCCTCTGTTTACAAGAACCTCGTTTACAGTACAAGTTCAACATCGCAGAAAGTGAAAAATGGATAAAGAAGTTGTGGTATTTACTTACAAAGCAATATCCCTCAGCAATGAAATCTATGTCATCAGGCCCTTAGCAGCACAATGAGTGGATTCAGGTATGATGATTCTAACTGAAATAAGTCACACAGAAAAAGAAACATCATAAGATATAAGTAATACACAGAATGTAAACTTGGCTACACAGGAACTGAATTACAGAACAGAACAGGGTCTCAAATTTAGAAAACCAACTTATGCTTGCTTAAGGGTAAAGGTGAGTTGGGGTGCTGCATAAAACCAGACATTGAAATGAGCACAGATAAAGTTCCTTAAGCCAAATATGGAATAGAAAACAGCTACTCCTTGCTCAACGAAATGGACTCAACACCGCATATTAAACGCCTAAGAATGTACCTGACTAGTAAGTATCTTAAAACCTATGGATTGCTATGTCTCCGAAAGAGAATCAAGCATGAGTACAGGGGCATAAACACAGCAGTGATAGGATTGGAGAGGTTCGGTGAGCAAATGAAGACCCTTTGAAGTCATATTGCATGGTACCCATTCCATGGGTCTCAAGTACCCAGGTTTAAGGTATTCTTCCTTCAGCTAAAACATGCATGTGGAACATAGAGTATGATCAACCATGTGATCAGGAGATGTGTTCAAATATGTCTCAGTTTTCGTACCCTGGTACTCGGGTTCAACATTCCAGACGCTTTACTAAAACTCTCCCGACTTGGAGAGTCAGCTCCTTTAACCTCCTGTTTGGCCCAGTTTGCAATTTCTGCGGAAGATGAACAGGAATAGCGAGAACCAATGAGAGACGAGCTGGTGGTGTCCGGACGGGCAAATTTAACTCTCATTTCCCACCAGGAAGAGGAATTAACCAAAGGTTCAGCGTGCCGTGCCGGACCAAGATTAGGGCCTGAAGACATCCTGTGGTGTTGCGGCCAGCTCACAAGAAAGCGAGTTGAAGAAAGGAGCTCAGGGTCACTGTAATTCACAAACCTGCAGAGTTATAAATGACAGCTATCGTCCAAAAATATACTGAAGTAAGGCTGCCAAGAGGACTTGAAAGCGGGGCAGAATTGCAGGAAACCGATTTCAGGAGGTAAACTGGAATTGCATTGAAAGCATAGGAAAAGAGGCAGAACGTCCACAATGATGCACTTGGCCAAAAAGGGCGTATGCGTTTTTTCCTGAATATATTCAGGAAAAAATGCATACGCCCTTTTTGGCCAACCAAGCAAGCTTGCAAATGAAATCTGCACTACAATGAAGACTCACTTCCCCCTGGTCAAATGGGCTATCTGTAAAAAGTGTAAAATCCAGAAAGGCAGGACAGGCCATGGAGAACTGGGAGCCTTGTTATGCTGATGGGCGGGATGTAAATTGCCAACAGACACTCGGGAGAAGTGTATGGTGTTTCCTGAAACATCTAAAAAACAAAGCAACAGAGCCTAGGGCACTTCCACTTATGGTCCTATAGCTTAGGGAAATTAAAATCAAAAAGACACAGCCACCCCAAACATTGGGACGCCTCTGTTTACAAGAACCTCGTTTACTGTACAAGTTCAATATCACAGAAAGTGAAAAATGGATACAGAACTTGTGGTACTTACGTACAATGCAGTATCACTCAGCAATGAAATCTATGTCATCAGGCCCATAGCAGCATAATGAGTGGATTCAGGTACGATGATTCTAACTGAAATAAGTCACACCGAAAAAGAAACATCATAAGATATCAGTAATACACGGAATGTAAACTTGGCTACACAGGAACTGAATTCCAAAACAGAACAGGGCCTCAAATTTAGAAAACCAACTTATGCTTGCTTAAGGGGAAAGGTGATTTGGGGTGCTGCATAAAACCAGACATTGAAATGAGCACAGATAAAGTTCCTTAAGCCAAATATGGAATAGACAAGAGCTACTCCTTGCTCAACGAAATGGACTCAACACCCCATATTAAACGCCTAAGAATGTACCTGACTAGTAAGTATCTTAAAACCTATGGATTGCTATTTCTCCAAAAGAGAATGAAGCGTGTGTACAGGGGCATAAACGCAGCAGTGATAGGATTGGAGAGGTTCGGTGAGCAAATGAAGACCCTTTGAAGTCATATTGCATGGTACCCATTCCACGGGTTTCAACTACCCAGGTTTAAGGTATTCTTCCTTCAGGTAAAACATGCATGTGGAACCTAGAGTCTGATCAACCATGTGATCGGGAGACATGTTCAAATATGTCTCAGTTTTCGTACCCTGGTACTCAGGTGCAACATTCCAGACGCTTTACTAACACCCTCCCGACTTGGAGAGTCAGTCCCTTTAACCTCCTGTTTGGCCCAGTTTGCAATTTCTGCGGAAGATGAACAGGAATAGCGAGAACCAATGAGAGACTAGCTGGAGGTGTCTGGACGGGCAAATTTAACTCTCATTTCCCACCAGGAAGAGGAATTAACCAAAGGCTCAGCGTGCCGTGCCGGAACCAGATTAGGGCCTGAAGCCATCCTGCGGTGTTGCGGCCAGCTCAAAAGAAAGCGAGTTGAAGAAAGGAGCTCAGGGGCACTGTAATTCACAAACCTGCAGAGTTATAAATGACAGCTATCCTCCAAAAATATACTGAAGTAAGGCTGCCAAGAGGACTTGAAAGCGGGGCAGAATTGCAGGAAACCGATTTCAGGAGGTAGACTGGAATTGCATTGAAAGCATAGGAAAAGAGGCAGAACGTCCACAATGATGCACTTGGCCAAAAAGGGCGTATGCGTTTTTTCCTGAATATATTCAGGAAAAAACGCATATGCCCTTTTTGGCCAACCAAGCAAGCTTGCAAAGGAAATCTGCACTACAATGAAGTCTCCCTTCCCCCCGGTCAAAAGGGCCATCTGAAAAAAGTGTAAAATCCAGAAAGGCAGGACAGGCCATGGAGAACTGGGAGCCTTGTTATGCTGATGGGCGGGATGTAAATTGCCAACAGACACTCGGGAGAAGTGTATGGTGTTTCCTGAAACATCTAAAAAACAAAGCAACAGAGCCTAGGGCACTTCCACTTATGGTCCTATAGCTTAGGGAAATTAAAATCAAAAAGACACAGCCACCCCAAAGTTTGGGACGCCTCTGTTTACAAGAACCTCGTTTACAGTACAAGTTCAACATCGCAGAAAGTGAAAAATGGATAAAGAAGTTGTGGTATTTACTTACAAAGCAATATCCCTCAGCAATGAAATCTATGTCATCAGGCCCTTAGCAGCACAATGAGTGGATTCAGGTATGATGATTCTAACTGAAATAAGTCACACAGAAAAAGAAACATCATAAGATATCAGTAATACACGGAATGTAAACTTGGCTACACAGGAACTGAATTACAGAACAGAACAGGGTCTCAAATTTAGAAAACCAACTTATGCTTGCTTAAGGGGAAAGGTGAGTTGGGGTGCTGCATAAAACCAGAGATTGAAATGAGCACAGATAAAGTTTCTTAAGCCAAATATGGAATAGACAAGAGCTACTCCTTGCTCAACGAAATGGACTCAACACCGCATATTAAATGCCTAAGAATGTACCTGACTAGTAAGTATCTTAAAACCTATGGATTGCTATGTCTCCGAAAGAGAATCAAGCATGTGTACAGGGGCATAAACACAGCAGTGATAGGATTGGAGAGGTTCGGTGAGCAAATGAAGACCCTTTGAAGTCATATTGCATGGTACCCATTCCACGGGATTCAACTACCCAGGTTTAAGGTATTCTTCCTTCAGCTAAAACATGCATGTGGAACCTAGAGTATGATCAACCATGTGATCGGGAGACGTGTTCAAATATGTCTCAGTTTTTGTACCCTGGTACTCAGGTGCAACATTCCAGACGCTTTACTAACACACTCCCGACTTGGAGAGTCAGTCCCTTTAACCTCCTGTTTGGCCCAGTTTGCAATTTCTGCGGAAGATGAACAGGAATAGCGAGAACCAATGAGAGACTAGCTGGAGGTGTCTGGATGGGCAAATTTAACTCTCATTTCCCACCAGGAAGACGAATTAACCAAAACCTCAGCGTGCCGTGCTGGAACCAGATTAGGGCCTGAAGCCATCCTGCGGTGTTGCGGCCAGCTCAAAAGAAAGCGAGTTGAAGAAAGGAGCTCAGGGGCACTGTAATTCACAAACCTGCAGAGTTATAAATGACAGCTATCGTCCAAAAATATACTGAAGTAAGGCTGCCAAGAGGACTTGAAAGCGGGGCAGAATTGCAGGAAACCGATTTCAGGAGGTAGACTGGAATTGCATTGAAAGCATAGGAAAAGAGGCAGAACGTCCACAATGATGCACTTGGCCAAAAAGGGCGTATGCGTTTTTTCCTGAATATATTCAGGAAAAAACGCATACGCCCTTTTTGGCCAACCAAGCAAGCTTGCAAAGGAAATCTGCACTACAATGAAGTCTCACTTCCCCCCGGTCAAAAGGGCCATCTGAAAAAAGTGTAAAATCCAGAAAGACAGGACAGGCCATGGAGAACTGGGAGCCTTGTTATGCTGATGGGCGGGATGTAAATTGCCAACAGACACTCGGGAGAAGTGTATGGTGTTTCCTGAAACATCTAAAAAACAAAGCAACAGAGCCTAGGGCACTTCCACTTATGGTCCTATAGCTTAGGGAAATTAAAATCAAAAAGACACAGCCACCCCAAAGTTTGGGACGCCTCTGTTTACAAGAACCTCGTTTACAGTACAAGTTCAACATCGCAGAAAGTGAAAAATGGATAAAGAAGTTGTGGTATTTACTTACAAAGCAATATCACTCAGCAATGAAATCTATGTCATCAGGCCCTTAGCAGCACAATGAGTGGATTCAGGTATGATGATTCTAACTGAAATAAGTCACACAGAAAAAGAAACATCATAAGATATCAGTAATACACGGAATGTAAACTTGGCTACACAGGAACTGAATTACAGAACAGAACAGGGTCTCAAATTTAGAAAAGCAACTTATGCTTGCTTAAGGGTAAAGGTGAGTTGGGGTGCTGCATAAAACCAGAGATTGAAATGAGCACAGATAAAGTTCCTTAAGCCAAATATGGAATAGAAAACAGCTACTCCTTGCTCAACGAAATGGACTCAACACCGCATATTAAACGCCTAAGAATGTACCTGACTAGTAAGTATCTTAAAACCTATGGATTGCTATGTCTCCGAAAGAGAATCAAGCATGACTACAGGGGCATAAACACAGCAGTGATAAGATTGGAGAGGTTCAGTGAGCAAATGAAGACCCTTTGAAGTCATATTGCATGGTACCCATTCCATGGGTCTCAAGTACCCAGGTTTAAGGTATTCTTCCTTCAGCTAAAACATGCATGTGGAACATAGAGTATGATCAACCATGTGATCAGGAGATGTGTTCAAATATGTCTCAGTTTTCGTACCCTGGTACTCGGGTTCAACATTCCAGACGCTTTACTAAAACTCTCCCGACTTGGAGAGTCAGCTCCTTTAACCTCCTGTTTGGCCCAGTTTGCAATTTCTGCGGAAGATGAACAGGAATAGCGAGAACCAATGAGAGACGAGCTGGTGGTGTCCGGACGGGCAAATTTAACTCTCATTTCCCACCAGGAAGAGGAATTAACCAAAGGTTCAGCGTGCCGTGCCGGACCAAGATTAGGGCCTGAAGACATCCTGTGGTGTTGCGGCCAGCTCACAAGAAAGCGAGTTGAAGAAAGGAGCTCAGGGGCACTGTAATTCACAAACCTGCAGAGTTATAAATGACAGCTATCGTCCAAAAATATACTGAAGTAAGGCTGCCAAGAGGACTTGAAAGCGGGGCAGAATTGCAGGAAACCGATTTCAGGAGGTAAACTGGAATTGCATTGAAAGCATAGGAAAAGAGGCAGAACGTCCACAATGATGCACTTGGCCAAAAAGGGCGTATGCGTTTTTTCCTGAATATATTCAGGAAAAAATGCATACGCCCTTTTTGGCCAACCAAGCAAGCTTGCAAATGAAATCTGCACTACAATGAAGACTCACTTCCCCCTGGTCAAATGGGCTATCTGTAAAAAGTGTAAAATCCAGAAAGGCAGGACAGGCCATGGAGAACTGGGAGCCTTGTTATGCTGATGGGCGGGATGTAAATTGCCAACAGACACTCGGGAGAAGTGTATGGTGTTTCCTGAAACATCTAAAAAACAAAGCAACAGAGCCTAGGGCACTTCCACTTATGGTCCTATAGCTTAGGGAAATTAAAATCAAAAAGACACAGCCACCCCAAACATTGGGACGCCTCTGTTTACAAGAACCTCGTTTACTGTACAAGTTCAATATCACAGAAAGTGAAAAATGGATACAGAACTTGTGGTACTTACGTACAATGCAGTATCACTCAGCAATGAAATCTATGTCATCAGGCCCATAGCAGCACAATGAGTGGATTCAGGTACGATGATTCTAACTGAAATAAGTCACACCGAAAAAGAAACATCATAAGATATCAGTAATACACGGAATGTAAACTTGGCTACACAGGAACTGAATTCCAAAACAGAACAGGGTCTCAAATTTAGAAAACCAACTTATGCTTGCTTAAGGGGAAAGGTGATTTGGGGTGCTGCATAAAACCAGACATTGAAATGAGCACAGATAAAGTTCCTTAAGCCAAATATGGAATAGACAAGAGCTACTCCTTGCTCAACGAAATGGACTCAACACCCCATATTAAACGCCTAAGAATGTACCTGACTAGTAAGTATCTTAAAACCTATGGATTGCTATGTCTCCAAAAGAGAATGAAGCGTGTGTACAGGGGCATAAACGCAGCAGTGATAGGATTGGAGAGGTTCGGTGAGCAAATGAAGACCCTTTGAAGTCATATTGCATGGTACCCATTCCACGGGTTTCAACTACCCAGGTTTAAGGTATTCTTCCTTCAGGTAAAACATGCATGTGGAACCTAGAGTCTGATCAACCATGTGATCGGGAGACGTGTTCAAATATGTCTCAGTTTTCGTACCCTGGTACTCAGGTGCAACATTCCAGACGCTTTACTAACACCCTCCCGACTTGGAGAGTCAGTCCCTTTAACCTCCTGTTTGGCCCAGTTTGCAATTTCTGCGGAAGATGAACAGGAATAGCGAGAACCAATGAGAGACTAGCTGGAGGTGTCTGGACGGGCAAATTTAACTCTCATTTCCCACCAGGAAGAGGAATTAACCAAAGGCTCAGCGTGCCGTGCCGGAACCAGATTAGGGCCTGAAGCCATCCTGCGGTGTTGCGGCCAGCTCAAAAGAAAGCGAGTTGAAGAAAGGAGCTCAGGGGCACTGTAATTCACAAACCTGCAGAGTTATAAATGACAGCTATCGTCCAAAAATATACTGAAGTAAGGCTGCCAAGAGGACTTGAAAGCGGGGCAGAATTGCAGGAAACCGATTTCAAGAGGTAGACTGGAATTGCATTGAAAGCATAGGAAAAGAGGCAGAACGTCCACAATGATGCACTTGGCCAAAAAGGGCGTATGCGTTTTTTCCTGAATATATTCAGGAAAAAACGCATATGCCCTTTTTGGCCAACCAAGCAAGCTTGCAAAGGAAATCTGCACTACAATGAAGTCTCCCTTCCCCCCGGTCAAAAGGGCCATCTGAAAAAAGTGTAAAATCCAGAAAGGCAGGACAGGCCATGGAGAACTGGGAGCCTTGTTATGCTGATGGGCGGGATGTAAATTGCCAACAGACACTCGGGAGAAGTGTATGGTGTTTCCTGAAACATCTAAAAAACAAAGCAACAGAGCCTAGGGCACTTCCACTTATGGTCCTATAGCTTAGGGAAATTAAAATCAAAAAGACACAGCCACCCCAAAGTTTGGGACGCCTCTGTTTACAAGAACCTCGTTTACAGTACAAGTTCAACATCGCAGAAAGTGAAAAATGGATAAAGAAGTTGTGGTATTTACTTACAAAGCAATATCCCTCAGCAATGAAATCTATGTCATCAGGCCCTTAGCAGCACAATGAGTGGATTCAGGTATGATGATTCTAACTGAAATAAGTCACACAGAAAAAGAAACATCATAAGATATCAGTAATACACGGAATGTAAACTTGGCTACACAGGAACTGAATTACAGAACAGAACAGGGTCTCAAATTTAGAAAACCAACTTATGCTTGCTTAAGGGGAAAGGTGAGTTGGGGTGCTGCATAAAACCAGAGATTGAAATGAGCACAGATAAAGTTTCTTAAGCCAAATATGGAATAGACAAGAGCTACTCCTTGCTCAACGAAATGGACTCAACACCGCATATTAAATGCCTAAGAATGTACCTGACTAGTAAGTATCTTAAAACCTATGGATTGCTATGTCTCCGAAAGAGAATCAAGCATGTGTACAGGGGCATAAACACAGCAGTGATAGGATTGGAGAGGTTCGGTGAGCAAATGAAGACCCTTTGAAGTCATATTGCATGGTACCCATTCCACGGGATTCAACTACCCAGGTTTAAGGTATTCTTCCTTCAGCTAAAACATGCATGTGGAACCTAGAGTATGATCAACCATGTGATCGGGAAACGTGTTCAAATATGTCTCAGTTTTTGTACCCTGGTACTCGGGTGCAACATTCCAGACGCTTTACTAACACACGCCCGACTTGGAGAGTCAGTCCCTTTAACCTCCTGTTTGGCCCAGTTTGCAATTTCTGCGGAAGATGAACAGGAATAGCGAGAACCAATGAGAGACTAGCTGGAGGTGTCTGGATGGGCAAATTTAACTCTCATTTCCCACCAGGAAGACGAATTAACCAAAACCTCAGCGTGCCGTGCCGGAACCAGATTAGGGCCTGAAGCCATCCTGCGGTGTTGCGGCCAGCTCAAAAGAAAGCAAGTTGAAGAAAGGAGCTCAGGGGCACTGTAATTCACAAACCTGCAGAGTTATAAATGACAGCTATCGTCCAAAAATATACTGAAGTAAGGCTGCCAAGAGGACTTGAAAGCGGGGCAGAATTGCAGGAAACCGATTTCAGGAGGTAGACTGGAATTGCATTGAAAGCATAGGAAAAGAGGCAGAACGTCCACAATGATGCACTTGGTCAAAAAGGGCGTATGCGTTTTTTCCTGAATATATTCAGGAAAAAACGCATACGCCCTTTTTGGCCAACCAAGCAAGCTTGCAAAGGAAATCTGCACTACAATGAAGTCTCACTTCCCCCCGGTCAAAAGGGCCATCTGAAAAAAGTGTAAAATCCAGAAAGACAGGACAGGCCATGGAGAACTGGGAGCCTTGTTATGCTGATGGGCGGGATGTAAATTGCCAACAGACACTCGGGAGAAGTGTATGGTGTTTCCTGAAACATCTAAAAAACAAAGCAACAGAGCCTAGGGCACTTCCACTTATGGTCCTATAGCTTAGGGAAATTAAAATCAAAAAGACACAGCCACCCCAAACATTGGGACGCCTCTGTTTACAAGAACCTCGTTTACAGTACAAGTTCAACATCGCAGAAAGTGAAAAATGGATAAAGAATTTGTGGTATTTACTTACAAAGCAATATCACTCAGCAATGAAATCTATGTCATCAGGCCCTTAGCAGCACAATGAGTGGATTCAGGTATGATGATTCTAACTGAAATAAGTCACACAGAAAAAGAAACATCATAAGATATCAGTAATACACGGAATGTAAACTTGGCTACACAGGAACTGAATTACAGAACAGAACAGGGTCTCAAATTTAGAAAACCAACTTATGCTTGCTTAAGGGTAAAGGTGAGTTGGGGTGCTGCATAAAACCAGAGATTGAAATGAGCACAGATAAAGTTCCTTAAGCCAAATATGGAATAGACAAGAGCTACTCCTTGCTCAAAGAAATGGACTCAACACCGCATATTAAACGCCTAAGAATGTACCTGACTAGTAAGTATCTTAAAATCTATGGATTGCTATGTCTCCGAAAGAGAATCAAGCATGTGTACAGGGGCATAAACGCAGCAGTGATAGGATTGGAGAGGTTCGGTGAGCAAATGAAGACCCTTTGAAGTCATATTGCATGGTACCCATTCCACGGGTTTCAACTACCCAGGTTTAAGGTATTCTTCCTTCAGCTAAAGCATGCATGTGGAACCTAGAGTATGATCAACCATGTGATCGGGAGACGTGTTCAAATATGTCTCAGTTTTCGTACCCTGGTACTCGGGTGCAACATTCCAGATGCTTTACTAACACCCTCCCGACTTGGAGAGTCAGTCCCTTTAACCTCCTGTTTGGCCCAGTTTGCAATTTCTGCGGAAGATGAACAGGAATAGCGAGAACCAATGAGAGACTAGCTGGAGGTGTCTGGACGGGCAAATTTAACTCTCATTTCCCACCAGGAAGAGGAATTAACCAAAGGCTCAGCGTGCCGTGCCGGAACCAGATTAGGGCCTGAAGCCATCCTGCGGTGTTGCGGTCAGCTCAAAAGAAAGCGAGTTGAAGAAAGGAGCTCAGGGGCACTGTAATTCACAAACCTGCAGAGTTATAAATGACAGCTATCGTCCAAAAATATACTGAAGTAAGGCTGCCAAGAGGACTTGAAAGCGGGGCAGAATTGCAGGAAACCGATTTCAGGAGGTAGACTGGAATTGCATTGAAAGCATAGGAAAAGAGGCAGAACGTCCACAATGTTGCACTTGGCCAAAAAGGGCGTATGCATTTTTTCCTGAATATATTCAGGAAAAAAACGCATACGCCCTTTTTGGCCAACCAAGCAAGCTTGCAAAGGAAATCTGCACTACAATGAAGTCTCACTTCCCCCCGGTCAAAAGGGCCATCTGAAAAAAGTGTAAAATCCAGAAAGGCAGGACAGGCCATGGAGAACTGGGAGCCTTGTTATGCTGATGGGCGGGATGTAAATTGCCAACAGACACTCGGGAGAAGTGTATGGTGTTTCCTGAAACATCTAAAAAACAAAGCAACAGAGCCTAGGGCACTTCCACTTATGGTCCTATAGCTTAGGGAAATTAAAATCAAAAAGACACAGCCACCCCAAAGTTTGGGACGCCTCTGTTTACAAGAACCTCGTTTACAGTACAAGTTCAAAATCGCAGAAAGTGAAAAATGGATAAAGAAGTTGTGGTATTTACTTACAAAGCAATATCACTCAGCAATGAAATCTATGTCATCAGGCCCTTAGCAGCACAATGAGTGGATTCAGGTATGATGATTCTAACTGAAATAAGTCACACAGAAAAAGAAACATCATAAGATATCAGTAATACACGGAATGTAAACTTGGCTACACAGGAACTGTATTACAGAACAGAACAGGGTCTCAAATTTAGAAAACCAACTTATGCTTGCTTAAGGGTAAAGGTGAGTTGGGGTGCTGCATGAAACCAGAGATTGAAATGAGCACAGATAAAGTTCCTTAAGCCAAATATGGAATAGACAAGAGCTACTCCTTGCTCAATGAAATGGACTCAACACCGCATATTAAACGCCTAAGAATGTACCTGACTAGTAAGTATCTTAAAACCTTTGGATTGCTATGTCTTCAGAAGAGAATCAAGCATGTGTACAGGGGCATAAACGCAGCAGTGATATGATTGGAGAGGTTCGGTGAGCAAATGAAGACCCTTTGAAGTCATATTGCATGGTACCCATTCCACGGGTTTCAACTACCCAGGTTTAAGGTATTCTTCCTTCAGGTAAAACATGCATGTGGAACCTATAGTATGATCAACCATGTGATCGGGAGACGTGTTCAAATATGTCTCAGTTTTCGTACCCTGGTACTCGGGTGCAACATTCCAGATGCTTTACTAACACACTCCCGACTTGGAGAGTCAGTCCTTTTAACCTCCTGTTTGGCTCAGTTTGCAATTTCTGCGGAAGATGAACAGGAATAGCGAGAACCAATGAGAGACTAGCTGGAGGTGTCTGGACGGGCAAATTTAACTCTCATTTCCCACGAGGAAGAGGAATTAACCAAAGGCTCAGCGTGCCGTGCCGGAACCAGATTAGGGCCTGAAGCCATCCTGCGGTGTTGCGGCCAGGTCACAAGAAAGCGAGTTGAAGAAAGGAGCTCAGGGGCACTGTAATTCACAAACCTGCAGAGTTATAAATGACAGCTATCCTCCAAAAATATACTGAAGTAAGGCTGCCAAGAGGACTTGAAAGCGGGGCAGAATTGCAGGAAACCGATTTCAGGAGGTAGACTGGAATTGCATTGAAAGCATAGGAAAAGAGGCAGAACGTCCACAATGATGCACTTGGCCAAAAAGGGCATATGCGTTTTTTCCTGAATATATTCAGGAAAAAACGCATATGCCCTTTTTGGCCAACCAAGCAAGCTTGCAAAGGAAATCTGCACTACAATGAAGTCTCACTTCCCCCCGGTCAAAAGGGCCATCTGAAAAAAGTGTAAAATCCAGAAAGGCAGGACAGGCCATGGAGAACTGGGAGCCTTGTTATGCTGATGGGCGGGATGTAAATTGCCAACAGACACTCGGGAGAAGTGTATGGTGTTTCCTGAAACATCTAAAACACAAAGCAACAGAGCCTAGGGCACTTCCACTTATGGTCCTATAGCTTAGGGAAATTAAAATCAAAAAGACACAGCCACCCCAAAGTTTGGGATGCCTCTGTTTACAAGAACCTCATTTACAGTACAAGTTCAACATCGCAGAAAGTGAAAAATGGATAAAGAAGTTGTGGTATTTACTTACAAAGCAATATCACTCAACAATGAAATCTATGTCATCAGGCCCTTAGCAGCACAATGAGTGGATTCAGGTATGATGATTCTAACTGAAATAAGTCACACAGAAAAAGAAACATCATAAGATATCACTAATACACGGAATGTAAACTTGGCTACACAGGAACTGAATTACAGAACAGAACAGGGTCTCAAATTTAGAAAACCAACTTATGCTTGCTTAAGGGTAAAGGTGAGTTGGGGTGCTGCATAAAACCAGAGATTGAAATGAGCACAGATAAAGTTCCTTAAGCCAAATATGGAATAGACAAGAGCTACTCCTTGCTCAACGAAATGGACTCAACACCGCATATTAAACGCCTAAGAATGTACCTGACTTGTAAGTATCTTAAAACCTATGGATTGCTATGTCTCCGAAAGAGAATCAAGCATGTGTACAGGGGCATAAACGCAGCAGTGATAGGATTGGAGAGGTTCGGTGAGCAAATGAAGACCCTTTGAAGTCATATTGCATGGTACCCATTCCACGGGTTTCAACTACCCAGGTTTAAGGTATTCTTCCTTCAGCTAAAACATGCATGTGGAACCTAGAGTATGATCAACCATGTGATCGGGAGACGTGTTCAAATATGTCTCAGTTTTCGTACCCTGGTACTCGGGTGCAACATTCCAGACGCTTTACTAACACCCTCCCGACTTGGAGAGTCAGTCCCTTTAACCTCCTGTTTGGCCCAGTTTGCAATTTCTGCGGAAGATGAACAGGAATAGCGAGAACCAATGAGAGACTAGCTGGAGGTGTCTGGACGGGCAAATTTAACTCTCATTTCCCACCAGGAAGAGGAAATAACCAAAGGCTCAGCGTGCCGTGCCGGAACCAGATTAGGGCCTGAAGCCATCCTGCGGTGTTGCGGCCAGCTCAAAAGAAAGCGAGTTGAAGAAAGGAGCTCAGGGGCACTGTAATTCACAAACCTGCAGAGTTATAAATGACAGCTATCGTCCAAAAATATACTGAAGTAAGGCTGCCAAGAGGACTTGAAAGCGGGGCAGAATTGCAGGAAACCGATTTCAGGAGGTAGACTGGAATTGCATTGAAAGCATAGGAAAAGAGGCAGAACGTCCACAATGATGCACTTGGCCAAAAAGGGTGTATGCGTTTTTTCCTGAATATATTCAGGAAAAAACGCATACACCCTTTTTGGCCAACCAAGCAAGCTTGCAAAGGAAATCTGCACTACAATGAAGACTTACTTCCCCCCGGTCAAAAGGGCCATCTGAAAAAAGTGTAAAATCCAGAAAGGCAGGACAGGCCATGGAGAACTGGGAGCCTTGTTATGCTGATGGGCGGGATGTAAATTTCCAACAGCCACTTGGGAGAAGTGTATGTTGTTTCCTGAAACATCTAAAAACCAAAGCAACAGAGCCTAGGGCACTTCCACTTATGGTCCTATAGCTTAGGGAAATTAAAATCAAAGAGACACAGCCACCCCAAAGTTTGGGACGGCTCTGTTTACAAGAACCTCGTTTACGGTACAAGTTCAATATCACAGAAAGTCAAAAATGGATAAAGATGTTGTGGTACTTACGTACAATGCAGCATCACTCAGCAATGAAATCTATGTCATCAGGCCCGTAGCAGCATAATGAGTGGATTCAGGTACGATGATTCTAACTGAAATAAGTCACACAGAAAAAGAAACATCATAAGATATCACTAATACACGGAATGTAAACTTGGCTACACAGGAACTAAATTCCAAAACAGAACAGGGTCTCAAATTTAGAAAACCAACATATGCTTGCTTAAGGGTAAAGGTGAGTTGGGGTGCTGCATAAAACCAGACATTGAAATGAGCACAGATAAAATTCCTTAAGCCAAATATGGAATAGACAAGAGCTACTCCTTGCTCAACGAAATAGACTCAACACCCCATATTAAACACCTAAGAATGCACCTGACTAGTAAGTATCTTAAAACCTATGGATTGCTATGTCTCCAAAAGAGAATCAAGCGTGTGTACAGAGGCATGAAAGCAGCAGTGATAGGATTGGAGAGGTTCGGTGAGCAAATGAAGACCCTTTGAAGTCATATTGCATGGTACCCATTACACGGGTCTCAACTCTCCAGGTTTAAGGAATTCTTCCTTCAGCTAAAACATGCATGTGGAACCCAGAGTATGATCAACCGTGTGAACGGGAGACGTGTTCAAATATGTCTCAGTTTTCGTACCCAGGTACTCGGGTGCAACATTCCAAATGCTTTACTAACACTCTCCCCACTTGGAGAGTCAGCGCCTTTAACCTCCTGTTTGGCCCAGTTTGCAATTTCTGCGGAAGATGAACAGGAATAGCGAGAACCAATGAGAGACTAGCTGGAGGTGTCTGGACGGGCAAATTTAACTCTCATTTCCCACCAGGAAGAGGAAATAACCAAAGGCTCAGCGTGCCGTGCCGGAACCAGATTAGGGCCTGAAGCCATCCTGCGGTGTTGCGGCCAGCTCAAAAGAAAGCGAGTTGAAGAAAGGAGCTCAGGGGCACTGTAATTCACAAACCTGCAGAGTTATAAATGACAGCTATCGTCCAAAAATATACTGAAGTAAGGCTGCCAAGAGGACTTGAAAGTGGGGCAGAATTGCAGGAAACCGATTTCAAGAGGTAGACTGGAATTGCATTGAAAGCATAGGAAAAGAGGCAGAACGTCCACAATGATGCACTTGGCCAAAAAGGGCGTATGCGTTTTTTCCTGAATATATTCAGGAAAAAACGCATACGCCCTTTTTGGCCAACCAAGCAAGCTTGCAAAGGAAATCTGCACTACAATGAAGTCTCACTTCCCCCCGGTCAAAAGGGCCATCTGAAAAAAGTGTAAAATCCAGAAAGGCAGGACAGGCCATGGAGAACTGGGAGCCTTGTTATGCTGATGGGCGGGATGTAAATTGCCAACAGACACTCGGGAGAAGTGTATGGTGTTTCCTGAAACATCTAAAAAACAAAGCAACAGAGCCTAGGGCACTTCCACTTATGGTCCTATAGCTTAGGGAAATTAAAATCAAAAAGACACAGCCACCCCAAAGTTTGGGACGCCTCTGTTTACAAGAACCTCGTTTACAGTACAAGTTCAACATCGCAGAAAGTGAAAAATGGATAAAGAAGTTGTGGTATTTACTTACAAAGCAATATCCCTCAGCAATGAAATCTATGTCATCAGGCCCTTAGCAGCACAATGAGTGGATTCAGGTATGATGATTCTAACTGAAATAAGTCACACAGAAAAAGAAACATCATAAGATATCAGTAATACACGGAATGTAAACTTGGCTACACAGGAACTGAATTACAGAACAGAACAGGGTCTCAAATTTAGAAAAGCAACTTATGCTTGCTTAAGGGTAAAGGTGAGTTGGGGTGCTGCATAAAACCAGACATTGAAATGAGCACAGATAAAGTTCCTTAAGCCAAATATGGAATAGAAAACAGCTACTCCTTGCTCAACGAAATGGACTCAACACCGCATATTAAACGCCTAAGAATGTACCTGACTAGTAAGTATCTTAAAACCTATGGATTGCTATGTCTCCGAAAGAGAATCAAGCATGAGTACAGGGGCATAAACACAGCAGTGATAGGATTGGAGAGGTTCGGTGAGCAAATGAAGACCCTTTGAAGTCATATTGCATGGTACCCATTCCATGGGTCTCACGTACCCAGGTTTAAGGTATTCTTCCTTCAGCTAAAACATGCATGTGGAACATAGAGTATGATCAACCATGTCATCAGGAGATGTGTTCAAATATGTCTCAGTTTTCGTACCCTGGTACTCGGGTTCAACATTCCAGACGCTTTACTAAAACTCTCCCGACTTGGAGAGTCAGCGCCTTTAACCTCCTGTTTGGCCCAGTTTGCAATTTCTGCGGAAGATGAACAGGAATAGGGAGAACCAATGAGAGACGAGCTGGTGGTGTCCGGACGGGCAAATTTAACTCTCATTTCCCACCAGGAAGAGGAAATAACCAAAGGCTCAGCGTGCCGTGCCGGAACCAGATTAGGGCCTGAAGCCATCCTGCGGTGTTGCGGCCAGCTCAAAAGAAAGCGAGTTGAAGAAAGGAGCTCAGGGGCACTGTAATTCACAAACCTGCAGAGTTATAAATGACAGCTATCGTCCAAAAATATACTGAAGTAAGGCTGCCAAGAGGACTTGAAAGCGGGGCAGAATTGCAGGAAACCGATTTCAGGAGGTAGACTGGAATTGCATTGAAAGCATAGGAAAAGAGGCAGAACGTCCACAATGATGCACTTGGCCAAAAAGTGCGTATGCGTTTTTTCCTGAATATATTCAGGAAAAAACGCATACGCACTTTTTGGCCAACCAAGCAAGCTTGCAAAGGAAATCTGCACTACAATGAAGACTCACTTCCCCCTGGTCAAAAGGGCCATCTGAAAAAAGTGTAAAATCCAGAAAGGCAGGACAGGCCATGGAGAACTGGGAGCCTTGTTATGCTGATGGGCGGGATGTAAATTGCCAACAGACACTCGGGAGAAGTGTATGGTGTTTCCTGAAACATCTAAAAAACAAAGCAACAGAGCCTAGGGCACTTCCACTTATGGTCCTATAGCTTAGGGAAATTAAAATCAAAAAGACACAGCCACCCCAAAGTTTGGGACGCCTCTGTTTACAAGAACCTCGTTTACCGTACAAGTTCAATATCACAGAAAGTGAAAAATGGATACAGAACTTGTGGTACATACGTACAATGCAGTATCACTCAGCAATGAAATCTATGTCATCAGGCCCGTAGCAGCATAATGAGTGGATTCAGGTACGATGATTCTAACTGAAATAAGTCAAACCAAAAAAGAAACATCATAAGATATCACTAATACACGGAATGTAAACTTGGCTACACAGGAACTGAATTCCAAAACAGAACAGGGTCTCAAATTGAGAAAACCAAGTTATTCTTGCTTATGGGGAAAGGTGATTTGGGGTCCTGCATAAAACCAGAGATTGAAATGAGCACAGATAAAGTTCCTTAAGCCAAATATGGAATAGACAAGAGCTACTCCTTGCTCAACGAAATGGACTCAACACCCCACATTAAACGCCTAAGAATGTACCTGACTAGTAAGTATCTTAAAACCTATGGATTGCTATGTCTCCAAAAGAGAATCAAGCGTGTGTACAGGGGCATAAACGCAGCAGTGATAGGATTGGAGAGATTCGGTGAGCAAATGAAGACCCTTTGAAGTCAAATTGCATGGTACCCATTACACGGGTCTCAACTCTCCAGGTTTAAGGTATTCTTCCTTCAGCTAAAACATGCATGTGGAACCCAGAGTATGATCAACCGTGTGAACGGGAGACGTGTTCAAATATGTCTCAGTTTTCCTCCCCTGGTACTCGGGTGTAACATTCCATACAGTTTACTAACCCTCTCCCCACTTGGAGAGTCAGCGCCTTTAACCTCCTGTTTGGCCCAGTTTGCAATTTCTGCGGAAGATGAACAGGAATAGCGAGAACCAATGAGAGACTAGCTGGAGGTGTCTGGACGGGCAAATTTAACTCTCATTTCCCACCAGGAAGAGGAAATAACCAAAGGCTCAGCGTGCCGTGCCGGAACCAGATTAGGGCCTGAAGCCATCCTGCGGTGTTGCGGCCAGCTCAAAAGAAAGCGAGTTGAAGAAAGGAGCTCAGGGGCACTGTAATTCACAAACCTGCAGAGTTATAAATGACAGCTATCGTCCAAAAATATATTGAAGTAAGGCTGCCAAGAGGAGTTGAAAGCGGGGCAGAATTGCAGGAAACCGATTTCAGGAGGTAGACTGGAATTGCATTGAAAGCATAGGAAAAGAGGCAGAACGTCCACAATGATGCACTTGGCCAAAAAGGGCGTATGCGTTTTTTCCTGAACATATTCAGGAAAAAACGCATACGCCCTTTTTGGCCAACCAAGCAAGCTTGCAAAGGAAATCTGCACTACAATGAAGTCTCACTTCCCCCCGGTCAAAAGGGCCATCTGAAAAAAGTGTAAAATCCAGAAAGGCAGGACAGGCCATGGAGAACTGGGAGCCTTGTTATGCTGATGGGCGGGATGTAAATTGCCAACAGCCACTCGGGAGAAGTGTATGGTGTTTCCTGAAACATCTAAAAAACAAAGCAACAGAGCCTAGGGCACTTCCACTTATGGTCCTATAGCTTAGGGAAATTAAAATCAAAAAGACACAGCCACCCCAAAGTTTGGGACGGCTCTGTTTACAAGAACCTCGTTTACGGTACAAGTTCAATATCGCAAAGTGCGAAAAATGGATAAAGAAGTTGTGGTACTTACGTACAATGCAATATCACTCAGCAATTAAATCTCTGTCTTCAGACACGTAGAAGCATAATGAGTGGATTCAGGTATGATGATTTTATCTGAAATAAGTCACACAGAAATAGAAACATCATAAGATATCAGTAATACACGGAATGTAAACCTGGCTACACAAGAACTGAATTCCAAAACAGAACAGGGTCTCAAATTTAGAAAACCAACTTATGCTTGCTTAAGGGGAAAGGGGAGTTGGGGTGCTGCATAAAACCAGAGATTGAAATGAGCACAGATAAAGTTCCTTAATCAAATATGTAATAGACAAGAGCTACTCCTTGCTCAACGAAATGGACTCAACACCCCATATTAAACGCCTAAGAATGTACCTGACTAGCAAGTATCTTAAAATCTATGGATTGCTATGTCTCTGAAAGGGAATCAAGCGTGTGTAGAGGGGCATAAACGCAGCAGTGATAGGATTGGAGAGGTTCGGTGAGCAAATGAAGACCCTTTGAAGTCACATTGCATGGTACCCATTCCACGGGTCTCAACTCTCCAGGTTTAAGGGATTCTTCCTTCAGCTAAAACATGCATGTGGAACCCAGCGTATGATCAACCATGTGATCGGGAGACGTGTTCAAATATGTCTCAGTTTTCGTCCCCTGGTACTCGGGTGCAACATTCCAGACGCTTTACTAACACTCTCCCGACTTGGAGAGTCAGTATCTTTATTCTCCTGTTTGGCCCAGTTTGCAATTTCTGTGGAAGATGAACAGGAATAGGGAGAACCAATGAGAGACAAGCTGGAGGTTTCTGGACGGGCAAATTTAACTCTCATTTCCCACCAAGGACAGGAATTAACCAAAGGCTCATCGTGCCGTGCTGGAACCAGATTAGGGCCTGAAGCAATCCTGCGGTGTTGCGGCCAGCTCACAAGAAAGCGAGATGAAGAACGGAGCTCAGGGGCACAGGAATTCACAAACCTGCAGAGTTATAAATGACAGCAATCGTCCAAAAATATACTGAAGTAAGGCTGCCAAGAGGACTTGAAAGCGGGGCAGAATTGCAGGAAACCGATTTCAGGAGGTAGACTGGAATTGCATTTTAAGCATAGGAAAAGAGGCAGAACGTCCACAATGATGCACTTGGCCAAAAAGGGCGTATGCGTTTTTTCCTGAATCAGGAAAAAACGCATACGCACTTTTTGGCCAACCAAGCAAGCTTGCAAAGGAAATCTGCACTACAATGAAGTCTCACTTCCCCCCGGTCAAAAGGGCCATCTGAGAAAAGTGTAAAATCCAGAAAGGCAGGACAGGCCATGGAGAACTGGGAGCCTTGTTATGCTGATGGGCGGGATGTAAATTGCCAACAGCCACTCGGGAGAAGTGTATGGTGTTTCCTGAAACATCTAAAAAACAAAGCAACAGAGCCTAGGGCACTTCCACTTATGGTCCTATAGCTTAGGGAAATTAAAATCAAAAAGACACAGCCACCCCACAGTTTGGGACAGCTCTGTTTACAAGAACCTCGTTTACGGTACAAGTTCAATATCGCAGAAAGTGAAAAATGGATAAAGAAGTTGTGGTACTTATGTACAATGCAAAATCACTCAGCCATGAAATCTATGTCATCAGGCCCGTAGCAGCATAATGAGTGGATTCAGGTATGATGATTCTAACTGAAATATGTCACACAGAAAAAGAAACATCATAAGATATCACTAATACACGGAATGTGAACTTGGCTACACATGAACTGAATTACAAAACAGAACAGGGTCTCAAGTTTAGAAAACCAACTTATGCTTCCTTAAGGGGGAAAGTGAGTTGGGGTGCTGCATAAAACCAGAGTTTGAAATTAGCACAGATACCATTCAATAAGCCAAATATGTAATAGACAAGACCTACCCCTTGCTCAACAAAATGGACTCAACAATGAGGTATCACCTCACACCTGATAGAATGGGCATCATGAGAAAGTCTACAAACAAAAATGCTGGAAAGGGTGTGGAGAAAAGGAACCCTCTTCCACTATTGTTGGGAATATAAATTGATACAGTCACTACAGAGAACAATATGGAGTTTCTTAAGAAACTAACAATAGAATTACCATATGATACAGCAATCCCAGTACTGGACATATACCCAGACAAAACCATAAATCAAAACGAGACATTCACCGCAATGTTCATTGCATCACTATTTACAATATCGAGGTAATGGAAGCAACCTAAATGCCCACAGACAGACGAATGCATAAAGCTGTGGTACATATATAAAATGGAATATTACTAAGCCATGAAAAGGAATGAAATTGGGTCATTTGTAGAGACGTCGATGGATCTAGAGACTGTCATACAGAGTGAAGTAAGTCAGAAAGAGAAAAACAAATCTTGTATATTCATGCATATATGTGGAACCTAGAAAAACTGTACAGATTAACCATTTTGCAAGGCATAAATAGAGCAACAGATGTAGACAACAAATGTATGGACAACAAGGGGGGAAAGCTGTTGGGGGGGTGGTGGTGGGAGGAGTTGAGAGACTGGGATTGGCATGTATACATTTATATGTATAAAATAGATAACCAATAAGAACCTGCTGTATAAAAATATAAAATAAAATTCAAAATTAAAAAGAAATAAAATTTAAAAAATAAAACAGAAAAAACAATTATTCCCTTCACATACATGTATTTATATGAATAAATTATTTCCATGCTTATATCTGTAAATACAAAAAAGAGGAATAAAATCTACCTTGAACCAAAAACGAAAAAGAGAAAAAAAAACACAGAACCCACCAGTTCCACAGAGGAAAACCGTATCAGGGCACTTGCTCCAGTTGTAAACAATTCTGAAGTTGGCCAGTGGTGGGGAATCGTCTCCCATTCAGCCAGCAGCCCCCACGCAACAAGCGTCCTCATTGCAAAGCTGGGGCACCGTGCCGAGGCATCTGTGAGTAAACGGGAGGTGAGCCCCAGGCCAGTTGCTGCTGAACTATTCCCACCCGTCCCAGGTAAAACACCTGAATATATACAAGGACTTGAAAGCCTAGAGGAAGGGCCATAGAGCCACACGAGTGACAGCATGCCGGCCGACTTGGTGCCTGCAGGCCAGCCAGGATGGTCCTGGCCCTGGGTGCTCTTCTGGAAGATTTCCATTTCCCTGACTGAGATACCCGTCCTGTCCCTGCCCCCACTGCTTTTTTCCTTCCTCACCTCTGCCCAGGGAGAAATTCCAGCAGCAGGTATGGGTGACACATCCTCTTCTTTAGCAGGTGGCAGCCTGGCAACTGCTGCAGAAAGTCCAGGAGAGCCCCACTCACACTGGGCCACCCACAAAGCCGTGGCCTCTCACTCCCTCCCACCAGCCCAGCCCCGAGACTGCTGACAGGGCAGAGAAAATGGCGTCAGGCACGGCTGCAGGGGCTCTTGCTGCCTGGAGTGGTATTTATATTGATCTCAACCCAGGCACACCTGGGGAGGGCTGGCCCGCACGGTAAGGCTGCCCAGGTCAGCCAATCATCACCCCTCAGGGGCTCACAGTTGCAGAAAATGGAACTTGCTGAACCGGCCAGGTCCAAGGAACAGGTGTGGGCTCCTGAGAGTCAGGATAGACAAGGGGCTGCAGCTTTGGCTTGTTTTCTAATCATTTTATCTGGCCCATGAGTGGGAGACAACTTCAAGAAAACCCTCTCCTTATGAGAGGAACCCAGGAGTCAGGGAGAGGAGGGGTGGGTGGTGGTTGGAGACAGAGGCCTGGTGCCCCGGGTGCAGTGGAAGTCTCTGGAAGACCAGGTGGAGGGAGGCCGCACAGAGTGACGCCCAGGGTCACAGACCTGTCGCAGCTGCTGTTTGTTAGTTCAAGTCCTGCTCTGAGGTGCTCTGTGCCAGCTCTGAGCGACAGGTGAGCTGGGGGTGCTCTGCAATGAGGGCTATGTGCACGGTTCCTGTGTGCCCAGCCCTGCCACGGTACCTGCAAGGGTAGCTCTGTATCCTGGGAAGGGCCTGACCACGAGAGCCCCGTGGGCTGGGGTGGGGGTGGGGTACCTGCCCAGGTGAGCTCCATATTCTGGGATTGGTCTGACCACGAGAGCCCCATGGGCTGCTGGGGACCTGGTAAAGGATGTCAGGACAGTCAGTGAAGCCACCGAGGATATACCTCCAGTTGCTCCTAATTCCTACACCCTGCTGGTCATTCTACCAACCACCAGGACATGGTATTCTGTATTAGTCTTCAATGATGCCTTCTTTTGTATTCCATTAGTCCCAGAGTCACAAGAAATTTTGGCTTGTGAGTGGCAGGACTCAACATACAACTAAAACAATACTTCCGGGCCGTCTTGCCCCAAGGGTGCAAAAATTCCCACACCATCTTTGGGGAAAGCTTAGCTAAAGACCTAAAAGTTCTACCTCTGGAAAAGGAAACCCTCCTTCAGTACGCAGACGACATTCTGATCGCCAGCCCTACTAAGGAGGCCTCTGAACTACCAAGCCAATAAAGGATAGAAGTTGTCCAAGAAAAAGCTCAAATATCACAGACTGCGGTGACCTGCCTGGGCTTCATTCTCACAGAAGGTCGGAGAAGCCCATCCCAGGAAAGGGAAGAAACCATTTGCAGCCTTACCCCTTTCTAAAACTAGAAGACAGCTTAGGGGTTCCTGGGGAGGCCAGGGTTTGCTGCTTCTGGATCCCTAACTACAGTCTACTAGCTGGGCCTCTATATGAAACACTGAAAGGAAAAGATGATGATCCTTTTGAATAGAATCCAGAAGTGGCCTTTCAAGAATGGAAAGAGCAGTCAATTCAGACCCTTGCCCTGGAACTCCCTAATTTAGCTAAACCCTTTGACCTTTACATTCCCGGTGAAAGGTGAATCGCCATTGGAGAATTAGTGCAAAAACTGGGACCACTTGAAATGGAACAATGCAAGAATGCCATCCAGGTAGGATAAACTACGGTCACCAAGGGGCTTGGCCCACTGCCGCATCTGGCCAAGATACTGGCGGTATCTAAAAACCTGGAAATCAGCAGCCCAAAAGGCCACCTCCTTCCTAAGGGAAAAGGACCCCACGTGGTGATCCTAACCACCAACGATGCCCTGAAGTTGCAGGGTTCGCTCCGTGGGCACACCGACCTCGAGTGAGGAGGCCCTCCAACTCCAACATCCAGAGAGATAACCGGGGGCAACAGGGCACCATGACGACTCGTGTGAACATCACTTGACCTGGAGTTTCTCTCATAAAACAATAAGAGTGTGTCCCAAAAGAGTAGACTACTGCTTGCAGGACTTACTGCACCCAGAGGGGAGCTAATAATCTTGGCGGGGGAACCGTATATCACACTGTCACCATAGAAAAGCCTACAGACACCGTGATGATGGTGGCCAATAAGACCGGCTGGACTCCTGTTTACTTCAAAAGGCTGTTGACTCAGTGGTCATCATGGTCCTTGATCACCACTGACCCTGGACTGTCTGGGAGTTGAGCGGGCAGGGCTCTGACACCTGGTGCTGTTTGTACGTTAATTCAGGGGCCTAATTGAAGAAAGCGCAGACTACTGGTCAGAGCATCTAGGCTGGCAGAAACGGTCAGCCTAAGGTGGCCGAACAAATGTGGGGCGGGGTGAAACCGGCCCCCACAGCGTCTCTGCACATCTCTTTCCTGGACCCTTAAAGGTCATTAGAATCTATAACACTTCCAATGCTGGTGCTCAGGTGGACGAGCAGGGAGGCAGGGGGCCTGGGGACAATCAACGTCACCTGGAGGCTGCTGGGGAGAAGCTCTGACCCTCACCCCCGGGTATTAGGGCTCCCAACTCAGCACTCAGCAGTTACAGAAGAAGTGTCTGCACCCTCAGCACTCCAAGAATGAGGAACGGGACAAAAGGCAGAGGAGGGGTTTGTCCCCAGCAAAGCCCATTAAAAATCCCTGGGAGATAAAAATAGAATCTGGGCAATAAAGTCAAGTCTAACCTTTTTTATCCTTTGTGCTTTGTCTAATTTCACGTGCTCCTAGGGTCCCGCATGCAGAGGTTCCACACCCGGCACTTCAGACCAGATTTCCTAGTGCAGAATGGCTGGGTCGACACCTCAGCTCCTGGGGCCCAGTGCAGACTCCGCGATATAGAGCCTGAGCTGCAGCCAACCTGGCCCTCGAGAGCTCCGCCCCCTCCCTCCCACTGACTCTGACAGGATCTCTACACAGCAGCCCAGCCCACAGCCCACGGGGTAGTGCATGCTCTCACCTCTCCATTCTCTGATCAAAATATAAAGTTTCCTTTGCTTGTGAACCAAACTCAGTCTCGATCTGTTGGCCCCAATGACACTGGGCAGGGGGACACTTGTTGGGGTCCACTCTGGAGGATCAGTAACAGAAATTGAGACTATTGTAACCTCAATGAACAGATGTGTGAGCCAAACTGTAGTTAACATAGAACAGTGTATAAGGCTCGGGTAAAATAAGATGTTTCTAACACTTCCATTTGATATTTCCATCACTTTATTATAAGCAAGTTCAGTGAAAAGGTTTGTCTTATTTGTCAGGTCAATATTAGAGAAACGAAGTGATTTCTTTCCAAGGATGTACATCTAATAATCTTGGTTAAAGCTTCAATCTTGTTTTAAATGCTTTTCCATTGAAAATGATACCTCTCTTTCAGCTCCCCCATTTCTGAGAAGTATAAAATCTTATAATTTATTATTACCAAAGGGGAAAGGTGGGAGGAGGGATAAATTAACAGTTTGGGATTAACACATACACACTGCTATGTATAAAATAGATCATCAACAAGGAACTACTGTATAGCACAGGGAACTACACTCAACATTTTGCAATAACCTATAAGGGGAAATAATCTGAAAAAGAATAGATATTTTTATTGACATCATCTATCAATGACAGTTAAAGTGTAACCTAAGGGAAGCTGGTGGTGAGTGCTTCTGACCCTGAAGACTTCAATCATCTAAAGTTTGGACTCTGCCTACTTCCCAAGGCCCTTAATGAACATATGTGTAGCCGTAGCTTAAAAAATTCCCCAGTTTGGGTTTCGGGGAGACACTGATTTTGAAAAAGCCCTGGTGTTCTCCTTACATGAATGGGACTCTTCCTACTGCTAAAACATGTCTGTCACACCCAGAGGATGGTATACCATCTGATCGGGAAGAGTTTGGAAAAGGCATCTCCTCTCCTCATCTCCTGGTGCTCGGGTTCACCCCTCCAGCGTCTTTACTAACAGTCTCCCCACTTGGAGATGTCAGCACTGTCAACATCCTGTTGCGTACAGTTTGGAATTTGTCCAGAGGATGAAGCGGAAGGATGAGGAACAATGAGAGACAAGTCCTAGGTGTTCAGACAGGCACATGTCACTCTAATTTCCAATCAGGAAGACGAATTGACCAAAGGCTAGGGTTGCCCATGGAAACAGTATAGGGCTTGAGGAAATCCCGCTGCTTTGTGGCCAGTTCCCATAAACACAAGTTGAACAATGGAACTCAGGGGCAGTAAAATTCACGAAACTGCAGAGTTGAAAATATCCATCACTGAAAAATGTCTTGAGGAAAGTCAGAGAAAAGGACTTGTAAGCAAGGGAGAATGGCAGGAAAGGGATTTGAGGAGGTAGAAAGGACTCGCCATTAAGCACAAGAAAAGGAGCTGAACATTGCCAACATTGCAGTTGGCCAAAAAGGGTGTATGCGTTTTTTTCTGTATATATTCAAGAAAAGGGCATACACTTTTTTAGCCAACCAAACAGGTGGGCACTGGAAGTCAATACTACAAAAGATATCACTTCGCATCAGTCAGAAGAGCCATCCTCATAAAGCGTAAACAACAGAAATGCAGGACAGGGCAAGGAGAAGAGGGAGCCCTGTGAGACTTATAGTGGAAATGTATATTGCCAACGGCCATTCTGGAGAAGTGTATTGTGTTTACTAAAGCATCTAAAAAATGAGCTACAGAGCATAGGGCACTTGCACTCATGGGCGTATATCTTGAGAAAAACAAAAATCGAGAGGACACAGGCACCCCAATGTTTACCCCCTCTCTGTTTAAAAGATCCTCAACTAGGATATAACTTAAATGTCTCTGGAGGGAAAAAATGGGTAGAGATGTGGTACTTAGGTAGAGTGGAATATTATTCAGCCTGGAAATCAATGAAATATGGCTAGTTGTAACAACTCCGGAGGAGTTACGTATGATCTTTCTAAGTGACAGAATTCAAAAAGAAAAAGACACATATCATAAGATATCACTTAAAGGTGGAATCCAAAATGGCTACACATGAAATAAATTACAAAACAAAAACATAGTCAAATATGTAGAAAACACGCATAAGGCTGCTAAACGGGAAAGGTGGGGAGGGGTGAGGCATCACCCAGGAGGTTGAAATTAGCAAAGATACCATTCCAAATACCAAACTGATAATCAACAAGGCCTACACGGTAGCTAAAAGAACTGCACTCAGCACACTCAAGTCACCGGAAAAGAATATATACGACTGGTAAGAATCTGAAAAAGAATTTACTGATGTCTCTCTGTACGTGAATCAAGTGGATGTACAGCAGCAAGAAACAGAGCTTTGAAAATCAGCTGTAACCAATATAGTAATAAATTGAAAAAAATAAACGACAGAGAGACAGAGAAAACCTCTTACAACTTTTCCTCAGGGCCGGTGATGCAACATGGATTGAACACATCTAGACCCACAGCAGGATGAGACATAAGGCTGGAAACTGTTTGCGCTAAGAGAAATGTGAGGTTGGGTGAGGAAATGCACACCCTTTAAAGTAATACTACCTGGTACCCATTCAATGGGTCCCAAATATGCAGGTTCAAGGGATCTTCCTACAGCTAAAACATGCATGGAAAACCCAGAGGACTGTACACCATGTGATCGGGAGATGTGTCTAAAATGCAGCTCATTTATCCTCTCCTGGTGCTCCTGTTCACCATTCCAGCCACGTTACTTAGAATCTCCCCACTTGGAGAATCAGCACATTTCAACTTCTGTTTCACACATTTTGCAAATTGTGAGGAGGATGAACGGGGAACCAATGAGAGAATAGTTGTAGGGGTTTGGACGGGCACATATCACTCTAATTTCCCATTAAGAATAAGAATTGAAAAAAGGCTCAGCCCGCCTCGCCCGAGCCAAAATAGGGCCTGAAGCAATCCTGCGGGTTTGAGGCCAGCTCACAAAAGAGCAACTTAAAAAATGGAGCTCAGGGTCACTGCAATTCACAAACCTGCAGAGTTATAAATGAAAACTAACGTCCAAAAATATGTTGAGGTAAGGCAAAGAAGAGGATCTGAATGCAAGACAGAATTGCAAGAAACAGATTTCAAGAGTTAGATTGGACTCGTCTTTAAAGCACATGAAAAGCGGCAGAATTTCGACAATGATGCAGTTGGCCCAAAAGGGCGTATGCGTTTTTTCCTGATTATATCCAGGAAAAAACGCATACGCACTTTATGGGCAACGAAGCAAGCAAGCAATGCAAATGTGCACAACAAAGAAGTCTCATTTCCCACTGGTCAAAAGGGCCATCCTAAAAAATTGTAAAAACCAGAAATGCAGGACAGGCCATGGAGAACAGGGAGCCTTTATACGCTGATGGGCAGTGTGTGAACTGCCGAGAGCCACTCTGGAGAAGTGTATGGTGGTTCCTAAATCATCTAAAAAACAGAGCTACAGAGCATAGGACACTTCCAATCATGGGAGTATATCTAGGGAAATCTAAAAATTAACAAGACACAAGCACACCACAGTTTAGGGCTACTCTGTTTACAAGAACCTCAACTTCAGTATACCTTAAATATCCCAGGAAAGAGAACAATGGATAAAGAAGATGTGGTACTTATGTACAATGGAATATCTCTTCACCATGAAATCAATGTAATAAGGCTAGTAGAAGGATAAAGAGTGGATTTAGGTCCGATAATACTACTTGAAATAAGTCAAACAGAAAAAGAAACATATCATAAGATATCACTTATAGAGGGAGGGTAAATATGGCTGCACAAGAAATGAATTACAGAACAGAACAGTGTCTCACATTTAGAAAACACACTTATTTCAGCTTAAGGGGAAAGGAGAGGTGGGGTGATGCATAAAACCAGAGTTTGAAATTAGCACAGATACCGTTCAATAAACCAAATAGATATTAGACAAGATCTACACCTTGCTCAATGAACTGGCCTCAACACACCCTATACACCGCAGAGAAATATATCTGAGTAATAAGAATCTTAAAACCCATGTATTGATATATCTCCATAAGGGAATCAAGTGTGTGCAGAGTGGCACAAACACAGCAGTGAAAATGAGCTAAACCCCATTATAGAAATAAATTTTAAAAACAAAACGCAGAAACAATGAAAGAGAGAAAAATTCTTACAAAATTCGCTCAGGGGCTGTGATGCAACCTGGATTGACCACATATAAACCCACAGCTGGATAAGACATAAGGCTGGACACTTGGGGCTGAGAGGATTGATGAGCTTTGGTGAGCAACTGCCAAAAGTTTAATGCAATACTTCATGCTACTCATTCCAAGGGTCCCAACACTCCAGGTTGAAGGGAATCTTCCTACAGCTAAACCATGCTTGGGAAACCCAGCGACTGGTATACCATATGATCGGGAAAGGTTTCTAAAACGCACCTCATTTTTCCTCTCCTGGGGCTCCGGATCGACATTCCAGCCGCTTTACCAAAAATATCCCCACATGGAGAGTCAATGCCTTTAAGTTCTGGTATCGCACAGTCTGCAGTTAGTGCGGAGGATGAATGGGAATAGGGGGAACCAGTGAGAAACTAGCTGTAGCGGTTTCAAGGGGCACATGTCACTCTAAATTCACATCAGTAAGAAGAATAAACCAAAGGTACAGCAAGGTGCCCCAGAAGAAGAATAGGGCCTGAAGGAATCCTGTGGTTATGAGGCAAGATCACAAAAATAAGAGCTGAAAAATGGAGCTAAGGGCCACTGCAATTCAAAAACCTGCAGAGTTATAAAGGCCAACTATTTTCAAAAAATATATTGAGGTAAGGCTATGAAGAGGCATTGAAAGCAAGGCAGAATTGCAGGAAAACGATTTCAGGAGGTAGACTGGAATTGCATTTAAAGCATAGGAAAAGAGGCAGAACGTCCACAATGATTCACTTGGCCAAAAAGGGCGTATGCCTTTTTTCCTGAATTTATTCAGGAAAAAAGGCATACGCCCTTTTTGGCCAACCAAGCAAGCTTGCAAAGGAAATCTGCACTACAATGAAGTCTCACTTCCCCCCGGTCAAAAGGGCCATCTGAAAAAAGTGTAAAATCCAGAAAGGCAGGACAGGCCATGGAGAACTGGGAGCCTTGTTATGCTGATGGGCGGGATGTGTATGGTGTTTCCTGAAACATCTAAAAAACAAAGCAACAGAGCCTAGGGCACTTCCACTTATGGTCCTATAGCTTAGGGAAATTAAAATCAAAAAGACACAGCCACCCCAAAATTTGGGACGCCTCTGTTTACAAGAACCTCGTTAACCATACAAGTTCAATATCACAGAAAGTGAAAAATGGATAAAGAACTTTTGGTACTTACGTACAATGCAGTATCACTCAGCAATGAAATCTATGTCATCAGGCCCGTAGCAGCATAATGAGTGGATTCAGGTACGATGATTCTAACTGAAATAAGTCACACAGAAAAAGAAACATCATAAGATATCACTAATGCACGGAATGTAAACTTGGCTACACAGGAACTGAATTCCAAAACAGAACAGGGTCTCAAATTTAGAAAACCAACTTATGCTTGCTTAAGGGGAAAGGTGAGTTGGGGTGCTGAATAAAACCACAGATTGAAATGAGCACAGATAAATTTTCTTAAGCCAAATATGGAATAGACAAGAGCTACTCCTTGCTCAACGAAATGGACTCAACACCCCATATTAAACGCCTAAGAATGTACCTGACTAGTAAGTATCTTAAAACCTATGGATTGCTATGTCTCCAAAAGAGAATGAAGCGTGTGTACAGGGGCATAAACGCAGCAGTGATAGGATTGGAGAGGTTCGGTGAGCAAATGAAGACCCTTTGAAGTCATATTGCATGGTACCCATTCCACGGGTTTCAACTACCCAGGTTTAAGGTATTCTTCCTTCAGGTAAAACATGCATGTGGAACCTAGAGTCTGATCAACCATGTGATCGGGAGACGTGTTCAAATATGTCTCAGTTTTCGTACCCTGGTACTCAGGTGCAACATTCCAGACGCTTTACTAACACCCTCCCGACTTGGAGAGTCAGTCCCTTTAACCTCCTGTTTGGCCCAGTTTGCAATTTCTGCGGAAGATGAACAGGAATAGCGAGAACCAATGAGAGACTAGCTGGAGGTGTCTGGACGGGCAAATTTAACTCTCATTTCCCACCAGGAAGAGGAATTAACCAAAGGCTCAGCGTGCCGTGCCGGAACCAGATTAGGGCCTGAAGCCATCCTGCGGTGTTGCGGCCAGCTCAAAAGAAAGCGAGTTGAAGAAAGGAGCTCAGGGGCACTGTAATTCACAAACCTGCAGAGTTATAAATGACAGCTATCGTCCAAAAATATACTGAAGTAAGGCTGCCAAGAGGACTTGAAAGCGGGGCAGAATTGCAGGAAACTGATTTCAGGAGGTAGACTGGAATTGCATTGAAAGCATAGGAAAAGAGGCAGAACGTCCACAATGATGCACTTGGCCAAAAAGGGCGTATGCGTTTTTTCCTGAATATATTCAGGAAAAAACGCATATGCCCTTTTTGGCCAACCAAGCAAGCTTGCAAAGGAAATCTGCACTACAATGAAGTCTCCCTTCCCCCCGGTCAAAAGGGCCATCTGAAAAAAGTGTAAAATCCAGAAAGGCAGGACAGGCCATGGAGAACTGGGAGCCTTGTTATGCTGATGGGCGGGATGTAAATTGCCAACAGACACTCGGGAGAAGTGTATGGTGTTTCCTGAAACATCTAAAAAACAAAGCAACAGAGCCTAGGGCACTTCCACTTATGGTCCTATAGCTTAGGGAAATTAAAATCAAAAAGACACAGCCACCCCAAAGTTTGGGACGCCTCTGTTTACAAGAACCTCGTTTACAGTACAAGTTCAACATCGCAGAAAGTGAAAAATGGATAAAGAAGTTGTGGTATTTACTTACAAAGCAATATCCCTCAGCAATGAAATCTATGTCATCAGGCCCTTAGCAGCACAATGAGTGGATTCAGGTATGATGATTCTAACTGAAATAAGTCACACAGAAAAAGAAACATCATAAGATATCAGTAATACACGGAATGTAAACTTGGCTACACAGGAACTGAATTACAGAACAGAACAGGGTCTCAAATTTAGAAAACCAACTTATGCTTGCTTAAGGGGAAAGGTGAGTTGGGGTGCTGCATAAAACCAGAGATTGAAATGAGCACAGATAAAGTTTCTTAAGCCAAATATGGAATAGACAAGAGCTACTCCTTGCTCAACGAAATGGACTCAACACCGCATATTAAATGCCTAAGAATGTACCTGACTAGTAAGTATCTTAAAACCTATGGATTGCTATGTCTCCGAAAGAGAATCAAGCATGTGTACAGGGGCATAAACACAGCAGTGATAGGATTGGAGAGGTTCGGTGAGCAAATGAAGACCCTTTGAAGTCATATTGCATGGTACCCATTCCACGGGATTCAACTACCCAGGTTTAAGGTATTCTTCCTTCAGCTAAAACATGCATGTGGAACCTAGAGTATGATCAACCATGTGATCGGGAAACGTGTTCAAATATGTCTCAGTTTTTGTACCCTGGTACTCGGGTGCAACATTCCAGACGCTTTACTAACACACGCCCGACTTGGAGAGTCAGTCCCTTTAACCTCCTGTTTGGCCCAGTTTGCAATTTCTGCGGAAGATGAACAGGAATAGCGAGAACCAATGAGAGACTAGCTGGAGGTGTCTGGATGGGCAAATTTAACTCTCATTTCCCACCAGGAAGACGAATTAACCAAAACCTCAGCGTGCCGTGCCGGAACCAGATTAGGGCCTGAAGCCATCCTGCGGTGTTGCGGCCAGCTCAAAAGAAAGCAAGTTGAAGAAAGGAGCTCAGGGGCACTGTAATTCACAAACCTGCAGAGTTATAAATGACAGCTATCGTCCAAAAATATACTGAAGTAAGGCTGCCAAGAGGACTTGAAAGCGGGGCAGAATTGCAGGAAACCGATTTCAGGAGGTAGACTGGAATTGCATTGAAAGCATAGGAAAAGAGGCAGAACGTCCACAATGATGCACTTGGCCAAAAAGGGCGTATGCGTTTTTTCCTGAATATATTCAGGAAAAAACGCATACGCCCTTTTTGGCCAACCAAGCAAGCTTGCAAAGGAAATCTGCACTACAATGAAGTCTCACTTCCCCCCGGTCAAAAGGGCCATCTGAAAAAAGTGTAAAATCCAGAAAGACAGGACAGGCCATGGAGAACTGGGAGCCTTGTTATGCTGATGGGCGGGATGTAAATTGCCAACAGACACTCGGGAGAAGTGTATGGTGTTTCCTGAAACATCTAAAAAACAAAGCAACAGAGCCTAGGGCACTTCCACTTATGGTCCTATAGCTTAGGGAAATTAAAATCAAAAAGACACAGCCACCCCAAACATTGGGACGCCTCTGTTTACAAGAACCTCGTTTACAGTACAAGTTCAACATCGCAGAAAGTGAAAAATGGATAAAGAAGTTGTGGTATTTACTTACAAAGCAATATCCCTCAGCAATGAAATCTATGTCATCAGGCCCTTAGCAGCACAATGAGTGGATTCAGGTATGATGATTCTAACTGAAATAAGTCACACAGAAAAAGAAACATCATAAGATATCAGTAATACACGGAATGTAAACTTGGCTACACAGGAACTGAATTACAGAACAGAACAGGGTCTCAAATTTAGAAAACCAACTTATGCTTGCTTAAGGGTAAAGGTGAGTTGGGGTGCTGCATAAAACCAGAGATTGAAATGAGCACAGATAAAGTTCCTTAAGCCAAATATGGAATAGACAAGAGCTACTCCTTGCTCAAAGAAATGGACTCAACACCGCATATTAAACGCCTAAGAATGTACCTGACTAGTAAGTATCTTAAAATCTATGGATTGCTATGTCTCCGAAAGAGAATCAAGCATGTGTACAGGGGCATAAACGCAGCAGTGATAGGATTGGAGAGGTTCGGTGAGCAAATGAAGACCCTTTGAAGTCATATTGCATGGTACCCATTCCACGGGTTTCAACTACCCAGGTTTAAGGTATTCTTCCTTCAGCTAAAGCATGCATGTGGAACCTAGAGTATGATCAACCATGTGATCGGGAGACGTGTTCAAATATGTCTCAGTTTTCGTACCCTGGTACTCGGGTGCAACATTCCAGATGCTTTACTAACACCCTCCCGACTTGGAGAGTCAGTCCCTTTAACCTCCTGTTTGGCCCAGTTTGCAATTTCTGCGGAAGATGAACAGGAATAGCGAGAACCAATGAGAGACTAGCTGGAGGTGTCTGGACGGGCAAATTTAACTCTCATTTCCCACCAGGAAGAGGAATTAACCAAAGGCTCAGCGTGCCGTGCCGGAACCAGATTAGGGCCTGAAGCCATCCTGCGGTGTTGCGGTCAGCTCAAAAGAAAGCGAGTTGAAGAAAGGAGCTCAGGGGCACTGTAATTCACAAACCTGCAGAGTTATAAATGACAGCTATCGTCCAAAAATATACTGAAGTAAGGCTGCCAAGAGGACTTGAAAGCGGGGCAGAATTGCAGGAAACCGATTTCAGGAGGTAGACTGGAATTGCATTGAAAGCATAGGAAAAGAGGCAGAACGTCCACAATGTTGCACTTGGCCAAAAAGGGCGTATGCATTTTTTCCTGAATATATTCAGGAAAAAAACGCATACGCCCTTTTTGGCCAACCAAGCAAGCTTGCAAAGGAAATCTGCACTACAATGAAGTCTCACTTCCCCCCGGTCAAAAGGGCCATCTGAAAAAAGTGTAAAATCCAGAAAGGCAGGACAGGCCATGGAGAACTGGGAGCCTTGTTATGCTGATGGGCGGGATGTAAATTGCCAACAGACACTCGGGAGAAGTGTATGGTGTTTCCTGAAACATCTAAAAAACAAAGCAACAGAGCCTAGGGCACTTCCACTTATGGTCCTATAGCTTAGGGAAATTAAAATCAAAAAGACACAGCCACCCCAAAGTTTGGGACGCCTCTGTTTACAAGAACCTCGTTTACAGTACAAGTTCAACATCGCAGAAAGTGAAAAATGGATAAAGAAGTTGTGGTATTTACTTACAAAGCAATATCCCTCAGCAATGAAATCTATGTCATCAGGCCCTTAGCAGCACAATGAGTGGATTCAGGTATGATGATTCTAACTGAAATAAGTCACACAGAAAAAGAAACATCATAAGATATCAGTAATACACGGAATGTAAACTTGGCTACACAGGAACTGAATTACAGAACAGAACAGGGTCTCAAATTTAGAAAACCAACTTATGCTTGCTTAAGGGGAAAGGTGAGTTGGGGTGCTGCATAAAACCAGAGATTGAAATGAGCACAGATAAAGTTTCTTAAGCCAAATATGGAATAGACAAGAGCTACTCCTTGCTCAACGAAATGGACTCAACACCGCATATTAAATGCCTAAGAATGTACCTGACTAGTAAGTATCTTAAAACCTATGGATTGCTATGTCTCCGAAAGAGAATCAAGCATGTGTACAGGGGCATAAACACAGCAGTGATAGGATTGGAGAGGTTCGGTGAGCAAATGAAGACCCTTTGAAGTCATATTGCATGGTACCCATTCCACGGGATTCAACTACCCAGGTTTAAGGTATTCTTCCTTCAGCTAAAACATGCATGTGGAACCTAGAGTATGATCAACCATGTGATCGGGAGACGTGTTCAAATATGTCTCAGTTTTTGTACCCTGGTACTCGGGTGCAACATTCCAGACGCTTTACTAACACACGCCCGACTTGGAGAGTCAGTCCCTTTAACCTCCTGTTTGGCCCAGTTTGCAATTTCTGCGGAAGATGAACAGGAATAGCGAGAACCAATGAGAGACTAGCTGGAGGTGTCTGGATGGGCAAATTTAACTCTCATTTCCCACCAGGAAGACGAATTAACCAAAACCTCAGCGTGCCGTGCCGGAACCAGATTAGGGCCTGAAGCCATCCTGCGGTGTTGCGGCCAGCTCAAAAGAAAGCGAGTTGAAGAAAGGAGCTCAGGGGCACTGTAATTCACAAACCTGCAGAGTTATAAATGACAGCTATCGTCCAAAAATATACTGAAGTAAGGCTGCCAAGAGGACTTGAAAGCGGGGCAGAATTGCAGGAAACCGATTTCAGGAGGTAGACTGGAATTGCATTGAAAGCATAGGAAAAGAGGCAGAACGTCCACAATGATGCACTTGGCCAAAAAGGGCGTATGCGTTTTTTCCTGAATATATTCAGGAAAAAACGCATACGCCCTTTTTGGCCAACCAAGCAAGCTTGCAAAGGAAATCTGCACTACAATGAAGTCTCACTTCCCCCCGGTCAAAAGGGCCATCTGAAAAAAGTGTAAAATCCAGAAAGACAGGACAGGCCATGGAGAACTGGGAGCCTTGTTATGCTGATGGGCGGGATGTAAATTGCCAACAGACACTCGGGAGAAGTGTATGGTGTTTCCTGAAACATCTAAAAAACAAAGCAACAGAGCCTAGGGCACTTCCACTTATGGTCCTATAGCTTAGGGAAATTAAAATCAAAAAGACACAGCCACCCCAAACATTGGGACGCCTCTGTTTACAAGAACCTCGTTTACAGTACAAGTTCAACATCGCAGAAAGTGAAAAATGGATAAAGAAGTTGTGGTATTTACTTACAAAGCAATATCACTCAGCAATGAAATCTATGTCATCAGGCCCTTAGCAGCACAATGAGTGGATTCAGGTATGATGATTCTAACTGAAATAAGTCACACAGAAAAAGAAACATCATAAGATATCAGTAATACACGGAATGTAAACTTGGCTACACAGGAACTGAATTACAGAACAGAACAGGGTCTCAAATTTAGAAAACCAACTTATGCTTGCTTAAGGGTAAAGGTGAGTTGGGGTGCTGCATAAAACCAGAGATTGAAATGAGCACAGATAAAGTTCCTTAAGCCAAATATGGAATAGACAAGAGCTACTCCTTGCTCAAAGAAATGGACTCAACACCGCATATTAAACGCCTAAGAATGTACCTGACTAGTAAGTATCTTAAAATCTATGGATTGCTATGTCTCCGAAAGAGAATCAAGCATGTGTACAGGGGCATAAACGCAGCAGTGATAGGATTGGAGAGGTTCGGTGAGCAAATGAAGACCCTTTGAAGTCATATTGCATGGTACCCATTCCACGGGTTTCAACTACCAAGGTTTAAGGTATTCTTCCTTCAGCTAAAACATGCATGTGGAACCTAGAGTATGATCAACCATGTGATCGGGAGACCTGTTCAAATATGTCTCAGTTTTCGTACCCTGGTACTCGGGTGCAACATTCCAGATGCTTTACTAACACCCTCCCGACTTGGAGAGTCAGTCCCTTTAACCTCCTGTTTGGCCCAGTTTGCAATTTCTGCGGAAGATGAACAGGAATAGCGAGAACCAATGAGAGACTAGCTGGAGGTGTCTGGACGGGCAAATTTAACTCTCATTTCCCACCAGGAAGAGGAATTAACCAAAGGCTCAGCGTGCCGTGCCGGAACCAGATTAGGGCCTGAAGCCATCCTGCGGTGTTGCGGTCAGCTCAAAAGAAAGCGAGTTGAAGAAAGGAGCTCAGGGGCACTGTAATTCACAAACCTGCAGAGTTATAAATGACAGCTATCGTCCAAAAATATACTGAAGTAAGGCTGCCAAGAGGACTTGAAAGCGGGGCAGAATTGCAGGAAACCGATTTCAGGAGGTAGACTGGAATTGCATTGAAAGCATAGGAAAAGAGGCAGAACGTCCACAATGATGCACTTGGCCAAAAAGGGCGTATGCATTTTTTCCTGAATATATTCAGGAAAAAACGCATACGCCCTTTTTGGCCAACCAAGCAAGCTTGCAAAGGAAATCTGCACTACAATGAAGTCTCACTTCCCCCCGGTCAAAAGGGCCATCTGAAAAAAGTGTAAAATCCAGAAAGGCAGGACAGGCCATGGAGAACTGGGAGCCTTGTTATGCTGATGGGCGGGATGTAAATTGCCAACAGACACTCGGGAGAAGTGTATGGTGTTTCCTGAAACATCTAAAAAACAAAGCAACAGAGCCTAGGGCACTTCCACTTATGGTCCTATAGCTTAGGGAAATTAAAATCAAAAAGACACAGCCACCCCAAAGTTTGGGACGCCTCTGTTTACAAGAACCTCGTTTACAGTACAAGTTCAAAATCGCAGAAAGTGAAAAATGGATAAAGAAGTTGTGGTATTTACTTACAAAGCAATATCACTCAGCAATGAAATCTATGTCATCAGGCCCTTAGCAGCACAATGAGTGGATTCAGGTATGATGATTCTAACTGAAATAAGTCACACAGAAAAAGAAACATCATAAGATATCAGTAATACACGGAATGTAAACTTGGCTACACAGGAACTGTATTACAGAACAGAACAGGGTCTCAAATTTAGAAAACCAACTTATGCTTGCTTAAGGGTAAAGGTGAGTTGGGGTGCTGCATGAAACCAGAGATTGAAATGAGCACAGATAAAGTTCCTTAAGCCAAATATGGAATAGACAAGAGCTACTCCTTGCTCAATGAAATGGACTCAACACCGCATATTAAACGCCTAAGAATGTACCTGACTAGTAAGTATCTTAAAACCTATGGATTGCTATGTCTTCAGAAGAGAATCAAGCATGTGTACAGGGGCATAAACGCAGCAGTGATATGATTGGAGAGGTTCGGTGAGCAAATGAAGACCCTTTGAAGTCATATTGCATGGTACCCATTCCACGGGTTTCAACTACCCAGGTTTAAGGTATTCTTCCTTCAGGTAAAACATGCATGTGGAACCTATAGTATGATCAACCATGTGATCGGGAGACGTGTTCAAATATGTCTCAGTTTTCGTACCCTGGTACTCGGGTGCAACATTCCAGATGCTTTACTAACACACTCCCGACTTGGAGAGTCAGTCCTTTTAACCTCCTGTTTGGCTCAGTTTGCAATTTCTGCGGAAGATGAACAGGAATAGCGAGAACCAATGAGAGACTAGCTGGAGGTGTCTGGACGGGCAAATTTAACTCTCATTTCCCACGAGGAAGAGGAATTAACCAAAGGCTCAGCGTGCCGTCCCGGAACCAGATTAGGGCCTGAAGCCATCCTGCGGTGTTGCGGCCAGCTCAAAAGAAAGCGAGTTGAAGAAAGGAGCTCAGGGGCACTGTAATTCACAAACCTGCAGAGTTATAAATGACAGCTATCGTCCAAAAATATACTGAAGTAAGGCTGCCAAGAGGACTTGAAAGCGGGGCAGAATTGCAGGAAACCGATTTCAGGAGGTAGACTGGAATTGCATTGAAAGCATAGGAAAAGAGGCAGAACGTCCACAATGATGCACTTGGCCAAAAAGGGTGTATGCGTTTTTTCCTGAATATATTCAGGAAAAAACGCATACACCCTTTTTGGCCAACCAAGCAAGCTTGCAAAGGAAATCTGCACTACAATGAAGACTTACTTCCCCCCGGTCAAAAGGGCCATCTGAAAAAAGTGTAAAATCCAGAAAGGCAGGACAGGCCATGGAGAACTGGGAGCCTTGTTATGCTGATGGGCGGGATGTAAATTTCCAACAGCCACTTGGGAGAAGTGTATGTTGTTTCCTGAAACATCTAAAAACCAAAGCAACAGAGCCTAGGGCACTTCCACTTATGGTCCTATAGCTTAGGGAAATTAAAATCAAAGAGACACAGCCACCCCAAAGTTTGGGACGGCTCTGTTTACAAGAACCTCGTTTACGGTACAAGTTCAATATCACAGAAAGTCAAAAATGGATAAAGATGTTGTGGTACTTACGTACAATGCAGCATCACTCAGCAATGAAATCTATGTCATCAGGCCCGTAGCAGCATAATGAGTGGATTCAGGTACGATGATTCTAACTGAAATAAGTCACACAGAAAAAGAAACATCATAAGATATCACTAATACACGGAATGTAAACTTGGCTACACAGGAACTAAATTCCAAAACAGAACAGGGTCTCAAATTTAGAAAACCAACATATGCTTGCTTAAGGGTAAAGGTGAGTTGGGGTGCTGCATAAAACCAGACATTGAAATGAGCACAGATAAAATTCCTTAAGCCAAATATGGAATAGACAAGAGCTACTCCTTGCTCAACGAAATAGACTCAACACCCCATATTAAACACCTAAGAATGCACCTGACTAGTAAGTATCTTAAAACCTATGGATTGCTATGTCTCCAAAAGAGAATCAAGCGTGTGTACAGGGGCATGAAAGCAGCAGTGATAGGATTGGAGAGGTTTGGTGAGCAAATGAAGACCCTTTGAAGTCATATTGCATGGTACCCATTACACGGGTCTCAACTCTCCAGGTTTAAGGAATTCTTCCTTCAGCTAAAACATGCATGTGGAACCCAGAGTATGATCAACCGTGTGAACGGGAGACGTGTTCAAATATGTCTCAGTTTTCGTACCCAGGTACTCGGGTGCAACATTCCAAATGCTTTACTAACACTCTCCCCACTTGGAGAGTCAGCGCCTTTAACCTCCTGTTTGGCCCAGTTTGCAATTTCTGCGGAAGATGAACAGGAATAGCGAGAACCAATGAGAGACTAGCTGGAGGTGTCTGGACGGGCAAATTTAACTCTCATTTCCCACCAGGAAGAGGAAATAACCAAAGGCTCAGCGTGCCGTGCCGGAACCAGATTAGGGCCTGAAGCCATCCTGCGGTGTTGCGGCCAGCTCAAAAGAAAGCGAGTTGAAGAAAGGAGCTCAGGGGCACTGTAATTCACAAACCTGCAGAGTTATAAATGACAGCTATCGTCCAAAAATATACTGAAGTAAGGCTGCCAAGAGGACTTGAAAGTGGGGCAGAATTGCAGGAAACCGATTTCAAGAGGTAGACTGGAATTGCATTGAAAGCATAGGAAAAGAGGCAGAACGTCCACAATGATGCACTTGGCCAAAAAGGGCGTATGCGTTTTTTCCTGAATATATTCAGGAAAAAACGCATACGCCCTTTTTGGCCAACCAAGCAAGCTTGCAAAGGAAATCTGCACTACAATGAAGTCTCACTTCCCCCCGGTCAAAAGGGCCATCTGAAAAAAGTGTAAAATCCAGAAAGGCAGGACAGGCCATGGAGAACTGGGAGCCTTGTTATGCTGATGGGCGGGATGTAAATTGCCAACAGACACTCGGGAGAAGTGTATGGTGTTTCCTGAAACATCTAAAAAACAAAGCAACAGAGCCTAGGGCACTTCCACTTATGGTCCTATAGCTTAGGGAAATTAAAATCAAAAAGACACAGCCACCCCAAAGTTTGGGACGCCTCTGTTTACAAGAACCTCGTTTACAGTACAAGTTCAACATCGCAGAAAGTGAAAAATGGATAAAGAAGTTGTGGTATTTACTTACAAAGCAATATCCCTCAGCAATGAAATCTATGTCATCAGGCCCTTAGCAGCACAATGAGTGGATTCAGGTATGATGATTCTAACTGAAATAAGTCACACAGAAAAAGAAACATCATAAGATATCAGTAATACACGGAATGTAAACTTGGCTACACAGGAACTGAATTACAGAACAGAACAGGGTCTCAAATTTAGAAAAGCAACTTATGCTTGCTTAAGGGTAAAGGTGAGTTGGGGTGCTGCATAAAACCAGACATTGAAATGAGCACAGATAAAGTTCCTTAAGCCAAATATGGAATAGAAAACAGCTACTCCTTGCTCAACGAAATGGACTCAACACCGCATATTAAACGCCTAAGAATGTACCTGACTAGTAAGTATCTTAAAACCTATGGATTGCTATGTCTCCGAAAGAGAATCAAGCATGAGTACAGGGGCATAAACACAGCAGTGATAGGATTGGAGAGGTTCGGTGAGCAAATGAAGACCCTTTGAAGTCATATTGCATGGTACCCATTCCATGGGTCTCACGTACCCAGGTTTAAGGTATTCTTCCTTCAGCTAAAACATGCATGTGGAACATAGAGTATGATCAACCATGTCATCAGGAGATGTGTTCAAATATGTCTCAGTTTTCGTACCCTGGTACTCGGGTTCAACATTCCAGACGCTTTACTAAAACTCTCCCGACTTGGAGAGTCAGCGCCTTTAACCTCCTGTTTGGCCCAGTTTGCAATTTCTGCGGAAGATGAACAGGAATAGGGAGAACCAATGAGAGACGAGCTGGTGGTGTCCGGACGGGCAAATTTAACTCTCATTTCCCACCAGGAAGAGGAAATAACCAAAGGCTCAGCGTGCCGTGCCGGAACCAGATTAGGGCCTGAAGCCATCCTGCGGTGTTGCGGCCAGCTCAAAAGAAAGCGAGTTGAAGAAAGGAGCTCAGGGGCACTGTAATTCACAAACCTGCAGAGTTATAAATGACAGCTATCGTCCAAAAATATACTGAAGTAAGGCTGCCAAGAGGACTTGAAAGCGGGGCAGAATTGCAGGAAACCGATTTCAGGAGGTAGACTGGAATTGCATTGAAAGCATAGGAAAAGAGGCAGAACGTCCACAATGATGCACTTGGCCAAAAAGGGCGTATGCGTTTTTTCCTGAATATATTCAGGAAAAAACGCATACGCACTTTTTGGCCAACCAAGCAAGCTTGCAAAGGAAATCTGCACTACAATGAAGACTCACTTCCCCCTGGTCAAAAGGGCCATCTGAAAAAAGTGTAAAATCCAGAAAGGCAGGACAGGCCATGGAGAACTGGGAGCCTTGTTATGCTGATGGGCGGGATGTAAATTGCCAACAGACACTCGGGAGAAGTGTATGGTGTTTCCTGAAACATCTAAAAAACAAAGCAACAGAGCCTAGGGCACTTCCACTTATGGTCCTATAGCTTAGGGAAATTAAAATCAAAAAGACACAGCCACCCCAAAGTTTGGGACGCCTCTGTTTACAAGAACCTCGTTTACCGTACAAGTTGAATATCACAGAAAGTGAAAAATGGATACAGAACTTGTGGTACATACGTACAATGCAGTATCACTCAGCAATGAAATCTATGTCATCAGGCCCGTAGCAGCATAATGAGTGGATTCAGGTACGATGATTCTAACTGAAATAAGTCAAACCAAAAAAGAAACATCATAAGATATCACTAATACACGGAATGTAAACTTGGCTACACAGGAACTGAATTCCAAAACAGAACAGGGTCTCAAATTGAGAAAACCAAGTTATTCTTGCTTATGGGGAAAGGTGATTTGGGGTCCTGCATAAAACCAGAGATTGAAATGAGCACAGATAAAGTTCCTTAAGCCAAATATGGAATAGACAAGAGCTACTCCTTGCTCAACGAAATGGACTCAACACCCCACATTAAACGCCTAAGAATGTACCTGACTAGTAAGTATCTTAAAACCTATGGATTGCTATGTCTCCAAAAGAGAATCAAGCGTGTGTACAGGGGCATAAACGCAGCAGTGATAGGATTGGAGAGATTCGGTGAGCAAATGAAGACCCTTTGAAGTCAAATTGCATGGTACCCATTACACGGGTCTCAACTCTCCAGGTTTAAGGTATTCTTCCTTCAGCTAAAACATGCATGTGGAACCCAGAGTATGATCAACCGTGTGAACGGGAGACGTGTTCAAATATGTCTCAGTTTTCCTCCCCTGGTACTCGGGTGTAACATTCCATACAGTTTACTAACCCTCTCCCCACTTGGAGAGTCAGCGCCTTTAACCTCCTGTTTGGCCCAGTTTGCAATTTCTGCGGAAGATGAACAGGAATAGCGAGAACCAATGAGAGACTAGCTGGAGGTGTCTGGACGGGCAAATTTAACTCTCATTTCCCACCAGGAAGAGGAAATAACCAAAGGCTCAGCGTGCCGTGCCGGAACCAGATTAGGGCCTGAAGCCATCCTGCGGTGTTGCGGCCAGCTCAAAAGAAAGCGAGTTGAAGAAAGGAGCTCAGGGGCACTGTAATTCACAAACCTGCAGAGTTATAAATGACAGCTATCGTCCAAAAATATATTGAAGTAAGGCTGCCAAGAGGAGTTGAAAGCGGGGCAGAATTGCAGGAAACCGATTTCAGGAGGTAGACTGGAATTGCATTGAAAGCATAGGAAAAGAGGCAGAACGTCCACAATGATGCACTTGGCCAAAAAGGGCGTATGCGTTTTTTCCTGAACATATTCAGGAAAAAACGCATACGCCCTTTTTGGCCAACCAAGCAAGCTTGCAAAGGAAATCTGCACTACAATGAAGTCTCACTTCCCCCCGGTCAAAAGGGCCATCTGAAAAAAGTGTAAAATCCAGAAAGGCAGGACAGGCCATGGAGAACTGGGAGCCTTGTTATGCTGATGGGCGGGATGTAAATTGCCAACAGCCACTCGGGAGAAGTGTATGGTGTTTCCTGAAACATCTAAAAAACAAAGCAACAGAGCCTAGGGCACTTCCACTTATGGTCCTATAGCTTAGGGAAATTAAAATCAAAAAGACACAGCCACCCCAAAGTTTGGGACGGCTCTGTTTACAAGAACCTCGTTTACGGTACAAGTTCAATATCGCAAAGTGCGAAAAATGGATAAAGAAGTTGTGGTACTTACGTACAATGCAATATCACTCAGCAATTAAATCTCTGTCTTCAGACACGTAGAAGCATAATGAGTGGATTCAGGTATGATGATTTTATCTGAAATAAGTCACACAGAAATAGAAACATCATAAGATATCAGTAATACACGGAATGTAAACCTGGCTACACAAGAACTGAATTCCAAAACAGAACAGGGTCTCAAATTTAGAAAACCAACTTATGCTTGCTTAAGGGGAAAGGGGAGTTGGGGTGCTGCATAAAACCAGAGATTGAAATGAGCACAGATAAAGTTCCTTAATCAAATATGTAATAGACAAGAGCTACTCCTTGCTCAACGAAATGGACTCAACACCCCATATTAAACGCCTAAGAATGTACCTGACTAGCAAGTATCTTAAAATCTATGGATTGCTATGTCTCTGAAAGGGAATCAAGCGTGTGTAGAGGGGCATAAACGCAGCAGTGATAGGATTGGAGAGGTTCGGTGAGCAAATGAAGACCCTTTGAAGTCACATTGCATGGTACCCATTCCACGGGTCTCAACTCTCCAGGTTTAAGGGATTCTTCCTTCAGCTAAAACATGCATGTGGAACCCAGCGTATGATCAACCATGTGATCGGGAGACGTGTTCAAATATGTCTCAGTTTTCGTCCCCTGGTACTCGGGTGCAACATTCCAGACGCTTTACTAACACTCTCCCGACTTGGAGAGTCAGTATCTTTATTCTCCTGTTTGGCCCAGTTTGCAATTTCTGTGGAAGATGAACAGGAATAGGGAGAACCAATGAGAGACAAGCTGGAGGTTTCTGGACGGGCAAATTTAACTCTCATTTCCCACCAAGGACAGGAATTAACCAAAGGCTCATCGTGCCGTGCTGGAACCAGATTAGGGCCTGAAGCAATCCTGCGGTGTTGCGGCCAGCTCACAAGAAAGCGAGATGAAGAACGGAGCTCAGGGGCACAGGAATTCACAAACCTGCAGAGTTATAAATGACAGCAATCGTCCAAAAATATACTGAAGTAAGGCTGCCAAGAGGACTTGAAAGCGGGGCAGAATTGCAGGAAACCGATTTCAGGAGGTAGACTGGAATTGCATTTTAAGCATAGGAAAAGAGGCAGAACGTCCACAATGATGCACTTGGCCAAAAAGGGCGTATGCGTTTTTTCCTGAATCAGGAAAAAACGCATACGCACTTTTTGGCCAACCAAGCAAGCTTGCAAAGGAAATCTGCACTACAATGAAGTCTCACTTCCCCCCGGTCAAAAGGGCCATCTGAGAAAAGTGTAAAATCCAGAAAGGCAGGACAGGCCATGGAGAACTGGGAGCCTTGTTATGCTGATGGGCGGGATGTAAATTGCCAACAGCCACTCGGGAGAAGTGTATGGTGTTTCCTGAAACATCTAAAAAACAAAGCAACAGAGCCTAGGGCACTTCCACTTATGGTCCTATAGCTTAGGGAAATTAAAATCAAAAAGACACAGCCACCCCACAGTTTGGGACAGCTCTGTTTACAAGAACCTCGTTTACGGTACAAGTTCAATATCGCAGAAAGTGAAAAATGGATAAAGAAGTTGTGGTACTTATGTACAATGCAAAATCACTCAGCCATGAAATCTATGTCATCAGGCCCGTAGCAGCATAATGAGTGGATTCAGGTATGATGATTCTAACTGAAATATGTCACACAGAAAAAGAAACATCATAAGATATCACTAATACACGGAATGTGAACTTGGCTACACATGAACTGAATTACAAAACAGAACAGGGTCTCAAGTTTAGAAAACCAACTTATGCTTCCTTAAGGGGGAAAGTGAGTTGGGGTGCTGCATAAAACCAGAGTTTGAAATTAGCACAGATACCATTCAATAAGCCAAATATGTAATAGACAAGACCTACCCCTTGCTCAACAAAATGGACTCAACAATGAGGTATCACCTCACACCTGATAGAATGGGCATCATGAGAAAGTCTAGAAACAAAAATGCTGGAAAGGGTGTGGAGAAAAGGAACCCTCTTCCACTATTGTTGGGAATATAAATTGATACAGTCACTACAGAGAACAATATGGAGTTTCTTAAGAAACTAACAATAGAATTACCATATGATACAGCAATCCCAGTACTGGACATATACCCAGACAAAACCATAAATCAAAACGAGACATTCACCGCAATGTTCATTGCATCACTATTTACAATATCGAGGTAATGGAAGCAACCTAAATGCCCACAGACAGACGAATGCATAAAGCTGTGGTACATATATAAAATGGAATATTACTAAGCCATGAAAAGGAATGAAATTGGGTCATTTGTAGAGACGTCGATGGATCTAGAGACTGTCATACAGAGTGAAGTAAGTCAGAAAGAGAAAAACAAATCTTGTATATTCATGCATATATGTGGAACCTAGAAAAACTGTACAGATTAACCATTTTGCAAGGCATAAATAGAGCAACAGATGTAGACAACAAATGTATGGACAACAAGGGGGGAAAGCTGTTGGGGGGGTGGTGGTGGGAGGAGTTGAGAGACTGGGATTGGCATGTATACATTTATATGTATAAAATAGATAACCAATAAGAACCTGCTGTATAAAAATATAAAATAAAATTCAAAATTAAAAAGAAATAAAATTTAAAAAATAAAACAGAAAAAACAATTATTCCCTTCACATACATGTATTTATATGAATAAATTATTTCCATGCTTATATCTGTAAATACAAAAAAGAGGAATAAAATCTACCTTGAACCAAAAACGAAAAAGAGAAAAAAAAACACAGAACCCACCAGTTCCACAGAGGAAAACCGTATCAGGGCACTTGCTCCAGTTGTAAACAATTCTGAAGTTGGCCAGTGGTGGGGAATCGTCTCCCATTCAGCCAGCAGCCCCCACGCAACAAGCGTCCTCATTGCAAAGCTGGGGCACCGTGCCGAGGCATCTGTGAGTAAACGGGAGGTGAGCCCCAGGCCAGTTGCTGCTGAACTATTCCCACCCGTCCCAGGTAAAACACCTGAATATATACAAGGACTTGAAAGCCTAGAGGAAGGGCCATAGAGCCACACGAGTGACAGCATGCCGGCCGACTTGGTGCCTGCAGGCCAGCCAGGATGGTCCTGGCCCTGGGTGCTCTTCTGGAAGATTTCCATTTCCCTGACTGAGATACCCGTCCTGTCCCTGCCCCCACTGCTTTTTTCCTTCCTCACCTCTGCCCAGGGAGAAATTCCAGCAGCAGGTATGGGTGACACATCCTCTTCTTTAGCAGGTGGCAGCCTGGCAACTGCTGCAGAAAGTCCAGGAGAGCCCCACTCACACTGGGCCACCCACAAAGCCGTGGCCTCTCACTCCCTCCCACCAGCCCAGCCCCGAGACTGCTGACAGGGCAGAGAAAATGGCGTCAGGCACGGCTGCAGGGGCTCTTGCTGCCTGGAGTGGTATTTATATTGATCTCAACCCAGGCACACCTGGGGAGGGCTGGCCCGCACGGTAAGGCTGCCCAGGTCAGCCAATCATCACCCCTCAGGGGCTCACAGTTGCAGAAAATGGAACTTGCTGAACCGGCCAGGTCCAAGGAACAGGTGTGGGCTCCTGAGAGTCAGGATAGACAAGGGGCTGCAGCTTTGGCTTGTTTTCTAATCATTTTATCTGGCCCATGAGTGGGAGACAACTTCAAGAAAACCCTCTCCTTATGAGAGGAACCCAGGAGTCAGGGAGAGGAGGGGTGGGTGGTGGTTGGAGACAGAGGCCTGGTGCCCCGGGTGCAGTGGAAGTCTCTGGAAGACCAGGTGGAGGGAGGCCGCACAGAGTGACGCCCAGGGTCACAGACCTGTCGCAGCTGCTGTTTGTTAGTTCAAGTCCTGCTCTGAGGTGCTCTGTGCCAGCTCTGAGCGACAGGTGAGCTGGGGGTGCTCTGCAATGAGGGCTATGTGCACGGTTCCTGTGTGCCCAGCCCTGCCACGGTACCTGCAAGGGTAGCTCTGTATCCTGGGAAGGGCCTGACCACGAGAGCCCCGTGGGCTGGGGTGGGGGTGGGGTACCTGCCCAGGTGAGCTCCATATTCTGGGATTGGTCTGACCACGAGAGCCCCATGGGCTGCTGGGGACCTGGTAAAGGATGTCAGGACAGTCAGTGAAGCCACCGAGGATATACCTCCAGTTGCTCCTAATTCCTACACCCTGCTGGTCATTCTACCAACCACCAGGACATGGTATTCTGTATTAGTCTTCAATGATGCCTTCTTTTGTATTCCATTAGTCCCAGAGTCACAAGAAATTTTGGCTTGTGAGTGGCAGGACTCAACATACAACTAAAACAATACTTCCGGGCCGTCTTGCCCCAAGGGTGCAAAAATTCCCACACCATCTTTGGGGAAAGCTTAGCTAAAGACCTAAAAGTTCTACCTCTGGAAAAGGAAACCCTCCTTCAGTACGCAGACGACATTCTGATCGCCAGCCCTACTAAGGAGGCCTCTGAACTACCAAGCCAATAAAGGATAGAAGTTGTCCAAGAAAAAGCTCAAATATCACAGACTGCGGTGACCTGCCTGGGCTTCATTCTCACAGAAGGTCGGAGAAGCCCATCCCAGGAAAGGGAAGAAACCATTTGCAGCCTTACCCCTTTCTAAAACTAGAAGACAGCTTAGGGGTTCCTGGGGAGGCCAGGGTTTGCTGCTTCTGGATCCCTAACTACAGTCTACTAGCTGGGCCTCTATATGAAACACTGAAAGGAAAAGATGATGATCCTTTTGAATAGAATCCAGAAGTGGCCTTTCAAGAATGGAAAGAGCAGTCAATTCAGACCCTTGCCCTGGAACTCCCTAATTTAGCTAAACCCTTTGACCTTTACATTCCCGGTGAAAGGTGAATCGCCATTGGAGAATTAGTGCAAAAACTGGGACCACTTGAAATGGAACAATGCAAGAATGCCATCCAGGTAGGATAAACTACGGTCACCAAGGGGCTTGGCCCACTGCCGCATCTGGCCAAGATACTGGCGGTATCTAAAAACCTGGAAATCAGCAGCCCAAAAGGCCACCTCCTTCCTAAGGGAAAAGGACCCCACGTGGTGATCCTAACCACCAACGATGCCCTGAAGTTGCAGGGTTCGCTCCGTGGGCACACCGACCTCGAGTGAGGAGGCCCTCCAACTCCAACATCCAGAGAGATAACCGGGGGCAACAGGGCACCATGACGACTCGTGTGAACATCACTTGACCTGGAGTTTCTCTCATAAAACAATAAGAGTGTGTCCCAAAAGAGTAGACTACTGCTTGCAGGACTTACTGCACCCAGAGGGGAGCTAATAATCTTGGCGGGGGAACCGTATATCACACTGTCACCATAGAAAAGCCTACAGACACCGTGATGATGGTGGCCAATAAGACCGGCTGGACTCCTGTTTACTTCAAAAGGCTGTTGACTCAGTGGTCATCATGGTCCTTGATCACCACTGACCCTGGACTGTCTGGGAGTTGAGCGGGCAGGGCTCTGACACCTGGTGCTGTTTGTACGTTAATTCAGGGGCCTAATTGAAGAAAGCGCAGACTACTGGTCAGAGCATCTAGGCTGGCAGAAACGGTCAGCCTAAGGTGGCCGAACAAATGTGGGGCGGGGTGAAACCGGCCCCCACAGCGTCTCTGCACATCTCTTTCCTGGACCCTTAAAGGTCATTAGAATCTATAACACTTCCAATGCTGGTGCTCAGGTGGACGAGCAGGGAGGCAGGGGGCCTGGGGACAATCAACGTCACCTGGAGGCTGCTGGGGAGAAGCTCTGACCCTCACCCCCGGGTATTAGGGCTCCCAACTCAGCACTCAGCAGTTACAGAAGAAGTGTCTGCACCCTCAGCACTCCAAGAATGAGGAACGGGACAAAAGGCAGAGGAGGGGTTTGTCCCCAGCAAAGCCCATTAAAAATCCCTGGGAGATAAAAATAGAATCTGGGCAATAAAGTCAAGTCTAACCTTTTTTATCCTTTGTGCTTTGTCTAATTTCACGTGCTCCTAGGGTCCCGCATGCAGAGGTTCCACACCCGGCACTTCAGACCAGATTTCCTAGTGCAGAATGGCTGGGTCGACACCTCAGCTCCTGGGGCCCAGTGCAGACTCCGCGATATAGAGCCTGAGCTGCAGCCAACCTGGCCCTCGAGAGCTCCGCCCCCTCCCTCCCACTGACTCTGACAGGATCTCTACACAGCAGCCCAGCCCACAGCCCACGGGGTAGTGCATGCTCTCACCTCTCCATTCTCTGATCAAAATATAAAGTTTCCTTTGCTTGTGAACCAAACTCAGTCTCGATCTGTTGGCCCCAATGACACTGGGCAGGGGGACACTTGTTGGGGTCCACTCTGGAGGATCAGTAACAGAAATTGAGACTATTGTAACCTCAATGAACAGATGTGTGAGCCAAACTGTAGTTAACATAGAACAGTGTATAAGGCTCGGGTAAAATAAGATGTTTCTAACACTTCCATTTGATATTTCCATCACTTTATTATAAGCAAGTTCAGTGAAAAGGTTTGTCTTATTTGTCAGGTCAATATTAGAGAAACGAAGTGATTTCTTTCCAAGGATGTACATCTAATAATCTTGGTTAAAGCTTCAATCTTGTTTTAAATGCTTTTCCATTGAAAATGATACCTCTCTTTCAGCTCCCCCATTTCTGAGAAGTATAAAATCTTATAATTTATTATTACCAAAGGGGAAAGGTGGGAGGAGGGATAAATTAACAGTTTGGGATTAACACATACACACTGCTATGTATAAAATAGATCATCAACAAGGAACTACTGTATAGCACAGGGAACTACACTCAACATTTTGCAATAACCTATAAGGGGAAATAATCTGAAAAAGAATAGATATTTTTATTGACATCATCTATCAATGACAGTTAAAGTGTAACCTAAGGGAAGCTGGTGGTGAGTGCTTCTGACCCTGAAGACTTCAATCATCTAAAGTTTGGACTCTGCCTACTTCCCAAGGCCCTTAATGAACATATGTGTAGCCGTAGCTTAAAAAATTCCCCAGTTTGGGTTTCGGGGAGACACTGATTTTGAAAAAGCCCTGGTGTTCTCCTTACATGAATGGGACTCTTCCTACTGCTAAAACATGTCTGTCACACCCAGAGGATGGTATACCATCTGATCGGGAAGAGTTTGGAAAAGGCATCTCCTCTCCTCATCTCCTGGTGCTCGGGTTCACCCCTCCAGCGTCTTTACTAACAGTCTCCCCACTTGGAGATGTCAGCACTGTCAACATCCTGTTGCGTACAGTTTGGAATTTGTCCAGAGGATGAAGCGGAAGGATGAGGAACAATGAGAGACAAGTCCTAGGTGTTCAGACAGGCACATGTCACTCTAATTTCCAATCAGGAAGACGAATTGACCAAAGGCTAGGGTTGCCCATGGAAACAGTATAGGGCTTGAGGAAATCCCGCTGCTTTGTGGCCAGTTCCCATAAACACAAGTTGAACAATGGAACTCAGGGGCAGTAAAATTCACGAAACTGCAGAGTTGAAAATATCCATCACTGAAAAATGTCTTGAGGAAAGTCAGAGAAAAGGACTTGTAAGCAAGGGAGAATGGCAGGAAAGGGATTTGAGGAGGTAGAAAGGACTCGCCATTAAGCACAAGAAAAGGAGCTGAACATTGCCAACATTGCAGTTGGCCAAAAAGGGTGTATGCGTTTTTTTCTGTATATATTCAAGAAAAGGGCATACACTTTTTTAGCCAACCAAACAGGTGGGCACTGGAAGTCAATACTACAAAAGATATCACTTCGCATCAGTCAGAAGAGCCATCCTCATAAAGCGTAAACAACAGAAATGCAGGACAGGGCAAGGAGAAGAGGGAGCCCTGTGAGACTTATAGTGGAAATGTATATTGCCAACGGCCATTCTGGAGAAGTGTATTGTGTTTACTAAAGCATCTAAAAAATGAGCTACAGAGCATAGGGCACTTGCACTCATGGGCGTATATCTTGAGAAAAACAAAAATCGAGAGGACACAGGCACCCCAATGTTTACCCCCTCTCTGTTTAAAAGATCCTCAACTAGGATATAACTTAAATGTCTCTGGAGGGAAAAAATGGGTAGAGATGTGGTACTTAGGTAGAGTGGAATATTATTCAGCCTGGAAATCAATGAAATATGGCCAGTTGTAACAACTCCGGAGGAGTTACGTATGATCTTTCTAAGTGACAGAATTCAAAAAGAAAAAGACACATATCATAAGATATCACTTAAAGGTGGAATCCAAAATGGCTACACATGAAATAAATTACAAAACAAAAACATAGTCAAATATGTAGAAAACACGCATAAGGCTGCTAAACGGGAAAGGTGGGGAGGGGTGAGGCATCACCCAGGAGGTTGAAATTAGCAAAGATACCATTCCAAATACCAAACTGATAATCAACAAGGCCTACACGGTAGCTAAAAGAACTGCACTCAGCACACTCAAGTCACCGGAAAAGAATATATACGACTGGTAAGAATCTGAAAAAGAATTTACTGATGTCTCTCTGTACGTGAATCAAGTGGATGTACAGCAGCAAGAAACAGAGCTTTGAAAATCAGCTGTAACCAATATAGTAATAAATTGAAAAAAATAAACGACAGAGAGACAGAGAAAACCTCTTACAACTTTTCCTCAGGGCCGGTGATGCAACATGGATTGAACACATCTAGACCCACAGCAGGATGAGACATAAGGCTGGAAACTGTTTGCGCTAAGAGAAATGTGAGGTTGGGTGAGGAAATGCACACCCTTTAAAGTAATACTACCTGGTACCCATTCAATGGGTCCCAAATATGCAGGTTCAAGGGATCTTCCTACAGCTAAAACATGCATGGAAAACCCAGAGGACTGTACACCATGTGATCGGGAGATGTGTCTAAAATGCAGCTCATTTATCCTCTCCTGGTGCTCCTGTTCACCATTCCAGCCACGTTACTTAGAATCTCCCCACTTGGAGAATCAGCACATTTCAACTTCTGTTTCACACATTTTGCAAATTGTGAGGAGGATGAACGGGGAACCAATGAGAGAATAGTTGTAGGGGTTTGGACGGGCACATATCACTCTAATTTCCCATTAAGAATAAGAATTGAAAAAAGGCTCAGCCCGCCTCGCCCGAGCCAAAATAGGGCCTGAAGCAATCCTGCGGGTTTGAGGCCAGCTCACAAAAGAGCAACTTAAAAAATGGAGCTCAGGGTCACTGCAATTCACAAACCTGCAGAGTTATAAATGAAAACTAACGTCCAAAAATATGTTGAGGTAAGGCAAAGAAGAGGATCTGAATGCAAGACAGAATTGCAAGAAACAGATTTCAAGAGTTAGATTGGACTCGTCTTTAAAGCACATGAAAAGCGGCAGAATTTCGACAATGATGCAGTTGGCCCAAAAGGGCGTATGCGTTTTTTCCTGATTATATCCAGGAAAAAACGCATACGCACTTTATGGGCAACGAAGCAAGCAAGCAATGCAAATGTGCACAACAAAGAAGTCTCATTTCCCACTGGTCAAAAGGGCCATCCTAAAAAATTGTAAAAACCAGAAATGCAGGACAGGCCATGGAGAACAGGGAGCCTTTATACGCTGATGGGCAGTGTGTGAACTGCCGAGAGCCACTCTGGAGAAGTGTATGGTGGTTCCTAAATCATCTAAAAAACAGAGCTACAGAGCATAGGACACTTCCAATCATGGGAGTATATCTAGGGAAATCTAAAAATTAACAAGACACAAGCACACCACAGTTTAGGGCTACTCTGTTTACAAGAACCTCAACTTCAGTATACCTTAAATATCCCAGGAAAGAGAACAATGGATAAAGAAGATGTGGTACTTATGTACAATGGAATATCTCTTCACCATGAAATCAATGTAATAAGGCTAGTAGAAGGATAAAGAGTGGATTTAGGTCCGATAATACTACTTGAAATAAGTCAAACAGAAAAAGAAACATATCATAAGATATCACTTATAGAGGGAGGGTAAATATGGCTGCACAAGAAATGAATTACAGAACAGAACAGTGTCTCACATTTAGAAAACACACTTATTTCAGCTTAAGGGGAAAGGAGAGGTGGGGTGATGCATAAAACCAGAGTTTGAAATTAGCACAGATACCGTTCAATAAACCAAATAGATATTAGACAAGATCTACACCTTGCTCAATGAACTGGCCTCAACACACCCTATACACCGCAGAGAAATATATCTGAGTAATAAGAATCTTAAAACCCATGTATTGATATATCTCCATAAGGGAATCAAGTGTGTGCAGAGTGGCACAAACACAGCAGTGAAAATGAGCTAAACCCCATTATAGAAATAAATTTTAAAAACAAAACGCAGAAACAATGAAAGAGAGAAAAATTCTTACAAAATTCGCTCAGGGGCTGTGATGCAACCTGGATTGACCACATATAAACCCACAGCTGGATAAGACATAAGGCTGGACACTTGGGGCTGAGAGGATTGATGAGCTTTGGTGAGCAACTGCCAAAAGTTTAATGCAATACTTCATGCTACTCATTCCAAGGGTCCCAACACTCCAGGTTGAAGGGAATCTTCCTACAGCTAAACCATGCTTGGGAAACCCAGCGACTGGTATACCATATGATCGGGAAAGGTTTCTAAAACGCACCTCATTTTTCCTCTCCTGGGGCTCCGGATCGACATTCCAGCCGCTTTACCAAAAATATCCCCACATGGAGAGTCAATGCCTTTAAGTTCTGGTATCGCACAGTCTGCAGTTAGTGCGGAGGATGAATGGGAATAGGGGGAACCAGTGAGAAACTAGCTGTAGCGGTTTCAAGGGGCACATGTCACTCTAAATTCACATCAGTAAGAAGAATAAACCAAAGGCACAGCAAGGTGCCCCAGAAGAAGAATAGGGCCTGAAGGAATCCTGTGGTTATGAGGCAAGATCACAAAAATAAGAGCTGAAAAATGGAGCTAAGGGCCACTGCAATTCAAAAACCTGCAGAGTTATAAAGGCCAACTATTTTCAAAAAATATATTGAGGTAAGGCTATGAAGAGGCATTGAAAGCAAGGCAGAATTGCAGGAAAACGATTTCAGGAGGTAGACTGGAATTGCATTTAAAGCATAGGAAAAGAGGCAGAACGTCCACAATGATTCACTTGGCCAAAAAGGGCGTATGCCTTTTTTCCTGAATTTATTCAGGAAAAAAGGCATACGCCCTTTTTGGCCAACCAAGCAAGCTTGCAAAGGAAATCTGCACTACAATGAAGTCTCACTTCCCCCCGGTCAAAAGGGCCATCTGAAAAAAGTGTAAAATCCAGAAAGGCAGGACAGGCCATGGAGAACTGGGAGCCTTGTTATGCTGATGGGCGGGATGTAAATTGCCAACAGACACTCGGGAGAAGTGTATGGTGTTTCCTGAAACATCTAAAAAACAAAGCAACAGAGCCTAGGGCACTTCCACTTATGGTCCTATAGCTTAGGGAAATTAAAATCAAAAAGACACAGCCACCCCAAAGTTTGGGACGCCTCTGTTTACAAGAACCTCGTTTACAGTACAAGTTCAACATCGCAGAAAGTGAAAAATGGATAAAGAAGTTGTGGTATTTACTTACAAAGCAATATCCCTCAGCAATGAAATCTATGTCATCAGGCCCTTAGCAGCACAATGAGTGGATTCAGGTATGATGATTCTAACTGAAATAAGTCACACAGAAAAAGAAACATCATAAGATATCAGTAATACACGGAATGTAAACTTGGCTACACAGGAACTGAATTACAGAACAGAACAGGGTCTCAAATTTAGAAAACCAACTTATGCTTGCATAAGGGGAAAGGTGAGTTGGGGTGCTGCATAAAACCAGAGATTGAAATGAGCACAGATAAAGTTCCTTAAGCCAAATATGGAATAGACAAGAGCTACTCCTTGCTCAACGAAATGGACTCAACACCGCATATTAAACGCCTAAGAATGTACCTGACTAGTAAGTATCTTAAAACCTATGGATTGCTATGTCTCCGAAAGAGAATCAAGCATGTGTACAGGGGCATAAACGCAGCAGTGATAGGATTGGAGAGGTTCGGTGAGCAAATGAAGACCCTTTGAAGTCATATTGCATGGTACCCATTCCACGGGTTTCAACTACCCAGGTTTAAGGTATTCTTCCTTCAGCTAAAACATGCATGTGGAACCTAGAGTATGATCAACCATGTGATCGGGAGATGTGTTCAAATATGTCTCAGTTTTCGTACCCTGGTACTCGGGTGCAACATTCCAGACGCTTTACTAACACCCTCCCGACTTGGAGAGTCAGTCCCTTTAACCTCCTGTTTGGCACAGTTTGCAATTTCTGCGGAAGATGAACAGGAATAGCGAGAACCAATGAGAGACTAGCTGGAGGTGTCTGGACGGGCAAATTTAACCCTCATTTCCCACCAGGAAGAGGAATTAACCAAAGGCTCAGCGTGCCGTGCCGGAACCAGATTAGGGCCTGAAGCCATCCTGCGGTGTTGCGGCCAGCTCAAAAGAAAGCGAGTTGAAGAAAGGAGCTCAGGGGCACTGTAATTCACAAACCTGCAGAGTTATAAATGACAGCTATCGTCCAAAAATATACTGAAGTAAGGCTGCCAAGAGGACTTGAAAACGGGGCAGAATTGCAGGAAACCGATTTCAGGAGGTAGACTGGAATTGCATTGAAAGCATAGGAAAAGAGGCAGAACGTCCACAATGATGCACTTGGCCAAAAAGGGCGTATGCGTTTTTTCCTGAATATATTCAGGAAAAAACGCATACGCCCTTTTTGGCCAACCAAGCAAACTTGCAAAGGAAATCTGCACTACAATGAAGTCTCACTTCCCCCCGGTCAAAAGGGCCATCTGAAAAAAGTGTAAAATCCAGAAAGGCAGGACAGGCCATGGAGAACTGGGAGCCTTGTTATGCTGATGGGCGGGGTGTAAATTGCCAACAGACACTCGGGAGAAGTGTATGGTGTTTCCTGAAACATCTAAAAAACAAAGCAACAGAGCCTAGGGCACTTCCACTTATGGTCCTATAGCTTAGGGAAATTAAAATCAAAAAGACACAGCCACCCCAAAGTTTGGGACTGCTCTGTTTACAAGAACCTCGTTTACGGTACAAGTTCAATATCGTAGAAAGTGAAAAATGGATAAAGAAGTTGTGGTACTTACGTACGATGCAATATCACTCAGCAATGAAATCTATGTCATCAGGCCCGTAGCAGCATAATGAGTGGATTCAGGTATGATGATTCTAACTGAAATAAGTCACACAGAAAAAGAAACATCATAAGATATCACTAATACACGGAGTGTAAACTTGGCTACACAGGAACTGAATTACAAAACAGAACAGGGTCTCAAATTTAGAAAACCAACTTATGCTTGCTTAAGGGGAAAGGTGAGTTGGGGTGCTGCATAAAACCAGACATTGAAATGAGCACAGATAAAGTTCCTTAAGCCAAATATGTAATAGACAAGAGCTACTCCTTGCTCAACGAAATGGACTCAACACCCCATATTAAACGCCTAAGAATGTACCTGACTAGTAAGTATCTTAAAACCTATGGATTGCTATGTCTCCAAAAGAGAATCAAGCGTGTGTCCAGGGGCGTAAATGCAGCAATGATAGGATTGGAGAGGTTCGGTGAGCAAACGAAGACCCTTTGAAGTCATATTGCATGGTACCCATTCCACGGGTTTCAACTCTCCAGGTTTCAGGGATTCTTCCTTCAGCTAAAACATGCATGTGGAACCCAGAGTATGATCCACCGTGTGATCGGGAGACGTGTTCAAATATGTCTCAGATTTCGTCCCCTGGTACTCGGGTGCAACATTCCAGACGCTTTACTAACACTCTCCCGACTTGGAGAGTCAGTGCCTTTAACCTCCTGTTTGGCCCAGTTTGCAATTTCTGCGGAAGATGAACAGGAATAGGGAGAACCAATGAGAGACTAGCTGGAGGTGTCTGGACGGGCAAATTTAACTCTCATTTCCCACCAGGAAGAGGAATTAACCAAAGGCTCAGCATGTCGTGCCGGAACCAGATTAGGGCCTGAAGCAATCCTGCGGTGTTGCGGCCAGCTCACAAGAAAGCGAGTAGAAGAAAGGAGCTCAGGTGCACTGTAATTCACAAACCTGCAGACTTATAAATGACAGCTATCGTCCAAAAATATACTGAAGTAAGGTTGCCAAGAGGACTTGAAAGCGGGGAAGAATTGCAGGAAACCGATTTCAGGAGGTAGACTGGAATTGCATTGAAAGCATAGGAAAAGAGGCAGAACGTCCACAATGATGCACTTGGCCAAAAAAGGCGTATGCCTTTTTTCCTGAATCAGGAAAAAACGCATACGCCCTTTTTGGCCAACCAAGCAAGCTTGCAAAGGAAATCTGCACTACAATGAAGTCTCACTTCCCCCCGGTCAAAAGGGCCATCTGAGAAAAGTGTAAAATCCAGAAAGGCAAGACAGGCCATGGAGAACTGGGAGCCTTGTTATGCTGATGGGCGGGATGTAAATTGCCAACAGACACTCGGGAGAAGTGTATGGTGTTTCCTGAAACATCTAAAAAACAAAGCAACAGAGCCTAGGGCACTTCCACTTATGGTCCTATAGCTTAGGGAAATTAAAATCAAAAAGACACAGCCACCCCAAAGTTTGGGACAGCTCTGTTTACAAGAACCTCGTTTACGGTACAAGTTCAATATCGCAGAAAGTGAAAAATGGATAAAGAAGTTGTGGTACTTATGTACAATGCAAAATCACTCAGCCATGAAATCTATGTCATCAGGCCCATAGCAGCATAATGAGTGGATTCAGGTATGATGATTCTAACTGAAATATGTCACACAGAAAAAGAAACATCATAAGATATCACTAATACACGGAATGTGAACTTGGCTACACATGAACTGAATTACAGAACAGAACAGGGTCTCAAGTTTAGAAAACCAACTTATGCTTCCTTAAGGGGGAAAGTGAGTTGGGGTGCTGCATAAAACCAGAGTTTGAAATTAGCACAGATACCATTCAATAAGCCAAATATGTAATAGACAAGACCTACCCCTTGCTCAACAAAATGGACTCAACAATGAGGTATCACCTCACACCTGATAGAATGGGCATCATGAGAAAGTCTACAAACAAAAATGCTGGAAAGGGTGTGGAGAAAAGGAACCCTCTTCCACTATTGTTGGGAATATAAATTGATACAGTCACTACGGAGAACAATATGGAGTTTCTTAAGAAACTAACAATAGAATTACCATATGATACAGCAATCCCAGTACTGGACATATACCCAGACAAAACCATAAATCAAAACGAGACATTCACCGCAATGTTCATTGCATCACTATTTACAATATCGAGGTAATGGAAGCAACCTAAATGCCCACAGACAGACGAATGCATAAAGCTGTGGTACATATATAAAATGGAATATTACTAAGCCATGAAAAGGAATGAAATTGGGTCATTTGTAGAGACGTCGATGGATCTAGAGACTGTCATACAGAGTGAAGTAAGTCAGAAAGAGAAAAACAAATCTTGTATATTCATGCATATATGTGGAACCTAGAAAAACTGTACAGATTAACCATTTTGCAAGGCATAAATAGAGCAACAGATGTAGACAACAAATGTATGGACAACAAGGGGGGAAAGCTGTTGGGGGGGTGGTGGTGGGAGGAGTTGAGAGACTGGGATTGGCATGTATACATTTATATGTATAAAATAGATAACCAATAAGAACCTGCTGTATAAAAATATAAAATAAAATTCAAAATTAAAAAGAAATAAAATTTAAAAAATAAAACAGAAAAAACAATTATTCCCTTCACATACATGTATTTATATGAATAAATTATTTCCATGCTTATATCTGTAAATACAAAAAAGAGGAATAAAATCTACCTTGAACCAAAAACGAAAAAGAGAAAAAAAACACAGAACCCACCAGTTCCACAGAGGAAAACCGTATCAGGGCACTTGCTCCAGTTGTAAACAATTCTGAAGTTGGCCAGTGGTGGGGAATCGTCTCCCATTCAGCCAGCAGCCCCCACGCAACAAGCGTCCTCATTGCAAAGCTGGGGCACCGTGCCGAGGCATCTGTGAGTAAACGTGAGCTGAGCCCCAGGCCAGTTGCTGCTGAACTATTCCCACCCGTCCCAGGTAAAACACCTGAATATATACAAGGACTTGAAAGCCTAGAGGAAGGGCCATAGAGCCACACGAGTGACAGCATGCCGGCCGACTTGGTGCCTGCAGGCCAGCCAGGATGGTCCTGGCCCTGGGTGCTCTTCTGGAAGATTTCCATTACCCTGACTGAGATACCCGTCCTGTCCCTGCCCCCACTGCTTTTTTCCTTCCTCACCTCTGCCCAGGGAGAAATTCCAGCAGCAGGTATGGGTGACACATCCTCTTCTTTAGCAGGTGGCAGCCTGGCAACTGCTGCAGAAAGTCCAGCAGAGCCCCACTCACACTGGGCCACCCACAAAGCCGTGGCCTCTCACTCCCTCCCACCAGCCCAGCCCCGAGACTGCTGACAGGGCAGAGAAAATGGCGTCAGGCACGGCTGCAGGGGCTCTTGCTGCCTGGAGTGGTATTTATATTGATCTCAACCCAGGCACACCTGGGGAGGGCTGGCCCGCACGGTAAGGCTGCCCAGGTCAGCCAATCATCACCCCTCAGGGGCTCACAGTTGCAGAAAATGGAACTTGCTGAACCGGCCAGGTCCAAGGAACAGGTGTGGGCTCCTGAGAGTCAGGATAGACAAGGGGCTGCAGCTTTGGCTTGTTTTCTAATCATTTTATCTGGCCCATGAGTGGGAGACAACTTCAAGAAAACCCTCTCCTTATGAGAGGAACCCAGGAGTCAGGGAGAGGAGGGGTGGGTGGTGGTTGGAGACAGAGGCCTGGTGCCCCGGGTGCAGTGGAAGTCTCTGGAAGACCAGGTGGAGGGAGGCCGCACAGAGTGATGCCCAGGGTCACAGACCTGTCGCAGCTGCTGTTTGTTAGTTCAAGTCCTGCTCTGAGGTGCTCTGTGCCAGCTCTGAGCGACAGGTGAGCTGGGGGTGCTCTGCAATGAGGGCTATGTGCACGGTTCCTGTGTGCCCAGCCCTGCCACGGTACCTGCAAGGGTAGCTCTGTATCCTGGGAAGGGCCTGACCACGAGAGCCCCGTGGGCTGGGGTGGGGGTGGGGTACCTGCCCAGGTGAGCTCCATATTCTGGGATTGGTCTGACCACGAGAGCCCCATGGGCTGCTGGGGACCTGGTAAAGGATGTCAGGACAGTCAGTGAAGCCACCGAGGATATACCTCCAGTTGCTCCTAATTCCTACACCCTGCTGGTCATTCTACCAACCACCAGGACATGGTATTCTGTATTAGTCTTCAATGATGCCTTCTTTTGTATTCCATTAGTCCCAGAGTCACAAGAAATTTTGGCTTGTGAGTGGCAGGACTCAACATACAACTAAAACAATACTTCCGGGCCGTCTTGCCCCAAGGGTGCAAAAATTCCCACACCATCTTTGGGGAAAGCTTAGCTAAAGACCTAAAAGTTCTACCTCTGGAAAAGGAAACCCTCCTTCAGTACGCAGACGACATTCTGATCGCCAGCCCTACTAAGGAGGCCTCTGAACTACCAAGCCAATAAAGGATAGAAGTTGTCCAAGAAAAAGCTCAAATATCACAGACTGCGGTGACCTGCCTGGGCTTCATTCTCACAGAAGGTCGGAGAAGCCCATCCCAGGAAAGGGAAGAAACCATTTGCAGCCTTACCCCTTTCTAAAACTAGAAGACAGCTTAGGGGTTCCTGGGGAGGCCAGGGTTTGCTGCTTCTGGATCCCTAACTACAGTCTACTAGCTGGGCCTCTATATGAAACACTGAAAGGAAAAGATGATGATCCTTTTGAATAGAATCCAGAAGTGGCCTTTCAAGAATGGAAAGAGCAGTCAATTCAGACCCTTGCCCTGGAACTCCCTAATTTAGCTAAACCCTTTGACCTTTACATTCCTGGTGAAAGGTGAATCGCCATTGGAGAATTAGTGCAAAAACTGGGACCACTTGAAATGGAACAATGCAAGAATGCCATCCAGGTAGGATAAACTATGGTCACCAAGGGGCTTGGCCCACTGCCGCATCTGGCCAAGATACTGGCGGTATCTAAAAACCTGGAAATCAGCAGCCCAAAAGGCCACCTCCTTCCTAAGGGAAAAGGACCCCACGTGGTGATCCTAACCACCAACGATGCCCTGAAGTTGCAGGGTTCGCTCCGTGGGCACACCGACCTCGAGTGAGGAGGCCCTCCAACTCCAACATCCAGAGAGATAACCGGGGGCAACAGGGCACCATGACGACTCGTGTGAACATCACTTGACCTGGAGTTTCTCTCATAAAACAATAAGAGTGTGTCCCAAAAGAGTAGACTACTGCTTGCAGGACTTACTGCACCCAGAGGGGAGCTAATAATCTTGGCGGGGGAACCGTATATCACACTGTCACCATAGAAAAGCCTACAGACACCGTGATGATGGTGGCCAATAAGACCGGCTGGACTCCTGTTTACTTCAAAAGGCTGTTGACTCAGTGGTCATCATGGTCCTTGATCACCACTGACCCTGGACTGTCTGGGAGTTGAGCGGGCAGGGCTCTGACACCTGGTGCTGTTTGTACGTTAATTCAGGGGCCTAATTGAAGAAAGCGCAGACTACTGGTCAGAGCATCTAGGCTGGCAGAAACGGTCAGCCTAAGGTGGCCGAACAAATGTGGGGCGGGGTGAAACCGGCCCCCACAGCGTCTCTGCACATCTCTTTCCTGGACCCTTAAAGGTCATTAGAATCTATAACACTTCCAATGCTGGTGCTCAGGTGGACGAGCAGGGAGGCAGGGGGCCTGGGGACAATCAACGTCACCTGGAGGCTGCTGGGGAGAAGCTCTGACCCTCGCCCCCGGGTATTAGGGCTCCCAACTCAGCACTCAGCAGTTACAGAAGAAGTGTCTGCACCCTCAGCACTCCAAGAATGAGGAACGGGACAAAAGGCAGAGGAGGGGTTTGTCCCCAGCAAAGCCCATTAAAAACCCCTGGGAGATAAAAATAGAATCTGGGCAATAAAGTCAAGTCTAACCTTTTTTATCCTTTGTGCTTTGTCTAATTTCACGTGCTCCTAGGGTCCCGCATGCAGAGGTTCCACACCCGGCACTTCAGACCAGATTTCCTAGTGCAGAATGGCTGGGTCGACACCTCAGCTCCTGGGGCCCAGTGCAGACTCCGCGATATAGAGCCTGAGCTGCAGCCAACCTGGCCCTCGAGAGCTCCGCCCCCTCCCTCCCACTGACTCTGACAGGATCTCTACACAGCAGCCCAGCCCACAGCCCACGGGGTAGTGCATGCTCTCACCTCTCCATTCTCTGATCAAAATATAAAGTTTCCTTTGCTTGTGAACCAAACTCAGTCTCGATCTGTTGGCCCCAATGACACTGGGCAGGGGGACACTTGTTGGGGTCCACTCTGGAGGATCAGTAACAGAAATTGAGACTATTGTAACCTCAATGAACAGATGTGTGAGCCAAACTGTAGTTAACATAGAACAGTGTATAAGGCTCGGGTAAAATAAGATGTTTCTAACACTTCCATTTGATATTTCCATCACTTTATTATAAGCAAGTTCAGTGAAAAGGTTTGTCTTATTTGTCAGGTCAATATTAGAGAAACGAAGTGATTTCTTTCCAAGGATGTACATCTAATAATCTTGGTTAAAGCTTCAATCTTGTTTTAAATGCTTTTCCATTGAAAATGATACCTCTCTTTCAGCTCCCCCATTTCTGAGAAGTATAAAATCTTATAATTTATTATTACCAAAGGGGAAAGGTGGGAGGAGGGATAAATTAACAGTTTGGGATTAACACATACACACTGCTATGTATAAAATAGATCATCAACAAGGAACTACTGTATAGCACAGGGAACTACACTCAACATTTTGCAATAACCTATAAGGGGAAATAATCTGAAAAAGAATAGATATTTTTATTGACATCATCTATCAATGACAGTTAAAGTGTAACCTAAGGGAAGCTGGTGGTGAGTGCTTCTGACCCTGAAGACTTCAATCATCTAAAGTTTGGACTCTGCCTACTTCCCAAGGCCCTTAATGAACATATGTGTAGCCGTAGCTTAAAAAATTCCCCAGTTTGGGTTTCGGGGAGACACTGATTTTGAAAAAGCCCTGGTGTTCTCCTTACATGAATGGGACTCTTCCTACTGCTAAAACATGTCTGTCACACCCAGAGGATGGTATACCGTCTGATCGGGAAGAGTTTGGAAAAGGCATCTCATCTCCTCATCTCCTGGTGCTCGGGTTCACCCCTCCAGCGTCTTTACTAACAGTCTCCCCACTTGGAGATGTCAGCACTGTCAACATCCTGTTGCGTACAGTTTGGAATTTGTCCAGAGGATGAAGCGGAAGGATGAGGAACAATGAGAGACAAGTCCTAGGTGTTCAGACAGGCACATGTCACTCTAATTTCCAATCAGGAAGACGAATTGACCAAAGGCTAGGGTTGCCCATGGAAACAGTATAGGGCTTGAGGAAATCCCGCTGCTTTGTGGCCAGTTCCCATAAACACAAGTTGAACAATGGAACTCAGGGGCAGTAAAATTCACAAAACTGCAGAGTTGAAAATATCCATCACTGAAAAATGTCTTGAGGAAAGTCAGAGAAAAGGACTTGTAAGCAAGGGAGAATGGCAGGAAAGGGATTTGAGGAGGTAGAAAGGACTCGCCATTAAGCACAAGAAAAGGAGCTGAACATTGCCAACATTGCAGTTGGCCAAAAAGGGTGTATGCGTTTTTTTCTGTATATATTCAAGAAAAGGGCATACACTTTTTTAGCCAACCAAACAGGTGGGCACTGGAAGTCAATACTACAAAAGATATCACTTCGCATCAGTCAGAAGAGCCATCCTCATAAAGCGTAAACAACAGAAATGCAGGACAGGGCAAGGAGAAGAGGGAGCCCTGTGAGACTTATAGTGGAAATGTATATTGCCAACGGCCATTCTGGAGAAGTGTATTGTGTTTACTAAAGCATCTAAAAAATGAGCTACAGAGCATAGGGCACTTGCACTCATGGGCGTATATCTTGAGAAAAACAAAAATCGAGAGGACACAGGCACCCCAATGTTTACCCCCTCTCTGTTTAAAAGATCCTCAACTAGGATATAACTTAAATGTCTCTGGAGGGAAAAAATGGGTAGAGATGTGGTACTTAGGTAGAGTGGAATATTATTCAGCCTGGAAATCAATGAAATATGGCCAGTTGTAACAACTCCGGAGGAGTTACGTATGATCTTTCTAAGTGACAGAATTCAAAAAGAAAAAGACACATATCATAAGATATCACTTAAAGGTGGAATCCAAAATGGCTACACATGAAATAAATTACAAAACAAAAACATAGTCAAATATGTAGAAAACACGCATAAGGCTGCTAAACGGGAAAGGTGGGGAGGGGTGAGGCATCACCCAGGAGGTTGAAATTAGCAAAGATACCATTCCAAATACCAAACTGATAATCAACAAGGCCTACACGGTAGCTAAAAGAACTGCACTCAGCACACTCAAGTCACCGGAAAAGAATATATACGACTGGTAAGAATCTGAAAAAGAATTTACTGATGTCTCTCTGTACGTGAATCAAGTGGATGTACAGCAGCAAGAAACAGAGCTTTGAAAATCAGCTGTAACCAATATAGTAATAAATTGAAAAAAATAAACGACAGAGAGACAGAGAAAACCTCTTACAACTTTTCCTCAGGGCCGGTGATGCAACATGGATTGAACACATCTAGACCCACAGCAGGATGAGACATAAGGCTGGAAACTGTTTGCGCTAAGAGAAATGTGAGGTTGGGTGAGGAAATGCACACCCTTTAAAGTAATACTACCTGGTACCCATTCAATGGGTCCCAAATATGCAGGTTCAAGGGATCTTCCTACAGCTAAAACATGCATGGAAAACCCAGAGGACTGTACACCATGTGATCGGGAGATGTGTCTAAAATGCAGCTCATTTATCCTCTCCTGGTGCTCCTGTTCACCATTCCAGCCACGTTACTTAGAATCTCCCCACTTGGAGAATCAGCACATTTCAACTTCTGTTTCACACATTTTGCAAATTGTGAGGAGGATGAACGGGGAACCAATGAGAGAATAGTTGTAGGGGTTTGGACGGGCACATATCACTCTAATTTCCCATTAAGCATAAGAATTGAAAAAAGGCTCAGCCCGCCTCGCCCGAGCCAAAATAGGGCCTGAAGCAATCCTGCGGGTTTGAGGCCAGCTCACAAAAGAGCAACTTAAAAAATGGAGCTCAGGGTCACTGCAATTCACAAACCTGCAGAGTTATAAATGAAAACTAACGTCCAAAAATATGTTGAGGTAAGGCAAAGAAGAGGATCTGAATGCAAGACAGAATTGCAAGAAACAGATTTCAAGAGATAGATTGGACTCGTCTTTAAAGCACATGAAAAGCGGCAGAATTTCGACAATGATGCAGTTGGCCCAAAAGGGCGTATGCGTTTTTTCCTGATTATATCCAGGAAAAAACGCATACGCACTTTATGGGCAACGAAGCAAGCAAGCAATGCAAATGTGCACAACAAAGAAGTCTCATTTCCCACTGGTCAAAAGGGCCATCCTAAAAAATTGTAAAAACCAGAAATGCAGGACAGGCCATGGAGAACAGGGAGCCTTTATACGCTGATGGGCAGTGTGTGAACTGCCGAGAGCCACTCTGGAGAAGTGTATGGTGGTTCCTAAATCATCTAAAAAACAGAGCTACAGAGCATAGGACACTTCCAATCATGGGAGTATATCTAGGGAAATCTAAAAATTAACAAGACACAAGCACACCACAGTTTAGGGCTACTCTGTTTACAAGAACCTCAACTTCAGTATACCTTAAATATCCCAGGAAAGAGAACAATGGATAAAGAAGATGTGGTACTTATGTACAATGGAATATCTCTTCACCATGAAATCAATGTAATAAGGCTAGTAGAAGGATAAAGAGTGGATTTAGGTCCGATAATACTACTTGAAATAAGTCAAACAGAAAAAGAAACATATCATAAGATATCACTTATAGAGGGAGGGTAAATATGGCTGCACAAGAAATGAATTACAGAACAGAACAGTGTCTCACATTTAGAAAACACACTTATTTCAGCTTAAGGGGAAAGGAGAGGTGGGGTGATGCATAAAACCAGAGTTTGAAATTAGCACAGATACCGTTCAATAAACCAAATAGATATTAGACAAGATCTACACCTTGCTCAATGAACTGGCCTCAACACACCCTATACACCGCAGAGAAATATATCTGAGTAATAAGAATCTTAAAACCCATGTATTGATATATCTCCATAAGGGAATCAAGTGTGTGCAGAGTGGCACAAACACAGCAGTGAAAATGAGCTAAACCCCATTATAGAAATAAATTTTAAAAACAAAACGCAGAAACAATGAAAGAGAGAAAAATTCTTACAAAATTCGCTCAGGGGCTGTGATGCAACCTGGATTGACCACATATAAACCCACAGCTGGATAAGACATAAGGCTGGACACTTGGGGCTGAGAGGATTGATGAGCTTTGGTGAGCAACTGCCAAAAGTTTAATGCAATACTTCATGCTACTCATTCCAAGGGTCCCAACACTCCAGGTTGAAGGGAATCTTCCTACAGCTAAACCATGCTTGGGAAACCCAGCGACTGGTATACCATATGATCGGGAAAGGTTTCTAAAACGCACCTCATTTTTCCTCTCCTGGGGCTCCGGATCGACATTCCAGCCGCTTTACCAAAAATATCCCCACATGGAGAGTCAATGCCTTTAAGTTCTGGTATCGCACAGTCTGCAGTTAGTGCGGAGGATGAATGGGAATAGGGGGAACCAGTGAGAAACTAGCTGTAGCGGTTTCAATGGGCACATGTCACTCTAAATTCACATCAGTAAGAAGAATAAACCAAAGGCACAGCAAGGTGCCCCAGAAGAAGAATAGGGCCTGAAGGAATCCTGTGGTTATGAGGCAAGATCACAAAAATAAGAGCTGAAAAATGGAGCTAAGGGCCACTGCAATTCAAAAACCTGCAGAGTTATAAAGGCCAACTATTTTCAAAAAATATATTGAGGTAAGGCTATGAAGAGGCATTGAAAGCAAGGCAGAATTGCAGGAAAACGATTTCAGGAGGTAGACTGGAATTGCATTTAAAGCATAGGAAAAGAGGCAGAACGTCCACAATGATTCACTTGGCCAAAAAGGGCGTATGCCTTTTTTCCTGAATTTATTCAGGAAAAAAGGCATACGCTCTTTTTGGCCAACCAAGCAAGCTTGCAAAGGAAATCTGCACTACAATGAAGTCTCACTTCCCCCTGGTCAAAAGGGCCATCTGAAAAAAGTGTAAAATCCAGAAAGGCAGGACAGGCCATGGAGAACTGGGAGCCTTGTTATGCTGATGGGCGGGATGTAAATTGCCAACAGACACTCGGGAGAAGTGTATGGTGTTTCCTGAAACATCTAAAAAACAAAGCAACAGAGCCTAGGGCACTTCCACTTATGGTCCTATAGCTTAGGGAAATTAAAATCAAAAAGACACAGCCACCCCAAAGTTTGGGACGCCTCTGTTTACAAGAACCTCGTTTACCGTACAAGTTCAACATCGCAGAAAGTGAAAAATGGATAAAGAAGTTGTGGTATTTACTTACAAAGCAATATCACTCAGCAATGAAATCTATGTCATCAGGCCCTTAGCAGCACAATGAGTGGATTCAGGTATGATGATTCTAACTGAAATAATTCACACAGAAAAAGAAACATCATAAGATATCACTAATACACGGAATGTAAACTTGGCTACATAGGAACTGAATTACAAAACAGAACAGGGTCTCAAATTTAGAAAACCAACTTATGCTTGCTTAAGGGGAAAGGTGAGTTGGGGAGCTGCATAAAACCAGCGATTGAAATGAGCACAGATAAAGTTCCTTAAGCGAAATATGTAATAGACAAGAGCTACTCCTTGCTCAACGAAATGGACTCAACAACCCATATTACACGCCTAAGAATGTACCTGACTAGTAAGTATCTTAAAACCTATGGATTGCTATGTCTCCGAAAGAGAATCAAGCATGTGTACAGGGGCATAAACGCAGCAGTGATAGGATTGGAGAGGTTCGGTGAGCAAATGAAGACCCTCTGAAGTCATATTGCATCGTACCCATTCCACGGGTTTCAACTACCCAGGTTTAAGGTATTCTTCCTTCAGCTAAAACATGCATGTGGAACCTAGAGTATGATCAACCATGTGATCGGGAAACGTGTTCAAATATGTCTCACTTTCCATACCCTGGTACTCGGGTGCAACATTCCAGACGCTTTACTAACACCCTCCCGACTTGGAGAGTCAGTCCCTTTAACCTCCTGTTTGGCCCAGTTTGCAATTTCTGCGGAAGATGAACAGGAATAGCGAGAACCAATGAGAGAATAGCTGGAGGTGTCTGGACGGGCAAATTTAACTCTCATTTCCCACCAGGAAGAGGAATTAACCAAAGGCTCAGCGTGCCGTGCCGGAACCAGATTAGGGCCTGAAGCCATCCTGCGGTGTTGCGGCCAGGTCACAAGAAAGCGAGTTGAAGAAAGGAGCTCAGGGGCACTGTAATTCACAAACCTGCAGAGTTATAAATGACAGCTATCGTCCAAAAATATACTGAAGTAAGGCTGCCAAGAGGACTTGAAAGCGGGGCAGAATTGCAGGAAACCGATTTCAGGAGGTAGACTGGAATTGCATTGAAAGCATAGGAAAAGAGGCAGAACGTCCACAATGATGCACTTGGCCAAAAAGGGCGTATGCGTTTTTTCCTGAATATATTCAGGAAAAAACGCATACGCCCTTTTTGGCCAACCAAGCAAGCTTGCAAAGGAAATCTGCACTACAATGAAGTCTCACTTCCCCCCGGTCAAAAGGGCCATCTGAAAAAAGTGTAAAATCCAGAAAGGCAGGACAGGCCATGGAGAACTGGGAGCCTTGTTATGCTGATGGGCGGGATGTAAATTGCCAACAGACACTCGGGAGAAGTGTATGGTGTTTCCTGAAACATCTAAAAAACAAAGCAACAGAGCCTAGGGCACTTCCACTTATGGTCCTATAGCTTAGGGAAATTAAAATCAAAAAGACACAACCACCCCAAAGTTTGGGACGCCTCTGTTTACAAGAACCGCGTTTACCGTACAAGTTCAATATCACAGAAAGTGAAAAATGGATAAAGAACTTGTGGTAACTACGTACAATGCAGTATCACTCAGCAATGAAATCTATGTCATCAGGCCCGTAGCAGCATAATGAGTGGATTCAGGTACGATGATTCTAACTGAAATAAGTCACACAGAAAAAGAAACATCATAAGATATCACTAATGCACGGAATGTAAACTTGGCTACACAGGAACTGAATTCCAAAACAGAACAGGGTCTCAAATTTAGAAAACCAACTTATGCTTGCTTAAGGGGAAAGGTGAGTTGGGGTGCTGAATAAAACCAGAGATTGAAATGAGCACAGATAAATTTTCTTAAGCCAAATATGGAATAGACAAGAGCTACTCCTTGCTCAACGAAATGGACTCAACACCCCATATTAAACGCCTAAGAATGTACCTGACTAGTAAGTATCTTAAAACCTATGGATTGCTATGTCTCCGAAAGAGAATCAAGCGTGTGTACAGGGGCATAAACGCAGCAGTGATAGGATTGGAGAGGTTCGGTGAGCAAATGAAGACCCTTTGAAGTCATATTGCATGGTACCCATTCCACGGGTTTCAACTACCCAGGTTTAAGGTATTCTTCCTTCAGCTAAAACATGCATGTGGAACCTAGAGTATGATCAACCATGTGATCGGGAGACGTGTTCAAATATGTCTCAGTTTTCGTACCCTGGTACTCGGGTGCAACATTCCAGACGCTTTCCTAACACCCTCCCGACTTGGAGAGTCAGTCCCTTTAACCTCCTGTTTGGCCCAGTTTGCAATTTCTGCGGAAGATGAACAGGAATAGCGAGAACCAATGAGAGACTAGCTGGAGGTGTCTGGACGGGCAAATTTAACTCTCATTTCCCACCAGGAAGAGGAATTAACCAAAGGCTCAGCGTGCCGTGCCGGAACCAGATTAGGGCCTGAAGCCATCCTGCGGTGTTGCGGCCAGCTCAAAAGAAAGCGAGTTGAAGAAAGGAGCTCAGGGGCACTGTAATTCACAAACCTGCAGAGTTATAAATGACAGCTATCGTCCAAAAATATACTGAAGTAAGGCTGCCAAGAGGACTTGAAAGCGGGGCAGAATTGCAGGAAACCGATTTCAGGAGGTAGACTGGAATTGCATTGAAAGCATAGGAAAAGAGGCAGAACGTCCACAATGATGCACTTGGCCAAAAAGGGCGTATGCGTTTTTTCCTGAATATATTCAGGAAAAAACGCATACGCCCTTTTTGGCCAACCAAGCAAGCTTGCAAAGGAAATCTGCACTACAATGAAGTCTCACTTCCCCCCGGTCAAAAGGGCCATCTGAAAAAAGTGTAAAATCCAGAAAGGCAGGACAGGCCATGGAGAACTGGGAGCCTTGTTATGCTGATGGGCGGGATGTAAATTGCCAACAGACACTCGGGAGAAGTGTATGGTGTTTCCTGAAACATCTAAAAAACAAAGCAACAGAGCCTAGGGCACTTCCACTTATGGTCCTATAGCTTAGGGAAATTAAAATCAAAAAGACACAGCCACCCCAAAGTTTGGGACGCCTCTGTTTACAAAAACCTCGTTTACAGTACAAGTTCAACATCGCAGAAAGTGAAAAATGGATAAAGAAGTTGTGGTATTTACTTACAAAGCAATATCACTCAGCAATGAAATCTATGTCATCAGGCCCTTAGCAGCACAATGAGTGGATTCAGGTATGATGATTCTAACTGAAATAAGTCACACAGAAAAAGAAACATCATAAGATATCAGTAATACACGGAATGTAAACTTGGCTACACAGGAACTGAATTACAGAACAGAACAGGGTCTCAAATTTAGAAAACCAACTTATGCTTGCATAAGGGGAAAGGTGAGTTGGGGTGCTGCATAAAACCAGAGATTGAAATGAGCACAGATAAAGTTCCTTAAGCCAAATATGGAATAGACAAGAGCTACTCCTTGCTCAACGAAATGGACTCAACACCGCATATTAAACGCCTAAGAATGTACCTGACTAGTAAGTATCTTAAAACCTATGGATTGCTATGTCTCCGAAAGAGAATCAAGCATGTGTACAGGGGCATAAACGCAGCAGTGATAGGATTGGAGAGGTTCGGTGAGCAAATGAAGACCCTCTGAAGTCATATTGCATGGTACCCATTCCACGGGTTTCAACTACCCAGGTTTAAGGTATTCTTCCTTCAGCTAAAACATGCATGTGGAACCTAGAGTATGATCAACCATGTGATCGGGAGATGTGTTCAAATATGTCTCAGTTTTCGTACCCTGGTACTCGGGTGCAACATTCCAGACGCTTTACTAACACCCTCCCGACTTGGAGAGTCAGTCCCTTTAACCTCCTGTTTGGCCCAGTTTGCAATTTCTGCGGAAGATGAACAGGAATAGCGAGAACCAATGAGAGACTAGCTGGAGGTGTCTGGACGGGCAAATTTAACTCTCATTTCCCACCAGGAAGAGGAATTAACCAAAGGCTCAGCGTGCCGTGCCGGAACCAGATTAGGGCCTGAAGCCATCCTGCGGTGTTGCGGCCAGCTCAAAAGAAAGCGAGTTGAAGAAAGGAGCTCAGGGGCACTGTAGTTCACAAAGCTGCAGAGTTATAAATGACAGCTATCGTCCAAAAATATACTGAAGTAAGGCTGCCAAGAGGACTTGAAAGCGGGGCAGAAATGCAGGAAACCGATTTCAGGAGGTAGACTGGAATTGCATTGAAAGCATAGGAAAAGAGGCAGAACGTCCACAATGATGCACTTGGCCAAAAAGGGCGTATGCGTTTTTTCCTGAATATATTCAGGAAAAAACGCATACGCCCTTTTTGGCCAACCAAGCAAACTTGCAAAGGAAATCTGCACTACAATGAAGTCTCACTTCCCCCCGGTCAAAAGGGCCATCTGAAAAAAGTGTAAAATCCAGAAAGGCAGGACAGGCCATGGAGAACTAGGAGCCTTGTTATGCTGATGGGCGGGGTGTAAATTGCCAACAGACACTCGGAAGAAGTGTATGGTGTTTCCTGAAACATCTAAAAAACAAAGCAACAGAGCCTAGGGCACTTCCACTTATGGTCCTATAGCTTAGGGAAATTAAAATCAAAAAGACACAGCCACCCCAAAGTTTGGGACAGCTCTGTTTACAAGAACCTCGTTTACGGTACAAGTTCAATATCGTAGAAAGTGAAAAATGGATAAAGAAGTTGTGGTACTTACGTACAATGCAATATCACTCAGCAATGAAATCTATGTCATCAGGCCGGTAACAGCATAATGAGTGGATTCAGGTATGATGATTCTAACTGAAATAAGTCACACAGAAAAAGAAACATCATAAGATATCACTAATACACGGAGTGTAAACTTGGCTACACAGGAACTGAATTACAAAACAGAACAGGGTCTCAAATTTAGAAAACCAACTTATGCTTGCTTAAGGGGAAAGGTGAGTTGGGGTGCTGCATAAAACCAGACATTGAAATGAGCACAGATAAAGTTCCTTAAGCCAAATATGTAATAGACAAGAGCTACTCCTTGCTCAACGAAATGGACTCAACACCCCATATTAAACGCCTAAGAATGTACCTGACTAGTAAGTATCTTAAAACCTATGGATTGCTATGTCTCCAAAAGAGAATCAAGCGTGTGTCCAGGGGCATAAATGCAGCAATGATAGGATTGGAGAGGTTCGGTGAGCAAACGAAGACCCTTTGAAGTCATATTGCATGGTACCCATTCCACGGGTTTCAACTCTCCAGATTTCAGGGATTCTTCCTTCAGCTAAAACATGCATGTGGAACCCAGAGTATGAACCACCGTGTGATCGGGAGACGTGTTCAAATATGTCTCAGATTTCGTCCCCTGGTACTCGGGTGCAACATTCCAGACGCTTTACTAACACTCTCCCGACTTGGAGAGTCAGTGCCTTTAACCTCCTGTTTGGCCCAGTTTGCAATTTCTGCGGAAGATGAACAGGAATAGGGAGAACCAATGAGAGACTAGCTGGAGGTGTCTGGACGGGCAAATTTAACTCTCATTTCCCACCAGGAAGTGGAATTAACCAAAGGCTCAGCATGTCGTGCCGGAACCAGATTAGGGCCTGAAGCCATCCTGCGGTGTTGCGGCCAGCTCACAAGAAAGCGAGTAGAAGAAAGGAGCTCAGGTGCACTGTAATTCACAAACCTGCAGACTTATAAATGACAGCTATCGTCCAAAAATATACTGAAGTAAGGTTGCCAAGAGGACTTGAAAGCGGGGAAGAATTGCAGGAAACCGATTTCAGGAGGTAGACTGGAATTGCATTGAAAGCATAGGAAAAGAGGCAGAACGTCCACAATGATGCACTTGGCCAAAAAGGGCGTATGCGTTTTTTCCTGAATCAGGAAAAAACGCATACGCACTTTTTGGCCAACCAAGCAAGCTTGCAAAGGAAATCTGCACTACAATGAAGTCTCACTTCCCCCCGGTCAAAAGGGCCATCTGAGAAAAGTGTAAAATCCAGAAAGGCAGGACAGGCCATGGAGAACTGGGAGCCTTGTTATGCTGATGGGCGGGATGTAAATTGCCAACAGCCACTCGGGAGAAGTGTATGGTGTTTCCTGAAACATCTAAAAAACAAAGCAACAGAGCCTAGGGCACTTCCACTTATGGTCCTATAGCTTAGGGAAATTAAAATCAAAAAGACACAGCCACCCCACAGTTTGGGACAGCTCTGTTTACAAGAACCTCGTTTACGGTACAAGTTCAATATCGCAGAAAGTGAAAAATGGATAAAGAAGTTGTGGTACTTATGTACAATGCAAAATCACTCAGCCATGAAATCTATGTCATCAGGCCCGTAGCAGCATAATGAGTGGATTCAGGTATGATGATTCTAACTGAAATATGTCACACAGAAAAAGAAACATCATAAGATATCACTAATACACGGAATGTGAACTTGGCTACACATGAACTGAATTACAAAACAGAACAGGGTCTCAAGTTTAGAAAACCAACTTATGCTTCCTTAAGGGGGAAAGTGAGTTGGGGTGCTGCATAAAACCAGAGTTTGAAATTAGCACAGATACCATTCAATAAGCCAAATATGTAATAGACAAGACCTACCCCTTGCTCAACAAAATGGACTCAACAATGAGGTATCACCTCACACCTGATAGAATGGGCATCATGAGAAAGTCTACAAACAAAAATGCTGGAAAGGGTGTGGAGAAAAGGAACCCTCTTCCACTATTGTTGGGAATATAAATTGATACAGTCACTACGGAGAACAATATGGAGTTTCTTAAGAAACTAACAATAGAATTACCATATGATACAGCAATCCCAGTACTGGACATATACCCAGACAAAACCATAAATCAAAACGAGACATTCACCGCAATGTTCATTGCATCACTATTTACAATATCGAGGTAATGGAAGCAACCTAAATGCCCACAGACAGACGAATGCATAAAGCTGTGGTACATATATAAAATGGAATATTACTAAGCCATGAAAAGGAATGAAATTGGGTCATTTGTAGAGACGTCGATGGATCTAGAGACTGTCATACAGAGTGAAGTAAGTCAGAAAGAGAAAAACAAATCTTGTATATTCATGCATATATGTGGAACCTAGAAAAACTGTACAGATTAACCATTTTGCAAGGCATAAATAGAGCAACAGATGTAGACAACAAATGTATGGACAACAAGGGGGGAAAGCTGTTGGGGGGGTGGTGGTGGGAGGAGTTGAGAGACTGGGATTGGCATGTATACATTTATATGTATAAAATAGATAACCAATAAGAACCTGCTGTATAAAAATATAAAATAAAATTCAAAATTAAAAAGAAATAAAATTTAAAAAATAAAACAGAAAAAACAATTATTCCCTTCACATACATGTATTTATATGAATAAATTATTTCCATGCTTATATCTGTAAATACAAAAAAGAGGAATAAAATCTACCTTGAACCAAAAACGAAAAAGAGAAAAAAAACACAGAACCCACCAGTTCCACAGAGGAAAACCGTATCAGGGCACTTGCTCCAGTTGTAAACAATTCTGAAGTTGGCCAGTGGTGGGGAATCGTCTCCCATTCAGCCAGCAGCCCCCACGCAACAAGCGTCCTCATTGCAAAGCTGGGGCACCGTGCCGAGGCATCTGTGAGTAAACGTGAGCTGAGCCCCAGGCCAGTTGCTGCTGAACTATTCCCACCCGTCCCAGGTAAAACACCTGAATATATACAAGGACTTGAAAGCCTAGAGGAAGGGCCATAGAGCCACACGAGTGACAGCATGCCGGCCGACTTGGTGCCTGCAGGCCAGCCAGGATGGTCCTGGCCCTGGGTGCTCTTCTGGAAGATTTCCATTACCCTGACTGAGATACCCGTCCTGTCCCTGCCCCCACTGCTTTTTTCCTTCCTCACCTCTGCCCAGGGAGAAATTCCAGCAGCAGGTATGGGTGACACATCCTCTTCTTTAGCAGGTGGCAGCCTGGCAACTGCTGCAGAAAGTCCAGCAGAGCCCCACTCACACTGGGCCACCCACAAAGCCGTGGCCTCTCACTCCCTCCCACCAGCCCAGCCCCGAGACTGCTGACAGGGCAGAGAAAATGGCGTCAGGCACGGCTGCAGGGGCTCTTGCTGCCTGGAGTGGTATTTATATTGATCTCAACCCAGGCACACCTGGGGAGGGCTGGCCCGCACGGTAAGGCTGCCCAGGTCAGCCAATCATCACCCCTCAGGGGCTCACAGTTGCAGAAAATGGAACTTGCTGAACCGGCCAGGTCCAAGGAACAGGTGTGGGCTCCTGAGAGTCAGGATAGACAAGGGGCTGCAGCTTTGGCTTGTTTTCTAATCATTTTATCTGGCCCATGAGTGGGAGACAACTTCAAGAAAACCCTCTCCTTATGAGAGGAACCCAGGAGTCAGGGAGAGGAGGGGTGGGTGGTGGTTGGAGACAGAGGCCTGGTGCCCCGGGTGCAGTGGAAGTCTCTGGAAGACCAGGTGGAGGGAGGCCGCACAGAGTGATGCCCAGGGTCACAGACCTGTCGCAGCTGCTGTTTGTTAGTTCAAGTCCTGCTCTGAGGTGCTCTGTGCCAGCTCTGAGCGACAGGTGAGCTGGGGGTGCTCTGCAATGAGGGCTATGTGCACGGTTCCTGTGTGCCCAGCCCTGCCACGGTACCTGCAAGGGTAGCTCTGTATCCTGGGAAGGGCCTGACCACGAGAGCCCCGTGGGCTGGGGTGGGGGTGGGGTACCTGCCCAGGTGAGCTCCATATTCTGGGATTGGTCTGACCACGAGAGCCCCATGGGCTGCTGGGGACCTGGTAAAGGATGTCAGGACAGTCAGTGAAGCCACCGAGGATATACCTCCAGTTGCTCCTAATTCCTACACCCTGCTGGTCATTCTACCAACCACCAGGACATGGTATTCTGTATTAGTCTTCAATGATGCCTTCTTTTGTATTCCATTAGTCCCAGAGTCACAAGAAATTTTGGCTTGTGAGTGGCAGGACTCAACATACAACTAAAACAATACTTCCGGGCCGTCTTGCCCCAAGGGTGCAAAAATTCCCACACCATCTTTGGGGAAAGCTTAGCTAAAGACCTAAAAGTTCTACCTCTGGAAAAGGAAACCCTCCTTCAGTACGCAGACGACATTCTGATCGCCAGCCCTACTAAGGAGGCCTCTGAACTACCAAGCCAATAAAGGATAGAAGTTGTCCAAGAAAAAGCTCAAATATCACAGACTGCGGTGACCTGCCTGGGCTTCATTCTCACAGAAGGTCGGAGAAGCCCATCCCAGGAAAGGGAAGAAACCATTTGCAGCCTTACCCCTTTCTAAAACTAGAAGACAGCTTAGGGGTTCCTGGGGAGGCCAGGGTTTGCTGCTTCTGGATCCCTAACTACAGTCTACTAGCTGGGCCTCTATATGAAACACTGAAAGGAAAAGATGATGATCCTTTTGAATAGAATCCAGAAGTGGCCTTTCAAGAATGGAAAGAGCAGTCAATTCAGACCCTTGCCCTGGAACTCCCTAATTTAGCTAAACCCTTTGACCTTTACATTCCTGGTGAAAGGTGAATCGCCATTGGAGAATTAGTGCAAAAACTGGGACCACTTGAAATGGAACAATGCAAGAATGCCATCCAGGTAGGATAAACTACGGTCACCAAGGGGCTTGGCCCACTGCCGCATCTGGCCAAGATACTGGCGGTATCTAAAAACCTGGAAATCAGCAGCCCAAAAGGCCACCTCCTTCCTAAGGGAAAAGGACCCCACGTGGTGATCCTAACCACCAACGATGCCCTGAAGTTGCAGGGTTCGCTCCGTGGGCACACCGACCTCGAGTGAGGAGGCCCTCCAACTCCAACATCCAGAGAGATAACCGGGGGCAACAGGGCACCATGACGACTCGTGTGAACATCACTTGACCTGGAGTTTCTCTCATAAAACAATAAGAGTGTGTCCCAAAAGAGTAGACTACTGCTTGCAGGACTTACTGCACCCAGAGGGGAGCTAATAATCTTGGCGGGGGAACCGTATATCACACTGTCACCATAGAAAAGCCTACAGACACCGTGATGATGGTGGCCAATAAGACCGGCTGGACTCCTGTTTACTTCAAAAGGCTGTTGACTCAGTGGTCATCATGGTCCTTGATCACCACTGACCCTGGACTGTCTGGGAGTTGAGCGGGCAGGGCTCTGACACCTGGTGCTGTTTGTACGTTAATTCAGGGGCCTAATTGAAGAAAGCGCAGACTACTGGTCAGAGCATCTAGGCTGGCAGAAACGGTCAGCCTAAGGTGGCCGAACAAATGTGGGGCGGGGTGAAACCGGCCCCCACAGCGTCTCTGCACATCTCTTTCCTGGACCCTTAAAGGTCATTAGAATCTATAACACTTCCAATGCTGGTGCTCAGGTGGACGAGCAGGGAGGCAGGGGGCCTGGGGACAATCAACGTCACCTGGAGGCTGCTGGGGAGAAGCTCTGACCCTCGCCCCCGGGTATTAGGGCTCCCAACTCAGCACTCAGCAGTTACAGAAGAAGTGTCTGCACCCTCAGCACTCCAAGAATGAGGAACGGGACAAAAGGCAGAGGAGGGGTTTGTCCCCAGCAAAGCCCATTAAAAACCCCTGGGAGATAAAAATAGAATCTGGGCAATAAAGTCAAGTCTAACCTTTTTTATCCTTTGTGCTTTGTCTAATTTCACGTGCTCCTAGGGTCCCGCATGCAGAGGTTCCACACCCGGCACTTCAGACCAGATTTCCTAGTGCAGAATGGCTGGGTCGACACCTCAGCTCCTGGGGCCCAGTGCAGACTCCGCGATATAGAGCCTGAGCTGCAGCCAACCTGGCCCTCGAGAGCTCCGCCCCCTCCCTCCCACTGACTCTGACAGGATCTCTACACAGCAGCCCAGCCCACAGCCCACGGGGTAGTGCATGCTCTCACCTCTCCATTCTCTGATCAAAATATAAAGTTTCCTTTGCTTGTGAACCAAACTCAGTCTCGATCTGTTGGCCCCAATGACACTGGGCAGGGGGACACTTGTTGGGGTCCACTCTGGAGGATCAGTAACAGAAATTGAGACTATTGTAACCTCAATGAACAGATGTGTGAGCCAAACTGTAGTTAACATAGAACAGTGTATAAGGCTCGGGTAAAATAAGATGTTTCTAACACTTCCATTTGATATTTCCATCACTTTATTATAAGCAAGTTCAGTGAAAAGGTTTGTCTTATTTGTCAGGTCAATATTAGAGAAACGAAGTGATTTCTTTCCAAGGATGTACATCTAATAATCTTGGTTAAAGCTTCAATCTTGTTTTAAATGCTTTTCCATTGAAAATGATACCTCTCTTTCAGCTCCCCCATTTCTGAGAAGTATAAAATCTTATAATTTATTATTACCAAAGGGGAAAGGTGGGAGGAGGGATAAATTAACAGTTTGGGATTAACACATACACACTGCTATGTATAAAATAGATCATCAACAAGGAACTACTGTATAGCACAGGGAACTACACTCAACATTTTGCAATAACCTATAAGGGGAAATAATCTGAAAAAGAATAGATATTTTTATTGACATCATCTATCAATGACAGTTAAAGTGTAACCTAAGGGAAGCTGGTGGTGAGTGCTTCTGACCCTGAAGACTTCAATCATCTAAAGTTTGGACTCTGCCTACTTCCCAAGGCCCTTAATGAACATATGTGTAGCCGTAGCTTAAAAAATTGCCCAGTTTGGGTTTCGGGGAGACACTGATTTTGAAAAAGCCCTGGTGTTCTCCTTACATGAATGGGACTCTTCCTACTGCTAAAACATGTCTGTCACACCCAGAGGATGGTATACCGTCTGATCGGGAAGAGTTTGGAAAAGGCATCTCATCTCCTCATCTCCTGGTGCTCGGGTTCACCCCTCCAGCGTCTTTACTAACAGTCTCCCCACTTGGAGATGTCAGCACTGTCAACATCCTGTTGCGTACAGTTTGGAATTTGTCCAGAGGATGAAGCGGAAGGATGAGGAACAATGAGAGACAAGTCCTAGGTGTTCAGACAGGCACATGTCACTCTAATTTCCAATCAGGAAGACGAATTGACCAAAGGCTAGGGTTGCCCATGGAAACAGTATAGGGCTTGAGGAAATCCCGCTGCTTTGTGGCCAGTTCCCATAAACACAAGTTGAACAATGGAACTCAGGGGCAGTAAAATTCACAAAACTGCAGAGTTGAAAATATCCATCACTGAAAAATGTCTTGAGGAAAGTCAGAGAAAAGGACTTGTAAGCAAGGGAGAATGGCAGGAAAGGGATTTGAGGAGGTAGAAAGGACTCGCCATTAAGCACAAGAAAAGGAGCTGAACATTGCCAACATTGCAGTTGGCCAAAAAGGGTGTATGCGTTTTTTTCTGTATATATTCAAGAAAAGGGCATACACTTTTTTAGCCAACCAAACAGGTGGGCACTGGAAGTCAATACTACAAAAGATATCACTTCGCATCAGTCAGAAGAGCCATCCTCATAAAGCGTAAACAACAGAAATGCAGGACAGGGCAAGGAGAAGAGGGAGCCCTGTGAGACTTATAGTGGAAATGTATATTGCCAACGGCCATTCTGGAGAAGTGTATTGTGTTTACTAAAGCATCTAAAAAATGAGCTACAGAGCATAGGGCACTTGCACTCATGGGCGTATATCTTGAGAAAAACAAAAATCGAGAGGACACAGGCACCCCAATGTTTACCCCCTCTCTGTTTAAAAGATCCTCAACTAGGATATAACTTAAATGTCTCTGGAGGGAAAAAATGGGTAGAGATGTGGTACTTAGGTAGAGTGGAATATTATTCAGCCTGGAAATCAATGAAATATGGCCAGTTGTAACAACTCCGGAGGAGTTACGTATGATCTTTCTAAGTGACAGAATTCAAAAAGAAAAAGACACATATCATAAGATATCACTTAAAGGTGGAATCCAAAATGGCTACACATGAAATAAATTACAAAACAAAAACATAGTCAAATATGTAGAAAACACGCATAAGGCTGCTAAACGGGAAAGGTGGGGAGGGGTGAGGCATCACCCAGGAGGTTGAAATTAGCAAAGATACCATTCCAAATACCAAACTGATAATCAACAAGGCCTACACGGTAGCTAAAAGAACTGCACTCAGCACACTCAAGTCACCGGAAAAGAATATATACGACTGGTAAGAATCTGAAAAAGAATTTACTGATGTCTCTCTGTACGTGAATCAAGTGGATGTACAGCAGCAAGAAACAGAGCTTTGAAAATCAGCTGTAACCAATATAGTAATAAATTGAAAAAAATAAACGACAGAGAGACAGAGAAAACCTCTTACAACTTTTCCTCAGGGCCGGTGATGCAACATGGATTGAACACATCTAGACCCACAGCAGGATGAGACATAAGGCTGGAAACTGTTTGCGCTAAGAGAAATGTGAGGTTGGGTGAGGAAATGCACACCCTTTAAAGTAATACTACCTGGTACCCATTCAATGGGTCCCAAATATGCAGGTTCAAGGGATCTTCCTACAGCTAAAACATGCATGGAAAACCCAGAGGACTGTACACCATGTGATCGGGAGATGTGTCTAAAATGCAGCTCATTTATCCTCTCCTGGTGCTCCTGTTCACCATTCCAGCCACGTTACTTAGAATCTCCCCACTTGGAGAATCAGCACATTTCAACTTCTGTTTCACACATTTTGCAAATTGTGAGGAGGATGAACGGGGAACCAATGAGAGAATAGTTGTAGGGGTTTGGACGGGCACATATCACTCTAATTTCCCATTAAGCATAAGAATTGAAAAAAGGCTCAGCCCGCCTCGCCCGAGCCAAAATAGGGCCTGAAGCAATCCTGCGGGTTTGAGGCCAGCTCACAAAAGAGCAACTTAAAAAATGGAGCTCAGGGTCACTGCAATTCACAAACCTGCAGAGTTATAAATGAAAACTAACGTCCAAAAATATGTTGAGGTAAGGCAAAGAAGAGGATCTGAATGCAAGACAGAATTGCAAGAAACAGATTTCAAGAGATAGATTGGACTCGTCTTTAAAGCACATGAAAAGCGGCAGAATTTCGACAATGATGCAGTTGGCCCAAAAGGGCGTATGCGTTTTTTCCTGATTATATCCAGGAAAAAACGCATACGCACTTTATGGGCAACGAAGCAAGCAAGCAATGCAAATGTGCACAACAAAGAAGTCTCATTTCCCACTGGTCAAAAGGGCCATCCTAAAAAATTGTAAAAACCAGAAATGCAGGACAGGCCATGGAGAACAGGGAGCCTTTATACGCTGATGGGCAGTGTGTGAACTGCCGAGAGCCACTCTGGAGAAGTGTATGGTGGTTCCTAAATCATCTAAAAAACAGAGCTACAGAGCATAGGACACTTCCAATCATGGGAGTATATCTAGGGAAATCTAAAAATTAACAAGACACAAGCACACCACAGTTTAGGGCTACTCTGTTTACAAGAACCTCAACTTCAGTATACCTTAAATATCCCAGGAAAGAGAACAATGGATAAAGAAGATGTGGTACTTATGTACAATGGAATATCTCTTCACCATGAAATCAATGTAATAAGGCTAGTAGAAGGATAAAGAGTGGATTTAGGTCCGATAATACTACTTGAAATAAGTCAAACAGAAAAAGAAACATATCATAAGATATCACTTATAGAGGGAGGGTAAATATGGCTGCACAAGAAATGAATTACAGAACAGAACAGTGTCTCACATTTAGAAAACACACTTATTTCAGCTTAAGGGGAAAGGAGAGGTGGGGTGATGCATAAAACCAGAGTTTGAAATTAGCACAGATACCGTTCAATAAACCAAATAGATATTAGACAAGATCTACACCTTGCTCAATGAACTGGCCTCAACACACCCTATACACCGCAGAGAAATATATCTGAGTAATAAGAATCTTAAAACCCATGTATTGATATATCTCCATAAGGGAATCAAGTGTGTGCAGAGTGGCACAAACACAGCAGTGAAAATGAGCTAAACCCCATTATAGAAATAAATTTTAAAAACAAAACGCAGAAACAATGAAAGAGAGAAAAATTCTTACAAAATTCGCTCAGGGGCTGTGATGCAACCTGGATTGACCACATATAAACCCACAGCTGGATAAGACATAAGGCTGGACACTTGGGGCTGAGAGGATTGATGAGCTTTGGTGAGCAACTGCCAAAAGTTTAATGCAATACTTCATGCTACTCATTCCAAGGGTCCCAACACTCCAGGTTGAAGGGAATCTTCCTACAGCTAAACCATGCTTGGGAAACCCAGCGACTGGTATACCATATGATCGGGAAAGGTTTCTAAAACGCACCTCATTTTTCCTCTCCTGGGGCTCCGGATCGACATTCCAGCCGCTTTACCAAAAATATCCCCACATGGAGAGTCAATGCCTTTAAGTTCTGGTATCGCACAGTCTGCAGTTAGTGCGGAGGATGAATGGGAATAGGGGGAACCAGTGAGAAACTAGCTGTAGCGGTTTCAAGGGGCACATGTCACTCTAAATTCACATCAGTAAGAAGAATAAACCAAAGGCACAGCAAGGTGCCCCAGAAGAAGAATAGGGCCTGAAGGAATCCTGTGGTTATGAGGCAAGATCACAAAAATAAGAGCTGAAAAATGGAGCTAAGGGTCACTGCAATTCAAAAACCTGCAGAGTTATAAAGGCCAACTATTTTCAAAAAATATATTGAGGTAAGGCTATGAAGAGGCATTGAAAGCAAGGCAGAATTGCAGGAAAACGATTTCAGGAGGTAGACTGGAATTGCATTTAAAGCATAGGAAAATAGGCAGAACGTCCACAATGATGCACTTGGCCAAAAAGGGCGTATGCCTATTTTCCTGAATTTATTCAGGAAAAAAGGCATATGCCCTTTGTGGCCAACCAAGCAAGCTTGCAAAGGAAATCTGCACTACAATGAAGTCTCACTTCCCCCCGGTCAAAAGGGCCATCTGAAAAAAGTGTAAAATCCAGAAAGGCAGGACAGGCCATGGAGAACTGGGAGCCTTGTTATGCTGATGGACGGGATGTGTATGGTGTTTCCTGAAACATCTAAAAAACAAAGCAACAGAGCCTAGGGCACTTCCACTTATGGTCCTATAGCTTAGGGAAATTAAAATCAAAAAGACACAGCCACCCCAAAATTTGGGACGCCTCTGTTTACAAGAACCTCGTTAACCGTACAAGTTCAATATCACAGAAAGTGAAAAATGGATAAAGAACTTGTGGTTCTTACGTACAATGCAGTATCACTCAGCAATGAAATCTATGTCATCAGGCCCGCAGCAGCATAATGAGTGGATACAGGTACGATGATTCTAACTGAAATAAGACACACAGAAAAAGAAACATCATAAGATATCAGTAATACACGGAATGTAAACTTGGCTACACAGGAACTGAATTACAGAACAGAACAGCGTCTCAAATTTAGAAAACCAACTTATGCTTGCTAAGGGGAAAGGTGAGTTGGGGTGCTGCATAAAACCAGAGATTGAAATGAGCACAGATAAAGTTCCTTAAGCCAAATATGGAATAGACAAGAGCTACTCCTTGCTCAACGAAATGGACTCAACACCGCATATTAAACGCCTAAGAATGTACCTGACTAGTAAGTATCTTAAAACCTATGGATTGCTATGTCTCTGAAAGAGAATCAAGCATGTGTACAGGGGCATAAACACAGCAGTGATAGGATTGGAGAGGTTCGGTGAGCAAATGAAGACCCTTTGAAGTCATATTGCATGGTACCCATTCCACGGGTTTCAACTACCCAGGTTTAAGGTATTCTTCCTTCAGCTAAAACATGCATGTGGAACCTAGAGTATGATCAACCATGTGATCGGGAGACGTGTTCAAATATGTCTCAGTTTTCGTACCCTGGTACTCGGGTGCAATATTCCAGACGCTTTACTAACACCCTCCCGACTTGGAGAGTCAGTCCCTTTAACCTCCTGTTTGGCCCAGTTTGCAATTTCTGCGGAAGATGAACAGGAATAGCGAGAACCAATGAGAGACTAGCTGGAGGTGTCTGGACGGGCAAATTTAACTCTCATTTCCCACCAGGAAGAGGAATTAACCAAAGGCTCAGCGTGCCGTGCCGGAACCAGATTAGGGCCTGAAGCCATCCTGCGGTGTTGCGGCCAGCTCAAAAGAAAGCGAGTTGAAGAAAGGAGCTCAGGGGCACTGTAATTCACAAACCTGCAGAGTTATAAATGACAGCTATCGTCCAAAAATATACTGAAGTAAGGCTGCCAAGAGGACTTGAAAGAGGGGCAGAATTGCAGGAAACCGATTTCAGGAGGTAGACTGGAATTGCATTGAAAGCATAGGAAAAGAGGCAGAACGTCCACAATGATGCACTTGGCCAAAAAGGGCGTATGCGTTTTTTCCTGAATATATTCAGGAAAAAACGCATACGCCCTTTTTGGCCAACCAAGCAAGCTTGCAAAGGAAATCTGCACTACAATGAAGTCTCACTTCCCCCCGGTCAAAAGGGCCATCTGAAAAAAGTGTAAAATCCAGAAAGGCAGGACAGGCCATGGAGAACTGGGAGCCTTGTTATGCTGATGGGCGGGATGTAAATTGCCAACAGACACTCGGGAGAAGTGTATGGTGTTTCCTGAAACATCTAAAAAACAAAGCAACAGAGCCTAGGGCACTTCCACTTATGGTCCTATAGCTTAGGGAAATTAAAATCAAAAAGACACAGCCACCCCAAAGTTTGGGACGCCTCTGTTTACAAGAACCTCGTTTACAGTACAAGTTCAACATCGCAGAAAGTGAAAAATGGATAAAGAAGTTGTGGTATTTACTTACAAAGCAATATCACTCAGCAATGAAATCTATGTCATCAGGCCCTTAGCAGCACAATGAGTGGATTCAGGTATGATGATTCTAACTGAAATAAGTCACACAGAAAAAGAAACATCATAAGATATTAGTAATACACGGAATGTAAACTTGGCTACACAGGAACTGAATTACAGAACAGAACAGGGTCTCAAATTTAGAAAACCAACTTATGCTTGCTTAAGGGGAAAGGTGAGTTGGGGTGCTGCATAAAACCAGAGATTGAAATGAGCACAGATAAAGTTCCTTAAGCCAAATATGGAATAGACAAGAGCTACCTCTTGCTCAACGAAATGGACTCAACACCGCATATTAAATGCCTAAGAATGTACCTGACTAGTAAGTATCTTAAAACCTATGGATTGCTATGTCTCCGAAAGAGAATCAAGCATGTGTACAGGGGCATAAACGCAGCAGTGATAGGATTGGAGAGGTTCGGTGAGCAAATGAAGACCCTTTGAAGTCATATTGCATGGTACCCATTCCACGGGTTTCAACTACCCAGGTTTAAGGTATTCTTCCTTCCGGTAAAACATGCATGTGGAACCTAGAGTATGATCAACCATGTGATCGGGAGACGTGTTCAAATATGTCTCAGTTTTCGTACCCTGGTACTCGGGTGCAACATTCCAAACGCTTTACTAACACCCTCCCGACTTGGAGAGTCAGTCCCTTTAACCTCCTGTTTGGCCCAGTTTGCAATTTCTGCGGAAGATGAACAGGAATAGCGAGAACCAATGAGAGACTAGCTGGAGGTGTCTGGACGGGCAAATTTAACTCTCATTTCCCACCAGGAAGAGGAATTAACCAAAGGCTCAGCGTGCCGTGCCGGAACCAGATTAGGGCCTGAAGCCATCCTGCGGTGTTGCGGCCAGCTCAAAAGAAAGCGAGTTGAAGAAAGGAGCTCAGGGGCACTGTAATTCACAAACCTGCAGAGTTATAAATGACAGCTATCGTCCAAAAATATACTGAAGTAAGGCTGCCAAGAGGACTTGAAAGCGGGGCAGAATTGCAGGAAACCGATTTCAGGAGGTAGACTGGAATTGCATTGAAAGCATAGGAAAAGAGGCAGAACGTCCACAATGATGCACTTGGCCAAAAAGGGCGTATGCGTTTTTTCCTGAATATATTCAGGAAAAAACGCATACGCCCTTTTTGGCCAACCAAGCAAGCTTGCAAAGGAAATCTGCACTACAATAAAGTCTCACTTCCCCCCGGTCAAAAGGGCCATCTGAAAAAAGTGTAAAATCCAGAAAGGCAGGACAGGCCATGGAGAACTGGGAGCCTTGTTATGCTGATGGGCGGGATGTAAATTGCCAACAGACACTCGGGAGAAGTGTATGGTGTTTCCTGAAACATCTAAAAAACAAAGCAACAGAGCCTAGGGCACTTCCACTTATGGTCCCATAGCTTAGGGAAATTAAAATCAAAAAGACACAGCCACCCCAATGTTTGGGACGCCTCTGTTTACAAGAACCTCGTTTACAGTACAAGTTCAACATCGCAGAAAGTGAAAAATGGATAAAGAAGTTGTGGTATTTACTTACAAAGCAATATCACTCAGCAATGAAATCTATGTCATCAGGCCCTTAGCAGCACAATGAGTGGATTCAGGTATGATGATTCTAACTGAAATAAGTCACACAGAAAAAGAAACATCATAAGATATCAGTAATACACGGAATGTAAACTTGGCTACACAGGAACTGAATTACAGAACAGAACAGGGTCTCAAATTTAGAAAACCAACTTATGCTTGCATAAGGGGAAAGGTGAGTTGGGGTGCTGCATAAAACCAGAGATTGAAATGAGCACAGATAAAGTTCCTTAAGCCAAATATGGAATAGACAAGAGCTACTCCTTGCTCAACGAAATGGACTCAACACCGCATATTAAACGCCTAAGAATGTACCTGACTAGTAAGTATCTTAAAACCTATGGATTGCTATGTCTCCGAAAGAGAATCAAGCATGTGTACAGGGGCATAAACGCAGCAGTGATAGGATTGGAGAGGTTCGGTGAGCAAATGAAGACCCTTTGAAGTCATATCGCATGGTACCCATTCCACGGGTTTCAACTACCCAGGTTTAAGGTATTCTTCCTTCAGCTAAAACATGCATGTGGAACCTAGAGTATGATCAACCATGTGATCGGGAGACGTGTTCCAATATGTCTCAGTTTTCGTCCCCTGGTACTCGGGTGCAACATTCCAGACGCTTTACTAACACTCTCCCGACTTGGAGAGTCAGTGCCTTTAACCTCCTGTATGGCCCTGTTTTCAATTTCAGTGGAAGATGAACAGGAATAGGGAGAACCAATGAGAGACTAGCTGGAGGTGTCTGGACGGGCATATTTAACTCTAATTTTCCACCAGGAAGAGGAATTAAGCAAAGGCACAGTGTGCCGTGCTGGAACCAGATTAGGGCTTGAAGCAATCCTGCGATGTTGCGGCCAGGTCACGAGAATGCGAGTTGAAGAAAGGAGCTCAGGGGCACTGTAATTCACAAACTTGCAGAGTTATAAATGACAGCTATCATCCAAAAATATACTGAAGTAAGGCTGCCAAGAGGACTTGAAAGCGGGGCAGAATTGCAGGAAACCGATTTCAGGAGGTAGACTGGAATTGCATTGAAAGCATAGGAAAAGAGGCAGAACGTCCACAATGATGCACTTGGCCAAAAAGGGCGTATGCGTTTTTTCCTGAATATATTCAGGAAAAAACGCATACGCCCTTTTTGGCCAACCAAGCAAACTTGCAAAGGAAATCTGCACTACAATGAAGTCTCACTTCCCCCCGGTCAAAAGGGCCATCTGAAAAAAGTGTAAAATCCAGAAAGGCAGGACAGGCCATGGAGAACTGGGAGCCTTGTTATGCTGATGGGCGGGATGTAAATTGCCAACAGACACTCGGGAGAAGTGTATGGTGTTTCCTGAAACATCTAAAAAACAAAGCAACAGAGCCTAGGGCACTTCCACTTATGGTCCTATAGCTTAGGGAAATTAAAATCAAAAAGACACAGCCACCCCAAAGTTTGGGATGCCTCTGTTTACAAGAACCTCGTTTACAGTACAAGTTCAACATCGCAGAAAGTGAAAAATGGATAAAGAATTTGTGGTATTTACTTACAAAGCAATATCACGCAGCAATGAAATCTATGTCATCAGGCCCTTAGCAGCACAATGAGTGGATTCAGGTATGACGATTCTAACTGAAATAAGTCACACAGAAAAAGAAACATCATAAGATATCAGTAATACACGGAATGTAAACTTGGCTCCAAAGGAACTGAATTACAGAACAGAACAGGGTCTCAAATTTAGAAAACCAACTTATGCTTGCTAAAGGGGAAAGGTGAGTTGGGGTGCTGCATAAAACCAGACATTGAAATGAGCACAGATAAAATTCCTTAAGCCAAATATGGAATAGACAAGAGCTACTCCTTGCTCAACGAAATGGACTCAACACCCCATATTAAGCGCCTAAGAATGTACCTGACTAGTAAGTATCTTAAAACCTATGGATTGCTATATCTCCAAAAGAGAATGAAGAGTGTTTCCAGGGGCATAAATGCAGCAGTGATAGGATTGGAGAGGTTCGGTGAGCAAACAAAGACCCTTTGAAATCATATTGCATGGTACCCATTCCACAGGTCTCAACTCTCCAGTTTTCAGGGATTCTTCCTTCAGCTAAAACATGCATGTGGAACCCAGAGTATGATCCACCGTGTGATCGGGAGAAGTGTTCAAATATGTCTCAGATTTCGTCCCCTGGTACTCGGGTGCAACATTCCAGACGCTTTACTAACACTCTCCCGACTTGGAGAGTCAGTCCCTTTAACCTCCTGTTTGGCCCAGTTTGCAATTTCTGCGGAAGATGAACAGGAATAGCGAGAACCAATGAGAGACTAGCTGGAGGTGTCTGGACGGGCAAATTTAACTCTCATTTCCCACCAGGAAGAGGAATTAACCAAAGGCTCAGTGTGCCGTGCCGGAACCAGATTAGGGCCTGAAGCAATCCTGCGGTGTTGCGGCCAGCTCACAAGAAAGAGAGATGAAGAAAGGAGCTCAGGGACACTGTAATTCACAAACCTGCAGACTTATAAATGACAGCTATCGTCCAAAAATATACTGAAGTAAGGCTGCCAAGAGGACTTGAAAGCGGGGCAGAATTGCAGGAAACCGATTTCAGGAGGTAGACTGGAATTGCATTGAAAACACAGTAAAAGAGGCAGAACGTCCACAATGATGTACTTGGCCAAAAAGGACGTATGCGTTTTTTCCTGAATATATTCAGGAAAAAACGAATACGCCCTTTTTGGCCAACCAAGCAAGCTTGCAAAGGAAATCTGCACTACAATGAAGTCTCACTTCCCCCCGGTCAAAAGGGCCATCTGAAAAAAGTGTAAAATCCAGAAAGGCAGGACAGGCCATGGAGAACTGGGAGCCTTGTTATGCTGATGAGCGGGATGTAAATTGCGAACAGCCACTGTGGAGAAGTGTATGGTGTTTCCTGAAACATCTAAAACACAAAGCAACAGAGCCTAGGGCACTTGCACTTATGCTCCTATAGCTTAGGGAAATTAAAATCAAAAAGACACAGCCGCCCCAAAGTTTGGGATGGCTCTGTTTACAAGAACCTCGTTTACAGTACAAGTTCAATATCACAAAGTGCGAAAAATAGATAAAGAAGTTGTGGTACTTACGTACAATGCAATATCACTCAGCAATGAAATCTATGTCATCAGGCCCTTAGCAGCACAATGAGTGGATTCAGGTATGATGATTCTAACTGAAATAAGTCACACAGAAAAAGAAACATCATAAGATATCAGTAATACACGGAATGTAAACTTGGCTACACAGGAACTGAATTACAGAACAGAACAGGGTCTCAAATTTAGAAAACCAACTTATGCTTGCTTAAGGGTAAAGGTGAGTTGGGGTGCTGCATAAAACCAGAGATTGAAATGAGCACAGATAAAGTTCCTTAAGCCAAATATGGAATAGACAAGAGCTACTCCTTGCTCAACGAAATGGACTCAACACCCCATATTAAGCGCCTAATAATGTACCTGACTAGTAAGTATCTTAAAACCTATGGATTGCTATATCTCCAAAAGAGAATCAAGCGTGTGTCCAGGGGCATAAATGCAGCAGTGAAAGGATTGGAGAGATTCGGTGAGCAAATGAAGACCCTTTGAAGTCATATTGCATGGTACCCATTCCACGGGTTTCAACTACCCAGGTTTAAGGGATCCTTCCTTCAGCTAAAACATGCATGTGGAACCTAGAGTATGATCAACCATGTGATCGGGAGACGTGTTCAAATATGTCTCAGTTTTCGTACCCTGGTACTCGGGTGCAACATTCCAGACGCTTTACTAACACCCTCCCGACTTGGAGAGTCAGTCCCTTTAACCTCCTGTTTGGCCCAGTTTGCAGTTTCTGCGGAAGATGAACAGGAATAACGAGAAACAATGAGAGACTAGCTGGAGGTGTCTGGACAGGCAAATTTAACTCTCATTTCCCACCAGGAAGAGGAATTAACCAAAGGCTCAGCATGCCGTGCCGTAACCAGATTAGGGCCTCAAGCCATCCTGCGGTGTTGCGGCCAGGTCACAAGAAAGCGAGTTGAAGAAAGGAGCTCAGGGGCACTGTAATTCACAAACCTGCAGAGTTATAAATGACAGCTATCGTCCAAAAATATACTGAAGTAAGGCTGCCAAGAGGACTTGAAAGCGGGGCAGAATTGCAGGAAACCGATTTCAGGAGGTAGACTGGAATTGCATTGAAAGCATAGGAAAAGAGGCAGAACGTCCACAATGATGCACTTGGCCAAAAAGGGCGTATGCGTTTTTTCCTGAATATATTCAGGAAAAAACGCATACGCCCTTTTTGGCCAACCAAGCAAGCTTGCAAAGGAAATCTGCACTACAATGAAGTCTCACTTCCCCCCGGTCAAAAGGGCCATCTGAAAAAAGTGTAAAATCCAGAAAGGCAGGACAGGCCATGGAGAACTGGGAGCCTTGTTATGCTGATGGGCGGGATGTAAATTGCCAACAGACACTCGGAAGAAGAGTATGGTGTTTCCTGAAACATCTAAAAAACAAAGCAACAGAGCCTAGGGCACTTCCACTTATGGTCCTATAGCTTAGGGAAATTAAAATCAAAAAGACACAGCCACCCCAAACATTGGGACGCCTCTGTTTACAAGAACCTCGTTTACCGTACAAGTTCAACATCGCAGAAAGTGAAAAATGGATAAAGAAGTTGTGGTATTTACTTACAAAGCAATATCACTCAGCAATGAAATCTATGTCATCAGGCCCTTAGCAGCACAATGAGTGGATTCAGGTATGATGATTCTAACTGAAATAAGTCACACAGAAAAAGAAACATCATAAGATATCAGTAATACACGGAATGTAAACTTGGCTACACAGGAACTGAATTACAGAACAGAACAGGGTCTCAAATTTAGAAAACCAACTTATGCTTGCTTAAGGGGAAAGGTGAGTTGGGGTGCTGCATAAAACCAGAGATTGAAATGAGCACAGATAAAGTTCCTTAAGCCAAATATGGAATAGACAAGATCTACTCCTTGCTCAACGAAATGGACTCAACACCACATATTAAACGCCTAAGAATGTACCTGACTAGTAAGTATCTTAAAACCTATGGATTGCTATGTCTCCGAAAGAGAATCAAGCATGTGTACAGGGGCATAAACGCAGCAGTGATAGGATTGGAGAGGTTCGGTGAGCCAATGAAGACCCTTTGAAGTCATATTGCATGGTACCCATTCCACGGGTTTCAACTACCCAGGTTTAAGGTATTCTTCCTTCCGGTAAAACATGCATGTGGAACCTAGAGTATGATCAACCATGTGATCGGGAGACGTGTTCAAATATGTCTCAGTTTTCGTACCCTGGTACTCGGGTGCAACATTCCAGATGCTTTACTAACACCCTCCCGACTAGGAGAGTCAGTCCCTTTAACCTCCTGTTTGGCCCAGTTTGCAATTTCTGCGGAAGATGAACAGGAATAGCGAGAACCAATGAGAGACTAGCTGGAGGTGTCTGGACGGGCAAATTTAACTCTCATTTCCCACCAGGAAGAGGAATTAACCAAAGGCTCAGCGTGCCGTGCCGGAACCAGATTAGGGCCTGAAGCCATCCTGCGGTGTTGCGGCCAGGTCACAAGAAAGCGAGTTGAAGAAAGGAGCTCAGGGGCACTGTAATTCACAAACCTGCAGACTTATAAATGACAGCTATCGTCCAAAAATATACTGAAGTAAGGCTGCCAAGAGGACTTGAAAGCGGGGCAGAATTGCAGGAAACCGATTTCAGGAGATAGACTGGAATTGCAGTGAAAGCATAGGAAAAGAGGCAGAACGTCCACAATGATGCACTTGGCCAAAAAGGGCGTATGCGTTTTTTCCTGAATATATTCAGGAAAAAACGCATACGCCCTTTTTGGCCAACCAAGCAAGCTTGCAAAGGAAATCTGCACTACAATGAAGTCTCACTTCCCCCCGGTCAAAAGGGCCATCTGAAAAAAGTGTAAAATCCAGAAAGGCAGGACAGGCCATGGAGAACTGGGAGCCTTGTTATGCTGATGGGCGGGATGTAAATTGCCAACAGACACTCGGGAGAAGTGTATGGTGTTTCCTGAAACATCTAAAAAACAAAGCAACAGAGCCTAGGGCACTTCCACTTATGGTCCTATAGCTTAGGGAAATTAAAATCAAAAAGACACAGCCACCCCAAAGTTTGGGACGCCTCTGTTTACAAGAACCTCGTTTACAGTACAAGTTCAACATCGCAGAAAGTGAAAAATGGATAAAGAAGTTGTGGTATTTACTTACAAAGCAATATCACTCAGCAATGAAATCTATCTCATCAGGCCCTTAGCAGCACAATGAGTGGATTCAGGTATGATGATTCTAACTGAAATAAGTCACACAGAAAAAGAAACATCATAAGATATCAGTAATACACGGAATGTAAACTTGACTACACAGGAACTGAATTACAGAACAGAACAGGGTCTCAAATTTAGAAAACCAACTTATGCTTGCTTAAGGGGAAAGGTGAGTTGGGGTGCTGCATAAAACCAGAGATTGAAATGAGCACAGATAAAGTTCCTTAAGCCAAATATGGAATAGACAAGAGCTACTCCTTGCTCAACGAAATGGACTCAACACCGCATATTAAATGCCTAAGAATGTACCTGACTAGTAAGTATCTTAAAACCTATGGATTGCTATGTCTCCGAAAGAGAATCAAGCATGTGTACAGGGGCATAAACGCAGCAGTGATAGGATTGGAGAGGTTCGGTGAGCAAATGAAGACCCTTTGAAGTCATATTGCATGGTACCCATTCCACGGGTTTCAACTACCCAGGTTTAAGGTATTCTTCCTTCAGCTAAAACATGCATGTGGAACCTAGAGTATGATCAACCATGTGATCGGGAGACGTGTTCAAATATGTCTCAGTTTTCGTACCCTGGTACTCGGGTGCAACATTCCAGACGCTTTACTAACACCCTCCCGACTTGGAGAGTCAGTCCCTTTAACCTCCTGTTTGGCCCAGTTTGCAATTTCTGCGGAAGATGAACAGGAATAGCGAGAACCAATGAGAGACTAGCTGGAGGTGTCTGGACGGGCAAATTTAACTCTCATTTCCCACCAGGAAGAGGAATTAACCAAAGGCTCAGCGTGCCGTGCCGGAACCAGATTAGGGCCTGAAGCCATCCTGCGGTGTTGCGGCCAGCTCAAAAGAAAGCGAGTTGAAGAAAGGAGCTCAGGGGCACTGTAATTCACAAACCTGCAGAGTTATAAATGACAGCTATCGTCCAAAAATATACTGAAGTAAGGCTGCCAAGAGGACTTGAAAGCGGGGCAGAATTGCAGGAAACCGATTTCAGGAGGTAGACTGGAATTGCATTGAAAGCATAGGAAAAGAGGCAGAACGTCCACCATGATGCACTTGGCCAAAAAGGGCGTATGCGTTTTTTCCTGAATATATTCAGGAAAAAACGCATACGCCCTTTTTGGCCAACCAAGCAAGCTTGCAAAGGAAATCTGCACTACAATGAAGTCTCACTTCCCCCCGGTCAAAAGGGCCATCTGAAAAAAGTGTAAAATCCAGAAAGGCAGGACAGGCCATGGAGAACTGGGAGCCTTGTTATGCTGATGGGCGGGATGTAAATTGCCAACAGACACTCGGGAGAAGTGTATGGTGTTTCCTGAAACATCTAAAAAACAAAGCAACAGAGCCTAGGGCACTTCCACTTATGGTCCTATAGCTTAGGGAAATTAAAATCAAAAAGACACAGCCACCCCAAAGTTTGGGACGCCTCTGTTTACAAGAACCTCGTTTACAGTACAAGTTCAACATCGCAGAAAGTGAAAAATGGATAAAGAAGTTGTGGTATTTACTTACAAAGCAATATCACTCAGCAATGAAATCTATGTCATCAGGCCCTTAGCAGCACAATGAGTGGATTCAGGTATGATGATTCTAACTGAAATAAGTCACACAGAAAAAGAAACATCATAAGATATCAGTAATACATGGAATGTAAACTTGGCTACACATATTGCATGGTACCCATTCCACGGGTTTCAACTACCCAGGTTTAAGGTATTCTTCCTTCAGCTAAAACATGCATGTGGAACCTAGAGTATGATCAACCATGTGATCGGGAGACGTGTTCAAATATGTCTCAGTTTTCGTACCCTGGTACTCGGGTGCAACATTCCAGACGCTTTACTAACACCCTCCCGACTTGGAGAGTCAGTCCCTTTAACCTCCTGTTTGTCCCAGTTTGCAATTTCTGCGGAAGATGAACAGGAATAGCGAGAACCAATGAGAGACTAGCTGGAGGTGTCTGGACGGGCAAATTTAACTCTCATTTCCCACCAGGAAGAGGAATTAACCAAAGGCTCAGCGTGCCGTGCCGGAACCAGATTAGGGCCTGAAGCCATCCTGCGGTGTTGCGGCCAGCTCAAAAGAAAGCGAGTTGAAGAAAGGAGCTCAGGGGCACTGTAATTCACAAACCTGCAGTTATAAATGACAGCTATCGTCCAAAAATATACTGAAGTAAGGCTGCCAAGAGGACTTGAAAGCGGGGCAGAATTGCAGGAAACCGATTTCAGGAGGCAGACTGGAATTGCATTGAAAGCATAGGAAAAGAGGCAGAACGTCCACAATGATGCACTTGGCCAAAAAGGGCGTATGCGTTTTTTCCTGAATATATTCAGGAAAAAACGCATACGCCCTTTTTGGCCAACCAAGCAAGCTTGCAAAGGAAATCTGCACTACAATGAAGTCTCACTTCCCCCCGGTCAAAAGGGCCATCTGAAAAAAGTGTAAAATCCAGAAAGGCAGGACAGGCCATGGAGAACTGGGAGCCTTGTTATGCTGATGGGCGGGATGTAAATTGCCAACAGACACACGGGAGAACTGTATGGTGTTTCCTGAAACATCTAAAAAACAAAGCAACAGAGCCTAGGGCACTTCCACTTATGGTCCTATAGCTTAGGGAAATTAAAATCAAAAAGACACAGCCACCCCAAAGTTTGGGACGCCTCTGTTTACAAGATCCTCGTTTACCGTACAAGTTCAACATCGCAGAAAGTGAAAAATGGATAAAGAAGTTGTGGTATTTACTTACAAAGCAATATCACTCAGCAATGAAATCTATGTCATCAGGCCCTTAGCAGCACAATGAGTGGATTCAGGTATGATGATTCTAACTGAAATAAGTCACACAGAAAAAGAAACATCATAAGATATCAGTAATACACGGAATGTAAACTTGGCTACACAGGAACTGAATTACAGAACAGAACAGGGTCTCAAATTTAGAAAACCAACTTATGCTTGCTTAAGGGGAAAGGTGAGTTGGGGTGCTGCATAAAACCAGAGATTGAAATGAGCACAGATAAAGTTCCTTAAGCCAAATATGGAATAGACAAGAGCTACTCCTTGCTCAACGAAATGGACTCAACACCGCATATTAAATGCCTAAGAATGTACCTGACTAGTAAGTATCTTAAAACCTATGGATTGCTATGTCTCCGAAAGAGAATCAAGCATGTGTACAGGGGCATAAACGCAGCAGTGATAGGATTGGAGAGGTTCGGTGAGCAAATGAAGACCCTTTGAAGTCATATCGCATGGTACCCATTCCACGGGTTTCAACTACCCAGGTTTAAGGTATTCTTCCTTCAGCTAAAACATGCATGTGGAACCTAGAGTATGATCAACCATGTGATCGGGAGACGTGTTCAAATATGTCTCAGTTTTCGTACCCTGGTACTCGGGTGCAACATTCCAGATGCTTTACTAACACCCTCCCGACTAGGAGAGTCAGTCCCTTTAACCTCCTGTTTGGCCCAGTTTGCAATTTCTGCGGAAGATGAACAGGAATAGCGAGAACCAATGAGAGACTAGCTGGAGGTGTCTGGACGGGCAAATTTAACTCTCATTTCCCACCAGGAAGAGGAATTAACCAAAGGCTCAGCGTGCCGTGCCGGAACCAGATTAGGGCCTGAAGCCATCCTGCGGTGTTGCGGCCAGGTCACAAGAAAGCGAGTTGAAGAAAGGAGCTCAGGGGCACTGTAATTCACAAACCTGCAGACTTATAAATGACAGCTATCGTCCAAAAATATACTGAAGTAAGGCTGCCAAGAGGACTTGAAAGCGGGGCAGAATTGCAGGAAACCGATTTCAGGAGATAGACTGGAATTGCAGTGAAAGCATAGGAAAAGAGGCAGAACGTCCACAATGATGCACTTGGCCAAAAAGGGCGTATGCGTTTTTTCCTGAATATATTCAGGAAAAAACGCATACGCCCTTTTTGGCCAACCAAGCAAGCTTGCAAAGGAAATCTGCACTACAATGAAGTCTCACTTCCCCCCGGTCAAAAGGGCCATCTGAAAAAAGTGTAAAATCCAGAAAGGCAGGACAGGCCATGGAGAACTGGGAGCCTTGTTATGCTGATGGGCGGGATGTAAATTGCCAACAGACACTCGGGAGAAGTGTATGGTGTTTCCTGAAACATCTAAAAAACAAAGCAACAGAGCCTAGGGCACTTCCACTTATGGTCCTATAGCTTAGGGAAATTAAAATCAAAAAGACACAGCCACCCCAAAGTTTGGGACGCCTCTGTTTACAAGAACCTCGTTTACAGTACAAGTTCAACATCGCAGAAAGTGAAAAATGGATAAAGAAGTTGTGGTATTTACTTACAAAGCAATATCACTCAGCAATGAAATCTATCTCATCAGGCCCTTAGCAGCACAATGAGTGGATTCAGGTATGATGATTCTAACTGAAATAAGTCACACAGAAAAAGAAACATCATAAGATATCAGTAATACACGGAATGTAAACTTGACTACACAGGAACTGAATTACAGAACAGAACAGGGTCTCAAATTTAGAAAACCAACTTATGCTTGCTTAAGGGGAAAGGTGAGTTGGGGTGCTGCATAAAACCAGAGATTGAAATGAGCACAGATAAAGTTCCTTAAGCCAAATATGGAATAGACAAGAGCTACTCCTTGCTCAACGAAATGGACTCAACACCGCATATTAAATGCCTAAGAATGTACCTGACTAGTAAGTATCTTAAAACCTATGGATTGCTATGTCTCCGAAAGAGAATCAAGCATGTGTACAGGGGCATAAACGCAGCAGTGATAGGATTGGAGAGGTTCGGTGAGCAAATGAAGACCCTTTGAAGTCATATTGCATGGTACCCATTCCACGGGTTTCAACTACCCAGGTTTAAGGTATTCTTCCTTCAGCTAAAACATGCATGTGGAACCTAGAGTATGATCAACCATGTGATCGGGAGACGTGTTCAAATATGTCTCAGTTTTCGTACCCTGGTACTCGGGTGCAACATTCCAGACGCTTTACTAACACCCTCCCGACTTGGAGAGTCAGTCCCTTTAACCTCCTGTTTGGCCCAGTTTGCAATTTCTGCGGAAGATGAACAGGAATAGCGAGAACCAATGAGAGACTAGCTGGAGGTGTCTGGACGGGCAAATTTAACTCTCATTTCCCACCAGGAAGAGGAATTAACCAAAGGCTCAGCGTGCCGTGCCGGAACCAGATTAGGGCCTGAAGCCATCCTGCGGTGTTGCGGCCAGCTCAAAAGAAAGCGAGTTGAAGAAAGGAGCTCAGGGGCACTGTAATTCACAAACCTGCAGAGTTATAAATGACAGCTATCGTCCAAAAATATACTGAAGTAAGGCTGCCAAGAGGACTTGAAAGCGGGGCAGAATTGCAGGAAACCGATTTCAGGAGGTAGACTGGAATTGCATTGAAAGCATAGGAAAAGAGGCAGAACGTCCACCATGATGCACTTGGCCAAAAAGGGCGTATGCGTTTTTTCCTGAATATATTCAGGAAAAAACGCATACGCCCTTTTTGGCCAACCAAGCAAGCTTGCAAAGGAAATCTGCACTACAATGAAGTCTCACTTCCCCCCGGTCAAAAGGGCCATCTGAAAAAAGTGTAAAATCCAGAAAGGCAGGACAGGCCATGGAGAACTGGGAGCCTTGTTATGCTGATGGGCGGGATGTAAATTGCCAACAGACACTCGGGAGAAGTGTATGGTGTTTCCTGAAACATCTAAAAAACAAAGCAACAGAGCCTAGGGCACTTCCACTTATGGTCCTATAGCTTAGGGAAATTAAAATCAAAAAGACACAGCCACCCCAAAGTTTGGGACGCCTCTGTTTACAAGAACCTCGTTTACAGTACAAGTTCAACATCGCAGAAAGTGAAAAATGGATAAAGAAGTTGTGGTATTTACTTACAAAGCAATATCACTCAGCAATGAAATCTATGTCATCAGGCCCTTAGCAGCACAATGAGTGGATTCAGGTATGATGATTCTAACTGAAATAAGTCACACAGAAAAAGAAACATCATAAGATATCAGTAATACATGGAATGTAAACTTGGCTACACATATTGCATGGTACCCATTCCACGGGTTTCAACTACCCAGGTTTAAGGTATTCTTCCTTCAGCTAAAACATGCATGTGGAACCTAGAGTATGATCAACCATGTGATCGGGAGACGTGTTCAAATATGTCTCAGTTTTCGTACCCTGGTACTCGGGTGCAACATTCCAGACGCTTTACTAACACCCTCCCGACTTGGAGAGTCAGTCCCTTTAACCTCCTGTTTGGCCCAGTTTGCAATTTCTGCGGAAGATGAACAGGAATAGCGAGAACCAATGAGAGACTAGCTGGAGGTGTCTGGACGGGCAAATTTAACTCTCATTTCCCACCAGGAAGAGGAATTAACCAAAGGCTCAGCGTGCCGTGCCGGAACCAGATTAGGGCCTGAAGCCATCCTGCGGTGTTGCGGCCAGCTCAAAAGAAAGCGAGTTGAAGAAAGGAGCTCAGGGGCACTGTAATTCACAAACCTGCAGTTATAAATGACAGCTATCGTCCAAAAATATACTGAAGTAAGGCTGCCAAGAGGACTTGAAAGCGGGGCAGAATTGCAGGAAACCGATTTCAGGAGGCAGACTGGAATTGCATTGAAAGCATAGGAAAAGAGGCAGAACGTCCACAATGATGCACTTGGCCAAAAAGGGCGTATGCGTTTTTTCCTGAATATATTCAGGAAAAAACGCATACGCCCTTTTTGGCCAACCAAGCAAGCTTGCAAAGGAAATCTGCACTACAATGAAGTCTCACTTCCCCCCGGTCAAAAGGGCCATCTGAAAAAAGTGTAAAATCCAGAAAGGCAGGACAGGCCATGGAGAACTGGGAGCCTTGTTATGCTGATGGGCGGGATGTAAATTGCCAACAGACACACGGGAGAACTGTATGGTGTTTCCTGAAACATCTAAAAAACAAAGCAACAGAGCCTAGGGCACTTCCACTTATGGTCCTATAGCTTAGGGAAATTAAAATCAAAAAGACACAGCCACCCCAAAGTTTGGGACGCCTCTGTTTACAAGATCCTCGTTTACCGTACAAGTTCAACATCGCAGAAAGTGAAAAATGGATAAAGAAGTTGTGGTATTTACTTACAAAGCAATATCACTCAGCAATGAAATCTATGTCATCAGGCCCTTAGCAGCACAATGAGTGGATTCAGGTATGATGATTCTAACTGAAATAAGTCACACAGAAAAAGAAACATCATAAGATATCAGTAATACACGGAATGTAAACTTGGCTACACAGGAACTGAATTACAGAACAGAACAGGGTCTCAAATTTAGAAAACCAACTTATGCTTGCTTAAGGGGAAAGGTGAGTTGGGGTGCTGCATAAAACCAGAGATTGAAATGAGCACAGATAAAGTTCCTTAAGCCAAATATGGAATAGACAAGAGCTACTCCTTGCTCAACGAAATGGACTCAACACCGCATATTAAATGCCTAAGAATGTACCTGACTAGTAAGTATCTTAAAACCTATGGATTGCTATGTCTCCGAAAGAGAATCAAGCATGTGTACAGGGGCATAAACGCAGCAGTGATAGGATTGGAGAGGTTCGGTGAGCAAATGAAGACCCTTTGAAGTCATATCGCATGGTACCCATTCCACGGGTTTCAACTACCCAGGTTTAAGGTATTCTTCCTTCAGCTAAAACATGCATGTGGAACCTAGAGTATGATCAACCATGTGATCGGGAGACGTGTTCAAATATGTCTCAGTTTTCGTACCCTGGTACTCGGGTGCAACATTCCAGACGCTTTACTAACACCCTCCCGACTTGGAGAGTCAGTCCCTTTAACCTCCTGTTTGGCCCAGTTTGCAATTTCTGCGGAAGATGAACAGGAATAGCGAGAACCAATGAGAGACTAGCTGGAGGTGTCTGGACGGGCAAATTTAACTCTCATTTCCCACCAGGAAGAGGAATTAACCAAAGACTCAGCGTGCCGTGCCGGAACCAGATTAGGGCCTGAAGCCATCCTGCGGTGTTGCGGCCAGCTCAAAAGAAAGCGAGTTGAAGAAAGGAGCTCAGGGGCACTGTAATTCACAAACCTGCAGAGTTATAAATGACAGCTATCGTCCAAAAATATACTGAAGTAAGGCTGCCAAGAGGACTTGAAAGCGGGGCAGAATTGCAGGAAACCGATTTCAGGAGGTAGACTGGAATTGCATTGAAAGCATAGGAAAAGAGGCAGAACGTCCACAATGATGCACTTGGCCAAAAAGGGCGTATGCGTTTTTTCCTGAATATATTCAGGAAAAAACGCATACGCCCTTTTTGGCCAACCAAGCAAGCTTGCAAAGGAAATCTGCACTACAATGAAGTCTCACTTCCCCCCGGTCAAAAGGGCCATCTGAAAAAAGTGTAAAATCCAGAAAGGCAGGACAGGCCATGGAGAACTGGGAGCCTTGTTATGCTGATGGGCGGGATGTAAATTGCCAACAGACACTCGGGAGAAGTGTATGGTGTTTCCTGAAACATCTAAAAAACAAAGCAACAGAGCCTAGGGCACTTCCACTTATGGTCCTATAGCTTAGGGAAATTAAAATCAAAAAGACACAGCCACCCCAAAGTTTGGGACGCCTCTGTTTACAAGAACCTCGTTTACAGTACAAGTTCAACATCGCAGAAAGTGAAAAATGGATAAAGAAGTTGTGGTATTTACTTACAAAGCAATATCACTCAGCAATGAAATCTATGTCATCAGGCCCTTAGCAGCACAATGAGTGGATTCAGGTATGATGATTCTAACTGAAATAAGTCACACAGAAAAAGAAACATCATAAGATATCAGTAATACACGGAATGTAAACTTGGCTACACAGGAACTGAATTACAGAACAGAACAGGGTCTCAAATTTAGAAAACCAACTTATGCTTGCTTAAGGGGAAAGGTGAGTTGGGGTGCTGCATAAAACCAGAGATTGAAATGAGCACAGATAAAGTTCCTTAAGCCAAATATGGAATAGACAAGAGCTACCGCTTGCTCAACGAAATGGACTCAACACCGCATATTAAATGCCTAAGAATGTACCTGACTAGTAAGTATCTTAAAACCTATGGATTGCTATGTCTCCGAAAGAGAATCAAGCATGTGTACAGGGGCATAAACGCAGCAGTGATAGGATTGGAGAGGTTCGGTGAGCAAATGAAGACCCTTTGAAGTCATATTGCATGGTACCCATTCCACGGGTTTCAAATACCCAGGTTTAAGGTATTCTTCCTTCAGCTAAAACATGCATGTGGAACCTAGAGTATGATCAACCATGTGATCGGGAGACGTGTTCAAATATGTCTCAGTTTTCGTACCCTGGTACTCGGGTGCAATATTCCAGACGCTTTACTAACACCCTCCCGACTTGGAGAGTCAGTCCCTTTAACCTCCTGTTTGGCCCAGTTTGCAATTTCTGCGGAAGATGAACAGGAATAGTGAGAACCAATGAGAGACTAGCTGGAGGTGTCTGGACGGGCAAATTTAACTCTCATTTCCCACCAGGAAGAGGAATTAACCAAAGGCTCAGCGTGCCGTGCCGGAACCAGATTAGGGCCTGAAGCCATCCTGCGGTGTTGCGGCCAGCTCAAAAGAAAGCGAGTTGAAGAAAGGAGCTCAGGGGCACTGTAATTCACAAACCTGCAGAGTTATAAATGACAGCTATCGTCCAAAAATATACTGAAGTAAGGCTGCCAAGAGGACTTGAAAGCGGGGCAGAATTGCAGGAAACCGATTTCAGGAGGCAGACTGGAATTGCATTGAAAGCATAGGAAAAGAGGCAGAACGTCCACAATGATGCACTTGGCCAAAAAGGGCGTATGCGTTTTTTCCTGAATATATTCAGGAAAAAACGCATACGCCCTTTTTGGCCAACCAAGCAAGCTTGCAAAGGAAATCTGCACTACAATGAAGTCTCACTTCCCCCCGGTCAAAAGGGCCATCTGAAAAAAGTGTAAAATCCAGAAAGGCAGGACAGGCCATGGAGAACTGGGAGCCTTGTTATGCTGATGGGCGGGATGTAAATTGCCAACAGACACTCGGGAGAAGTGTATGGTGTTTCCTGAAACATCTAAAAAACAAAGCAACAGAGCCTAGGGCACTTCCACTTATGGTCCTATAGCTTAGGGAAATTAAAATCAAAAAGACACAGCCACCCCAAAGTTTGGGACGCCTCTGTTTACAAGAACCTCGTTTACAGTACAAGTTCAACATCGCAGAAAGTGAAAAATGGATAAAGAAGTTGTGGTATTTACTTACAAAGCAATATCACTCAGCAATGAAATCTATGTCATCAGGCCCTTAGCAGCACAATGAGTGGATTCAGGTATGATGATTCTAACTGAAATAAGTCACACAGAAAAAGAAACATCATAAGATATCAGTAATACACGGAATGTAAACTTGGCTACACAGGAACTGAATTACAGAACAGAACAGGGTCTCAAATTTAGAAAACCAACTTATGCTTGCTTAAGGGTAAAGGTGAGTTGGGGTGCTGCATAAAACCAGAGATTGAAATGAGCACAGATAAAGTTCCTTAAGCCAAATATGGAATAGACAAGAGCTACTCCTTGCTCAACGAAATGGACTCAACACCGCATATTAAATGCCTAAGAATGTACCTGACTAGTAAGTATCTTAAAACCTATGGATTGCTATGTCTCCGAAAGAGAATCAAGCATGTGTACAGGGGCATAAACGCAGCAGTGATAGGATTGGAGAGGTTCGGTGAGCAAATGAAGACCCTTTGAAGTCATATTGCATGGTACCCATTCCACGGGTTTCAAATACCCAGGTTTAAGGTATTCTTCCTTCAGCTAAAACATGCATGTGGAACCTAGAGTATGATCAACCATGTGATCGGGAGACGTGTTCAAATATGTCTCAGTTTTCGTACCCTGGTACTCGGGTGCAATATTCCAGACGCTTTACTAACACCCTCCCGACTTGGAGAGTCAGTCCCTTTAACCTCCTGTTTGGCCCAGTTTGCAATTTCTGCGGAAGATGAACAGGAATAGCGAGAACCAATGAGAGACTAGCTGGAGGTGTCTGGACGGGCAAATTTAACTCTCATTTCCCACCAGGAAGAGGAATTAACCAAAGGCTCAGCGTGCCGTGCCGGAACCAGATTAGGGCCTGAAGCCATCCTGCGGTGTTGCGGCCAGCTCAAAAGAAAGCGAGTTGAAGAAAGGAGCTCAGGGGCACTGTAATTCACAAACCTGCAGAGTTATAAATGACAGCTATCGTCCAAAAATATACTGAAGTAAGGCTGCCAAGAGGACTTGAAAGCGGGGCAGAATTGCAGGAAACCGATTTCAGGAGGCAGACTGGAATTGCATTGAAAGCATAGGAAAAGAGGCAGAACGTCCACAATGATGCACTTGGCCAAAAAGGGCGTATGCGTTTTTTCCTGAATATATTCAGGAAAAAACGCATACGCCCTTTTTGGCCAACCAAGCAAGCTTGCAAAGGAAATCTGCACTACAATGAAGTCTCACTTCCCCCCGGTCAAAAGGGCCATCTGAAAAAAGTGTAAAATCCAGAAAGGCAGGACAGGCCATGGAGAACTGGGAGCCTTGTTATGCTGATGGGCGGGATGTAAATTGCCAACAGACACTCGGGAGAAGTGTATGGTGTTTCCTGAAACATCTAAAAAACAAAGCAACAGAGCCTAGGGCACTTCCACTTATGGTCCTATAGCTTAGGGAAATTAAAATCAAAAAGACACAGCCACCCCAAAGTTTGGGACGCCTCTGTTTACAAGAACCTCGTTTACAGTACAAGTTCAACATCGCAGAAAGTGAAAAATGGATAAAGAAGTTGTGGTATTTACTTACAAAGCAATATCACTCAGCAATGAAATCTATGTCATCAGGCCCTTAGCAGCACAATGAGTGGATTCAGGTATGATGATTCTAACTGAAATAAGTCACACAGAAAAAGAAACATCATAAGATATCAGTAATACACGGAATGTAAACTTGGCTACACAGGAACTGAATTACAGAACAGAACAGGGTCTCAAATTTAGAAAACCAACTTATGCTTGCTTAAGGGTAAAGGTGAGTTGGGGTGCTGCATAAAACCAGAGATTGAAATGAGCACAGATAAAGTTCCTTAAGCCAAATATGGAATAGACAAGAGCTACTCCTTGCTCAACGAAATGGACTCAACACCGCATATTAAATGCCTAAGAATGTACCTGACTAGTAAGTATCTTAAAACCTATGGATTGCTATGTCTCCAAAAGAGAATCAAGCATGTGTACAGGGGCATAAACGCAGCAGTGATAGGATTGGAGAGGTTCGGTGAGCAAATGAAGACCCTTTGAAGTCATATTGCATGGTACCCATTCCACGGGTTTCAACTACCCAGGTTTAAGGTATTCTTCCTTCAGCTAAAACATGCATGTGGAACCTAGAGTATGATCAACCATGTGATCGGGAGACGTGTTCAAATATGTCTCAGTTTTCGTACCCTGGTACTCGGGTGCAACATTCCAGACGCTTTACTAACACCCTCCCGACTTGGAGAGTCAGTCCCTTTAACCTCCTGTTTGGCCCAGTTTGCAACTTCTGCGGAAGATGAACAGGAATAGCGAGAACCAATGAGAGACTAGCTGGAGGTGTCTGGACGGGCAAATTTAACTCTCATTTCCCACCAGGAAGAGGAATTAACCAAAGGCTCAGCGTGCCGTGCCGGAACCAGATTAGGGCCTGAAGCCATCCTGCGGTGTTGCGGCCAGCTCAAAAGAAAGCGAGTTGAAGAAAGGAGCTCAGGGGCACTGTAATTCACAAACCTGCAGAGTTATAAATGACAGCTATCGTCCAAAAATATACTGAAGTAAGGCTGCCAAGAGGACTTGAAAGCGGGGCAGAATTGCAGGAAACCGATTTCAGGAGGCAGACTGGAATTGCATTGAAAGCATAGGAAAAGAGGCAGAACGTCCACAATGATGCACTTGGCCAAAAAGGGCGTATGCGTTTTTTCCTGAATATATTCAGGAAAAAACGCATACGCCCTTTTTGGCCAACCAAGCAAGCTTGCAAAGGAAATCTGCACTACAATGAAGTCTCACTTCCCCCCGGTCAAAAGGGCCATCTGAAAAAAGTGTAAAATCCAGAAAGGCAGGACAGGCCATGGAGAACTGGGAGCCTTGTTATGCTGATGGGCGGGATGTAAATTGCCAACAGACACTCGGGAGAAGTGTATGGTGTTTCCTGAAACATCTAAAAAACAAAGCAACAGAGCCTAGGGCACTTCCACTTATGGTCCTATAGCTTAGGGAAATTAAAATCAAAAAGACACAGCCACCCCAAAGTTTGGGACGCTTCTGTTTACAAGAACCTCGTTTACAGTACAAGTTCAACATCGCAGAAAGTGAAAAATGGATAAAGAAGTTGTGGTATTTACTTACAAAGCAATATCACTCAGCAATGAAATCTATGTCATCAGGCCCTTAGCAGCACAATGAGTGGATTCAGGTATGATGATTCTAACTGAAATAAGTCACACAGAAAAAGAAACATCATAAGATATCAGTAATACACGGAATGTAAACTTGGCTACACAGGAACTGAATTACAGAACAGAACAGGGTCTCAAATTTAGAAAACCAACTTATGCTTGCTTAAGGGGAAAGGTGAGTTGGGGTGCTGCATAAAACCAGAGATTGAAATGAGCACAGATAAAGTTCCTTAAGCCAAATATGGAATAGACAAGAGCTACTCCTTGCTCAACGAAATGGACTCAACACCGCATATTAAATGCCTAAGAATGTACCTGACTAGTAAGTATCTTAAAACCTATGGATTGCTATGTCTCCGAAAGAGAATCAAGCATGTGTACAGGGGCATAAACGCAGCAGTGATAGGATTGGAGAGGTTCGGTGAGCAAATGAAGACCCTTTGAAGTCATATTGCATGGTACCCATTCCACGGGTTTCAACTACCCAGGTTTAAGGTATTCTTCCTTCAGCTAAAACATGCATGTGGAACCTAGAGTATGATCAACCATGTGATCGGGAGACGTGTTCAAATATGTCTCAGTTTTCGTACCCTGGTACTCGGGTGCAACATTCCAGACGCTTTACTAACACCCTCCCGACTTGGAGAGTCAGTCCCTTTAACCTCCTGTTTGGCCCAGTTTGCAATTTCTGCGGAAGATGAACAGGAATAGCGAGAACCAATGAGAGACTAGCTGGAGGTGTCTGGACGGGCAAATTTAACTCTCATTTCCCACCAGGAAGAGGAATTAACCAAAGGCTCAGCGTGCCGTGCCGGAACCAGATTAGGGCCTGAAGCCATTCTGCGGTGTTGCGGCCAGCTCAAAAGAAAGCGAGTTGAAGAAAGGAGCTCAGGGGCACTGTAATTCACAAACCTGCAGAGTTATAAATGACAGCTATCGTCCAAAAATATACTGAAGTAAGGCTGCCAAGAGGACTTGAAAGCGGGGCAGAATTGCAGGAAACCGATTTCAGGAGGTAGACTGGAATTGCATTGAAAGCATAGGAAAAGAGGCAGAACGTCCACAATGATGCACTTGGCCAAAAAGGGCGTATGCGTTTTTTCCTGAATATATTCAGGAAAAAACGCATACGCCCTTTTTGGCCAACCAAGCAAGCTTGCAAAGGAAATCTGCACTACAATGAAGTCTCACTTCCCCCCGGTCAAAAGGGCCATCTGAAAAAAGTGTAAAATCCAGAAAGGCAGGACAGGCCATGGAGAACTGGGAGCCTTGTTATGCTGATGGGCGGGATGTAAATTGCCAACAGACACTCGGGAGAAGTGTATGGTGTTTCCTGAAACATCTAAAAAACAAAGCAACAGAGCCTAGGGCACTTCCACTTATGGTCCTATAGCTTAGGGAAATTAAAATCAAAAAGACACAGCCACCCCAAAGTTTGGGACGCCTCTGTTTACAAGAACCTCGTTTACCGTACAAGTTCAACATCGCAGAAAGTGAAAAATGGATAAAGAAGTTGTGGTATTTACTTACAAAGCAATATCACTCAGCAATGAAATCTATGTCATCAGGCCCTTAGCAGCACAATGAGTGGATTCAGGTATGATGATTCTAACTGAAATAAGTCACACAGAAAAAGAAACATCATAAGATATCAGTAATACACGGAATGTAAACTTGGCTACACAGGAACTGAATTACAGAACAGAACAGGGTCTCAAATTTAGAAAACCAACTTATGCTTGCTTAAGGGGAAAGGTGAGTTGGGGTGCTGCATAAAACCAGAGATTGAAATGAGCACAGATAAAGTTCCTTAAGCCAAATATGGAATAGACAAGAGCTACTCCTTGCTCAACGAAATGGACTCAACACCGCATATTAAATGCCTAAGAATGTACCTGACTAGTAAGTATCTTAAAACCTATGGATTGCTATGTCTCCGAAAGAGAATCAAGCATGTGTACAGGGGCATAAACGCAGCAGTGATAGGATTGGAGAGGTTCGGTGAGCAAATGAAGACCCTTTGAAGTCATATTGCATGGTACCCATTCCACGGGTTTCAACTACCCAGGTTTAAGGTATTCTTCCTTCAGCTAAAACATGCATGTGGAACCTAGAGTATGATCAACCATGTGATCGGGAGACGTGTTCAAATATGTCTCAGTTTTCGTACCCTGGTACTCGGGTGCAACATTCCAGACGCTTTACTAACACCCTCCCGACTTGGAGAGTCAGTCCCTTTAACCTCCTGTTTGGCCCAGTTTGCAATTTCTGCGGAAGATGAACAGGAATAGCGAGAACCAATGAGAGACTAGCTGGAGGTGTCTGGACGGGCAAATTTAACTCTCATTTCCCACGAGGAAGAGGAATTAACCAAAGGCTCAGCGTGCCGTGCTGGAACCAGATTAGGGCCTGAAGCCATCCTGCGGTGTTGCGGCCAGGTCACAAGAAAGCGAGTTGAAGAAAGGAGCTCAGGGGCACTGTAATTCACAAACCTGCAGAGTTATAAATGACAGCTATCGTCCAAAAATATACTGAAGTAAGGCTGCCAAGAGGACTTGAAAGCGGGGCAGAATTGCAGGAAACCGATTTCAGGAGGTAGACTGGAATTGCATTGAAAGCATAGGAAAAGAGGCAGAACGTCCACAATGATGCACTTGGCCAAAAAGGGCGTATGCGTTTTTTCCTGAATACATTCAGGAAAAAACGCATACGCCCTTTTTGGCCAACCAAGCAAGCTTGCAAAGGAAATCTGCACTACAATGAAGTCTCACTTCCCCCCGGTCAAAAGGGCCATCTGAAAAAAGTGTAAAATCCAGAAAGGCAGGACAGGCCATGGAGAACTGGGAGCCTTGTTATGCTGATGGGCGGGTTGTAAATTGCCAACAGACACTCGGGAGAAGTGTATGGTGTTTCCTGAAACATCTAAAAAACAAAGCAACAGAGCCTAGGGCACTTCCACTTACGGTCCTATAGCTTAGGGAAATTAAAATCAAAAAGACACAGCCACCCCAAAGTTTGGGACGTCTCTGTTTACAAGAACCTCGTTTACAGTACAAGTTCAACATCGCAGAAAGTGAAAAATGGATAAAGAAGTTGTGGTATTTACTTACAAAGCAATATCACTCAGCAATGAAATCTATGTCATCAGGCCCTTAGGAGCACAATGAGTGGATTCAGGTATGATGATTCTAACTGAAATAAGTCACACAGAAAAAGAAACATCATAAGATATCAGTAATACACGGAATGTAAACTTGGCTACACAGGAACTGAATTACAGAACAGAACAGGGTCTCAAATTTAGAAAACCAACTTATGCTTGCTTAAGGGGAAAGGTGAGTTGGGGTGCTGCATAAAACCAGAGATTGAAATGAGCACAGATAAAGTTCCTTAAGCCAAATATGGAATAGACAAGAGCTACTCCTTGCTCAACGAAATGGACTCAACACTGCATATTAAATGCCTAAGAATGTACCTGACTAGTAAGTATCTTAAAACCTATGGATTGCTATGTCTCCGAAAGAGAATCAAGCATGTGTACAGGGGCATAAACGCAGCAGTGATAGGATTGGAGAGGTTCGGTGAGCAAATGAAGACCCTTTGAAGTCATATTGCATGGTACCCATTCCACGGGTTTCAACTACCCAGGTTTAAGGTATTCTTCCTTCAGCTAAAACATGCATGTGGAACCTAGAGTATGATCAACCATGTGATCGGGAGACGTGTTCAAATATGTCTCAGTTTTCGTACCCTGGTACTCGGGTGCAACATTCCAGACGCTTTACTAACACCCTCCCGACTTGGAGAGTCAGTCCCTTTAACCTCCTGTTTGGCCCAGTTTGCAATTTCTGCGGAAGATGAACAGGAATAGCGAGAACCAATGAGAGACTAGCTGGAGGTGTCTGGACGGGCAAATTTAACTCTCATTTCCCACCAGGAAGAGGAATTAACCAAAGGCTCAGCGTGCCGTGCCGGAACCAGATTAGGGCCTGAAGCCATCCTGCGGTGTTGCGGCCAGCTCAAAAGAAAGCGAGTTGAAGAAAGGAGCTCAGGGGCACTGTAATTCACAAACCTGCAGAGTTATAAATGACAGCTATCGTCCAAAAATATACTGAAGTAAGGCTGCCAAGAGGACTTGAAAGCGGGGCAGAATTGCAGGAAACCGATTTCAGGAGGTAGACTGGAATTGCATTGAAAGCATAGGAAAAGAGGCAGAACGTCCACAATGATGCACTTGGTCAAAAAGGGCGTATGCGTTTTTTCCTGAATATATTCAGGAAAAAACGCATACGCCCTTTTTGGCCAACCAAGCAAGCTTGCAAAGGAAATCTGCACTACAATGAAGTTTCACTTCCCCCCGGTCAAAAGGGCCATCTGAAAAAAGTGTAAAATCCAGAAAGGCAGGACAGGCCATGGAGAACTGGGAGCCTTGTTATGCTGATGGGCGGGATGTAAATTGCCAACAGACACTCGGGAGAAGTGTATGGTGTTTCCTGAAACATCTAAAAAACAAAGCAACAGAGCCTAGGGCACTTCCACTTATGGTCCTATAGCTTAGGGAAATTAAAATCAAAAAGACACAGCCACCCCAAACATTGGGACGCCTCTGTTTACAAGAACCTCGTTTACAGTACAAGTTCAACATCGCAGAAAGTGAAAAATGGATAAAGAAGTTGTGGTATTTACTTACAAAGCAATATCACTCAGCAATGAAATCTATGTCATCAGGCCCTTAGCAGCACAATGAGTGGATTCAGGTATGATGATTCTAACTGAAATAAGTCACACAGAAAAAGAAACATCATAAGATATCAGTAATACATGGAATGTAAACTTGGCTACACAGGAACTGAATTACAGAACAGAACAGGGTCTCAAATTTAGAAAACCAACTTATGCTTGCTTAAGGGGAAAGGTGAGTTGGGGTGCTGCATAAAACCAGAGATTGAAATGAGCACAGATAAAGTTCCTTAAGCCAAATATGGAATAGACAAGAGCTACTCCTTGCTCAACGAAATGGACTCAACACCGCATATTAAACGCCTAAGAATGTACCTGACTAGTAAGTATCTTAAAACCTATGGATTGCTATGTCTCTGAAAGAGAATCAATCATGTGTACAGGGGCATAAACGCAGCAGTGATAGGATTGGAGAGGTTCGGTGAGCAAATGAAGACCCTTTGAAGTCATATTGCATGGTACCCATTCCACGGGTTTCAACTACCCAGGTTTAAGGTATTCTTCCTTCAGCTAAAACATGCATGTGGAGCCTAGAGTATGATCAACCATGTGATCGGGAGACGTGTTCAAATATGTCTCAGTTTTCGTACCCTGGTACTCGGGTGCAATATTCCAGACGCTTTACTAACACCCTCCCGACTTGGAGAGTCAGTCCCTTTAACCTCCTGTTTGGCCCAGTTTGCAATTTCTGCAGAAGATGAACAGGAATAGCGAGAACCAATGAGAGACTAGCTGGAGGTGTCTGGACGGGCAAATTTAACTCTCATTTCCCACCAGGAAGAGGAATTAACCAAAGGCTCAGCGTGCCGTGCCGGAACCAGATTAGGGCCTGAAGCCATCCTGCGGTGTTGCGGCCAGCTCAAAAGAAAGCGAGTTGAAGAAAGGAGCTCAGGGGCACTGTAATTCACAAACCTGCAGAGTTATAAATGACAGCTATCGTCCAAAAATATACTGAAATAAGGCTGCCAAGAGGACTTGAAAGCGGGGCAGAATTGCAGGAAACCGATTTCAGGAGGTAGACTGGAATTGCATTGAAAGCATAGGAAAAGAGGCAGAACGTCCACAATGATGCACTTGGCCAAAAAGGGCGTATGCATTTTTTCCTGAATATATTCAGGAAAAAACGCATACGCCCTTTTTGGCCAACCAAGCAAGCTTGCAAAGGAAATCTGCACTACAATGAAGTCTCACTTCCCCCCGGTCAAAAGGGCCATCTGAAAAAAGTGTAAAATCCAGAAAGACAGGACAGGCCATGGAGAACTGGGAGCCTTGTTATGCTGATGGGCGGGATGTAAATTGCCAACAGACACTCGGGAGAAGTGTATGGTGTTTCCTGAAACATCTAAAAAACAAAGCAACAGAGCCTAGGGCACTTCCACTTATGGTCCTATAGCTTAGGGAAATTAAAATCAAAAAGACACAGCCACCTCAAAGTTTGGGACGCCTCTGTTTACAAGAACCTCGTTTACCGTACAAGTTCAACATCGCAGAAAGTGAAAAATGGATAAAGAAGTTGTGGTATTTACTTACAAAGCAATATCACTCAGCAATGAAATCTATGTCATCAGGCCCTTAGCAGCACAATGAGTGGATTCAGGTATGATGATTCTAACTGAAATAAGTCACACAGAAAAAGAAACATCATAAGATATCAGTAATACACGGAATGTAAACTTGGCTACACAGGAACTGAATTACAGAACAGGGTCTCAAATTTAGAAAACCAACTTATGCTTGCTTAAGGGTAAAGGTGAGTTGGGGTGCTGCATAAAACCAGAGATTGAAATGAGCACAGATAAAGTTCCTTAAGCCAAATATGGAATAGACAAGAGCTACCTCTTGCTCAACGAAATGGACTCAACACCGCATATTAAATGCCTAAGAATGTACCTGACTAGTAAGTATCTTAAAACCTATGGATTGCTATGTCTCCGAAAGAGAATCAAGCATGTGTACAGGGGCATAAACGCAGCAGTGATAGGATTGGAGAGGTTCGGTGAGCAAATGAAGACCCTTTGAAGTCATATTGCATGGTACCCATTCCACGGGTTTCAACTACCCAGGTTTAAGGTATTCTTCCTTCAGCTAAAACATGCATGTGGAACCTAGAGTATGATCAACCATGTGATCGGGAGACGTGTTCAAATATGTCTCAGTTTTCGTACCCTGGTACTCGGGTGCAACATTCCAGACGCTTTACTAACACCCTCCCGACTTGGAGAGTCAGTCCCTTTAACCTCCTGTTTGGCCCAGTTTGCAATTTCTGCGGAAGATGAACAGGAATAGCGAGAACCAATGAGAGACTAGCTGGAGGTGTCTGGACGGGCAAATTTAACTCTCATTTCCCACCAGGAAGAGGAATTAACCAAAGGCTCAGCGTGCCGTGCCGGAACCAGATTAGGGCCTGAAGCCATCCTGCGGTGTTGCGGCCAGCTCAAAAGAAAGCGAGTTGAAGAAAGGAGCTCAGGGGCACTGTAATTCACAAACCTGCAGAGTTATAAATGACAGCTATCGTCCAAAAATATACTGAAGTAAGGCTGCCAAGAGGACTTGAAAGCGGGGCAGAATTGCAGGAAACCGATTTCAGGAGGTAGACTGGAATTGCATTGAAAGCATAGGAAAAGAGGCAGAACGTCCACAATGATGCACTTGGCCAAAAAGGGCGTATGCGTTTTTTCCTGAATATATTCAGGAAAAAACGCATACGCCCTTTTTGGCCAACCAAGCAAGCTTGCAAAGGAAATCTGCACTACAATGAAGTCTCACTTCCCCCCGGTCAAAAGGGCCATCTGAAAAAAGTGTAAAATCCAGAAAGGCAGGACAGGCCATGGAGAACTGGGAGCCTTGTTATGCTGATGGGCGGGATGTAAATTGCCAACAGACACTCGGGAGAAGTGTATGGTGTTTCCTGAAACATCTAAAAAACAAAGCAACAGAGCCTAGGGCACTTCCACTTATGGTCCTATAGCTTAGGGAAATTAAAATCAAAAAGACACAGCCACCCCAAACATTGGGACGCCTCTGTTTACAAGAACCTCGTTTACAGTACAAGTTCAACATCGCAGAAAGTGAAAAATGGATAAAGAAGTTGTGGTATTTACTTACAAAGCAATATCACTCAGCAATGAAATCTATGTCATCAGGCCCTTAGCAGCACAATGAGTGGATTCAGGTATGATGATTCTAACTGAAATAAGTCACACAGAAAAAGAAACATCATAAGATATCAGTAATACACGGAATGTAAACTTGGCTACACAGGAACTGAATTACAGAACAGGGTCTCAAATTTAGAAAACCAACTTATGCTTGCTTAAGGGTAAAGGTGAGTTGGGGTGCTGCATAAAACCAGAGATTGAAATGAGCACAGATAAAGTTCCTTAAGCCAAATATGGAATAGACAAGAGCTACCTCTTGCTCAACGAAATGGACCCAACACCGCATATTAAATGCCTAAGAATGTACCTGACTAGTAAGTATCTTAAAACCTATGGATTGCTATGTCTCCGAAAGAGAATCAAGCATGTGTACAGGGGCATAAACGCAGCAGTGATAGGATTGGAGAGGTTCGGTGAGCAAATGAAGACCCTTTGAAGTCATATTGCATGGTACCCATTCCACGGGTTTCAACTACCCAGGTTTAAGGTATTCTTCCTTCAGCTAAAACATGCATGTGGAACCTAGAGTATGATCAACCATGTGATCGGGAGACGTGTTCAAATATGTCTCAGTTTTCGTACCCTGGTACTCGGGTGCAACATTCCAGACGCTTTACTAACACCCTCCCAACTTGGAGAGTCAGTCCCTTTAACCTCCTGTTTGGCCCAGTTTGCAATTTCTGCGGAAGATGAACAGGAATAGCGAGAACCAATGAGAGACTAGCTGGAGGTGTCTGGACGGGCAAATTTAACTCTCATTTCCCACCAGGAAGAGGAATTAACCAAAGGCTCAGCGTGCCGTGCCGGAACCAGATTAGGGCCTGAAGCCATCCTGCGGTGTTGCGGCCAGCTCAAAAGAAAGCGAGTTGAAGAAAGGAGCTCAGGGGCACTGTAATTCACAAACCTGCAGAGTTATAAATGACAGCTATCGTCCAAAAATATACTGAAGTAAGGCTGCCAAGAGGACTTGAAAGCGGGGCAGAATTGCAGGAAACCGATTTCAGGAGGTAGACTGGAATTGCATTGAAAGCATAGGAAAAGAGGCAGAACGTCCACAATGATGCACTTGGCCAAAAAGGGCGTATGCGTTTTTTCCTGAATATATTCAGGAAAAAACGCATACGCCCTTTTTGGCCAACCAAGCAAGCTTGCAAAGGAAATCTGCACTACAATGAAGTCTCACTTCCCCCCGGTCAAAAGGGCCATCTGAAAAAAGTGTAAAATCCAGAAAGGCAGGACAGGCCATGGAGAACTGGGAGCCTTGTTATGCTGATGGGCGGGATGTAAATTGCCAACAGACACTCGGGAGAAGTGTATGGTGTTTCCTGAAACATCTAAAAAACAAAGCAACAGAGCCTAGGGCACTTCCACTTATGGTCCTATAGCTTAGGGAAATTAAAATCAAAAAGACACAGCCACCCCAAACATTGGGACGCCTCTGTTTACAAGAACCTCGTTTACAGTACAAGTTCAACATCGCAGAAAGTGAAAAATGGATAAAGAAGTTGTGGTATTTACTTACAAAGCAATATCATTCAGCAATGAAATCTATGTCATCAGGCCCTTAGCAGCACAATGAGTGGATTCAGGTATGATGATTCTAACTGAAATAAGTCACACAGAAAAAGAAACATCATAAGATATCAGTAATACACGGAATGTAAACTTGGCTACACAGGAACTGAATTACAGAACAGAACAGGGTCTCAAATTTAGAAAACCAACTTATGCTTGCTTAAGGGGAAAGGTGAGTTGGGGTGCTGCATAAAACCAGAGATTGAAATGAGCACAGATAAAGTTCCTTAAGCCAAATATGGAATAGACAAGAGCTACCTCTTGCTCAACGAAATGGACTCAACACCGCATATTAAATGCCTAAGAATGTACCTGACTAGTAATTATCTTAAAACCTATGGATTGCTATGTCTCCGAAAGAGAATCAAGCATGTGTACAGGGGCATAAACGCAGCAGTGATAGGATTGGAGAGGTTCGGTGAGCAAATGAAGACCCTTTGAAGTCATATTGCATGGTACCCATTCCACGGGTTTCAACTACCCAGGTTTAAGGTATTCTTCCTTCAGCTAAAACATGCATGTGGAACCTAGAGTATGATCAACCATGTGATCGGGAGACGTGTTCAAATATGTCTCAGTTTTCGTACCCTGGTACTCGGGTGCAACATTCCAGACGCTTTACTAACACCCTCCCGACTTGGAGAGTCAGTCCCTTTAACCTCCTGTTTGGCCCAGTTTGCAATTTCTGCGGAAGATGAACAGGAATAGCGAGAACCAATGAGAGACTAGCTGGAGGTGTCTGGACGGGCAAATTTAACTCTCATTTCCCACCAGGAAGAGGAATTAACCAAAGGCTCAGCGTGCCGTGCCGGAACCAGATTAGGGCCTGAAGCCATCCTGCGGTGTTGCGGCCAGCTCAAAAGAAAGCGAGTTGAAGAAAGGAGCTCAGGGGCACTGTAATTCACAAACCTGCAGAGTTATAAATGACAGCTATCGTCCAAAAATATACTGAAGTAAGGCTGCCAAGAGGACTTGAAAGCGGGGCAGAATTGCAGGAAACCGATTTCAGGAGGTAGACTGGAATTGCATTGAAAGCATAGGAAAAGAGGCAGAACGTCCACAATGATGCACTTGGCCAAAAAGGGCGTATGCGTTTTTTCCTGAATATATTCAGGAAAAAACGCATACGCCCTTTTTGGCCAACCAAGCAAGCTTGCAAAGGAAATCTGCACTACAATGAAGTTTCACTTCCCCCCGGTCAAAAGGGCCATCTGAAAAAAGTGTAAAATCCAGAAAGGCAGGACAGGCCATGGAGAACTGGGAGCCTTGTTATGCTGATGGGCGGGATGTAAATTGCCAACAGACACTCGGGAGAAGTGTATGGTGTTTCCTGAAACATCTAAAAAACAAAGCAACAGAGCCTAGGGCACTTCCACTTATGGTCCTATAGCTTAGGGAAATTAAAATCAAAAAGACACAGCCACCCCAAACATTGGGACGCCTCTGTTTACAAGAACCTCGTTTACAGTACAAGTTCAACATCGCAGAAAGTGAAAAATGGATAAAGAAGTTGTGGTATTTACTTACAAAGCAATATCACTCAGCAATGAAATCTATGTCATCAGGCCCTTAGCAGCACAATGAGTGGATTCAGGTATGATGATTCTAACTGAAATAAGTCACACAGAAAAAGAAACATCATAAGATATCAGTAATACACGGAATGTAAACTTGGCTACACAGGAACTGAATTACAGAACAGAACAGGGTCTCAAATTTAGAAAACCAACTTATGCTTGCTTAAGGGGAAAGGTGAGTTGGGGTGCTGCATAAAACCAGAGATTGAAATGAGCACAGATAAAGTTCCTTAAGCCAAATATGGAATAGACAAGAGCTACTCCTTGCTCAACGAAATGGACTCAACACCGCATATTAAACGCCTAAGAATGTACCTGACTAGTAAGTATCTTAAAACCTATGGATTGCTATGTCTCTGAAAGAGAATCAAGCATGTGTACAGGGGCATAAACACAGCAGTGATAGGATTGGAGAGGTTCGGTGAGCAAATGAAGACCCTTTGAAGTCATATTGCATGGTACCCATTCCACGGGTTTCAACTACCCAGGTTTAAGGTATTCTTCCTTCAGCTAAAACATGCATGTGGAACCTAGAGTATGATCAACCATGTGATCGGGAGACGTGTTCAAATATGTCTCAGTTTTCGTACCCTGGTACTCGGGTGCAATATTCCAGACGCTTTACTAACACCCTCCCGACTTGGAGAGTCAGTCCCTTTAACCTCCTGTTTGGCCCAGTTTGCAATTTCTGCGGAAGATGAACAGGAATAGCGAGAACCAATGAGAGACTAGCTGGAGGTGTCTGGACGGGCAAATTTAACTCTCATTTCCCACCAGGAAGAGGAATTAACCAAAGGCTCAGCGTGCCGTGCCGGAACCAGATTAGGGCCTGAAGCCATCCTGCGGTGTTGCGGCCAGCTCAAAAGAAAGCGAGTTGAAGAAAGGAGCTCAGGGGCACTGTAATTCACAAACCTGCAGAGTTATAAATGACAGCTATCGTCCAAAAATATACTGAAGTAAGGCTGCCAAGAAGACTTGAAAGCGGGGCAGAATTGCAGGAAACCGATTTCAGGAGGTAGACTGGAATTGCATTGAAAGCATAGGAAAAGAGGCAGAACGTCCACAATGATGCACTTGGCCAAAAAGGGCGTATGCGTTTTTTCCTGAATATATTCAGGAAAAAACGCATACGCCCTTTTTGGCCAACCAAGCAAGCTTGCAAAGGAAATCTGCACTACAATGAAGTCTCACTTCCCCCCGGTCAAAAGGGCCATCTGAAAAAAGTGTAAAATCCAGAAAGACAGGACAGGCCATGGAGAACTGGGAGCCTTGTTATGCTGATGGGCGGGATGTAAATTGCCAACAGACAGTCGGGAGAAGTGTATGGTGTTTCCTGAAACATCTAAAAAACAAAGCAACAGAGCCTAGGGCACTTCCACTTATGGTCCTATAGCTTAGGGAAATTAAAATCAAAAAGACACAGCCACCTCAAAGTTTGGGACGCCTCTGTTTACAAGAACCTCGTTTACAGTACAAGTTCAACATCGCAGAAAGTGAAAAATGGATAAAGAAGTTGTGGTATTTACTTACAAAGCAATATCACTCAGCAATGAAATCTATGTCATCAGGCCCTTAGCAGCACAATGAGTGGATTCAGGTATGATGATTCTAACTGAAATAAGTCACACAGAAAAAGAAACATCATAAGATATCAGTAATACACGGAATGTAAACTTGGCTACACAGGAACTGAATTACAGAACAGAACAGGGTCTCAAATTTAGAAAACCAACTTATGCTTGCTTAAGGGGAAAGGTGAGTTGGGGTGCTGCATAAAACCAGAGATTGAAATGAGCACAGATAAAGTTCCTTAAGCCAAATATGGAATAGACAAGAGCTACCTCTTGCTCAATGAAATGGACTCAACACCGCATATTAAATGCCTAAGAATGTACCTGACTAGTAAGTATCTTAAAACCTATGGATTGCTATGTCTCCGAAAGAGAATCAAGCATGTGTACAGGGGCATAAACGCAGCAGTGATAGGATTGGAGAGGTTCGGTGAGCAAATGAAGACCCTTTGAAGTCATATTGCATGGTACCCATTCCACGGGTTTCAACTACCCAGGTTTAAGGTATTCTTCCTTCAGCTAAAACATGCATGTGGAACCTAGAGTATGATCAACCATGTGATCGGGAGACGTGTTCAAATATGTCTCAGTTTTCGTACCCTGGTACTCGGGTGCAACATTCCAGACGCTTTACTAACACCCTCCCGACTTGGAGAGTCAGTCCCTTTAACCTCCTGTTTGGCCCAGTTTGCAATTTCTGCGGAAGATGAACAGGAATAGCGAGAACCAATGAGAGACTAGCTGGAGGTGTCTGGACGGGCAAATTTAACTCTCATTTCCCACCAGGAAGAGGAATTAACCAAAGGCTCAGCGTGCCGTGCCGGAACCAGATTAGGGCCTGAAGCCATCCTGCGGTGTTGCGGCCAGCTCAAAAGAAAGCGAGTTGAAGAAAGGAGCTCAGGGGCACTGTAATTCACAAACCTGCAGAGTTATAAATGACAGCTATCGTCCAAAAATATACTGAAGTAAGGCTGCCAAGAGGACTTGAAAGCGGGGCAGAATTGCAGGAAACCGATTTCAGGAGGCAGACTGGAATTGCATTGAAAGCATAGGAAAAGAGGCAGAACGTCCACAATGATGCACTTGGCCAAAAAGGGCGTATGCGTTTTTTCCTGAATATATTCAGGAAAAAACGCATACGCCCTTTTTGGCCAACCAAGCAAGCTTGCAAAGGAAATCTGCACTACAATGAAGTCTCACTTCCCCCCGGTCAAAAGGGCCATCTGAAAAAAGTGTAAAATCCAGAAAGGCAGGACAGGCCATGGAGAACTGGGAGCCTTGTTATGCTGATGGGCGGGATGTAAATTGCCAACAGACACTCGGGAGAAGTGTATGGTGTTTCCTGAAACATCTAAAAAACAAAGCAACAGAGCCTAGGGCACTTCCACTTATGGTCCTATAGCTTAGGGAAATTAAAATCAAAAAGACACAGCCACCCCAAAGTTTGGGACGCCTCTGTTTACAAGAACCTCGTTTACAGTACAAGTTCAACATCGCAGAAAGTGAAAAATGGATAAAGAAGTTGTGGTATTTACTTACAAAGCAATATCACTCAGCAATGAAATCTATGTCATCAGGCCCTTAGCAGCACAATGAGTGGATTCAGGTATGATGATTCTAACTGAAATAAGTCACACAGAAAAAGAAACATCATAAGATATCAGTAATACACGGAATGTAAACTTGGCTACACAGGAACTGAATTACAGAACAGAACAGGGTCTCAAATTTAGAAAACCAACTTATGCTTGCTTAAGGGGAAAGGTGAGTTGGGGTGCTGCATAAAACCAGAGATTGAAATGAGCACAGATAAAGTTCCTTAAGCCAAATATGGAATAGACAAGAGCTACCTCTTGCTCAACGAAATGGACTCAACACCGCATATTAAATGCCTAAGAATGTACCTGACTAGTAAGTATCTTAAAACCTATGGATTGCTATGTCTCCGAAAGAGAATCAAGCATGTGTACAGGGGCATAAACGCAGCAGTGATAGGATTGGAGAGGTTCGGTGAGCAAATGAAGACCCTTTGAAGTCATATTGCATGGTACCCATTCCACGGGTTTCAACTACCCAGGTTTAAGGTATTCTTCCTTCAGCTAAAACATGCATGTGGAACCTAGAGTATGATCAACCATGTGATCGGGAGACGTGTTCAAATATGTCTCAGTTTTCGTACCCTGGTACTCGGGTGCAACATTCCAGACGCTTTACTAACACCCTCCCGACTTGGAGAGTCAGTCCCTTTAACCTCCTGTTTGGCCCAGTTTGCAATTTCTGCGGAAGATGAACAGGAATAGCGAGAACCAATGAGAGACTAGCTGGAGGTGTCTGGACGGGCAAATTTAACTCTCATTTCCCACCAGGAAGAGGAATTAACCAAAGGCTCAGCGTGCCGTGCCGGAACCAGATTAGGGCCTGAAGCCATCCTGCGGTGTTGCGGCCAGCTCAAAAGAAAGCGAGTTGAAGAAAGGAGCTCAGGGGCACTGTAATTCACAAACCTGCAGAGTTATAAATGACAGCTATCGTCCAAAAATATACTGAAGTAAGGCTGCCAAGAGGACTTGAAAGCGGGGCAGAATTGCAGGAAACCGATTTCAGGAGGCAGACTGGAATTGCATTGAAAGCATAGGAAAAGAGGCAGAACGTCCACAATGATGCACTTGGCCAAAAAGGGCGTATGCGTTTTTTCCTGAATATATTCAGGAAAAAACGCATACGCCCTTTTTGGCCAACCAAGCAAGCTTGCAAAGGAAATCTGCACTACAATGAAGTCTCACTTCCCCCCGGTCAAAAGGGCCATCTGAAAAAAGTGTAAAATCCAGAAAGGCAGGACAGGCCATGGAGAACTGGGAGCCTTGTTATGCTGATGGGCGGGATGTAAATTGCCAACAGACACTCGGGAGAAGTGTATGGTGTTTCCTGAAACATCTAAAAAACAAAGCAACAGAGCCTAGGGCACTTCCACTTATGGTCCTATAGCTTAGGGAAATTAAAATCAAAAAGACACAGCCACCCCAAAGTTTGGGACGCCTCTGTTTACAAGAACCTCGTTTACAGTACAAGTTCAACATCGCAGAAAGTGAAAAATGGATAAAGAAGTTGTGGTATTTACTTACAAAGCAATATCACTCAGCAATGAAATCTATGTCATCAGGCCCTTAGCAGCACAATGAGTGGATTCAGGTATGATGATTCTAACTGAAATAAGTCACACAGAAAAAGAAACATCATAAGATATCAGTAATACACAGAATGTAAACTTGGCTACACAGGAACTGAATTACAGAACAGAACAGCGTCTCAAATTTAGAAAACCAACTTATGCTTGCTTAAGGGGAAAGGTGAGTTGGGGTGCTGCATAAAACCAGAGATTGAAATGAGCACAGATAAAGTTCCTTAAGCCAAATATGGAATAGACAAGAGCTACTCCTTGCTCAACGAAATGGACTCAACACCGCATATTAAACGCCTAAGAATGTACCTGACTACTAAGTATCTTAAAACCTATGGATTGCTATGTCTCTGAAAGAGAATCAAGCATGTGTACAGGGGCATAAACACAGCAGTGATAGGATTGGAGAGGTTCGGTGAGCAAATGAAGACCCTTTGAAGTCATATTGCATGGTACCCATTCCACGGGTTTCAACTACCCAGGTTTAAGGTATTCTTCCTTCAGCTAAAACATGCATGTGGAAACTAGAGTATGATCAACCATGTGATCGGGAGACGTGTTCAAATATGTCTCAGTTTTCGTACCCTGGTACTCGGGTGCAACATTCCAGACGCTTTACTAACACCCTCCCGACTTGGAGAGTCAGTCCCTTTAACCTCCTGTTTGGCCCAGTTTGCAATTTCTGCGGAAGATGAACAGGAATAGCGAGAACCAATGAGAGACTAGCTGGAGGTGTCTGGACGGGCAAATTTAACTCTCATTTCCCACCAGGAAGAGGAATTAACCAAAGGCTCAGCGTGCCGTGCCGGAACCAGATTAGGGCCTGAAGCCATCCTGCGGTGTTGCGGCCAGCTCAAAAGAAAGCGAGTTGAAGAAAGGAGCTCAGGGGCACTGTAATTCACAAACCTGCAGAGTTATAAATGACAGCTATCGTCCAAAAATATACTGAAGTAAGGCTGCCAAGAGGACTTGAAAGCGGGGCAGAATTGCAGGAAACCGATTTCAGGAGGTAGACTGGAATTGCATTGAAAGCATAGGAAAAGAGGCAGAACGTCCACAATGATGCACTTGGCCAAAAAGGGCGTATGCGTTTTTTCCTGAATATATTCAGGAAAAAACGCATACGCCCTTTTTGGCCAACCAAGCAAGCTTGCAAAGGAAATCTGCACTACAATGAAGTTTCACTTCCCCCCGGTCAAAAGGGCCATCTGAAAAAAGTGTAAAATCCAGAAAGGCAGGACAGGCCATGGAGAACTGGGAGCCTTGTTATGCTGATGGGCGGGATGTAAATTGCCAACAGACACTCGGGAGAAGTGTATGGTGTTTCCTGAAACATCTAAAAAACAAAGCAACAGAGCCTAGGGCACTTCCACTTATGGTCCTATAGCTTAGGGAAATTAAAATCAAAAAGACACAGCCACCTCAAAGTTTGGGACGCCTCTGTTTACAAGAACCTCGTTTACAGTACAAGTTCAACATCGCAGAAAGTGAAAAATGGATAAAGAAGTTGTGGTATTTACTTACAAAGCAATATCACTGAGCAATGAAATCTATGTCATCAGGCCCTTAGCAGCACAATGAGTGGATTCAGGTATGATGATTCTAACTGAAATAAGTCACACAGAAAAAGAAACATCATAAGATATCAGTAATACACGGAATGTAAACTTGGCTACACAGGAACTGAATTACAGAACAGAACAGGGTCTCAAATTTAGAAAACCAACTTATGCTTGCTTAAGGGGAAAGGTGAGTTGGGGTGCTGCATAAAACCAGAGATTGAAATGAGCACAGATAAAGTTCCTTAAGCCAAATATGGAATAGACAAGAGCTACCTCTTGCTCAATGAAATGGACTCAACACCGCATATTAAATGCCTAAGAATGTACCTGACTAGTAAGTATCTTAAAACCTATGGATTGCTATGTCTCCGAAAGAGAATCAAGCATGTGTACAGGGGCATAAACGCAGCAGTGATAGGATTGGAGAGGTTCGGTGAGCAAATGAAGACCCTTTGAAGTCATATTGCATGGTACCCATTCCACGGGTTTCAACTACCCAGGTTTAAGGTATTCTTCCTTCAGCTAAAACATGCATGTGGAACCTAGAGTATGATCAACCATGTGATCGGGAGACGTGTTCAAATATGTCTCACTTTTCGTACCCTGGTACTCGGGTGCAACATTCCAGACGCTTTACTAACACCCTCCCGACTTGGAGAGTCAGTCCCTTTAACCTCCTGTTTGGCCCATTTGCAATTTCTGCGGAAGATGAACAGGAATAGCGAGAACCAATGAGAGACTAGCTGGAGGTGTCTGGACGGGCAAATTTAACTCTCATTTCCCACCAGGAAGAGGAATTAACCAAAGGCTCAGCGTGCCGTGCCGGAACCAGATTAGGGCCTGAAGCCATCCTGCGGTGTTGCGGCCAGCTCAAAAGAAAGCGAGTTGAAGAAAGGAGCTCAGGGGCACTGTAATTCACAAACCTGCAGAGTTATAAATGACAGCTATCGTCCAAAAATATACTGAAGTAAGGCTGCCAAGAGGACTTGAAAGCGGGGCAGAATTGCAGGAAACCGATTTCAGGAGGCAGACTGGAATTGCATTGAAAGCATAGGAAAAGAGGCAGAACGTCCACAATGATGCACTTGGCCAAAAAGGGCGTATGCGTTTTTTCCTGAATATATTCAGGAAAAAACGCATACGCCCTTTTTGGCCAACCAAGCAAGCTTGCAAAGGAAATCTGCACTACAATGAAGTCTCACTTCCCCCCGGTCAAAAGGGCCATCTGAAAAAAGTGTAAAATCCAGAAAGGCAGGACAGGCCATGGAGAACTGGGAGCCTTGTTATGCTGATGGGCGGGATGTAAATTGCCAACAGACACTCGGGAGAAGTGTATGGTGTTTCCTGAAACATCTAAAAAACAAAGCAACAGAGCCTAGGGCACTTCCACTTATGGTCCTATAGCTTAGGGAAATTAAAATCAAAAAGACACAGCCACCCCAAAGTTTGGGACGCCTCTGTTTACAAGAACCTCGTTTACAGTACAAGTTCAACATCGCAGAAAGTGAAAAATGGATAAAGAAGTTGTGGTATTTACTTACAAAGCAATATCACTCAGCAATGAAATCTATGTCATCAGGCCCTTAGCAGCACAATGAGTGGATTCAGGTATGATGATTCTAACTGAAATAAGTCACACAGAAAAAGAAACATCATAAGATATCAGTAATACACAGAATGTAAACTTGGCTACACAGGAACTGAATTACAGAACAGAACAGCGTCTCAAATTTAGAAAACCAACTTATGCTTGCTTAAGGGGAAAGGTGAGTTGGGGTGCTGCATAAAACCAGAGATTGAAATGAGCACAGATAAAGTTCCTTAAGCCAAATATGGAATAGACAAGAGCTACTCCTTGCTCAACGAAATGGACTCAACACCGCATATTAAATGCCTAAGAATGTACCTGACTAGTAAGTATCTTAAAACCTATGGATTGCTATGTCTCTGAAAGAGAATCAAGCATGTGTACAGGGGCATAAACGCAGCAGTGATAGGATTGGAGAGGTTCGGTGAGCAAATGAAGACCCTTTGAAGTCATATTGCATGGTACCCATTCCACGGGTTTCAACTACCCAGGTTTAAGGTATTCTTCCTTCAGCTAAAACATGCATGTGGAACCTAGAGTATGATCAACCATGTGATCGGGAGACGTGTTCAAATATGTCTCAGTTTTCGTACCCTGGTACTCGGGTGCAAAATTCCAGACGCTTTACTAACACCCTCCCGACTTGGAGAGTCAGTCCCTTTAACCTCCTGTTTGGCCCAGTTTGCAATTTCTGCGGAAGATGAACAGGAATAGCGAGAACCAATGAGAGACTAGCTGGAGGTGTCTGGACGGGCAAATTTAACTCTCATTTCCCACCAGGAAGAGGAATTAACCAAAGGCTCAGCGTGCCGTGCCGGAACCAGATTAGGGCCTGAAGCCATCCTGCGGTGTTGCGGCCAGCTCAAAAGAAAGCGAGTTGAAGAAAGGAGCTCAGGGGCACTGTAATTCACAAACCTGCAGAGTTATAAATGACAGCTATCGTCCAAAAATATACTGAAGTAAGGCTGCCAAGAGGACTTGAAAGCGGGGCAGAATTGCAGGAAACCGATTTCAGGAGGTAGACTGGAATTGCATTGAAAGCATAGGAAAAGAGGCAGAACGTCCACAATGATGCACTTGGCCAAAAAGGGCGTATGCGTTTTTTCCTGAATATATTCAGGAAAAAACGCATACGCCCTTTTTGGAACCAAGCAAGCTTGCAAAGGAAATCTGCACTACAATGAAGTCTCACTTCCCCCCGGTCAAAAGGGCCATCTGAAAAAAGTGTAAAATCCAGAAAGACAGGACAGGCCATGGAGAACTGGGAGCCTTGTTATGCTGATGGGCGGGATGTAAATTGCCAACAGACACTCGGGAGAAGTGTATGGTGTTTCCTGAAACATCTAAAAAACAAAGCAACAGAGCCTAGGGCACTTCCACTTATGGTCCTATAGCTTAGGGAAATTAAAATCAAAAAGACACAGCCACCTCAAAGTTTGGGACGCCTCTGTTTACAAGAACCTCGTTTACCGTACAAGTTCAACATCGCAGAAAGTGAAAAATGGATAAAGAAGTTGTGGTATTTACTTACAAAGCAATATCACTCAGCAATGAAATCTATGTCATCAGGCCCTTAGCAGCACAATGAGTGGATTCAGGTATGATGATTCTAACTGAAATAAGTCACACAGAAAAAGAAACATCATAAGATATCAGTAATACACGGAATGTAAACTTGGCTACACAGGAACTGAATTACAGAACAGGGTCTCAAATTTAGAAAACCAACTTATGCTTGCTTAAGGGTAAAGGTGAGTTGGGGTGCTGCATAAAACCAGAGATTGAAATGAGCACAGATAAAGTTCCTTAAGCCAAATATGGAATAGACAAGAGCTACCTCTTGCTCAACGAAATGGACTCAACACCGCATATTAAATGCCTAAGAATGTACCTGACTAGTAATATCTTAAAACCTATGGATTGCTATGTCTCCGAAAGAGAATCAAGCATGTGTACAGGGGCATAAACGCAGCAGTGATAGGATTGGAGAGGTTCGGTGAGCAAATGAAGACCCTTTGAAGTCATATTGCATGGTACCCATTCCACGGGTTTCAACTACCCAGGTTTAAGGTATTCTTCCTTCAGCTAAAACATGCATGTGGAACCTAGAGTATGATCAACCATGTGATCGGGAGACGTGTTCAAATATGTCTCAGTTTTCGTACGCTGGTACTCGGGTGCAACATTCCAGACGCTTTACTAACACCCTCCCGACTTGGAGAGTCAGTCCCTTTAACCTCCTGTTTGGCCCAGTTTGCAATTTCTGCGGAAGATGAACAGGAATAGCGAGAACCAATGAGAGACTAGCTGGAGGTGTCTGGACGGGCAAATTTAACTCTCATTTCCCACCAGGAAGAGGAATTAACCAAAGGCTCAGCGTGCCGTGCCGGAACCAGATTAGGGCCTGAAGCCATCCTGCGGTGTTGCGGCCAGCTCAAAAGAAAGCGAGTTGAAGAAAGGAGCTCAGGGGCACTGTAATTCACAAACCTGCAGAGTTATAAATGACAGCTATCGTCCAAAAATATACTGAAGTAAGGCTGCCAAGAGGACTTGAAAGCGGGGCAGAATTGCAGGAAACCGATTTCAGGAGGTAGACTGGAATTGCATTGAAAGCATAGGAAAAGAGGCAGAACGTCCACAATGATGCACTTGGCCAAAAAGGGCGTATGCGTTTTTTCCTGAATATATTCAGGAAAAAACGCATACGCCCTTTTTGGCCAACCAAGCAAGCTTGCAAAGGAAATCTGCACTACAATGAAGTCTCACTTCCCCCCGGTCAAAAGGGCCATCTGAAAAAAGTGTAAAATCCAGAAAGGCAGGACAGGCCATGGAGAACTGGGAGCCTTGTTATGCTGATGGGCGGGATGTAAATTGCCAACAGACACTCGGGAGAAGTGTATGGTGTTTCCTGAAACATCTAAAAAACAAAGCAACAGAGCCTAGGGCACTTCCACTTATGGTCCTATAGCTTAGGGAAATTAAAATCAAAAAGACACAGCCACCCCAAACATTGGGACGCCTCTGTTTACAAGAACCTCGTTTACAGTACAAGTTCAACATCGCAGAAAGTGAAAAATGGATAAAGAAGTTGTGGTATTTACTTACAAAGCAATATCACTCAGCAATGAAATCTATGTCATCAGGCCCTTAGCAGCACAATGAGTGGATTCAGGTATGATGATTCTAACTGAAATAAGTCACACAGAAAAAGAAACATCATAAGATATCAGTAATACACGGAATGTAAACTTGGCTACACAGGAACTGAATTACAGAACAGAACAGGGTCTCAAATTTAGAAAACCAACTTATGCTTGCTTAAGGGGAAAGGTGAGTTGGGGTGCTGCATAAAACCAGAGATTGAAATGAGCACAGATAAAGTTCCTTAAGCCAAATATGGAATAGACAAGAGCTACTCCTTGCTCAACGAAATGGACTCAACACCGCATATTAAACGCCTAAGAATGTACCTGACTAGTAAGTATCTTAAAACCTATGGATTGCTATGTCTCTGAAAGAGAATCAAGCATGTGTACAGGGGCATAAACACAGCAGTGATAGGATTGGAGAGGTTCGGTGAGCAAATGAAGACCCTTTGAAGTCATATTGCATGGTACCCATTCCACGGGTTTCAACTACCCAGGTTTAAGGTATTCTTCCTTCAGGTAAAACATGCATGTGGAACCTAGAGTATGATCAACCATGTGATCGGGAGACGTGTTCAAATATGTCTCAGTTTTCGTACCCTGGTACTCGGGTGCAATATTCCAGACGCTTTACTAACACCCTCCCGACTTGGAGAGTCAGTCCCTTTAACCTCCTGTTTGGCCCAGTTTGCAATTTCTGCGGAAGATGAACAGGAATAGCGAGAACCAATGAGAGACTAGCTGGAGGTGTCTGGACGGGCAAATTTAACTCTCATTTCCCACCAGGAAGAGGAATTAACCAAAGGCTCAGCGTGCCGTGCCGGAACCAGATTAGGGCCTGAAGCCATCCTGCGGTGTTGCGGCCAGCTCAAAAGAAAGCGAGTTGAAGAAAGGAGCTCAGGGGCACTGTAATTCACAAACCTGCAGAGTTATAAATGACAGCTATCGTCCAAAAATATACTGAAGTAAGGCTGCCAAGAGGACTTGAAAGCGGGGCAGAATTGCAGGAAACCGATTTCAGGAGGTAGACTGGAATTGCATTGAAAGCATAGGAAAAGAGGCAGAACGTCCACAATGATGCACTTGGCCAAAAAGGGCGTATGCGTTTTTTCCTGAATATATTCAGGAAAAAACGCATACGCCCTTTTTGGAACCAAGCAAGCTTGCAAAGGAAATCTGCACTACAATGAAGTCTCAATTCCCCCCGGTCAAAAGGGCCATCTGAAAAAAGTGTAAAATCCAGAAAGACAGGACAGGCCATGGAGAACTGGGAGCCTTGTTATGCTGATGGGCGGGATGTAAATTGCCAACAGACACTCGGGAGAAGTGTATGGTGTTTCCTGAAACATCTAAAAAACAAAGCAACAGAGCCTAGGGCACTTCCACTTATGGTCCTATAGCTTAGGGAAATTAAAATCAAAAAGACACAGCCACCTCAAAGTTTGGGACGCCTCTGTTTACAAGAACCTCGTTTACCGTACAAGTTCAACATCGCAGAAAGTGAAAAATGGATAAAGAACTTGTGGTATTTACTTACAAAGCAATATCACTCAGCAATGAAATCTATGTCATCAGGCCCTTAGCAGCACAATGAGTGGATTCAGGTATGATGATTCTAACTGAAATAAGTCACACAGAAAAAGAAACATCATAAGATATCAGTAATACACGGAATGTAAACTTGGCTACACAGGAACTGAATTACAGAACAGGGTCTCAAATTTAGAAAACCAACTTATGCTTGCTTAAGGGTAAAGGTGAGTTGGGGTGCTGCATAAAACCAGAGATTGAAATGAGCACAGATAAAGTTCCTTAAGCCAAATATGGAATAGACAAGAGCTACCTCTTGCTCAACGAAATGGACTCAACACCGCATATTAAATGCCTAAGAATGTACCTGACTAGTAAGTATCTTAAAACCTATGGATTGCTATGTCTCCGAAAGAGAATCAAGCATGTGTACAGGGGCATAAACGCAGCAGTGATAGGATTGGAGAGGTTCGGTGAGCAAATGAAGACCCTTTGAAGTCATATTGCATGGTACCCATTCCACGGGTTTCAACTACCCAGGTTTAAGGTATTCTTCCTTCAGCTAAAACATGCATGTGGAACCTAGAGTATGATCAACCATGTGATCGGGAGACGTGTTCAAATATGTCTCAGTTTTCGTACCCTGGTACTCGGGTGCAACATTCCAGACGCTTTACTAACACCCTCCCGACTTGGAGAGTCAGTCCCTTTAACCTCCTGTTTGGCCCAGTTTGCAATTTCTGCGGAAGATGAACAGGAATAGCGAGAACCAATGAGAGACTAGCTGGAGGTGTCTGGACGGGCAAATTTAACTCTCATTTCCCACCAGGAAGAGGAATTAACCAAAGGCTCAGCGTGCCGTGCCGGAACCAGATTAGGGCCTGAAGCCATCCTGCGGTGTTGCGGCCAGCTCAAAAGAAAGCGAGTTGAAGAAAGGAGCTCAGGGGCACTGTAATTCACAAACCTGCAGAGTTATAAATGACAGCTATCGTCCAAAAATATACTGAAGTAAGGCTGCCAAGAGGACTTGAAAGCGGGGCAGAATTGCAGGAAACCGATTTCAGGAGGTAGACTGGAATTGCATTGAAAGCATAGGAAAAGAGGCAGAACGTCCACAATGATGCACTTGGCCAAAAAGGGCGTATGCGTTTTTTCCTGAATATATTCAGGAAAAAACGCATACGCCCTTTTTGGCCAACCAAGCAAGCTTGCAAAGGAAATCTGCACTACAATGAAGTCTCACTTCCCCCCGGTCAAAAGGGCCATCTGAAAAAAGTGTAAAATCCAGAAAGGCAGGACAGGCCATGGAGAACTGGGAGCCTTGTTATGCTGATGGGCGGGATGTAAATTGCCAACAGACACTCGGGAGAAGTGTATGGTGTTTCCTGAAACATCTAAAAAACAAAGCAACAGAGCCTAGGGCACTTCCACTTATGGTCCTATAGCTTAGGGAAATTAAAATCAAAAAGACACAGCCACCCCAAACATTGGGACGCCTCTGTTTACAAGAACCTCGTTTACAGTACAAGTTCAACATCGCAGAAAGTGAAAAATGGATAAAGAAGTTGTGGTATTTACTTACAAAGCAATATCACTCAGCAATGAAATCTATGTCATCAGGCCCTTAGCAGCACAATGAGTGGATTCAGGTATGATGATTCTAACTGAAATAAGTCACACAGAAAAAGAAACATCATAAGATATCAGTAATACACGGAATGTAAACTTGGCTACACAGGAACTGAATTACAGAACAGAACAGGGTCTCAAATTTAGAAAACCAACTTATGCTTGCTTAAGGGTAAAGGTGAGTTGGGGTGCTGCATAAAACCAGAGATTGAAATGAGCACAGATAAAGTTCCTTAAGCCAAATATGGAATAGACAAGAGCTACTCCTTGCTCAACGAAATGGACTCAACACCGCATATTAAACGCCTAAGAATGTACCTGACTAGTAAGTATCTTAAAACCTATGGATTGCTATGTCTCTGAAAGAGAATCAAGCATGTGTACAGGGGCATAAACACAGCAGTGATAGGATTGGAGAGGTTCGGTGAGCAAATGAAGACCCTTTGAAGTCATATTGCATGGTACCCATTCCACGGGTTTCAACTACCCAGGTTTAAGGTATTCTTCCTTCAGGTAAAACATGCATGTGGAACCTAGAGTATGATCAACCATGTGATCGGGAGACGTGTTCCAATATGTCTCAGTTTTCGTACCCTGGTACTCGGGTGCAATATTCCAGACGCTTTACTAACACCCTCCCGACTTGGAGAGTCAGTCCCTTTAACCTCCTGTTTGGCCCAGTTTGCAATTTCTGCGGAAGATGAACAGGAATAGCGAGAACCAATGAGAGACTAGCTGGAGGTGTCTGGACGGGCAAATTTAACTCTCATTTCCCACCAGGAAGAGGAATTAACCAAAGGCTCAGCGTGCCGTGCCGGAACCAGATTAGGGCCTGAAGCCATCCTGCGGTGTTGCGGCCAGCTCAAAAGAAAGCGAGTTGAAGAAAGGAGCTCAGGGGCACTGTAATTCACAAACCTGCAGAGTTATAAATGACAGCTATCGTCCAAAAATATACTGAAGTAAGGCTGCCAAGAGGACTTGAAAGCGGGGCAGAATTGCAGGAAACCGATTTCAGGAGGTAGACTGGAATTGCATTGAAAGCATAGGAAAAGAGGCAGAACGTCCACAATGATGCACTTGGCCAAAAAGGGCGTATGCGTTTTTTCCTGAATATATTCAGGAAAAAACGCATACGCCCTTTTTGGCCAACCAAGCAAGCTTGCAAAGGAAATCTGCACTACAATGAAGTCTCACTTCCCCCCGGTCAAAAGGGCCATCTGAAAAAAGTGTAAAATCCAGAAAGACAGGACAGGCCATGGAGAACTGGGAGCCTTGTTATGCTGATGGGCGGGATGTAAATTGCCAACAGACACTCGGGAGAAGTGTATGGTGTTTCCTGAAACATCTAAAAAACAAAGCAACAGAGCCTAGGGCACTTCCACTTATGGTCCTATAGCTTAGGGAAATTAAAATCAAAAAGACACAGCCACCTCAAAGTTTGGGACGCCTCTGTTTACAAGAACCTCGTTTACAGTACAAGTTCAACATCGCAGAAAGTGAAAAATGGATAAAGAAGTTGTGGTATTTACTTACAAAGCAATATCACTCAGCAATGAAATCTATGTCATCAGGCCCTTAGCAGCACAATGAGTGGATTCAGGTATGATGATTCTAACTGAAATAAGTCACACAGAAAAAGAAACATCATAAGATATCAGTAATACACGGAATGTAAACTTGGCTACACAGGAACTGAATTACAGAACAGAACAGGGTCTCAAATTTAGAAAACCAACTTATGCTTGCTTAAGGGGAAAGGTGAGTTGGGGTGCTGCATAAAACCAGAGATTGAAATGAGCACAGATAAAGTTCCTTAAGCCAAATATGGAATAGACAAGAGCTACCTCTTGCTCAACGAAATGGACTCAACACCGCATATTAAATGCCTAAGAATGTACCTGACTAGTAAGTATCTTAAAACCTATGGATTGCTATGTCTCCGAAAGAGAATCAAGCATGTGTACAGGGGCATAAACGCAGCAGTGATAGGATTGGAGAGGTTCGGTGAGCAAATGAAGACCCTTTGAAGTCATATTGCATGGTACCCATTCCACGGGTTTCAACTACCCAGGTTTAAGGTATTCTTCCTTCAGCTAAAACATGCATGTGGAACCTAGAGTATGATCAACCATGTGATCGGGAGACGTGTTCCAATATGTCTCAGTTTTCGTACCCTGGTACTCGGGTGCAACATTCCAGACGCTTTACTAACACCCTCCCGACTTGGAGAGTCAGTCCCTTTAACCTCCTGTTTGGCCCAGTTTGCAATTTCTGCGGAAGATGAACAGGAATAGCGAGAACCAATGAGAGACTAGCTGGAGGTGTCTGGACGGGCAAATTTAACTCTCATTTCCCACCAGGAAGAGGAATTAACCAAAGGCTCAGCGTGCCGTGCCGGAACCAGATTAGGGCCTGAAGCCATCCTGCGGTGTTGCGGCCAGCTCAAAAGAAAGCGAGTTGAAGAAAGGAGCTCAGGGGCACTGTAATTCACAAACCTGCAGAGTTATAAATGACAGCTATCGTCCAAAAATATACTGAAGTAAGGCTGCCAAGAGGACTTGAAAGCGGGGCAGAATTGCAGGAAACCGATTTCAGGAGGTAGACTGGAATTGCATTGAAAGCATAGGAAAAGAGGCAGAACGTCCACAATGATGCACTTGGCCAAAAAGGGCGTATGCGTTTTTTCCTGAATATATTCAGGAAAAAACGCATACGCCCTTTTTGGCCAACCAAGCAAGCTTGCAAAGGAAATCTGCACTACAATGAAGTTTCACTTCCCCCCGGTCAAAAGGGCCATCTGAAAAAAGTGTAAAATCCAGAAAGGCAGGACAGGCCATGGAGAACTGGGAGCCTTGTTATGCTGATGGGCGGGATGTAAATTGCCAACAGACACTCGGGAGAAGTGTATGGTGTTTCCTGAAACATCTAAAAAACAAAGCAACAGAGCCTAGGGCACTTCCACTTATGGTCCTATAGCTTAGGGAAATTAAAATCAAAAAGACACAGCCACCCCAAACATTGGGACGCCTCTGTTTACAAGAACCTCGTTTACAGTACAAGTTCAACATCGCAGAAAGTGAAAAATGGATAAAGAAGTTGTGGTATTTACTTACAAAGCAATATCACTCAGCAATGAAATCTATGTCATCAGGCCCTTAGCAGCACAATGAGTGGATTCAGGTATGATGATTCTAACTGAAATAAGTCACACAGAAAAAGAAACATCATAAGATATCAGTAATACACGGAATGTAAACTTGGCTACACAGGAACTGAATTACAGAACAGAACAGGGTCTCAAATTTAGAAAACCAACTTATGCTTGCTTAAGGGTAAAGGTGAGTTGGGGTGCTGCATAAAACCAGAGATTGAAATGAGCACAGATAAAGTTCCTTAAGCCAAATATGGAATAGACAAGAGCTACTCCTTGCTCAACGAAATGGACTCAACACCGCATATTAAACGCCTAAGAATGTACCTGACTAGTAAGTATCTTAAAACCTATGGATTGCTATGTCTCCGAAAGAGAATCAAGCATGTGTACAGGGGCATAAACACAGCAGTGATAGGATTGGAGAGGTTCGGTGAGCAAATGAAGACCCTTTGAAGTCATATTGCATGGTACCCATTCCACGGGTTTCAACTACCCAGGTTTAAGGTATTCTTCCTTCAGCTAAAACATGCATGTGGAACCTAGAGTATGATCAACCATGTGATCGGGAGACGTGTTCAAATATGTCTCAGTTTTCATACCCTGGTACTCGGGTGCAATATTCCAGACGCTTTACTAACACCCTCCCGACTTGGAGAGTCAGTCCCTTTAACCTCCTGTTTGGCCCAGTTTGCAATTTCTGCGGAAGATGAACAGGAATAGCGAGAACCAATGAGAGACTAGCTGGAGGTGTCTGGACGGGCAAATTTAACTCTCATTTCCCACCAGGAAGAGGAATTAACCAAAGGCTCAGCGTGCCGTGCCGGAACCAGATTAGGGCCTGAAGCCATCCTGCGGTGTTGCGGCCAGCTCAAAAGAAAGCGAGTTGAAGAAAGGAGCTCAGGGGCACTGTAATTCACAAACCTGCAGAGTTATAAATGACAGCTATCGTCCAAAAATATACTGAAGTAAGGCTGCCAAGAGGACTTGAAAGCGGGGCAGAATTGCAGGAAACCGATTTCAGGAGGCAGACTGGAATTGCATTGAAAGCATAGGAAAAGAGGCAGAACGTCCACAATGATGCACTTGGCCAAAAAGGGCGTATGCGTTTTTTCCTGAATATATTCAGGAAAAAACGCATACGCCCTTTTTGGCCAACCAAGCAAGCTTGCAAAGGAAATCTGCACTACAATGAAGTCTCACTTCCCCCCGGTCAAAAGGGCCATCTGAAAAAAGTGTAAAATCCAGAAAGACAGGACAGGCCATGGAGAACTGGGAGCCTTGTTATGCTGATGGGCGGGATGTAAATTGCCAACAGACACTCGGGAGAAGTGTATGGTGTTTCCTGAAACATCTAAAAAACAAAGCAACAGAGCCTAGGGCACTTCCACTTATGGTCCTATAGCTTAGGGAAATTAAAATCAAAAAGACACAGCCACCTCAAAGTTTGGGACGCCTCTGTTTACAAGAACCTCGTTTACAGTACAAGTTCAACATCGCAGAAAGTGAAAAATGGATAAAGAAGTTGTGGTATTTACTTACAAAGCAATATCACTCAGCAATGAAATCTATGTCATCAGGCCCTTAGCAGCACAATGAGTGGATTCAGGTATGATGATTCTAACTGAAATAAGTCACACAGAAAAAGAAACATCATAAGATATCAGTAATACACGGAATGTAAACTTGGCTACACAGGAACTGAATTACAGAACAGAACAGGGTCTCAAATTTAGAAAACCAACTTATGCTTGCTTAAGGGGAAAGGTGAGTTGGGGTGCTGCATAAAACCAGAGATTGAAATGAGCACAGATAAAGTTCCTTAAGCCAAATATGGAATAGACAAGAGCTACTCCTTGCTCAACGAAATGGACTCAACACCGCATATTAAATGCCTAAGAATGTACCTGACTAGTAAGTATCTTAAAACCTATGGATTGCTATGTCTCCGAAAGAGAATCAAGCATGTGTACAGGGGCATAAACGCAGCAGTGATAGGATTGGAGAGGTTCGGTGAGCAAATGAAGACCCTTTGAAGTCATATTGCATGGTACCCATTCCACGGGTTTCAACTACCCAGGTTTAAGGTATTCTTCCTTCAGCTAAAACATGCATGTGGAACCTAGAGTATGATCAACCATGTGATCGGGAGACCTGTTCAAATATGTCTCAGTTTTCGTACCCTGGTACTCGGGTGCAACATTCCAGACGCTTTACTAACACCCTCCCGACTTGGAGAGTCAGTCCCTTTAACCTCCTGTTTGGCCCAGTTTGCAATTTCTGCGGAAGATGAACAGGAATAGCGAGAACCAATGAGAGACTAGCTGGAGGTGTCTGGACGGGCAAATTTAACTCTCATTTCCCACCAGGAAGAGGAATTAACCAAAGGCTCAGCGTGCCGTGCCGGAACCAGATTAGGGCCTGAAGCCATCCTGCGGTGTTGCGGCCAGCTCAAAAGAAAGCGAGTTGAAGAAAGGAGCTCAGGGGCACTGTAATTCACAAACCTGCAGAGTTATAAATGACAGCTATCGTCCAAAAATATACTGAAGTAAGGCTGCCAAGAGGACTTGAAAGCGGGGCAGAATTGCAGGAAACCGATTTCAGGAGGCAGACTGGAATTGCATTGAAAGCATAGGAAAAGAGGCAGAACGTCCACAATGATGCACTTGGCCAAAAAGGGCGTATGCGTTTTTTCCTGAATATATTCAGGAAAAAACGCATACGCCCTTTTTGACCAACCAAGCAAGCTTGCAAAGGAAATCTGCACTACAATGAAGTCTCACTTCCCCCCGGTCAAAAGGGCCATCTGAAAAAAGTGTAAAATCCAGAAAGGCAGGACAGGCCATGGAGAACTGGGAGCCTTGTTATGCTGATGGGCGGGATGTAAATTGCCAACAGACACTCGGGAGAAGTGTATGGTGTTTCCTGAAACATCTAAAAAACAAAGCAACAGAGCCTAGGGCACTTCCACTTATGGTCCTATAGCTTAGGGAAATTAAAATCAAAAAGACACAGCCACCCCAAAGTTTGGGACGCCTCTGTTTACAAGAACCTCGTTTACCGTACAAGTTCAACATCGCAGAAAGTGAAAAATGGATAAACAAGTTGTGGTATTTACTTACAAAGCAATATCACTCAGCAATGAAATCTATGTCATCAGGCCCTTAGCAGCACAATGAGTGGATTCAGGTATGATGATTCTAACTGAAATAAGTCACACAGATAAAGAAACATCATAAGATATCAGTAATACACAGAATGTAAACTTGGCTACACAGGAACTGAATTACAGAACAGAACAGGGTCTCAAATTTAGAAAACCAACTTATGCTTGCTTAAGGGTAAAGGTGAGTTGGGGTGCTGCATAAAACCAGAGATTGAAATGAGCACAGATAAAGTTCCTTAAGCCAAATATGGAATAGACAAGAGCTACTCCTTGCTCAACGAAATGGACTCAACACCGCATATTAAACGCCTAAGAATGTACCTGACTAGTAAGTATCTTAAAACCTATGGATTGCTATGTCTCCGAAAGTGAATCAAGCGTGTGTACTGGGGCATAAACGCAGCAGTGATAGGATTGGAGAGGTTCGGTGAGCAAATGAAGACCCTTTGAAGTCATATTGCATGGTACCCATTCCACGGGTTTCAACTACCCAGGTTTAAGGTATTCTTCCTTCAGCTAAAACATGCATGTGGAACCTAGAGTATGATCAACCATGTGATCGGGAGACGTGTTCAAATATGTCTCAGTTTTCGTACCCTGGTACTCGGGTGAAACATTCCAGACGCTTTACTAACACCCTCCCGACTTGGAGAGTCAGTCCCTTTAACCTCCTGTTTGGCCCAGTTTGCAATTTCTGCGGAAGATGAACAGGAATAGCGAGAACCAATGAGAGACTAGCTGGAGGTGTCTGGACGGGCAAATTTAACTCTCATTTCCCACCAGGAAGAGGAATTAACCAAAGGCTCAGCGTGCCGAGCCGGAACCAGATTAGGGCCTGAAGCCATCCTGCGGTGTTGCGGCCAGCTCAAAAGAAAGCGAGTTGAAGAAAGGAGCTCAGGGGCACTGTAATTCACAAACCTGCAGAGTTATAAATGACAGCTATCGTCCAAAAATATACTGAAGTAAGGCTGCCAAGAGGACTTGAAAGCGGGGCAGAATTGCAGGAAACTGATTTCAGGAGGCAGACTGGAATTGCATTGAAAGCATAGGAAAAGAGGCAGAACGTCCACAATGATGCACTTGGCCAAAAAGGGCGTATGCGTTTTTTCCTGAATATATTCAGGAAAAAATGCATACGCCCTTTTTGACCAACCAAGCAAGCTTGCAAAGGAAATCTGCACTACAATGAAGTCTCACTTCCCCCCGGTCAAAAGGGCCATCTGAAAAAAGTGTAAAATCCAGAAAGGCAGGACAGGCCATGGAGAACTGGGAGCCTTGTTATGCTGATGGGCGGGATGTAAATTGCCAACAGACACTCGGGAGAAGTGTATGGTGTTTCCTGAAACATCTAAAAAACAAAGCAACAGAGCCTAGGGCACTTCCACTTATGGTCCTATAGCTTAGGGAAATTAAAATCAAAAAGACACAGCCACCCCAAAGTTTGGGACGCCTCTGTTTACAAGAACCTCGTTTACAGTACAAGTTCAACATTGCAGAAAGTGAAAAATGGATAAAGAAGTTGTGGTATTTACTTACAAAGCAATATCACTCAGCAATGAAATCTATGTCATCAGGCCCTTAGCAGCACAATGAGTGGATTCAGGTATGATGATTCTAACTGAAATAAGTCACACAGAAAAAGAAACATCATAAGATATCAGTAATACACGGAATGTAAACTTGGCTACACAGGAACTGAATTACAGAACAGAACAGGGTCTCAAATTTAGAAAACCAACTTATGCTTGCTTAAGGGTAAAGGTGAGTTGGGGTGCTGCATAAAACCAGAGATTGAAATGAGCACAGATAAAGTTCCTTAAGCCAAATATGGAATAGACAAGAGCTACTCCTTGCTCAACGAAATGGACTCAACACCGCATATTAAACGCCTAAGAATGTACCTGACTAGTAAGTATCTTAAAACCTATGGATTGCTATGTCTCCGAAAGTGAATCAAGCGTGTGTACTGGGGCATAAACGCAGCAGTGATAGGATTGGAGAGGTTCGGTGAGCAAATGAAGACCCTTTGAAGTCATATTGCATGGTACCCATTCCACGGGTTTCAACTACCCAGGTTTAAGGTATTCTTCCTTCAGCTAAAACATGCATGTGGAACCTAGAGTATGATCAACCATGTGATCGGGAGACGTGTTCAAATATGTCTCAGTTTTCGTACCCTGGTACTCGGGTGCAACATTCCAGACGCTTTACTAACACCCTCCCGACTTGGAGAGTCAGTCCCTTTAACCTCCTGTTTGGCCCAGTTTGCAATTTCTGCGGAAGATGAACAGGAATAGCGAGAACCAATGAGAGACTAGCTGGAGGTGTCTGGACGGGCAAATTTAACTCTCATTTCCCACCAGGAAGAGGAATTAACCAAAGGCTCAGCGTGCCGTGCCGGAACCAGATTAGGGCCTGAAGCCATCCTGCGGTGTTGCGGCCAGCTCAAAAGAAAGCGAGTTGAAGAAAGGAGCTCAGGGGCACTGTAATTCACAAACCTGCAGAGTTATAAATGACAGCTATCGTCCAAAAATATAATGAAGTAAGGCTGCCAAGAGGACTTGAAAGCGGGGCAGAATTGCAGGAAACCGATTTCAGGAGGTAGACTGGAATTGCATTGAAAGCATAGGAAAAGAGGCAGAACGTCCACAATGATGCACTTGGCCAAAAAGGGCGTATGCGTTTTTTCCTGAATATATTCAGGAAAAAACGCATACGCCCTTTTTGGCCAACCAAGCAAGCTTGCAAAGGAAATCTGCACTACAATGAAGTCTCACTTCCCCCCGGTCAAAAGGGCCATCTGAAAAAAGTGTAAAATCCAGAAAGGCAGGACAGGCCATGGAGAACTGGGAGCCTTGTTATGCTGATGGGCGGGATGTAAATTGCCAACAGACACTCGGGAGAAGTGTATGGTGTTTCCTGAAACATCTAAAAAACAAAGCAACAGAGCCTAGGGCACTTCCACTTATGGTCCTATAGCTTAGGGAAATTAAAATCAAAAAGACACAGCCACCCCAAAGTTTGGGACGCCTCTGTTTACAAGAACCTCGTTTACTGTACAAGTTCAACATCGCAGAAAGTGAAAAATGGATAAAGAAGTTGTGGTATTTACTTACAAAGCAATATCACTCAGCAATGAAATCTATGTCATCAGGCCCTTAGCAGCCCAATGAGTGGATTCAGGTATGATGATTCTAACTGAAATAAGTCACACAGAAAAAGAAACATCATAAGATATCAGTAATACACGGAATGTAAACTTGGCTACACAGGAACTGAATTACAGAACAGAACAGGGTCTCAAATTTAGAAAACCAACTTATGCTTGCTTAAGGGTAAAGGTGAGTTGGGGTGCTGCATAAAACCAGAGATTGAAATGAGCACAGATAAAGTTCCTTAAGCCAAATATGGAATAGACAAGAGCTACTCCTTGCTCAACGAAATGGACTCAACACCGCATATTAAACGCCTAAGAATGTACCTGACTAGTAAGTATCTTAAAACCTATGGATTGCTATGTCTCCGAAAGTGAATCAAGCGTGTGTACAGGGGCATAAACGCAGCAGTGATAGGATTGGAGAGGTTCGGTGAGCAAATGAAGACCCTTTGAAGTCATATTGCATGGTACCCATTCCACGGGTTTCAACTACCCAGGTTTAAGGTATTCTTCCTTCAGCTAAAACATGCATGTGGAACCTAGAGTATGATCAACCATGTGATCGGGAGACGTGTTCAAATATGTCTCAGTTTTCGTACCCTGGTACTCGGGTGAAACATTCCAGACGCTTTACTAACACCCTCCCGACTTGGAGAGTCAGTCCCTTTAACCTCCTGTTTGGCCCAGTTTGCAATTTCTGCGGAAGATGAACAGGAATAGCGAGAACCAATGAGAGACTAGCTGGAGGTGTCTGGACGGGCAAATTTAACTCTCATTTCCCACCAGGAAGAGGAATTAACCAAAGGCTCAGCGTGCCGTGCCGGAACCAGATTAGGGCCTGAAGCCATCCTGCGGTGTTGCGGCCAGCTCAAAAGAAAGCGAGTTGAAGAAAGGAGCTCAGGGGCACTGTAATTCACAAACCTGCAGAGTTATAAATGACAGCTATCGTCCAAAAATATAATGAAGTAAGGCTGCCAAGAGGACTTGAAAGCGGGGCAGAATTGCAGGAAACCGATTTCAGGAGGTAGACTGGAATTGCATTGAAAGCATAGGAAAAGAGGCAGAACGTCCACAATGATGCACTTGGCCAAAAAGGGCGTATGCGTTTTTTCCTGAATATATTCAGGAAAAAACGCATACGCCCTTTTTGGCCAACCAAGCAAGCTTGCAAAGGAAATCTGCACTACAATGAAGTCTCACTTCCCCCCGGTCAAAAGGGCCATCTGAAAAAAGTGTAAAATCCAGAAAGGCAGGACAGGCCATGGAGAACTGGGAGCCTTGTTATGCTGATGGGCGGGATGTAAATTGCCAACAGACACTCGGGAGAAGTGTATGGTGTTTCCTGAAACATCTAAAAAACAAAGCAACAGAGCCTAGGGCACTTCCACTTATGGTCCTATAGCTTAGGGAAATTAAAATCAAAAAGACACAGCCACCCCAAAGTTTGGGACGCCTCTGTTTACAAGAACCTCGTTTACTGTAGAAGTTCAACATCGCAGAAAGTGAAAAATGGATAAAGAAGTTGTGGTATTTACTTACAAAGCAATATCACTCAGCAATGAAATTTATGTCATCAGGCCCTTAGCAGCACAATGAGTGGATTCAGGTATGATGATTCTAACTGAAATAAGTCACACAGAAAAAGAAACATCATAAGATATCAGTAATACACGGAATGTAAACTTGGCTACACAGGAACTGAATTACAGAACAGAACAGGGTCTCAAATTTAGAAAACCAACTTATGCTTGCTTAAGGGTAAAGGTGAGTTGGGGTGCTGCATAAAACCAGAGATTGAAATGAGCACAGATAAAGTTCCTTAAGCCAAATATGGAATAGACAAGAGCTACTCCTTGCTCAACGAAATGGACTCAACACCGCATATTAAACGCCTAAGAATGTACCTGACTAGTAAGTATCTTAAAACCTATGGATTGCTATGTCTCCGAAAGTGAATCAAGCGTGTGTACTGGGGCATAAACGCAGCAGTGATAGGATTGGAGAGGTTCGGTGAGCAAATGAAGACCCTTTGAAGTCATATTGCATGGTACCCATTCCACGGGTTTCAACTACCCAGGTTTAAGGTATTCTTCCTTCAGCTAAAACATGCATGTGGAACCTAGAGTATGATCAACCATGTGATCGGGAGACGTGTTCAAATATGTCTCAGTTTTCGTACCCTGGTACTCGGGTGAAACATTCCAGACGCTTTACTAACACCCTCCCGACTTGGAGAGTCAGTCCCTTTAACCTCCTGTTTGGCCCAGTTTGCAATTTCTGCGGAAGATGAACAGGAATAGCGAGAACCAATGAGAGACTAGCTGGAGGTGTCTGGACGGGCAAATTTAACTCTCATTTCCCACCAGGAAGAGGAATTAACCAAAGGCTCAGCGTGCCATGCCGGAACAAGATTAGGGCCTGAAGCCATCCTGCGGTGTTGCGGCCAGCTCAAAAGAAAGCGAGTTGAAGAAAGGAGCTCAGGGGCACTGTAATTCACAAACCTGCAGAGTTATAAATGACAGCTATCGTCCAAAAATATAATGAAGTAAGGCTGCCAAGAGGACTTGAAAGCGGGGCAGAATTGCAGGAATCCGATTTCAGGAGGTAGACTGGAATTGCATTGAAAGCATAGGAAAAGAGGCAGAACGTCCACAATGATGCACTTGGCCAAAAAGGGCGTATGCGTTTTTTCCTGAATATATTCAGGAAAAAACGCATACGCCCTTTTTGGCCAACCAAGCAAGCTTGCAAAGGAAATCTGCACTACAATGAAGTCTCACTTCCCCCCGGTCAAAAGGGCCATCTGAAAAAAGTGTAAAATCCAGAAAGGCAGGACAGGCCATGGAGAACTGGGAGCCTTGTTATGCTGATGGGCGGGATGTAAATTGCCAACAGACACTCGGGAGAAGTGTATGGTGTTTCCTGAAACATCTAAAAAACAAAGCAACAGAGCCTAGGGCACTTCCACTTATGGTCCTATAGCTTAGGGAAATTAAAATCAAAAAGACACAGCCACCCCAAAGTTTGGGACGCCTCTGTTTACAAGAACCTCGTTTACCGTACAAGTTCAACATCGCAGAAAGTGAAAAATGGATAAAGAAGTTGTGGTATTTACTTACAAAGCAATATCACTCAGCAATGAAATCTATGTCATCAGGCCCTTAGCAGCACAATGAGTGGATTCAGGTATGATGATTCTAACTGAAATAAGTCACACAGAAAAAGAAACATCATAAGATATCAGTAATACACGGAATGTAAACTTGGCTACACAGGAACTGAATTACAGAACAGAACAGGGTCTCAAATTTAGAAAACCAACTTATGCTTGCTTAAGGGTAAAGGTGAGTTGGGGTGCTGCATAAAACCAGAGATTGAAATGAGCACAGATAAAGTTCCTTAAGCCAAATATGGAATAGACAAGAGCTACTCCTTGCTCAACGAAATGGACTCAACACCGCATATTAAACGCCTAAGAATGTACCTGACTAGTAAGTATCTTAAAACCTATGGATTGCTATGTCTCCGAAAGTGAATCAAGCGTGTGTACAGGGGCATAAACGCAGCAGTGATAGGATTGGAGAGGTTCGGTGAGCAAATGAAGACCCTTTGAAGTCATATTGCATGGTACCCATTCCACGGGTTTCAACTACCCAGGTTTAAGGTATTCTTCCTTCAGCTAAAACATGCATGTGGAACCTAGAGTATGATCAACCATGTGATCGGGAGACGTGTTCAAATATGTCTCAGTTTTCGTACCCTGGTACTCGGGTGAAACATTCCAGACGCTTTACTAACACCCTCCCGACTTGGAGAGTCAGTCCCTTTAACCTCCTGTTTGGCCCAGTTTGCAATTTCTGCGGAAGATGAACAGGAATAGCGAGAACCAATGAGAGACTAGCTGGAGGTGTCTGGACGGGCAAATTTAACTCTCATTTCCCACCAGGAAGAGGAATTAACCAAAGGCTCAGCGTGCCGTGCCGGAACCAGATTAGGGCCTGAAGCCATCCTGCGGTGTTGCGGCCAGCTCAAAAGAAAGCGAGTTGAAGAAAGGAGCTCAGGGGCACTGTAATTCACAAACCTGCAGAGTTATAAATGACAGCTATCGTCCAAAAATATACTGAAGTAAGGCTGCCAAGAGGACTTGAAAGCGGGGCAGAATTGCAGGAAACCGATTTCAGGAGGTAGACTGGAATTGCATTGAAAGCATAGGAAAAGAGGCAGAACGTCCACAATGATGCACTTGGCCAAAAAGGGCGTATGCGTTTTTTCCTGAATATATTCAGGAAAAAACGCATACGCCCTTTTTGGCCAACCAAGCAAGCTTGCAAAGGAAATCTGCACTACAATGAAGTCTCACTTCCCCCCGGTCAAAAGGGCCATCTGAAAAAAGTGTAAAATCCAGAAAGGCAGGACAGGCCATGGAGAACTGGGAGCCTTGTTATGCTGATGGGCGGGATGTAAATTGCCAACAGACACTCGGGAGAAGTGTATGGTGTTTCCTGAAACATCTAAAAAACAAAGCAACAGAGCCTAGGGCACTTCCACTTATGGTCCTATAGCTTAGGGAAATTAAAATCAAAAAGACACAGCCACCCCAAAGTTTGGGACGCCTCTGTTTACAAGAACCTCCTTTACTGTACAAGTTCAACATCGCAGAAAGTGAAAAATGGATAAAGAAGTTGTGGTATTTACTTACAAAGCAATATCACTCAGCAATGAAATCTATGTCATCAGGCCCTTAGCAGCACAATGAGTGGATTCAGGTATGATGATTCTAACTGAAATAAGTCACACAGAAAAAGAAACATCATAAGATATCAGTAATACACGGAATGTAAACTTGGCTACACAGGAACTGAATTACAGAACAGAACAGGGTCTCAAATTTAGAAAACCAACTTATGCTTGCTTAAGGGTAAAGGTGAGTTGGGGTGCTGCATAAAACCAGAGATTGAAATGAGCACAGATAAAGTTCCTTAATCCAAATATGGAATAGACAAGAGCTACTCCTTGCTCAACGAAATGGACTCAACACCGCATATTAAACGCCTAAGAATGTACCTGACTAGTAAGTATCTTAAAACCTATGGATTGCTATGTCTCCGAAAGTGAATCAAGCGTGTGTACAGGGGCATAAACGCAGCAGTGATAGGATTGGAGAGGTTCGGTGAGCAAATGAAGACCCTTTGAAGTCATATCGCATGGTACCCATTCCACGGGTTTCAACTACCCAGGTTTAAGGTATTCTTCCTTCAGCTAAAACATGCATGTGGAACCTAGAGTATGATCAACCATGTGATCGGGAGACGTGTTCAAATATGTCTCAGTTTTCGTACCCTGGTACTCGGGTGCAACATTCCAGACGCTTTACTAACACCCTCCCGACTTGGAGAGTCAGTCCCTTTAACCTCCTGTTTGGCCCAGTTTGCAATTTCTGCGGAAGATGAACAGGAATAGCGAGAACCAATGAGAGACTAGCTGGAGGTGTCTGGACGGGCAAATTTAACTCTCATTTCCCACGAGGAAGAGGAATTAACCAAAGGCTCAGCGGGCCGTGCCGGAACCAGATTAGGGCCTGAAGCCATCCTGCGGTGTTGCGGCCAGCTCAAAAGAAAGCGAGTTGAAGAAAGGAGCTCAGGGGCACTGTAATTCACAAACCTGCAGTTATAAATGACAGCTATCGTCCAAAAATATACTGAAGTAAGGCTGCCAAGAGGACTTGAAAGCGGGGCAGAATTGCAGGAAACCGATTTCAGGAGGCAGACTGGAATTGCATTGAAAGCATAGGAAAAGAGGCAGAACGTCCACAATGATGCACTTGGCCAAAAAGGGCGTATGCGTTTTTTCCTGAATATATTCAGGAAAAAACGCATACGCCCTTTTTGGCCAACCAAGCAAGCTTGCAAAGGAAATCTGCACTACAATGAAGTCTCACTTCCCCCCGGTCAAAAGGGCCATCTGAAAAAAGTGTAAAATCCAGAAAGGCAGGACAGGCCATGGAGAACTGGGAGCCTTGTTATGCTGATGGGCGGGATATAAATTGCCAACAGACACACGGGAGAACTGTATGGTGTTTCCTGAAACATCTAAAAAACAAAGCAACAGAGCCTAGGGCACTTCCACTTATGGTCCTATAGCTTAGGGAAATTAAAATCAAAAAGACACAGCCACCCCAAAGTTTGGGACGCCTCTGTTTACAAGAACCTCGTTTACCGTACAAGTTCAACATCGCAGAAAGTGAAAAATGGATAAAGAAGTTGTGGTATTTACTTACAAAGCAATATCACTCAGCAATGAAATCTATGTCATCAGGCCCTTAGCAGCACAATGAGTGGATTCAGGTATGATGATTCTAACTGAAATAAGTCACACAGAAAAAGAAACATCATAAGATATCAGTAATACACGGAATGTAAACTTGGCTACACAGGAACTGAATTACAGAACAGAACAGGGTCTCAAATTTAGAAAACCAACTTATGCTTGCTTAAGGGGAAAGGTGAGTTGGGGTGCTGCATAAAACCAGAGATTGAAATGAGCACAGATAAAGTTCCTTAAGCCAAATATGGAATAGACAAGAGCTACCTCTTGCTCAACGAAATGGACTCAACACCGCATATTAAACGCCTAAGAATGTACCTGACTAGTAAGTATCTTAAAACCTATGGATTGCTATGTCTCCGAAAGTGAATCAAGCGTGTGTACAGGGGCATAAACGCAGCAGTGATAGGATTGGAGAGGTTCGGTGAGCAAATGAAGACCCTTTGAAGTCATATCGCATGGTACCCATTCCACGGGTTTCAACTACCCAGGTTTAAGGTATTCTTCCTTCAGCTAAAACATGCATGTGGAACCTAGAGTATGATCAACCATGTGATCGGGAGACGTGTTCAAATATGTCTCAGTTTTCGTACCCTGGTACTCGGGTGCAATATTCCAGACGCTTTACTAACACCCTCCCGACTTGGAGAGTCAGTCCCTTTAACCTCCTGTTTGGCCCAGTTTGCAATTTCTGCGGAAGATGAACAGGAATAGCGAGAACCAATGAGAGACTAGCTGGAGGTGTCTGGACGGGCAAATTTAACTCTCATTTCCCACCAGGAAGAGGAATTAACCAAAGGCTCAGCGTGCCGTGCCGGAACCAGATTAGGGCCTGAAGCCATCCTGCGGTGTTGCGGCCAGCTCAAAAGAAAGCGAGTTGAAGAAAGGAGCTCAGGGGCACTGTAATTCACAAACCTGCAGTTATAAATGACAGCTATCGTCCAAAAATATACTGAAGTAAGGCTGCCAAGAGGACTTGAAAGCGGGGCAGAATTGCAGGAAACCGATTTCAGGAGGCAGACTGGAATTGCATTGAAAGCATAGGAAAAGAGGCAGAACGTCCACAATGATGCACTTGGCCAAAAAGGGCGTATGCGTTTTTTCCTGAATATATTCAGGAAAAAACGCATACGCCCTTTTTGGCCAACCAAGCAAGCTTGCAAAGGAAATCTGCACTACAATGAAGTCTCACTTCCCCCCGGTCAAAAGGGCCATCTGAAAAAAGTGTAAAATCCAGAAAGGCAGGACAGGCCATGGAGAACTGGGAGCCTTGTTATGCTGATGGGCGGGATATAAATTGCCAACAGACACACGGGAGAACTGTATGGTGTTTCCTGAAACATCTAAAAAACAAAGCAACAGAGCCTAGGGCACTTCCACTTATGGTCCTATAGCTTAGGGAAATTAAAATCAAAAAGACACAGCCACCCCAAAGTTTGGGACGCCTCTGTTTACAAGAACCTCGTTTACAGTACAAGTTCAACATCGCAGAAAGTGAAAAATGGATAAAGAAGTTGTGGTATTTACTTACAAAGCAATATCACTCAGCAATGAAATCTATGTCATCAGGCCCTTAGCAGCACAATGAGTGGATTCAGGTATGATGATTCTAACTGAAATAAGTCACACAGAAAAAGAAACATCATAAGATATCAGTAATACACGGAATGTAAACTTGGCTACACAGGAACTGAATTACAGAACAGAACAGGGTCTCAAATTTAGAAAACCAACTTATGCTTGCTTAAGGGGAAAGGTGAGTTGGGGTGCTGCATAAAACCAGAGATTGAAATGAGCACAGATAAAGTTCCTTAAGCCAAATATGGAATAGACAAGAGCTACTCCTTGCTCAACGAAATGGACTCAACACCGCATATTAAATGCCTAAGAATGTACCTGACTAGTAAGTATCTTAAAACCTATGGATTGCTATGTCTCCGAAAGAGAATCAAGCATGTGTACAGGGGCATAAACGCAGCAGTGATAGGATTGGAGAGGTTCGGTGAGCAAATGAAGACCCTTTGAAGTCATATTGCATGGTACCCATTCCACGGGTTTCAACTACCCAGGTTTAAGGTATTCTTCCTTCAGCTAAAACATGCATGTGGAACCTAGAGTATGATCAACCATGTGATCGGGAGACGTGTTCAAATATGTCTCAGTTTTCGTACCCTGGTACTCGGGTGCAACATTCCAGACGCTTTACTAACACCCTCCCGACTTGGAGAGTCAGTCCCTTTAACCTCCTGTTTGGCCCAGTTTGCAATTTCTGCGGAAGATGAACAGGAATAGCGAGAACCAATGAGAGACTAGCTGGAGGTGTCTGGACGGGCAAATTTAACTCTCATTTCCCACCAGGAAGAGGAATTAACCAAAGGCTCAGCGTGCCGTGCCGGAACCAGATTAGGGCCTGAAGCCATCCTGCGGTGTTGCGGCCAGCTCAAAAGAAAGCGAGTTGAAGAAAGGAGCTCAGGGGCACTGTAATTCACAAACCTGCAGAGTTATAAATGACAGCTATCGTCCAAAAATATACTGAAGTAAGGCTGCCAAGAGGACTTGAAAGCGGGGCAGAATTGCAGGAAACCGATTTCAGGAGGTAGACTGGAATTGCATTGAAAGCATAGGAAAAGAGGCAGAACGTCCACAATGATGCACTTGGCCAAAAAGGGCGTATGCGTTTTTTCCTGAATATATTCAGGAAAAAACGCATACGCCCTTTTTGGCCAACCAAGCAAGCTTGCAAAGGAAATCTGCACTACAATGAAGTCTCACTTCCCCCCGGTCAAAAGGGCCATCTGAAAAAAGTGTAAAATCCAGAAAGGCAGGACAGGCCATGGAGAACTGGGAGCCTTGTTATGCTGATGGGCGGGATGTAAATTGCCAACAGACACTCGGGAGAAGTGTATGGTGTTTCCTGAAACATCTAAAAAACAAAGCAACAGAGCCTAGGGCACTTCCACTTATGGTCCTATAGCTTAGGGAAATTAAAATCAAAAAGACACAGCCACCCCAAAGTTTGGGACGCCTCTGTTTACAAGAACCTCGTTTACCGTACAAGTTCAACATCGCAGAAAGTGAAAAATGGATAAAGAAGTTGTGGTATTTACTTACAAAGCAATATCACTCAGCAATGAAATCTATGTCATCAGGCCCTTAGCAGCACAATGAGTGGATTCAGGTATGATGATTCTAACTGAAATAAGTCACACAGAAAAAGAAACATCATAAGATATCAGTAATACACGGAATGTAAACTTGGCTACACAGGAACTGAATTACAGAACAGAACAGGGTCTCAAATTTAGAAAACCAACTTATGCTTGCTTAAGGGTAAAGGTGAGTTGGGGTGCTGCATAAAACCAGAGATTGAAATGAGCACAGATAAAGTTCCTTAAGCCAAATATGGAATAGACAAGAGCTACTCCTTGCTCAACGAAATGGACTCAACACCGCATATTAAACGCCTAAGAATGTACCTGACTAGTAAGTATCTTAAAACCTATGGATTGCTATGCCTCCGAAAGTGAATCAAGCGTGTGTACTGGGGCATAAACGCAGCAGTGATAGGATTGGAGAGGTTCGGTGAGCAAATGAAGACCCTTTGAAGTCATATTGCATGGTACCCATTCCACGGGTTTCAACTACCCAGGTTTAAGGTATTCTTCCTTCAGCTAAAACATGCATGTGGAACCTAGAGTATGATCAACCATGTGATTGGGAGACGTGTTCAAATATGTCTCAGTTTTCGTACCCTGGTACTCGGGTGCAACATTCCAGACGCTTTACTAACACCCTCCCGACTTGGAGAGTCAGTCCCTTTAACCTCCTGTTTGGCCCAGTTTGCAATTTCTGCGGAAGATGAACAGGAATAGCGAGAACCAATGAGAGACTAGCTGGAGGTGTCTGGACGGGCAAATTTAACTCTCATTTCCCACCAGGAAGAGGAATTAACCAAAGGCTCAGCGTGCCGTGCCGGAACCAGATTAGGGCCTGAAGCCATCCTGCGGTGTTGCGGCCAGCTCAAAAGAAAGCGAGTTGAAGAAAGGAGCTCAGGGGCACTGTAATTCACAAACCTGCAGAGTTATAAATGACAGCTATCGTCCAAAAATATAATGAAGTAAGGCTGCCAAGAGGACTTGAAAGCGGGGCAGAATTGCAGGAAACCGATTTCAGGAGGTAGACTGGAATTGCATTGAAAGCATAGGAAAAGAGGCAGAACGTCCACAATGATGCACTTGGCCAAAAAGGGCGTATGCGTTTTTTCCTGACTATATTCAGGAAAAAACGCATACGCCCTTTTTGGCCAACCAAGCAAGCTTGCAAAGGAAATCTGCACTACAATGAAGTCTCACTTCCCCCCGGTCAAAAGGGCCATCTGAAAAAAGTGTAAAATCCAGAAAGGCAGGACAGGCCATGGAGAACTGGGAGCCTTGTTATGCTGATGGGCGGGATGTAAATTGCCAACAGACACTCGGGAGAAGTGTATGGTGTTTCCTGAAACATCTAAAAAACAAAGCAACAGAGCCTAGGGCACTTCCACTTATGGTCCTATAGCTTAGGGAAATTAAAATCAAAAAGACACAGCCACCCCAAAGTTTGGGACGCCTCTGTTTACAAGAACCTCGTTTACTGTACAAGTTCAACATCGCAGAAAGTGAAAAATGGATAAAGAAGTTGTGGTATTTACTTACAAAGCAATATCACTCAGCAATGAAATCTATGTCATCAGGCCCTTAGCAGCACAATGAGTGGATTCAGGTATGATGATTCTAACTGAAATAAGTCACACAGAAAAAGAAACATCATAAGATATCAGTAATACACGGAATGTAAACTTGGCTACACAGGAACTGAATTACAGAACAGAACAGGGTCTCAAATTTAGAAAACCAACTTATGCTTGCTTAAGGGTAAAGGTGAGTTGGGGTGCTGCATAAAACCAGAGATTGAAATGAGCACAGATAAAGTTCCTTAAGCCAAATATGGAATAGACAAGAGCTACTCCTTGCTCAACGAAATGGACTCAACACCGCATATTAAACGCCTAAGAATGTACCTGACTAGTAAGTATCTTAAAACCTATGGATTGCTATGCCTCCGAAAGTGAATCAAGCGTGTGTACTGGGGCATAAACGCAGCAGTGATAGGATTGGAGAGGTTCGGTGAGCAAATGAAGACCCTTTGAAGTCATATTGCATGGTACCCATTCCACGGGTTTCAACTACCCAGGTTTAAGGTATTCTTCCTTCAGCTAAAACATGCATGTGGAACCTAGAGTATGATCAACCATGTGATCGGGAGACCTGTTCAAATATGTCTCAGTTTTCGTACCCTGGTACTCGGGTGCAACATTCCAGACGCTTTACTAACACCCTCCCGACTTGGAGAGTCAGTCCCTTTAACCTCCTGTTTGGCCCAGTTTGCAATTTCTGCGGAAGATGAACAGGAATAGCGAGAACCAATGAGAGACTAGCTGGAGGTGTCTGGACGGGCAAATTTAACTCTCATTTCCCACCAGGAAGAGGAATTAACCAAAGGCTCAGCGTGCCGTGCCGGAACCAGATTAGGGCCTGAAGCCATCCTGCGGTGTTGCGGCCAGCTCAAAAGAAAGCGAGTTGAAGAAAGGAGCTCAGGGGCACTGTAATTCACAAACCTGCAGAGTTATAAATGACAGCTATCGTCCAAAAATATAATGAAGTAAGGCTGCCAAGAGGACTTGAAAGCGGGGCAGAATTGCAGGAAACCGATTTCAGGAGGTAGACTGGAATTGCATTGAAAGCATAGGAAAAGAGGCAGAACGTCCACAATGATGCACTTGGCCAAAAAGGGCGTATGCGTTTTTTCCTGACTATATTCAGGAAAAAACGCATACGCCCTTTTTGGCCAACCAAGCAAGCTTGCAAAGGAAATCTGCACTACAATGAAGTCTCACTTCCCCCCGGTCAAAAGGGCCATCTGAAAAAAGTGTAAAATCCAGAAAGGCAGGACAGGCCATGGAGAACTGGGAGCCTTGTTATGCTGATGGGCGGGATGTAAATTGCCAACAGACACTCGGGAGAAGTGTATGGTGTTTCCTGAAACATCTAAAAAACAAAGCAACAGAGCCTAGGGCACTTCCACTTATGGTCCTATAGCTTAGGGAAATTAAAATCAAAAAGACACAGCCACCCCAAAGTTTGGGACGCCTCTGTTTACAAGAACCTCGTTTACTGTACAAGTTCAACATCGCAGAAAGTGAAAAATGGATAAAGAAGTTGTGGTATTTACTTACAAAGCAATATCACTCAGCAATGAAATCTATGTCATCAGGCCCTTAGCAGCCCAATGAGTGGATTCAGGTATGATGATTCTAACTGAAATAAGTCACACAGAAAAAGAAACATCATAAGATATCAGTAATACACGGAATGTAAACTTGGCTACACAGGAACTGAATTACAGAACAGAACAGGGTCTCAAATTTAGAAAACCAACTTATGCTTGCTTAAGGGTAAAGGTGAGTTGGGGTGCTGCATAAAACCAGAGATTGAAATGAGCACAGATAAAGTTCCTTAAGCCAAATATGGAATAGACAAGAGCTACTCCTTGCTCAACGAAATGGACTCAACACCGCATATTAAACGCCTAAGAATGTACCTGACTAGTAAGTATCTTAAAACCTATGGATTGCTATGTCTCCGAAAGTGAATCAAGCGTGTGTACAGGGGCATAAACGCAGCAGTGATAGGATTGGAGAGGTTCGGTGAGCAAATGAAGACCCTTTGAAGTCATATTGCATGGTACCCATTCCACGGGTTTCAACTACCCAGGTTTAAGGTATTCTTCCTTCAGCTAAAACATGCATGTGGAACCTAGAGTATGATCAACCATGTGATCGGGAGACGTGTTCAAATATGTCTCAGTTTTCGTACCCTGGTACTCGGGTGAAACATTCCAGACGCTTTACTAACACCCTCCCGACTTGGAGAGTCAGTCCCTTTAACCTCCTGTTTGGCCCAGTTTGCAATTTCTGCGGAAGATGAACAGGAATAGCGAGAACCAATGAGAGACTAGCTGGAGGTGTCTGGACGGGCAAATTTAACTCTCATTTCCCACCAGGAAGAGGAATTAACCAAAGGCTCAGCGTGCCGTGCCGGAACCAGATTAGGGCCTGAAGCCATCCTGCGGTGTTGCGGCCAGCTCAAAAGAAAGCGAGTTGAAGAAAGGAGCTCAGGGGCACTGTAATTCACAAACCTGCAGAGTTATAAATGACAGCTATCGTCCAAAAATATAATGAAGTAAGGCTGCCAAGAGGACTTGAAAGCGGGGCAGAATTGCAGGAAACCAATTTCAGGAGGTAGACTGGAATTGCATTGAAAGCATAGGAAAAGAGGCAGAACGTCCACAATGATGCACTTGGCCAAAAAGGGCGTATGCGTTTTTTCCTGAATATATTCAGGAAAAAACGCATACGCCCTTTTTGGCCAACCAAGCAAGCTTGCAAAGGAAATCTGCACTACAATGAAGTCTCACTTCCCCCCGGTCAAAAGGGCCATCTGAAAAAAGTGTAAAATCCAGAAAGGCAGGACAGGCCATGGAGAACTGGGAGCCTTGTTATGCTGATGGGCGGGATGTAAATTGCCAACAGACACTCGGGAGAAGTGTATGGTGTTTCCTGAAACATCTAAAAAACAAAGCAACAGAGCCTAGGGCACTTCCACTTATGGTCCTATAGCTTAGGGAAATTAAAATCAAAAAGACACAGCCACCCCAAAGTTTGGGACGCCTCTGTTTACAAGAACCTCGTTTACTGTAGAAGTTCAACATCGCAGAAAGTGAAAAATGGATAAAGAAGTTGTGGTATTTACTTACAAAGCAATATCACTCAGCAATGAAATCTATGTCATCAGGCCCTTAGCAGCACAATGAGTGGATTCAGGTATGATGATTCTAACTGAAATAAGTCACACAGAAAAAGAAACATCATAAGATATCAGTAATACACGGAATGTAAACTTGGCTACACAGGAACTGAATTACAGAACAGAACAGGGTCTCAAATTTAGAAAAGCAACTTATGCTTGCTTAAGGGTAAAGGTGAGTTGGGGTGCTGCATAAAACCAGAGATTGAAATGAGCACAGATAAAGTTCCTTAAGCCAAATATGGAATAGACAAGAGCTACTCCTTGCTCAACGAAATGGACTCAACACCGCATATTAAACGCCTAAGAATGTACCTGACTAGTAAGTATCTTAAAACCTATGGATTGCTATGTCTCCGAAAGTGAATCAAGCGTGTGTACTGGGGCATAAACGCAGCAGTGATAGGATTGGAGAGGTTCGGTGAGCAAATGAAGACCCTTTGAAGTCATATTGCATGGTACCCATTCCACGGGTTTCAACTACCCAGGTTTAAGGTATTCTTCCTTCAGCTAAAACATGCATGTGGAACCTAGAGTATGATCAACCATGTGATCGGGAGACGTGTTCAAATATGTCTCAGTTTTCGTACCCTGGTACTCGGGTGAAACATTCCAGACGCTTTACTAACACCCTCCCGACTTGGAGAGTCAGTCCCTTTAACCTCCTGTTTGGCCCAGTTTGCAATTTCTGCGGAAGATGAACAGGAATAGCGAGAACCAATGAGAGACTAGCTGGAGGTGTCTGGACGGGCAAATTTAACTCTCATTTCCCACCAGGAAGAGGAATTAACCAAAGGCTCAGCGTGCCATGCCGGAACCAGATTAGGGCCTGAAGCCATCCTGCGGTGTTGCGGCCAGCTCAAAAGAAAGCGAGTTGAAGAAAGGAGCTCAGGGGCACTGTAATTCACAAACCTGCAGAGTTATAAATGACAGCTATCGTCCAAAAATATAATGAAGTAAGGCTGCCAAGAGGACTTGAAAGCGGGGCAGAATTGCAGGAATCCGATTTCAGGAGGTAGACTGGAATTGCATTGAAAGCATAGGAAAAGAGGCAGAACGTCCACAATGATGCACTTGGCCAAAAAGGGCGTATGCGTTTTTTCCTGAATATATTCAGGAAAAAACGCATACGCCCTTTTTGGCCAACCAAGCAAGCTTGCAAAGGAAATCTGCACTACAATGAAGTCTCACTTCCCCCCGGTCAAAAGGGCCATCTGAAAAAAGTGTAAAATCCAGAAAGGCAGGACAGGCCATGGAGAACTGGGAGCCTTGTTATGCTGATGGGCGGGATGTAAATTGCCAACAGACACTCGGGAGAAGTGTATGGTGTTTCCTGAAACATCTAAAAAACAAAGCAACAGAGCCTAGGGCACTTCCACTTATGGTCCTATAGCTTAGGGAAATTAAAATCAAAAAGACACAGCCACCCCAAAGTTTGGGACGCCTCTGTTTACAAGAACCTCGTTTACTGTACAAGTTCAACATCGCAGAAAGTGAAAAATGGATAAAGAAGTTGTGGTATTTACTTACAAAGCAATATCACTCAGCAATGAAATCTATGTCATCAGGCCCTTAGCAGCACAATGAGTGGATTCAGGTATGATGATTCTAACTGAAATAAGTCACACAGAAAAAGAAACATCATAAGATATCAGTAATACACGGAATGTAAACTTGGCTACACAGGAACTGAATTACAGAACAGAACAGGGTCTCAAATTTAGAAAACCAACTTATGCTTGCTTAAGGGGAAAGGTGAGTTGGGGTGCTGCATAAAACCAGAGATTGAAATGAGCACAGATAAAGTTCCTTAAGCCAAATATGGAATAGACAAGAGCTACTCCTTGCTCAACGAAATGGACTCAACACCGCATATTAAACGCCTAAGAATGTACCTGACTAGTAAGTATCTTAAAACCTATGGATTGCTATGTCTCCGAAAGTGAATCAAGCGTGTGTACAGGGGCATAAACGCAGCAGTGATAGGATTGGAGAGGTTCGGTGAGCAAATGAAGACCCTTTGAAGTCATATTGCATGGTACCCATTCCACGGGTTTCAACTACCCAGGTTTAAGGTATTCTTCCTTCAGCTAAAACATGCATGTGGAACCTAGAGTATGATCAACCATGTGATCGGGAGACGTGTTCAAATATGTCTCAGTTTTCGTACCCTGGTACTCGGGTGCAAAATTCCAGACGCTTTACTAACACCCTCCCGACTTGGAGAGTCAGTCCCTTTAACCTCCTGTTTGGCCCAGTTTGCAATTTCTGCGGAAGATGAACAGGAATAGCGAGAACCAATGAGAGACTAGCTGGAGGTGTCTGGACGGGCAAATTTAACTCTCATTTCCCACCAGGAAGAGGAATTAACCAAAGGCTCAGCGTGCCGTGCCGGAACCAGATTAGGGCCTGAAGCCATCCTGCGGTGTTGCGGCCAGCTCAAAAGAAAGCGAGTTGAAGAAAGGAGCTCAGGGGCACTGTAATTCACAAACCTGCAGAGTTATAAATGACAGCTATCGTCCAAAAATATACTGAAGTAAGGCTGCCAAGAGGACTTGAAAGCGGGGCAGAATTGCAGGAAACCGATTTCAGGAGGTAGACTGGAATTGCATTGAAAGCATAGGAAAAGAGGCAGAACGTCCACAATGATGCACTTGGCCAAAAAGGGCGTATGCGTTTTTTCCTGAATATATTCAGGAAAAAACGCATACGCCCTTTTTGGCCAACCAAGCAAGCTTGCAAAGGAAATCTGCACTACAATGAAGTCTCACTTCCCCCCGGTCAAAAGGGCCATCTGAAAAAAGTGTAAAATCCAGAAAGGCAGGACAGGCCATGGAGAACTGGGAGCCTTGTTATGCTGATGGGCGGGATGTAAATTGCCAACAGACACTCGGGAGAAGTGTATGGTGTTTCCTGAAACATCTAAAAAACAAAGCAACAGAGCCTAGGGCACTTCCACTTATGGTCCTATAGCTTAGGGAAATTAAAATCAAAAAGACACAGCCACCCCAAAGTTTGGGACGCCTCTGTTTACAAGAACCTCGTTTACTGTACAAGTTCAACATCGCAGAAAGTGAAAAATGGATAAAGAAGTTGTGGTATTTACTTACAAAGCAATATCACTCAGCAATGAAATCTATGTCATCAGGCCCTTAGCAGCACAATGAGTGGATTCAGGTATGATGATTCTAACTGAAATAAGTCACACAGAAAAAGAAACATCATAAGATATCAGTAATACACGGAATGTAAACTTGGCTACACAGGAACTGAATTACAGAACAGAACAGGGTCTCAAATTTAGAAAACCAACTTATGCTTGCTTAAGGGTAAAGGTGAGTTGGGGTGCTGCATAAAACCAGAGATTGAAATGAGCACAGATAAAGTTCCTTAAGCCAAATATGGAATAGACAAGAGCTACTCCTTGCTCAACGAAATGGACTCAACACCGCATATTAAACGCCTAAGAATGTACCTGACTAGTAAGTATCTTAAAACCTATGGATTGCTATGTCTCCGAAAGTGAATCAAGCGTGTGTACAGGGGCATAAACGCAGCAGTGATAGGATTGGAGAGGTTCGGTGAGCAAATGAAGACCCTTTGAAGTCATATCGCACGGTACCCATTCCACGGGTTTCAACTACCCAGGTTTAAGGTATTCTTCCTTCAGCTAAAACATGCATGTGGAACCTAGAGTATGATCAACCATGTGATCGGGAGACGTGTTCAAATATGTCTCAGTTTTCGTACCCTGGTACTCGGGTGCAACATTCCAGACGCTTTACTAACACCCTCCCGACTTGGAGAGTCAGTCCCTTTAACCTCCTGTTTGGCCCAGTTTGCAATTTCTGCGGAAGATGAACAGGAATAGCGAGAACCAATGAGAGACTAGCTGGAGGTGTCTGGACGGGCAAATTTAACTCTCATTTCCCACGAGGAAGAGGAATTAACCAAAGGCTCAGCGTGCCGTGCCGGAACCAGATTAGGGCCTGAAGCCATCCTGCGGTGTTGCGGCCAGCTCAAAAGAAAGCGAGTTGAAGAAAGGAGCTCAGGGGCACTGTAATTCACAAACCTGCAGTTATAAATGACAGCTATCGTCCAAAAATATACTGAAGTAAGGCTGCCAAGAGGACTTGAAAGCGGGGCAGAATTGCAGGAAACCGATTTCAGGAGGTAGACTGGAATTGCATTGAAAGCATAGGAAAAGAGGCAGAACGTCCACAATGATGCACTTGGCCAAAAAGGGCGTATGCGTTTTTTCCTGAATATATTCAGGAAAAAACGCATACGCCCTTTTTGGCCAACCAAGCAAGCTTGCAAAGGAAATCTGCACTACAATGAAGTCTCACTTCCCCCCGGTCAAAAGGGCCATCTGAAAAAAGTGTAAAATCCAGAAAGGCAGGACAGGCCATGGAGAACTGGGAGCCTTGTTATGCTGATGGGCGGGATATAAATTGCCAACAGACACACGGGAGAACTGTATGGTGTTTCCTGAAACATCTAAAAAACAAAGCAACAGAGCCTAGGGCACTTCCACTTATGGTCCTATAGCTTAGGGAAATTAAAATCAAAAAGACACAGCCACCCCAAAGTTTGGGACGCCTCTGTTTACAAGAACCTCGTTTACCGTACAAGTTCAACATCGCAGAAAGTGAAAAATGGATAAAGAAGTTGTGGTATTTACTTACAAAGCAATATCACTCAGCAATGAAATCTATGTCATCAGGCCCTTAGCAGCACAATGAGTGGATTCAGGTATGATGATTCTAACTGAAATAAGTCACACAGAAAAAGAAACATCATAAGATATCAGTAATACACGGAATGTAAACTTGGCTACACAGGAACTGAATTACAGAACAGAACAGGGTCTCAAATTTAGAAAACCAACTTATGCTTGCTTAAGGGGAAAGGTGAGTTGGGGTGCTGCATAAAACCAGAGATTGAAATGAGCACAGATAAAGTTCCTTAAGCCAAATATGGAATAGACAAGAGCTACCTCTTGCTCAACGAAATGGACTCAACACCGCATATTAAACGCCTAAGAATGTACCTGACTAGTAAGTATCTTAAAACCTATGGATTGCTATGTCTCCGAAAGTGAATCAAGCGTGTGTACAGGGGCATAAACGCAGCAGTGATAGGATTGGAGAGGTTCGGTGAGCAAATGAAGACCCTTTGAAGTCATATCGCATGGTACCCATTCCACGGGTTTCAACTACCCAGGTTTAAGGTATTCTTCCTTCAGCTAAAACATGCATGTGGAACCTAGAGTATGATCAACCATGTGATCGGGAGACGTGTTCAAATATGTCTCAGTTTTCGTACCCTGGTACTCGGGTGCAACATTCCAGACGCTTTACTAACACCCTCCCGACTTGGAGAGTCAGTCCCTTTAACCTCCTGTTTGGCCCAGTTTGCAATTTCTGCGGAAGATGAACAGGAATAGCGAGAACCAATGAGAGACTAGCTGGAGGTGTCTGGACGGGCAAATTTAACTCTCATTTCCCACGAGGAAGAGGAATTAACCAAAGGCTCAGCGTGCCGTGCCGGAACCAGATTAGGGCCTGAAGCCATCCTGCGGTGTTGCGGCCAGCTCAAAAGAAAGCGAGTTGAAGAAAGGAGCTCAGGGGCACTGTAATTCACAAACCTGCAGTTATAAATGACAGCTATCGTCCAAAAATATACTGAAGTAAGGCTGCCAAGAGGACTTGAAAGCGGGGCAGAATTGCAGGAAACCGATTTCAGGAGGCAGACTGGAATTGCATTGAAAGCATAGGAAAAGAGGCAGAACGTCCACAATGATGCACTTGGCCAAAAAGGGCGTATGCGTTTTTTCCTGAATATATTCAGGAAAAAACGCATACGCCCTTTTTGGCCAACCAAGCAAGCTTGCAAAGGAAATCTGCACTACAATGAAGTCTCACTTCCCCCCGGTCAAAAGGGCCATCTGAAAAAAGTGTAAAATCCAGAAAGGCAGGACAGGCCATGGAGAACTGGGAGCCTTGTTATGCTGATGGGCGGGATATAAATTGCCAACAGACACACGGGAGAACTGTATGGTGTTTCCTGAAACATCTAAAAAACAAAGCAACAGAGCCTAGGGCACTTCCACTTATGGTCCTATAGCTTAGGGAAATTAAAATCAAAAAGACACAGCCACCCCAAAGTTTGGGACGCCTCTGTTTACAAGAACCTCGTTTACAGTACAAGTTCAACATCGCAGAAAGTGAAAAATGGATAAAGAAGTTGTGGTATTTACTTACAAAGCAATATCACTCAGCAATGAAATCTATGTCATCAGGCCCTTAGCAGCACAATGAGTGGATTCAGGTATGATGATTCTAACTGAAATAAGTCACACAGAAAAAGAAACATCATAAGATATCAGTAATACACGGAATGTAAACTTGGCTACACAGGAACTGAATTACAGAACAGAACAGGGTCTCAAATTTAGAAAACCAACTTATGCTTGCTTAAGGGGAAAGGTGAGTTGGGGTGCTGCATAAAACCAGAGATTGAAATGAGCACAGATAAAGTTCCTTAAGCCAAATATGGAATAGACAAGAGCTACTCCTTGCTCAACGAAATGGACTCAACACCGCATATTAAATGCCTAAGAATGTACCTGACTAGTAAGTATCTTAAAACCTATGGATTGCTATGTCTCCGAAAGAGAATCAAGCATGTGTACAGGGGCATAAACGCAGCAGTGATAGGATTGGAGAGGTTCGGTGAGCAAATGAAGACCCTTTGAAGTCATATTGCATGGTACCCATTCCACGGGTTTCAACTACCCAGGTTTAAGGTATTCTTCCTTCAGCTAAAACATGCATGTGGAACCTAGAGTATGATCAACCATGTGATCGGGAGACGTGTTCAAATATGTCTCAGTTTTCGTACCCTGGTACTCGGGTGCAACATTCCAGACGCTTTACTAACACCCTCCCGACTTGGAGAGTCAGTCCCTTTAACCTCCTGTTTGGCCCAGTTTGCAATTTCTGCGGAAGATGAACAGGAATAGCGAGAACCAATGAGAGACTAGCTGGAGGTGTCTGGACGGGCAAATTTAACTCTCATTTCCCACCAGGAAGAGGAATTAACCAAAGGCTCAGCGTGCCGTGCCGGAACCAGATTAGGGCCTGAAGCCATCCTGCGGTGTTGCGGCCAGCTCAAAAGAAAGCGAGTTGAAGAAAGGAGCTCAGGGGCACTGTAATTCACAAACCTGCAGAGTTATAAATGACAGCTATCATCCAAAAATATACTGAAGTAAGGCTGCCAAGAGGACTTGAAAGCGGGGCAGAATTGCAGGAAACCGATTTCAGGAGGTAGACTGGAATTGCATTGAAAGCATAGGAAAAGAGGCAGAACGTCCACAATGATGCACTTGGCCAAAAAGGGCGTATGCGTTTTTTCCTGAATATATTCAGGAAAAAACGCATACGCCCTTTTTGGCCAACCAAGCAAGCTTGCAAAGGAAATCTGCACTACAATGAAGTCTCACTTCCCCCCGGTCAAAAGGGCCATCTGAAAAAAGTGTAAAATCCAGAAAGGCAGGACAGGCCATGGAGAACTGGGAGCCTTGTTATGCTGATGGGCGGGATGTAAATTGCCAACAGACACTCGGGAGAAGTGTATGGTGTTTCCTGAAACATCTAAAAAACAAAGCAACAGAGCCTAGGGCACTTCCACTTATGGTCCTATAGTTTAGGGAAATTAAAATCAAAAAGACACAGCCACCCCAAAGTTTGGGATGCCTCTGTTTACAAGAACCTCGTTTACCGTACAAGTTCAACATCGCAGAAAGTGAAAAATGGATAAAGAAGTTGTGGTATTTACTTACAAAGCAATATCACTCAGCAATGAAATCTATGTCATCAGGCCCTTAGCAGCACAATGAGTGGATTCAGGTATGATGATTCTAACTGAAATAAGTCACACAGAAAAAGAAACATCATAAGATATCAGTAATACACGGAATGTAAACTTGGCTACACAGGAACTGAATTACAGAACAGAACAGGGTCTCAAATTTAGAAAACCAACTTATGCTTGCTTAAGGGTAAAGGTGAGTTGGGGTGCTGCATAAAACCAGAGATTGAAATGAGCACAGATAAAGTTCCTTAAGCCAAATATGGAATAGACAAGAGCTACTCCTTGCTCAACGAAATGGACTCAACACCGCATATTAAATGCCTAAGAATGTACCTGACTAGTAAGTATCTTAAAACCTATGGATTGCTATGTCTCCGAAAGAGAATCAAGCATGTGTACAGGGGCATAAACGCAGCAGTGATAGGATTGGAGAGGTTCGGTGAGCAAATGAAGACCCTTTGAAGTCATATTGCATGGTACCCATTCCACGGGTTTCAACTACCCAGGTTTAAGGTATTCTTCCTTCAGCTAAAACATGCATGTGGAACCTAGAGTATGATCAACCATGTGATCGGGAGACGTGTTCAAATATGTCTCAGTTTTCGTACCCTGGTACTCGGGTGCAACATTCCAGACGCTTTACTAACACCCTCCCGACTTGGAGAGTCAGTCCCTTTAACCTCCTGTTTGGCCCAGTTTGCAATTTCTGCGGAAGATGAACAGGAATAGCGAGAACCAATGAGAGACTAGCTGGAGGTGTCTGGACGGGCAAATTTAACTCTCATTTCCCACCAGGAAGAGGAATTAACCAAAGGCTCAGCGTGCCGTGCCGGAACCAGATTAGGGCCTGAAGCCATCCTGCGGTGTTGCGGCCAGCTCAAAAGAAAGCGAGTTGAAGAAAGGAGCTCAGGGGCACTGTAATTCACAAACCTGCAGAGTTATAAATGACAGCTATCGTCCAAAAATATAATGAAGTAAGGCTGCCAAGAGGACTTGAAAGCGGGGCAGAATTGCAGGAAACCGATTTCAGGAGGTAGACTGGAATTGCATTGAAAGCATAGGAAAAGAGGCAGAACGTCCACAATGATGCACTTGGCCAAAAAGGGCGTATGCGTTTTTTCCTGAATATATTCAGGAAAAAACGCATACGCCCTTTTTGGCCAACCAAGCAAGCTTGCAAAGGAAATCTGCACTACAATGAAGTCTCACTTCCCCCCGGTCAAAAGGGCCATCTGAAAAAAGTGTAAAATCCAGAAAGGCAGGACAGGCCATGGAGAACTGGGAGCCTTGTTATGCTGATGGGCGGGATGTAAATTGCCAACAGACACTCGGGAGAAGTGTATGGTGTTTCCTGAAACATCTAAAAAACAAAGCAACAGAGCCTAGGGCACTTCCACTTATGGTCCTATAGCTTAGGGAAATTAAAATCAAAAAGACACAGCCACCCCAAAGTTTGGGACGCCTCTGTTTACAAGAACCTCGTTTACTGTACAAGTTCAACATCGCAGAAAGTGAAAAATGGATAAAGAAGTTGTGGTATTTACTTACAAAGCAATATCACTCAGCAATGAAATCTATGTCATCAGGCCCTTAGCAGCCCAATGAGTGGATTCAGGTATGATGATTCTAACTGAAATAAGTCACACAGAAAAAGAAACATCATAAGATATCAGTAATACACGGAATGTAAACTTGGCTACACAGGAACTGAATTACAGAACAGAACAGGGTCTCAAATTTAGAAAACCAACTTATGCTTGCTTAAGGGTAAAGGTGAGTTGGGGTGCTGCATAAAACCAGAGATTGAAATGAGCACAGATAAAGTTCCTTAAGCCAAATATGGAATAGACAAGAGCTACTCCTTGCTCAACGAAATGGACTCAACACCGCATATTAAACGCCTAAGAATGTACCTGACTAGTAAGTATCTTAAAACCTATGGATTGCTATGTCTCCGAAAGTGAATCAAGCGTGTGTACAGGGGCATAAACGCAGCAGTGATAGGATTGGAGAGGTTCGGTGAGCAAATGAAGACCCTTTGAAGTCATATTGCATGGTACCCATTCCACGGGTTTCAACTACCCAGGTTTAAGGTATTCTTCCTTCAGCTAAAACATGCATGTGGAACCTAGAGTATGATCAACCATGTGATCGGGAGACGTGTTCAAATATGTCTCAGTTTTCGTACCCTGGTACTCGGGTGAAACATTCCAGACGCTTTACTAACACCCTCCCGACTTGGAGAGTCAGTCCCTTTAACCTCCTGTTTGGCCCAGTTTGCAATTTCTGCGGAAGATGAACAGGAATAGCGAGAACCAATGAGAGACTAGCTGGAGGTGTCTGGACGGGCAAATTTAACTCTCATTTCCCACCAGGAAGAGGAATTAACCAAAGGCTCAGCGTGCCGTGCCGGAACCAGATTAGGGCCTGAAGCCATCCTGCGGTGTTGCGGCCAGCTCAAAAGAAAGCGAGTTGAAGAAAGGAGCTCAGGGGCACTGTAATTCACAAACCTGCAGAGTTATAAATGACAGCTATCGTCCAAAAATATAATGAAGTAAGGCTGCCAAGAGGACTTGAAAGCGGGGCAGAATTGCAGGAAACCAATTTCAGGAGGTAGACTGGAATTGCATTGAAAGCATAGGAAAAGAGGCAGAACGTCCACAATGATGCACTTGGCCAAAAAGGGCGTATGCGTTTTTTCCTGAATATATTCAGGAAAAAACGCATACGCCCTTTTTGGCCAACCAAGCAAGCTTGCAAAGGAAATCTGCACTACAATGAAGTCTCACTTCCCCCCGGTCAAAAGGGCCATCTGAAAAAAGTGTAAAATCCAGAAAGGCAGGACAGGCCATGGAGAACTGGGAGCCTTGTTATGCTGATGGGCGGGATGTAAATTGCCAACAGACACTCGGGAGAAGTGTATGGTGTTTCCTGAAACATCTAAAAAACAAAGCAACAGAGCCTAGGGCACTTCCACTTATGGTCCTATAGCTTAGGGAAATTAAAATCAAAAAGACACAGCCACCCCAAAGTTTGGGACGCCTCTGTTTACAAGAACCTCGTTTACTGTAGAAGTTCAACATCGCAGAAAGTGAAAAATGGATAAAGAAGTTGTGGTATTTACTTACAAAGCAATATCACTCAGCAATGAAATCTATGTCATCAGGCCCTTAGCAGCACAATGAGTGGATTCAGGTATGATGATTCTAACTGAAATAAGTCACACAGAAAAAGAAACATCATAAGATATCAGTAATACACGGAATGTAAACTTGGCTACACAGGAACTGAATTACAGAACAGAACAGGGTCTCAAATTTAGAAAACCAACTTATGCTTGCTTAAGGGTAAAGGTGAGTTGGGGTGCTGCATAAAACCAGAGATTGAAATGAGCACAGATAAAGTTCCTTAAGCCAAATATGGAATAGACAAGAGCTACTCCTTGCTCAACGAAATGGACTCAACACCGCATATTAAACGCCTAAGAATGTACCTGACTAGTAAGTATCTTAAAACCTATGGATTGCTATGTCTCCGAAAGTGAATCAAGCGTGTGTACTGGGGCATAAACGCAGCAGTGATAGGATTGGAGAGGTTCGGTGAGCAAATGAAGACCCTTTGAAGTCATATTGCATGGTACCCATTCCACGGGTTTCAACTACCCAGGTTTAAGGTATTCTTCCTTCAGCTAAAACATGCATGTGGAACCTAGAGTATGATCAACCATGTGATCGGGAGACGTGTTCAAATATGTCTCAGTTTTCGTACCCTGGTACTCGGGTGAAACATTCCAGACGCTTTACTAACACCCTCCCGACTTGGAGAGTCAGTCCCTTTAACCTCCTGTTTGGCCCAGTTTGCAATTTCTGCGGAAGATGAACAGGAATAGCGAGAACCAATGAGAGACTAGCTGGAGGTGTCTGGACGGGCAAATTTAACTCTCATTTCCCACCAGGAAGAGGAATTAACCAAAGGCTCAGCGTGCCATGCCGGAACCAGATTAGGGCCTGAAGCCATCCTGCGGTGTTGCGGCCAGCTCAAAAGAAAGCGAGTTGAAGAAAGGAGCTCAGGGGCACTGTAATTCACAAACCTGCAGAGTTATAAATGACAGCTATCGTCCAAAAATATAATGAAGTAAGGCTGCCAAGAGGACTTGAAAGCGGGGCAGAATTGCAGGAATCCGATTTCAGGAGGTAGACTGGAATTGCATTGAAAGCATAGGAAAAGAGGCAGAACGTCCACAATGATGCACTTGGCCAAAAAGGGCGTATGCGTTTTTTCCTGAATATATTCAGGAAAAAACGCATACGCCCTTTTTGGCCAACCAAGCAAGCTTGCAAAGGAAATCTGCACTACAATGAAGTCTCACTTCCCCCCGGTCAAAAGGGCCATCTGAAAAAAGTGTAAAATCCAGAAAGGCAGGACAGGCCATGGAGAACTGGGAGCCTTGTTATGCTGATGGGCGGGATGTAAATTGCCAACAGACACTCGGGAGAAGTGTATGGTGTTTCCTGAAACATCTAAAAAACAAAGCAACAGAGCCTAGGGCACTTCCACTTATGGTCCTATAGCTTAGGGAAATTAAAATCAAAAAGACACAGCCACCCCAAAGTTTGGGACGCCTCTGTTTACAAGAACCTCGTTTACTGTACAAGTTCAACATCGCAGAAAGTGAAAAATGGATAAAGAAGTTGTGGTATTTACTTACAAAGCAATATCACTCAGCAATGAAATCTATGTCATCAGGCCCTTAGCAGCACAATGAGTGGATTCAGGTATGATGATTCTAACTGAAATAAGTCACACAGAAAAAGAAACATCATAAGATATCAGTAATACACGGAATGTAAACTTGGCTACACAGGAACTGAATTACAGAACAGAACAGGGTCTCAAATTTAGAAAACCAACTTATGCTTGCTTAAGGGGAAAGGTGAGTTGGGGTGCTGCATAAAACCAGAGATTGAAATGAGCACAGATAAAGTTCCTTAAGCCAAATATGGAATAGACAAGAGCTACTCCTTGCTCAACGAAATGGACTCAACACCGCATATTAAACGCCTAAGAATGTACCTGACTAGTAAGTATCTTAAAACCTATGGATTGCTATGTCTCCGAAAGTGAATCAAGCGTGTGTACAGGGGCATAAACGCAGCAGTGATAGGATTGGAGAGGTTCGGTGAGCAAATGAAGACCCTTTGAAGTCATATTGCATGGTACCCATTCCACGGGTTTCAACTACCCAGGTTTAAGGTATTCTTCCTTCAGCTAAAACATGCATGTGGAACCTAGAGTATGATCAACCATGTGATCGGGAGACGTGTTCAAATATGTCTCAGTTTTCGTACCCTGGTACTCGGGTGCAAAATTCCAGACGCTTTACTAACACCCTCCCGACTTGGAGAGTCAGTCCCTTTAACCTCCTGTTTGGCCCAGTTTGCAATTTCTGCGGAAGATGAACAGGAATAGCGAGAACCAATGAGAGACTAGCTGGAGGTGTCTGGACGGGCAAATTTAACTCTCATTTCCCACCAGGAAGAGGAATTAACCAAAGGCTCAGCGTGCCGTGCCGGAACCAGATTAGGGCCTGAAGCCATCCTGCGGTGTTGCGGCCAGCTCAAAAGAAAGCGAGTTGAAGAAAGGAGCTCAGGGGCACTGTAATTCACAAACCTGCAGAGTTATAAATGACAGCTATCGTCCAAAAATATACTGAAGTAAGGCTGCCAAGAGGACTTGAAAGCGGGGCAGAATTGCAGGAAACCGATTTCAGGAGGTAGACTGGAATTGCATTGAAAGCATAGGAAAAGAGGCAGAACGTCCACAATGATGCACTTGGCCAAAAAGGGCGTATGCGTTTTTTCCTGAATATATTCAGGAAAAAACGCATACGCCCTTTTTGGCCAACCAAGCAAGCTTGCAAAGGAAATCTGCACTACAATGAAGTCTCACTTCCCCCCGGTCAAAAGGGCCATCTGAAAAAAGTGTAAAATCCAGAAAGGCAGGACAGGCCATGGAGAACTGGGAGCCTTGTTATGCTGATGGGCGGGATGTAAATTGCCAACAGACACTCGGGAGAAGTGTATGGTGTTTCCTGAAACATCTAAAAAACAAAGCAACAGAGCCTAGGGCACTTCCACTTATGGTCCTATAGCTTAGGGAAATTAAAATCAAAAAGACACAGCCACCCCAAAGTTTGGGACGCCTCTGTTTACAAGAACCTCGTTTACTGTACAAGTTCAACATCGCAGAAAGTGAAAAATGGATAAAGAAGTTGTGGTATTTACTTACAAAGCAATATCACTCAGCAATGAAATCTATGTCATCAGGCCCTTAGCAGCACAATGAGTGGATTCAGGTATGATGATTCTAACTGAAATAAGTCACACAGAAAAAGAAACATCATAAGATATCAGTAATACACGGAATGTAAACTTGGCTACACAGGAACTGAATTACAGAACAGAACAGGGTCTCAAATTTAGAAAACCAACTTATGCTTGCTTAAGGGTAAAGGTGAGTTGGGGTGCTGCATAAAACCAGAGATTGAAATGAGCACAGATAAAGTTCCTTAATCCAAATATGGAATAGACAAGAGCTACTCCTTGCTCAACGAAATGGACTCAACACCGCATATTAAACGCCTAAGAATGTACCTGACTAGTAAGTATCTTAAAACCTATGGATTGCTATGTCTCCGAAAGTGAATCAAGCGTGTGTACAGGGGCATAAACGCAGCAGTGATAGGATTGGAGAGGTTCGGTGAGCAAATGAAGACCCTTTGAAGTCATATCGCATGGTACCCATTCCACGGGTTTCAACTACCCAGGTTTAAGGTATTCTTCCTTCAGCTAAAACATGCATGTGGAACCTAGAGTATGATCAACCATGTGATCGGGAGACGTGTTCAAATATGTCTCAGTTTTCGTACCCTGGTACTCGGGTGCAACATTCCAGACGCTTTACTAACACCCTCCCGACTTGGAGAGTCAGTCCCTTTAACCTCCTGTTTGGCCCAGTTTGCAATTTCTGCGGAAGATGAACAGGAATAGCGAGAACCAATGAGAGACTAGCTGGAGGTGTCTGGACGGGCAAATTTAACTCTCATTTCCCACGAGGAAGAGGAATTAACCAAAGGCTCAGCGTGCCGTGCCGGAACCAGATTAGGGCCTGAAGCCATCCTGCGGTGTTGCGGCCAGCTCAAAAGAAAGCGAGTTGAAGAAAGGAGCTCAGGGGCACTGTAATTCACAAACCTGCAGTTATAAATGACAGCTATCGTCCAAAAATATACTGAAGTAAGGCTGCCAAGAGGACTTGAAAGCGGGGCAGAATTGCAGGAAACCGATTTCAGGAGGCAGACTGGAATTGCATTGAAAGCATAGGAAAAGAGGCAGAACGTCCACAATGATGCACTTGGCCAAAAAGGGCGTATGCGTTTTTTCCTGAATATATTCAGGAAAAAACGCATACGCCCTTTTTGGCCAACCAAGCAAGCTTGCAAAGGAAATCTGCACTACAATGAAGTCTCACTTCCCCCCGGTCAAAAGGGCCATCTGAAAAAAGTGTAAAATCCAGAAAGGCAGGACAGGCCATGGAGAACTGGGAGCCTTGTTATGCTGATGGGCGGGATATAAATTGCCAACAGACACACGGGAGAACTGTATGGTGTTTCCTGAAACATCTAAAAAACAAAGCAACAGAGCCTAGGGCACTTCCACTTATGGTCCTATAGCTTAGGGAAATTAAAATCAAAAAGACACAGCCACCCCAAAGTTTGGGACGCCTCTGTTTACAAGAACCTCGTTTACCGTACAAGTTCAACATCGCAGAAAGTGAAAAATGGATAAAGAAGTTGTGGTATTTACTTACAAAGCAATATCACTCAGCAATGAAATCTATGTCATCAGGCCCTTAGCAGCACAATGAGTGGATTCAGGTATGATGATTCTAACTGAAATAAGTCACACAGAAAAAGAAACATCATAAGATATCAGTAATACACGGAATGTAAACTTGGCTACACAGGAACTGAATTACAGAACAGAACAGGGTCTCAAATTTAGAAAACCAACTTATGCTTGCTTAAGGGGAAAGGTGAGTTGGGGTGCTGCATAAAACCAGAGATTGAAATGAGCACAGATAAAGTTCCTTAAGCCAAATATGGAATAGACAAGAGCTACCTCTTGCTCAACGAAATGGACTCAACACCGCATATTAAACGCCTAAGAATGTACCTGACTAGTAAGTATCTTAAAACCTATGGATTGCTATGTCTCCGAAAGTGAATCAAGCGTGTGTACAGGGGCATAAACGCAGCAGTGATAGGATTGGAGAGGTTCGGTGAGCAAATGAAGACCCTTTGAAGTCATATCGCATGGTACCCATTCCACGGGTTTCAACTACCCAGGTTTAAGGTATTCTTCCTTCAGCTAAAACATGCATGTGGAACCTAGAGTATGATCAACCATGTGATCGGGAGACGTGTTCAAATATGTCTCAGTTTTCGTACCCTGGTACTCGGGTGCAACATTCCAGACGCTTTACTAACACCCTCCCGACTTGGAGAGTCAGTCCCTTTAACTTCCTGTTTGGCCCAGTTTGCAATTTCTGCGGAAGATGAACAGGAATAGCGAGAACCAATGAGAGACTAGCTGGAGGTGTCTGGACGGGCAAATTTAACTCTCATTTCCCACGAGGAAGAGGAATTAACCAAAGGCTCAGCGTGCCGTGCCGGAACCAGATTAGGGCCTGAAGCCATCCTGCGGTGTTGCGGCCAGCTCAAAAGAAAGCGAGTTGAAGAAAGGAGCTCAGGGGCACTGTAATTCACAAACCTGCAGTTATAAATGACAGCTATCGTCCAAAAATATACTGAAGTAAGGCTGCCAAGAGGACTTGAAAGCGGGGCAGAATTGCAGGAAACCGATTTCAGGAGGCAGACTGGAATTGCATTGAAAGCATAGGAAAAGAGGCAGAACGTCCACAATGATGCACTTGGCCAAAAAGGGCGTATGCGTTTTTTCCTGAATATATTCAGGAAAAAACGCATACGCCCTTTTTGGCCAACCAAGCAAGCTTGCAAAGGAAATCTGCACTACAATGAAGTCTCACTTCCCCCCGGTCAAAAGGGCCATCTGAAAAAAGTGTAAAATCCAGAAAGGCAGGACAGGCCATGGAGAACTGGGAGCCTTGTTATGCTGATGGGCGGGATATAAATTGCCAACAGACACACGGGAGAACTGTATGGTGTTTCCTGAAACATCTAAAAAACAAAGCAACAGAGCCTAGGGCACTTCCACTTATGGTCCTATAGCTTAGGGAAATTAAAATCAAAAAGACACAGCCACCCCAAAGTTTGGGACGTCTCTGTTTACAACAACCTCGTTTACAGTACAAGTTCAACATCGCAGAAAGTGAAAAATGGATAAAGAAGTTGTGGTATTTACTTACAAAGCAATATCACTCAGCAATGAAATCTATGTCATCAGGCCCTTAGCAGCACAATGAGTGGATTCAGGTATGATGATTCTAACTGAAATAAGTCACACAGAAAAAGAAACATCATAAGATATCAGTAATACACGGAATGTAAACTTGGCTACACAGGAACTGAATTACAGAACAGAACAGGGTCTCAAATTTAGAAAACCAACTTATGCTTGCTTAAGGGGAAAGGTGAGTTGGGGTGCTGCATAAAACCAGAGATTGAAATGAGCACAGATAAAGTTCCTTAAGCCAAATATGGAATAGACAAGAGCTACTCCTTGCTCAACGAAATGGACTCAACACCGCATATTAAATGCCTAAGAATGTACCTGACTAGTAAGTATCTTAAAACCTATGGATTGCTATGTCTCCGAAAGAGAATCAAGCATGTGTACAGGGGCATAAACGCAGCAGTGATAGGATTGGAGAGGTTCGGTGAGCAAATGAAGACCCTTTGAAGTCATATTGCATGGTACCCATTCCACGGGTTTCAACTACCCAGGTTTAAGGTATTCTTCCTTCAGCTAAAACATGCATGTGGAACCTAGAGTATGATCAACCATGTGATCGGGAGACGTGTTCAAATATGTCTCAGTTTTCGTACCCTGGTACTCGGGTGCAACATTCCAGACGCTTTACTAACACCCTCCCGACTTGGAGAGTCAGTCCCTTTAACCTCCTGTTTGGCCCAGTTTGCAATTTCTGCGGAAGATGAACAGGAATAGCGAGAACCAATGAGAGACTAGCTGGAGGTGTCTGGACGGGCAAATTTAACTCTCATTTCCCACCAGGAAGAGGAATTAACCAAAGGCTCAGCGTGCCGTGCCGGAACCAGATTAGGGCCTGAAGCCATCCTGCGGTGTTGCGGCCAGCTCAAAAGAAAGCGAGTTGAAGAAAGGAGCTCAGGGGCACTGTAATTCACAAACCTGCAGAGTTATAAATGACAGCTATCATCCAAAAATATACTGAAGTAAGGCTGCCAAGAGGACTTGAAAGCGGGGCAGAATTGCAGGAAACCGATTTCAGGAGGTAGACTGGAATTGCATTGAAAGCATAGGAAAAGAGGCAGAACGTCCACAATGATGCACTTGGCCAAAAAGGGCGTATGCGTTTTTTCCTGAATATATTCAGGAAAAAACGCATACGCCCTTTTTGGCCAACCAAGCAAGCTTGCAAAGGAAATCTGCACTACAATGAAGTCTCACTTCCCCCCGGTCAAAAGGGCCATCTGAAAAAAGTGTAAAATCCAGAAAGGCAGGACAGGCCATGGAGAACTGGGAGCCTTGTTATGCTGATGGGCGGGATGTAAATTGCCAACAGACACTCGGGAGAAGTGTATGGTGTTTCCTGAAACATCTAAAAAACAAAGCAACAGAGCCTAGGGCACTTCCACTTATGGTCCTATAGCTTAGGGAAATTAAAATCAAAAAGACACAGCCACCCCAAAGTTTGGGATGCCTCTGTTTACAAGAACCTCGTTTACCGTACAAGTTCAACATCGCAGAAAGTGAAAAATGGATAAAGAAGTTGTGGTATTTACTTACAAAGCAATATCACTCAGCAATGAAATCTATGTCATCAGGCCCTTAGCAGCACAATGAGTGGATTCAGGTATGATGATTCTAACTGAAATAAGTCACACAGAAAAAGAAACATCATAAGATATCAGTAATACACGGAATGTAAACTTGGCTACACAGGAACTGAATTACAGAACAGAACAGGGTCTCAAATTTAGAAAACCAACTTATGCTTGCTTAAGGGTAAAGGTGAGTTGGGGTGCTGCATAAAACCAGAGATTGAAATGAGCACAGATAAAGTTCCTTAAGCCAAATATGGAATAGACAAGAGCTACTCCTTGCTCAACGAAATGGACTCAACACCGCATATTAAATGCCTAAGAATGTACCTGACTAGTAAGTATCTTAAAACCTATGGATTGCTATGTCTCCGAAAGAGAATCAAGCATGTGTACAGGGGCATAAACGCAGCAGTGATAGGATTGGAGAGGTTCGGTGAGCAAATGAAGACCCTTTGAAGTCATATTGCATGGTACCCATTCCACGGGTTTCAACTACCCAGGTTTAAGGTATTCTTCCTTCAGCTAAAACATGCATGTGGAACCTAGAGTATGATCAACCATGTGATCGGGAGACGTGTTCAAATATGTCTCAGTTTTCGTACCCTGGTACTCGGGTGCAACATTCCAGACGCTTTACTAACACCCTCCCGACTTGGAGAGTCAGTCCCTTTAACCTCCTGTTTGGCCCAGTTTGCAATTTCTGCGGAAGATGAACAGGAATAGCGAGAACCAATGAGAGACTAGCTGGAGGTGTCTGGACGGGCAAATTTAACTCTCATTTCCCACCAGGAAGAGGAATTAACCAAAGGCTCAGCGTGCCGTGCCGGAACCAGATTAGGGCCTGAAGCCATCCTGCGGTGTTGCGGCCAGGTCACAAGAAAGCGAGTTGAAGAAAGGAGCTCAGGGGCACTGTAATTCACAAACCTGCAGAGTTATAAATGACAGCTATCGTCCAAAAATATACTGAAGTAAGGCTGCCAAGAGGACTTGAAAGCGGGGCAGAATTGCAGGAAACCGATTTCAGGAGGTAGACTGGAATTGCATTGAAAGCATAGGAAAAGAGGCAGAACGTCCACAATGATGCACTTGGCCAAAAAGGGCGTATGCGTTTTTTCCTGAATATATTCAGGAAAAAACGCATACGCCCTTTTTGGCCAACCAAGCAAGCTTGCAAAGGAAATCTGCACTACAATGAAGTCTCACTTCCCCCCGGTCAAAAGGGCCATCTGAAAAAAGTGTAAAATCCAGAAAGGCAGGACAGGCCATGGAGAACTGGGAGCCTTGTTATGCTGATGGGCGGGATGTAAATTGCCAACAGACACTCGGGAGAAGTGTATGGTGTTTCCTGAAACATCTAAAAAACAAAGCAACAGAGCCTAGGGCACTTCCACTTATGGTCCTATAGCTTAGGGAAATTAAAATCAAAAAGACACAGCCACCCCAAAGTTTGGGACGCCTCTGTTTACAAGAACCTCGTTTACAGTACAAGTTCAACATCGCAGAAAGTGAAAAATGGATAAAGAAGTTGTGGTATTTACTTACAAAGCAATATCACTCAGCAATGAAATCTATGTCATCAGGCCCTTAGCAGCCCAATGAGTGGATTCAGGTATGATGATTCTAACTGAAATAAGTCACACAGAAAAAGAAACATCATAAGATATCAGTAATACACGGAATGTAAACTTGGCTACACAGGAACTGAATTACAGAACAGAACAGGGTCTCAAATTTAGAAAACCAACTTATGCTTGCTTAAGGGGAAAGGTGAGTTGGGGTGCTGCATAAAACCAGAGATTGAAATGAGCACAGATAAAGTTCCTTAAGCCAAATATGGAATAGACAAGAGCTACTCCTTGCTCAACGAAATGGACTCAACACCGCATATTAAATGCCTAAGAATGTACCTGACTAGTAAGTATCTTAAAACCTATGGATTGCTATGTCTCCGAAAGAGAATCAAGCATGTGTACAGGGGCATAAACGCAGCAGTGATAGGATTGGAGAGGTTCGGTGAGCAAATGAAGACCCTTTGAAGTCATATTGCATGGTACCCATTCCACGGGTTTCAACTACCCAGGTTTAAGGTATTCTTCCTTCAGCTAAAACATGCATGTGGAACCTAGAGTATGATCAACCATGTGATCGGGAGACCTGTTCAAATATGTCTCAGTTTTCGTACCCTGGTACTCGGGTGCAACATTCCAGACGCTTTACTAACACCCTCCCGACTTGGAGAGTCAGTCCCTTTAACCTCCTGTTTGGCCCAGTTTGCAATTTCTGCGGAAGATGAACAGGAATAGCGAGAACCAATGAGAGACTAGCTGGAGGTGTCTGGACGGGCAAATTTAACTCTCATTTCCCACCAGGAAGAGGAATTAACCAAAGGCTCAGCGTGCCGTGCCGGAACCAGATTAGGGCCTGAAGCCATCCTGCGGTGTTGCGGCCAGCTCAAAAGAAAGCGAGTTGAAGAAAGGAGCTCAGGGGCACTGTAATTCACAAACCTGCAGAGTTATAAATGACAGCTATCGTCCAAAAATATACTGAAGTAAGGCTGCCAAGAGGACTTGAAAGCGGGGCAGAATTGCAGGAAACTGATTTCAGGAGGCAGACTGGAATTGCATTGAAAGCATAGGAAAAGAGGCAGAACGTCCACAATGATGCACTTGGCCAAAAAGGGCGTATGCGTTTTTTCCTGAATATATTCAGGAAAAAACGCATACGCCCTTTTTGGCCAACCAAGCAAGCTTGCAAAGGAAATCTGCACTACAATGAAGTCTCACTTCCCCCCGGTCAAAAGGGCCATCTGAAAAAAGTGTAAAATCCAGAAAGGCAGGACAGGCCATGGAGAACTGGGAGCCTTGTTATGCTGATGGGCGGGATGTAAATTGCCAACAGACACTCGGGAGAAGTGTATGGTGTTTCCTGAAACATCTAAAAAACAAAGCAACAGAGCCTAGGGCACTTCCACTTATGGTCCTATAGCTTAGGGAAATTAAAATCAAAAAGACACAGCCACCCCAAAGTTTGGGACGCCTCTGTTTACAAGAACCTCGTTTACCGTACAAGTTCAACATCGCAGAAAGTGAAAAATGGATAAAGAAGTTGTGGTATTTACTTACAAAGCAATATCACTCAGCAATGAAATCTATGTCATCAGGCCCTTAGCAGCACAATGAGTGGATTCAGGTATGATGATTCTAACTGAAATAAGTCACACAGAAAAAGAAACATCATAAGATATCAGTAATACACGGAATGTAAACTTGGCTACACAGGAACTGAATTACAGAACAGAACAGGGTCTCAAATTTAGAAAACCAACTTATGCTTGCTTAAGGGGAAAGGTGAGTTGGGGTGCTGCATAAAACCAGAGATTGAAATGAGCACAGATAAAGTTCCTTAAGCCAAATATGGAATAGACAAGAGCTACTCCTTGCTCAACGAAATGGACTCAACACCGCATATTAAACGCCTAAGAATGTACCTGACTAGTAAGTATCTTAAAACCTATGGATTGCTATGTCTCCGAAAGTGAATCAAGCGTGTGTACAGGGGCATAAACGCAGCAGTGATAGGATTGGAGAGGTTCGGTGAGCAAATGAAGACCCTTTGAAGTCATATTGCATGGTACCCATTCCACGGGTTTCAACTACCCAGGTTTAAGGTATTCTTCCTTCAGCTAAAACATGCATGTGGAACCTAGAGTATGATCAACCATGTGATCGGGAGACGTGTTCAAATATGTCTCAGTTTTCGTACCCTGGTACTCGGGTGCAACATTCCAGACGCTTTACTAACACCCTCCCGACTTGGAGAGTCAGTCCCTTTAACCTCCTGTTTGGCCCAGTTTGCAATTTCTGCGGAAGATGAACAGGAATAGCGAGAACCAATGAGAGACTAGCTGGAGGTGTCTGGACGGGCAAATTTAACTCTCATTTCCCACCAGGAAGAGGAATTAACCAAAGGCTCAGCGTGCCGTGCCGGAACCAGATTAGGGCCTGAAGCCATCCTGCGGTGTTGCGGCCAGCTCAAAAGAAAGCGAGTTGAAGAAAGGAGCTCAGGGGCACTGTAATTCACAAACCTGCAGAGTTATAAATGACAGCTATCGTCCAAAAATATACTGAAGTAAGGCTGCCAAGAGGACTTGAAAGCGGGGCAGAATTGCAGGAAACTGATTTCAGGAGGCAGACTGGAATTGCATTGAAAGCATAGGAAAAGAGGCAGAACGTCCACAATGATGCACTTGGCCAAAAAGGGCGTATGCGTTTTTTCCTGAATATATTCAGGAAAAAACGCATACGCCCTTTTTGGCCAACCAAGCAAGCTTGCAAAGGAAATCTGCACTACAATGAAGTCTCACTTCCCCCCGGTCAAAAGGGCCATCTGAAAAAAGTGTAAAATCCAGAAAGGCAGGACAGGCCATGGAGAACTGGGAGCCTTGTTATGCTGATGGGCGGGATGTAAATTGCCAACAGACACTCGGGAGAAGTGTATGGTGTTTCCTGAAACATCTAAAAAACAAAGCAACAGAGCCTAGGGCACTTCCACTTATGGTCCTATAGCTTAGGGAAATTAAAATCAAAAAGACACAGCCACCCCAAAGTTTGGGACGCCTCTGTTTACAAGAACCTCGTTTACCGTACAAGTTCAACATCGCAGAAAGTGAAAAATGGATAAAGAAGTTGTGGTATTTACTTACAAAGCAATATCACTCAGCAATGAAATCTATGTCATCAGGCCCTTAGCAGCACAATGAGTGGATTCAGGTATGATGATTCTAACTGAAATAAGTCACACAGAAAAAGAAACATCATAAGATATCAGTAATACACGGAATGTAAACTTGGCTACACAGGAACTGAATTACAGAACAGAACAGGGTCTCAAATTTAGAAAACCAACTTATGCTTGCTTAAGGGGAAAGGTGAGTTGGGGTGCTGCATAAAACCAGAGATTGAAATGAGCACAGATAAAGTTCCTTAAGCCAAATATGGAATAGACAAGAGCTACTCCTTGCTCAACGAAATGGACTCAACACCGCATATTAAACGCCTAAGAATGTACCTGACTAGTAAGTATCTTAAAACCTATGGATTGCTATGTCTCCGAAAGTGAATCAAGCGTGTGTACAGGGGCATAAACGCAGCAGTGATAGGATTGGAGAGGTTCGGTGAGCAAATGAAGACCCTTTGAAGTCATATTGCATGGTACCCATTCCACGGGTTTCAACTACCCAGGTTTAAGGTATTCTTCCTTCAGCTAAAACATGCATGTGGAACCTAGAGTATGATCAACCATGTGATCGGGAGACGTGTTCAAATATGTCTCAGTTTTCGTACCCTGGTACTCGGGTGCAACATTCCAGACGCTTTACTAACACCCTCCCGACTTGGAGAGTCAGTCCCTTTAACCTCCTGTTTGGCCCAGTTTGCAATTTCTGCGGAAGATGAACAGGAATAGCGAGAACCAATGAGAGACTAGCTGGAGGTGTCTGGACGGGCAAATTTAACTCTCATTTCCCACCAGGAAGAGGAATTAACCAAAGGCTCAGCGTGCCGTGCCGGAACCAGATTAGGGCCTGAAGCCATCCTGCGGTGTTGCGGCCAGCTCAAAAGAAAGCGAGTTGAAGAAAGGAGCTCAGGGGCACTGTAATTCACAAACCTGCAGAGTTATAAATGACAGCTATCGTCCAAAAATATACTGAAGTAAGGCTGCCAAGAGGACTTGAAAGCGGGGCAGAATTGCAGGAAACCGATTTCAGGAGGCAGACTGGAATTGCATTGAAAGCATAGGAAAAGAGGCAGAACGTCCACAATGATGCACTTGGCCAAAAAGGGCGTATGCGTTTTTTCCTGAATATATTCAGGAAAAAACGCATACGCCCTTTTTGGCCAACCAAGCAAGCTTGCAAAGGAAATCTGCACTACAATGAAGTCTCACTTCCCCCCGGTCAAAAGGGCCATCTGAAAAAAGTGTAAAATCCAGAAAGGCAGGACAGGCCATGGAGAACTGGGAGCCTTGTTATGCTGATGGGCGGGATGTAAATTGCCAACAGACACTCGGGAGAAGTGTATGGTGTTTCCTGAAACATCTAAAAAACAAAGCAACAGAGCCTAGGGCACTTCCACTTATGGTCCTATAGCTTAGGGAAATTAAAATCAAAAAGACACAGCCACCCCAAAGTTTGGGACGCCTCTGTTTACAAGAACCTCGTTTACCGTACAAGTTCAACATCGCAGAAAGTGAAAAATGGATAAAGAAGTTGTGGTATTTACTTACAAAGCAATATCACTCAGCAATGAAATCTATGTCATCAGGCCCTTAGCAGCACAATGAGTGGATTCAGGTATGATGATTCTAACTGAAATAAGTCACACAGAAAAAGAAACATCATAAGATATCAGTAATACACGGAATGTAAACTTGGCTACACAGGAACTGAATTACAGAACAGAACAGGGTCTCAAATTTAGAAAACCAACTTATGCTTGCTTAAGGGTAAAGGTGAGTTGGGGTGCTGCATAAAACCAGAGATTGAAATGAGCACAGATAAAGTTCCTTAAGCCAAATATGGAATAGACAAGAGCTACTCCTTGCTCAACGAAATGGACTCAACACCGCATATTAAATGCCTAAGAATGTACCTGACTAGTAAGTATCTTAAAACCTATGGATTGCTATGTCTCCGAAAGAGAATCAAGCATGTGTACAGGGGCATAAACGCAGCAGTGATAGGATTGGAGAGGTTCGGTGAGCAAATGAAGACCCTTTGAAGTCATATTGCATGGTACCCATTCCACGGGTTTCAACTACCCTGGTTTAAGGTGTTCTTCCTTCAGCTAAAACATGCATGTGGAACCTAGAGTATGATCAACCATGTGATCGGGAGACGTGTTCAAATATGTCTCAGTTTTCGTACCCTGGTACTCGGGTGCAACATTCCAGACGCTTTACTAACACCCTCCCGACTTGGAGAGTCAGTCCCTTTAACCTCCTGTTTGGCCCAGTTTGCAATTTCTGCGGAAGATGAACAGGAATAGCGAGAACCAATGAGAGACTAGCTGGAGGTGTCTGGACGGGCAAATTTAACTCTCATTTCCCACCAGGAAGAGGAATTAACCAAAGGCTCAGCGTGCCGTGCCGGAACCAGATTAGGGCCTGAAGCCATCCTGCGGTGTTGCGGCCAGCTCACAAGAAAGCGAGTTGAAGAAAGGAGCTCAGGGGCACTGTAATTCACAAACCTGCAGAGTTATAAATGACAGCTATCGTCCAAAAATATACTGAAGTAAGGCTGCCAAGAGGACTTGAAAGCGGGGCAGAATTGCAGGAAACCGATTTCAGGAGGTAGACTGGAATTGCATTGAAAGCATAGGAAAAGAGGCAGAACGTCCACAATGATGCACTTGGCCAAAAAGGGCGTATGCGTTTTTTCCTGAATATATTCAGGAAAAAACGCATACGCCCTTTTTGGCCAACCAAGCAAGCTTGCAAAGGAAATCTGCACTACAATGAAGTCTCACTTCCCCCCGGTCAAAAGGGCCATCTGAAAAAAGTGTAAAATCCAGAAAGGCAGGACAGGCCATGGAGAACTGGGAGCCTTGTTATGCTGATGGGCGGGATGTAAATTGCCAACAGACACTCGGGAGAAGTGTATGGTGTTTCCTGAAACATCTAAAAAACAAAGCAACAGAGCCTAGGGCACTTCCACTTATGGTCCTATAGCTTAGGGAAATTAAAATCAAAAAGACACAGCCACCCCAAAGTTTGGGACGCCTCTGTTTACAAGAACCTCGTTTACAGTACAAGTTCAACATCGCAGAAAGTGAAAAATGGATAAAGAAGTTGTGGTATTTACTTACAAAGCAATATCACTCAGCAATGAAATCTATGTCATCAGGCCCTTAGCAGCACAATGAGTGGATTCAGGTATGATGATTCTAACTGAAATAAGTCACACAGAAAAAGAAACATCATAAGATATCAGTAATACACGGAATGTAAACTTGGCTACACAGGAACTGAATTACAGAACAGAACAGGGTCTCAAATTTAGAAAACCAACTTATGCTTGCTTAAGGGGAAAGGTGAGTTGGGGTGCTGCATAAAACCAGAGATTGAAATGAGCACAGATAAAGTTCCTTAAGCCAAATATGGAATAGACAAGAGCTACTCCTTGCTCAACGAAATGGACTCAACACCGCATATTAAATGCCTAAGAATGTACCTGACTAGTAAGTATCTTAAAACCTATGGATTGCTATGTCTCCGAAAGAGAATCAAGCATGTGTACAGGGGCATAAACGCAGCAGTGATAGGATTGGAGAGGTTCGGTGAGCAAATGAAGACCCTTTGAAGTCATATTGCATGGTACCCATTCCACGGGTTTCAACTACCCAGATTTAAGGTGTTCTTCCTTCAGCTAAAACATGCATGTGGAACCTAGAGTATGATCAACCATGTGATCGGGAGACGTGTTCAAATATGTCTCAGTTTTCGTACCCTGGTACTCGGGTGCAACATTCCAGACGCTTTACTAACACCCTCCCGACTTGGAGAGTCAGTCCCTTTAACCTCCTGTTTGGCCCAGTTTGCAATTTCTGCGGAAGATGAACAGGAATAGCGAGAACCAATGAGAGACTAGCTGGAGGTGTCTGGACGGGCAAATTTAACTCTCATTTCCCACCAGGAAGAGGAATTAACCAAAGGCTCAGCGTGCCGTGCCAGAACCAGATTAGGGCCTGAAGCCATCCTGCGGTGTTGCGGCCAGCTCAAAAGAAAGCGAGTTGAAGAAAGGAGCTCAGGGGCACTGTAATTCACAAACCTGCAGAGTTATAAATGACAGCTATCGTCCAAAAATATACTGAAGTAAGGCTGCCAAGAGGACTTGAAAGCGGGGCAGAATTGCAGGAAACCGATTTCAGGAGGTAGACTGGAATTGCATTGAAAGCATAGGAAAAGAGGCAGAACGTCCACAATGATGCACTTGGCCAAAAAGGGCGTATGCGTTTTTTCCTGAATATATTCAGGAAAAAACGCATACGCCCTTTTTGGCCAACCAAGCAAGCTTGCAAAGGAAATCTGCACTACAATGAAGTCTCACTTCCCCCCGGTCAAAAGGGCCATCTGAAAAAAGTGTAAAATCCAGAAAGGCAGGACAGGCCATGGAGAACTGGGAGCCTTGTTATGCTGATGGGCGGGATGTAAATTGCCAACAGACACTCGGGAGAAGTGTATGGTGTTTCCTGAAACATCTAAAAAACAAAGCAACAGAGCCTAGGGCACTTCCACTTATGGTCCTATAGCTTAGGGAAATTAAAATCAAAAAGACACAGCCACCCCAAAGTTTGGGACGCCTCTGTTTACAAGAACCTCGTTTACCGTACAAGTTCAACATCGCAGAAAGTGAAAAATGGATAAAGAAGTTGTGGTATTTACTTACAAAGCAATATCACTCAGCAATGAAATCTATGTCATCAGGCCCTTAGCAGCACAATGAGTGGATTCAGGTATGATGATTCTAACTGAAATAAGTCACACAGAAAAAGAAACATCATAAGATATCAGTAATACACGGAATGTAAACTTGGCTACACAGGAACTGAATTACAGAACAGAACAGGGTCTCAAATTTAGAAAACCAACTTATGCTTGCTTAAGGGTAAAGGTGAGTTGGGGTGCTGCATAAAACCAGAGATTGAAATGAACACAGATAAAGTTCCTTAAGCCAAATATGGAATAGACAAGAGCTACTCCTTGCTCAACGAAATGGACTCAACACCGCATATTAAATGCCTAAGAATGTACCTGACTAGTAAGTATCTTAAAACCTATGGATTGCTATGTCTCCGAAAGAGAATCAAGCATGTGTACAGGGGCATAAACGCAGCAGTGATAGGATTGGAGACGTTCGGTGAGCAAATGAAGACCCTTTGAAGTCATATTGCATGGTACCCATTCCACGGGTTTCAACTACCCAGGTTTAAGGTATTCTTCCTTCAGCTAAAACATGCATGTGGAACCTAGAGTATGATCAACCATGTGATCGGGAGACGTGTTCAAATATGTCTCAGTTTTCGTACCCTGGTACTCGGGTGCAACATTCCAGACGCTTTACTAACACCCTCCCGACTTGGAGAGTCAGTCCCTTTAACCTCCTGTTTGGCCCAGTTTGCAATTTCTGCGGAAGATGAACAGGAATAGCGAGAACCAATGAGAGACTAGCTGGAGGTGTCTGGACGGGCAAATTTAACTCTCATTTCCCACCAGGAAGAGGAATTAACCAAAGGCTCAGCGTGCCGTGCCGGAACCAGATTAGGGCCTGAAGCCATCCTGCGGTGTTGCGGCCAGCTCAAAAGAAAGCGAGTTGAAGAAAGGAGTTCAGGGGCACTGTAATTCACAAACCTGCAGAGTTATAAATGACAGCTATCGTCCAAAAATATACTGAAGTAAGGCTGCCAAGAGGACTTGAAAGCGGGGCAGAATTGCAGGAAACCGATTTCAAGAGGTAGACTGGAATTGCATTGAAAGCATAGGAAAAGAGGCAGAACGTCCACAATGATGCACTTGGCCAAAAAGGGCGTATGCGTTTTTTCCTGAATATATTCAGGAAAAAACGCATACGCCCTTTTTGGCCAACCAAGCAAGCTTGCAAAGGAAATCTGCACTACAATGAAGTCTCACTTCCCCCCGGTGAAAAGGGCCATCTGAGAAAAGTGTAAAATCCAGAAAGACAGGACAGGCCATGGAGAACTGGGAGCCTTGTTATGCTGATGGGCGGGATGTAAATTGCCAACAGACACTCGGGAGAAGTGTATGGTGTTTCCTGAAACATCTAAAAAACAAAGCAACAGAGCCTAGGGCACTTCCACTTATGGTCCTATAGCTTAGGGAAATTAAAATCAAAAAGACACAGCCACCCCAAAGTTTGGGACGCCTCTGTTTACAAGAACCTCGTTTACCGTACAAGTTCAACATCGCAGAAAGTGAAAAATGGATAAAGAAGTTGTGGTATTTACTTACAAAGCAATATCACTCAGCAATGAAATCTATGTCATCAGGCCCTTAGCAGCACAATGAGTGGATTCAGGTATGATGATTCTAACTGAAATAAGTCACACAGAAAAAGAAACATCATAAGATATCAGTAATACACGGAATGTAAACTTGGCTACACAGGAACTGAATTACAGAACAGAACAGGGTCTCAAATTTAGAAAACCAACTTATGCTTGCTTAAGGGGAAAGGTGAGTTGGGGTGCTGCATAAAACCAGAGATTGAAATGAGCACAGATAAAGTTCCTTAAGCCAAATATGGAATAGACAAGAGCTACTCCTTGCTCAACGAAATGGACTCAACACCGCATATTAAATGCCTAAGAATGTACCTGACTAGTAAGTATCTTAAAACCTATGGATTGCTATGTCTCCGAAAGAGAATCAAGCATGTGTACAGGGGCATAAACGCAGCAGTGATAGGATTGGAGACGTTCGGTGAGCAAATGAAGACCCTTTGAAGTCATATTGCATGGTACCCATTCCACGGGTTTCAACTACCCAGGTTTAAGGTATTCTTCCTTCAGCTAAAACATGCATGTGGAACCTAGAGTATGATCAACCATGTGATCGGGAGACGTGTTCAAATATGTCTCAGTTTTCGTACCCTGGTACTCGGGTGCAACATTCCAGACGCTTTACTAACACCCTCCCGACTTGGAGAGTCAGTCCCTTTAACCTCCTGTTTGGCCCAGTTTGCAATTTCTGCGGAAGATGAACAGGAATAGCGAGAACCAATGAGAGACTAGCTGGAGGTGTCTGGACGGGCAAATTTAACTCTCATTTCCCACCAGGAAGAGGAATTAACCAAAGGCTCAGCGTGCCGTGCCGGAACCAGATTAGGGCCTGAAGCCATCCTGCGGTGTTGCGGCCAGCTCAAAAGAAAGCGAGTTGAAGAAAGGAGTTCAGGGGCACTGTAATTCACAAACCTGCAGAGTTATAAATGACAGCTATCGTCCAAAAATATACTGAAGTAAGGCTGCCAAGAGGACTTGAAAGCGGGGCAGAATTGCAGGAAACCGATTTCAAGAGGTAGACTGGAATTGCATTGAAAGCATAGGAAAAGAGGCAGAACGTCCACAATGATGCACTTGGCCAAAAAGGGCGTATGCGTTTTTTCCTGAATATATTCAGGAAAAAACGCATACGCACTTTTTGGCCAACCAAGCAAGCTTGCAAAGGAAATCTGCACTACAATGAAGTCTCACTTCCCCCCGGTGAAAAGGGCCATCTGAAAAAAGTGTAAAATCCAGAAAGACAGGACAGGCCATGGAGAACTGGGAGCCTTGTTATGCTGATGGGCGGGATGTAAATTGCCAACAGACACTCGGGAGAAGTGTATGGTGTTTCCTGAAACATCTAAAAAACAAAGCAACAGAGCCTAGGGCACTTCCACTTATGGTCCTATAGCTTAGGGAAATTAAAATCAAAAAGACACAGCCACCCCAAAGTTTGGGACGCCTCTGTTTACAAGAATCTCGTTTACAGTACAAGTTCAACATCGCAGAAAGTGAAAAATGGATAAAGAAGTTGTGGTATTTACTTACAAAGCAATATCACTCAGCAATGAAATCTATGTCATCAGGCCCTTAGCAGCACAATGAGTGGATTCAGGTATGATGATTCTAACTGAAATAAGTCACACAGAAAAAGAAACATCATAAGATATCAGTAATACACGGAATGTAAACTTGGCTACACAGGAACTGAATTACAGAACAGAACAGGGTCTCAAATTTAGAAAACCAACTTATGCTTGCTTAAGGGGAAAGGTGAGTTGGGGTGCTGCATAAAACCAGAGATTGAAATGAGCACAGATAAAGTTCCTTAAGCCAAATATGGAATAGACAAGAGCTACTCCTTGCTCAACGAAATGGACTCAACACCGCATATTAAATGCCTAAGAATGTACCTGACTAGTAAGTATCTTAAAACCTATGGATTGCTATGTCTCCGAAAGAGAATCAAGCATGTGTACAGGGGCATAAACGCAGCAGTGATAGGATTGGAGAGGTTCGGTGAGCAAATGAAGACCCTTTGAAGTCATATTGCATGGTACCCATTCCACGGGTTTCAACTACCCAGGTTTAAGGTATTCTTCCTTCAGCTAAAACATGCATGTGGAACCTAGAGTATGATCAACCATGTGATCGGGAGACGTGTTCAAATATGTCTCAGTTTTCGTACCCTGGTACTCGGGTGCAACATTCCAGACGCTTTACTAACACCCTCCCGACTTGGAGAGTCAGTCCCTTTAACCTCCTGTTTGGCCCAGTTTGCAATTTCTGCGGAAGATGAACAGGAATAGCGAGAACCAATGAGAGACTAGCTGGAGGTGTCTGGACGGGCAAATTTAACTCTCATTTCCCACCAGGAAGAGGAATTAACCAAAGGCTCAGCGTGCCGTGCCGGAACCAGATTAGGGCCTGAAGCCATCCTGCGGTGTTGCGGCCAGCTCAAAAGAAAGCGAGTTGAAGAAAGGAGCTCAGGGGCACTGTAATTCACAAACCTGCAGAGTTATAAATGACAGCTATCGTCCAAAAATATACTGAAGTAAGGCTGCCAAGAGGACTTGAAAGCGGGGCAGAATTGCAGGAAACCGATTTCAGGAGGTAGACTGGAATTGCATTGAAAGCATAGGAAAAGAGGCAGAACGTCCACAATGATGCACTTGGCCAAAAAGGGCGTATGCGTTTTTTCCTGAATATATTCAGGAAAAAACGCATACGCCCTTTTTGGTCAACCAAGCAAGCTTGCAAAGGAAATCTGCACTACAATGAAGTCTCACTTCCCCCCGGTCAAAAGGGCCATCTGAAAAAAGTGTAAAATCCAGAAAGGCAGGACAGGCCATGGAGAACTGGGAGCCTTGTTATGCTGATGGGCGGGATGTAAATTGCCAACAGACACTCGGGAGAAGTGTATGGTGTTTCCTGAAACATCTAAAAAACAAAGCAACAGAGCCTAGGGCACTTCCACTTATGGTCCTATAGCTTAGGGAAATTAAAATCAAAAAGACACAGCCACCCCAAAGTTTGGGACGCCTCTGTTTACAAGAACCTCGTTTACCGTACAAGTTCAACATCGCAGAAAGTGAAAAATGGATAAAGAAGTTGTGGTATTTACTTACAAAGCAATATCACTCAGCAATGAAATCTATGTCATCAGGCCCTTAGCAGCACAATGAGTGGATTCAGGTATGATGATTCTAACTGAAATAAGTCACACAGAAAAAGAAACATCATAAGATATCAGTAATACACGGAATGTAAACTTGGCTACACAGGAACTGAATTACAGAACAGAACAGGGTCTCAAATTTAGAAAACCAACTTATGCTTGCTTAAGGGGAAAGGTGAGTTGGGGTGCTGCATAAAACCAGAGATTGAAATGAGCACAGATAAAGTTCCTTAAGCCAAATATGGAATAGACAAGAGCTACTCCTTGCTCAACGAAATGGACTCAACACCGCATATTAAATGCCTAAGAATGTACCTGACTAGTAAGTATCTTAAAACCTATGGATTGCTATGTCTCCGAAAGAGAATCAAGCGTGTGTACAGGGGCATAAACGCAGCAGTGATAGGATTGGAGAGGTTCGGTGAGCAAATGAAGACCCTTTGAAGTCATATTGCATGGTACCCATTCCATGGGTTTCAACTACCCAGGTTTAAGGTGTTCTTCCTTCAGCTAAAACATGCATGTGGAACCTAGAGTATGATCAACCATGTGATCGGGAGACGTGTTCAAATATGTCTCAGTTTTCGTACCCTGGTACTCGGGTGCAACATTCCAGACGCTTTACTAACACCCTCCCGACTTGGAGAGTCAGTCCCTTTAACCTCCTGTTTGGCCCAGTTTGCAATTTCTGCGGAAGATGAACAGGAATAGCGAGAACCAATGAGAGACTAGCTGGAGGTGTCTGGACGGGCAAATTTAACTCTCATTTCCCACCAGGAAGAGGAATTAACCAAAGGCTCAGCGTGCCGTGCCGGAACCAGATTAGGGCCTGAAGCCATCCTGCGGTGTTGCGGCCAGCTCACAAGAAAGCGAGTTGAAGAAAGGAGCTCAGGGGCACTGTAATTCACAAACCTGCAGAGTTATAAATGACAGCTATCGTCCAAAAATATACTGAAGTAAGGCTGCCAAGAGGACTTGAAAGCGGGGCAGAATTGCAGGAAACCGATTTCAGGAGGTAGACTGGAATTGCATTGAAAGCATAGGAAAAGAGGCAGAACGTCCACAATGATGCACTTGGCCAAAAAGGGCGTATGCGTTTTTTCCTGAATATATTCAGGAAAAAACGCATACGCCCTTTTTGGCCAACCAAGCAAGCTTGCAAAGGAAATCTGCACTACAATGAAGTCTCACTTCCCCCCGGTCAAAAGGGCCATCTGAAAAAAGTGTAAAATCCAGAAAGGCAGGACAGGCCATGGAGAACTGGGAGCCTTGTTATGCTGATGGGCGGGATGTAAATTGCCAACAGACACTCGGGAGAAGTGTATGGTGTTTCCTGAAACATCTAAAAAACAAAGCAACAGAGCCTAGGGCACTTCCACTTATGGTCCTATAGCTTAGGGAAATTAAAATCAAAAAGACACAGCCACCCCAAAGTTTGGGACGCCTCTGTTTACAAGAACCTCGTTTACCGTACAAGTTCAACATCGCAGAAAGTGAAAAATGGATAAAGAAGTTGTGGTATTTACTTACAAAGCAATATCACTCAGCAATGAAATCTATGTCATCAGGCCCTTAGCAGCACAATGAGTGGATTCAGGTATGATGATTCTAACTGAAATAAGTCACACAGAAAAAGAAACATCATAAGATATCAGTAATACACGGAATGTAAACTTGGCTACACAGGAACTGAATTACAGAACAGAACAGGGTCTCAAATTTAGAAAACCAACTTATGCTTGCTTAAGGGGAAAGGTGAGTTGGGGTGCTGCATAAAACCAGAGATTGAAATGAGCACAGATAAAGTTCCTTAAGCCAAATATGGAATAGACAAGAGCTACTCCTTGCTCAACGAAATGGACTCAACACCGCATATTAAATGCCTAAGAATGTACCTGACTAGTAAGTATCTTAAAACCTATGGATTGCTATGTCTCCGAAAGAGAATCAAGCATGTGTACAGGGGCATAAACGCAGCAGTGATAGGATTGGAGAGGTTCGGTGAGCAAATGAAGACCCTTTGAAGTCATATTGCATGGTACCCATTCCACGGGTTTCAACTACCCAGATTTAAGGTGTTCTTCCTTCAGCTAAAACATGCATGTGGAACCTAGAGTATGATCAACCATGTGATCGGGAGACGTGTTCAAATATGTCTCAGTTTTCGTACCCTGGTACTCGGGTGCAACATTCCAGACGCTTTACTAACACCCTCCCAACTTGGAGAGTCAGTCCCTTTAACCTCCTGTTTGGCCCAGTTTGCAATTTCTGCGGAAGATGAACAGGAATAGCGAGAACCAATGAGAGACTATCTGGAGGTGTCTGGACGGGCAAATTTAACTCTCATTTCCCACCAGGAAGAGGAATTAACCAAAGGCTCAGCGTGCCGTGCCAGAACCAGATTAGGGCCTGAAGCCATCCTGCGGTGTTGCGGCCAGCTCAAAAGAAAGCGAGTTGAAGAAAGGAGCTCAGGGGCACTGTAATTCACAAACCTGCAGAGTTATAAATGACAGCTATCGTCCAAAAATATACTGAAGTAAGGCTGCCAAGAGGACTTGAAAGCGGGGCAGAATTGCAGGAAACCGATTTCAGGAGGTAGACTGGAATTGCATTGAAAGCATAGGAAAAGAGGCAGAACGTCCACAATGATGCACTTGGCCAAAAAGGGCGTATGCGTTTTTTCCTGAATATATTCAGGAAAAAACGCATACGCCCTTTTTGGCCAACCAAGCAAGCTTGCAAAGGAAATCTGCACTACAATGAAGTCTCACTTCCCCCCGGTCAAAAGGGCCATCTGAAAAAAGTGTAAAATCCAGAAAGGCAGGACAGGCCATGGAGAACTGGGAGCCTTGTTATGCTGATGGGCGGGATGTAAATTGCCAACAGACACTCGGGAGAAGTGTATGGTGTTTCCTGAAACATCTAAAAAACAAAGCAACAGAGCCTAGGGCACTTCCACTTATGGTCCTATAGCTTAGGGAAATTAAAATCAAAAAGACACAGCCACCCCAAAGTTTGGGACGCCTCTGTTTACAAGAACCTCGTTTACAGTACAAGTTCAACATCGCAGAAAGTGAAAAATGGATAAAGAAGTTGTGGTATTTACTTACAAAGCAATATCACTCAGCAATGAAATCTATGTCATCAGGCCCTTAGCAGCACAATGAGTGGATTCAGGTATGATGATTCTAACTGAAATAAGTCACACAGAAAAAGAAACATCATAAGATATCAGTAATACACGGAATGTAAACTTGGCTACACAGGAACTGAATTACAGAACAGAACAGGGTCTCAAATTTAGAAAACCAACTTATGCTTGCTTAAGGGGAAAGGTGAGTTGGGGTGCTGCATAAAACCAGAGATTGAAATGAGCACAGATAAAGTTCCTTAAGCCAAATATGGAATAGACAAGAGCTACTCCTTGCTCAACGAAATGGACTCAACACCGCATATTAAATGCCTAAGAATGTACCTGACTAGTAAGTATCTTAAAACCTATGGATTGCTATGTCTCCGAAAGAGAATCAAGCATGTGTACAGGGGCATAAACGCAGCAGTGATAGGATTGGAGAGGTTCGGTGAGCAAATGAAGACCCTTTGAAGTCATATTGCATGGTACCCATTCCACGGGTTTCAACTACCCAGGTTTAAGGTATTCTTCCTTCAGCTAAAACATGCATGTGGAACCTAGAGTATGATCAACCATGTGATCGGGAGACGTGTTCAAATATGTCTCAGTTTTCGTACCCTGGTACTCGGGTGCAACATTCCAGACGCTTTACTAACACCCTCCCGACTTGGAGAGTCAGTCCCTTTAACCTCCTGTTTGGCCCAGTTTGCAATTTCTGCGGAAGATGAACAGGAATAGCGAGAACCAATGAGAGACTAGCTGGAGGTGTCTGGACGGGCAAATTTAACTCTCATTTCCCACCAGGAAGAGGAATTAACCAAAGGCTCAGCGTGCCGTGCCGGAACCAGATTAGGGCCTGAAGCCATCCTGCGGTGTTGCGGCCAGCTCAAAAGAAAGCGAGTTGAAGAAAGGAGCTCAGGGGCACTGTAATTCACAAACCTGCAGAGTTATAAATGACAGCTATCGTCCAAAAATATACTGAAGTAAGGCTGCCAAGAGGACTTGAAAGCGGGGCAGAATTGCAGGAAACTGATTTCAGGAGGCAGACTGGAATTGCATTGAAAGCATAGGAAAAGAGGCAGAACGTCCACAATGATGCACTTGGCCAAAAAGGGCGTATGCGTTTTTTCCTGAATATATTCAGGAAAAAACGCATACGCCCTTTTTGACCAACCAAGCAAGCTTGCAAAGGAAATCTGCACTACAATGAAGTCTCACTTCCCCCCGGTCAAAAGGGCCATCTGAAAAAAGTGTAAAATCCAGAAAGGCAGGACAGGCCATGGAGAACTGGGAGCCTTGTTATGCTGATGGGCGGGATGTAAATTGCCAACAGACACTCGGGAGAAGTGTATGGTGTTTCCTGAAACATCTAAAAAACAAAGCAACAGAGCCTAGGGCACTTCCACTTATGGTCCTATAGCTTAGGGAAATTAAAATCAAAAAGACACAGCCACCCCAAAGTTTGGGACGCCTCTGTTTACAAGAACCTCGTTTACCGTACAAGTTCAACATCGCAGAAAGTGAAAAATGGATAAAGAAGTTGTGGTATTTACTTACAAAGCAATATCACTCAGCAATGAAATCTATGTCATCAGGCCCTTAGCAGCACAATGAGTGGATTCAGGTATGATGATTCTAACTGAAATAAGTCACACAGAAAAAGAAACATCATAAGATATCAGTAATACACGGAATGTAAACTTGGCTACACAGGAACTGAATTACAGAACAGAACAGGGTCTCAAATTTAGAAAACCAACTTATGCTTGCTTAAGGGTAAAGGTGAGTTGGGGTGCTGCATAAAACCAGAGATTGAAATGAGCACAGATAAAGTTCCTTAAGCCAAATATGGAATAGACAAGAGCTACTCCTTGCTCAACGAAATGGACTCAACACCGCATATTAAACGCCTAAGAATGTACCTGACTAGTAAGTATCTTAAAACCTATGGATTGCTATGTCTCCGAAAGTGAATCAAGCGTGTGTACAGGGGCATAAACGCAGCAGTGATAGGATTGGAGAGGTTCGGTGAGCAAATGAAGACCCTTTGAAGTCATATTGCATGGTACCCATTCCACGGGTTTCAACTACCCAGGTTTAAGGTATTCTTCCTTCAGCTAAAACATGCATGTGGAACCTAGAGTATGATCAACCATGTGATCGGGAGACGTGTTCAAATATGTCTCAGTTTTCGTACCCTGGTACTCGGGTGCAACATTCCAGACGCTTTACTAACACCCTCCCGACTTGGAGAGTCAGTCCCTTTAACCTCCTGTTTGGCCCAGTTTGCAATTTCTGCGGAAGATGAACAGGAATAGCGAGAACCAATGAGAGACTAGCTGGAGGTGTCTGGACGGGCAAATTTAACTCTCATTTCCCACCAGGAAGAGGAATTAACCAAAGGCTCAGCGTGCCGTGCCGGAACCAGATTAGGGCCTGAAGCCATCCTGCGGTGTTGCGGCCAGCTCAAAAGAAAGCGAGTTGAAGAAAGGAGCTCAGGGGCACTGTAATTCACAAACCTGCAGAGTTATAAATGACAGCTATCGTCCAAAAATATACTGAAGTAAGGCTGCCAAGAGGACTTGAAAGCGGGGCAGAATTGCAGGAAACCGATTTCAGGAGGCAGACTGGAATTGCATTGAAAGCATAGGAAAAGAGGCAGAACGTCCACAATGATGCACTTGGCCAAAAAGGGCGTATGCGTTTTTTCCTGAATATATTCAGGAAAAAACGCATACGCCCTTTTTGGCCAACCAAGCAAGCTTGCAAAGGAAATCTGCACTACAATGAAGTCTCACTTCCCCCCGGTCAAAAGGGCCATCTGAAAAAAGTGTAAAATCCAGAAAGGCAGGACAGGCCATGGAGAACTGGGAGCCTTGTTATGCTGATGGGCGGGATGTAAATTGCCAACAGACACTCGGGAGAAGTGTATGGTGTTTCCTGAAACATCTAAAAAACAAAGCAACAGAGCCTAGGGCACTTCCACTTATGGTCCTATAGCTTAGGGAAATTAAAATCAAAAAGACACAGCCACCCCAAAGTTTGGGACGCCTCTGTTTACAAGAACCTCGTTTACCGTACAAGTTCAACATCGCAGAAAGTGAAAAATGGATAAAGAAGTTGTGGTATTTACTTACAAAGCAATATCACTCAGCAATGAAATCTATGTCATCAGGCCCTTAGCAGCACAATGAGTCGATTCAGGTATGATGATTCTAACTGAAATAAGTCACACAGAGAAAGAAACATCATAAGATATCAGTAATACACGGAATGTAAACTTGGCTACACAGGAACTGAATTACAGAACAGAACAGGGTCTCAAATTTAGAAAACCAACTTATGCTTGCTTAAGGGGAAAGGTGAGTTGGGGTGCTGCATAAAACCAGAGATTGAAATGAGCACAGATAAAGTTCCTTAAGCCAAATATGGAATAGACAAGAGCTACTCCTTGCTCAACGAAATGGACTCAACACCGCATATTAAATGCCTAAGAATGTACCTGACTAGTAAGTATCTTAAAACCTATGGATTGCTATGTCTCCGAAAGAGAATCAAGCATGTGTACAGGGGCATAAACGCAGCAGTGATAGGATTGGAGAGGTTCGGTGAGCAAATGAAGACCCTTTGAAGTCATATTGCATGGTACCCATTCCACGGGTTTCAACTACCCAGGTTTAAGGTATTCTTCCTTCAGCTAAAACATGCATGTGGAACCTAGAGTATGATCAACCATGTGATCGGGAGACGTGTTCAAATATGTCTCAGTTTTCGTACCCTGGTACTCGGGTGCAACATTCCAGACGCTTTACTAACACCCTCCCGACTTGGAGAGTCAGTCCCTTTAACCTCCTGTTTGGCCCAGTTTGCAATTTCTGCGGAAGATGAACAGGAATAGCGAGAACCAATGAGAGACTAGCTGGAGGTGTCTGGACGGGCAAATTTAACTCTCATTTCCCACCAGGAAGAGGAATTAACCAAAGGCTCAGCGTGCCGTGCCGGAACCAGATTAGGGCCTGAAGCCATCCTGCGGTGTTGCGGCCAGCTCAAAAGAAAGCGAGTTGAAGAAAGGAGCTCAGGGGCACTGTAATTCACAAACCTGCAGAGTTATAAATGACAGCTATCGTCCAAAAATATACTGAAGTAAGGCTGCCAAGAGGACTTGAAAGCGGGGCAGAATTGCAGGAAACTGATTTCAGGAGGCAGACTGGAATTGCATTGAAAGCATAGGAAAAGAGGCAGAACGTCCACAATGATGCACTTGGCCAAAAAGGGCGTATGCGTTTTTTCCTGAATATATTCAGGAAAAAACGCATACGCCCTTTTTGGCCAACCAAGCAAGCTTGCAAAGGAAATCTGCACTACAATGAAGTCTCACTTCCCCCCGGTCAAAAGGGCCATCTGAAAAAAGTGTAAAATCCAGAAAGGCAGGACAGGCCATGGAGAACTGGGAGCCTTGTTATGCTGATGGGCGGGATGTAAATTGCCAACAGACACTCGGGAGAAGTGTATGGTGTTTCCTGAAACATCTAAAAAACAAAGCAACAGAGCCTAGGGCACTTCCACTTATGGTCCTATAGCTTAGGGAAATTAAAATCAAAAAGACACAGCCACCCCAAAGTTTGGGACGCCTCTGTTTACAAGAACCTCGTTTACCGTACAAGTTCAACATCGCAGAAAGTGAAAAATGGATAAAGAAGTTGTGGTATTTACTTACAAAGCAATATCACTCAGCAATGAAATCTATGTCATCAGGCCCTTAGCAGCACAATGAGTGGATTCAGGTATGATGATTCTAACTGAAATAAGTCACACAGAAAAAGAAACATCATAAGATATCAGTAATACACGGAATGTAAACTTGGCTACACAGGAACTGAATTACAGAACAGAACAGGGTCTCAAATTTAGAAAACCAACTTATGCTTGCTTAAGGGGAAAGGTGAGTTGGGGTGCTGCATAAAACCAGAGATTGAAATGAGCACAGATAAAGTTCCTTAAGCCAAATATGGAATAGACAAGAGCTACTCCTTGCTCAACGAAATGGACTCAACACCGCATATTAAACGCCTAAGAATGTACCTGACTAGTAAGTATCTTAAAACCTATGGATTGCTATGTCTCCGAAAGTGAATCAAGCGTTTGTACAGGGGCATAAACGCAGCAGTGATAGGATTGGAGAGGTTCGGTGAGCAAATGAAGACCCTTTGAAGTCATATTGCATGGTACCCATTCCACGGGTTTCAACTACCCAGGTTTAAGGTATTCTTCCTTCAGCTAAAACATGCATGTGGAACCTAGAGTATGATCAACCATGTGATCGGGAGACGTGTTCAAATATGTCTCAGTTTTCGTACCCTGGTACTCGGGTGCAACATTCCAGACGCTTTACTAACACCCTCCCGACTTGGAGAGTCAGTCCCTTTAACCTCCTGTTTGGCCCAGTTTGCAATTTCTGCGGAAGATGAACAGGAATAGCGAGAACCAATGAGAGACTATCTGGAGGTGTCTGGACGGGCAAATTTATCTCTCATTTCCCACCAGGAAGAGGAATTAACCAAAGGCTCAGCGTGCCGTGCCGGAACCAGATTAGGGCCTGAAGCCATCCTGCGGTGTTGCGGCCAGCTCAAAAGAAAGCGAGTTGAAGAAAGGAGCTCAGGGGCACTGTAATTCACAAACCTGCAGAGTTATAAATGACAGCTATCGTCCAAAAATATACTGAAGTAAGGCTGCCAAGAGGACTTGAAAGCGGGGCAGAATTGCAGGAAACCGATTTCAGGAGGCAGACTGGAATTGCATTGAAAGCATAGGAAAAGAGGCAGAACGTCCACAATGATGCACTTGGCCAAAAAGGGCGTATGCGTTTTTTCCTGAATATATTCAGGAAAAAACGCATACGCCCTTTTTGACCAACCAAGCAAGCTTGCAAAGGAAATCTGCACTACAATGAAGTCTCACTTCCCCCCGGTCAAAAGGGCCATCTGAAAAAAGTGTAAAATCCAGAAAGGCAGGACAGGCCATGGAGAACTGGGAGCCTTGTTATGCTGATGGGCGGGATGTAAATTGCCAACAGACACTCGGGAGAAGTGTATGGTGTTTCCTGAAACATCTAAAAAACAAAGCAACAGAGCCTAGGGCACTTCCACTTATGGTCCTATAGCTTAGGGAAATTAAAATCAAAAAGACACAGCCACCCCAAAGTTTGGGACGCCTCTGTTTACAAGAACCTCGTTTACCGTACAAGTTCAACATCGCAGAAAGTGAAAAATGGATAAAGAAGTTGTGGTATTTACTTACAAAGCAATATCACTCAGCAATGAAATCTATGTCATCAGGCCCTTAGCAGCACAATGAGTGGATTCAGGTATGATGATTCTAACTGAAATAAGTCACACAGAAAAAGAAACATCATAAGATATCAGTAATACACGGAATGTAAACTTGGCTACACAGGAACTGAATTACAGAACAGAACAGGGTCTCAAATTTAGAAAACCAACTTATGCTTGCTTAAGGGGAAAGGTGAGTTGGGGTGCTGCATAAAACCAGAGATTGAAATGAGCACAGATAAAGTTCCTTAAGCCAAATATGGAATAGACAAGAGCTACTCCTTGCTCAACGAAATGGACTCAACACCGCATATTAAACGCCTAAGAATGTACCTGACTAGTAAGTATCTTAAAACCTATGGATTGCTATGTCTCCGAAAGTGAATCAAGCGTGTGTACAGGGGCATAAACGCAGCAGTGATAGGATTGGAGAGGTTCGGTGAGCAAATGAAGACCCTTTGAAGTCATATTGCATGGTACCCATTCCACGGGTTTCAACTACCCAGGTTTAAGGTATTCTTCCTTCAGCTAAAACATGCATGTGGAACCTAGAGTATGATCAACCATGTGATCGGGAGACGTGTTCAAATATGTCTCAGTTTTCGTACCCTGGTACTCGGGTGCAACATTCCAGACGCTTTACTAACACCCTCCCGACTTGGAGAGTCAGTCCCTTTAACCTCCTGTTTGGCCCAGTTTGCAATTTCTGCGGAAGATGAACAGGAATAGCGAGAACCAATGAGAGACTATCTGGAGGTGTCTGGACGGGCAAATTTATCTCTCATTTCCCACCAGGAAGAGGAATTAACCAAAGGCTCAGCGTGCCGTGCCGGAACCAGATTAGGGCCTGAAGCCATCCTGCGGTGTTGCGGCCAGCTCAAAAGAAAGCGAGTTGAAGAAAGGAGCTCAGGGGCACTGTAATTCACAAACCTGCAGAGTTATAAATGACAGCTATCGTCCAAAAATATACTGAAGTAAGGCTGCCAAGAGGACTTGAAAGCGGGGCAGAATTGCAGGAAACCGATTTCAGGAGGCAGACTGGAATTGCATTGAAAGCATAGGAAAAGAGGCAGAACGTCCACAATGATGCACTTGGCCAAAAAGGGCGTATGCGTTTTTTCCTGAATATATTCAGGAAAAAACGCATACGCCCTTTTTGACCAACCAAGCAAGCTTGCAAAGGAAATCTGCACTACAATGAAGTCTCACTTCCCCCCGGTCAAAAGGGCCATCTGAAAAAAGTGTAAAATCCAGAAAGGCAGGACAGGCCATGGAGAACTGGGAGCCTTGTTATGCTGATGGGCGGGATGTAAATTGCCAACAGACACTCGGGAGAAGTGTATGGTGTTTCCTGAAACATCTAAAAAACAAAGCAACAGAGCCTAGGGCACTTCCACTTATGGTCCTATAGCTTAGGGAAATTAAAATCAAAAAGACACAGCCACCCCAAAGTTTGGGACGCCTCTGTTTACAAGAACCTCGTTTACCGTACAAGTTCAACATCGCAGAAAGTGAAAAATGGATAAAGAAGTTGTGGTATTTACTTACAAAGCAATATCACTCAGCAATGAAATCTATGTCATCAGGCCCTTAGCAGCACAATGAGTGGATTCAGGTATGATGATTCTAACTGAAATAAGTCACACAGAAAAAGAAACATCATAAGATATCAGTAATACACGGAATGTAAACTTCGCTACACAGGAACTGAATTACAGAACAGAACAGGGTCTCAAATTTAGAAAACCAACTTATGCTTGCTTAAGGGGAAAGGTGAGTTGGGGTGCTGCATAAAACCAGAGATTGAAATGAGCACAGATAAAGTTCCTTAAGCCAAATATGGAATAGACAAGAGCTACTCCTTGCTCAACGAAATGGACTCAACACCGCATATTAAACGCCTAAGAATGTACCTGACTAGTAAGTATCTTAAAACCTATGGATTGCTATGTCTCCGAAAGTGAATCAAGCGTGTGTACAGGGGCATAAACGCAGCAGTGATAGGATTGGAGAGGTTCGGTGAGCAAATGAAGACCCTTTGAAGTCATATTGCATGGTACCCATTCCACGGGTTTCAACTACCCAGGTTTAAGGTATTCTTCCTTCAGCTAAAACATGCATGTGGAACCTAGAGTATGATCAACCATGTGATCGGGAGACGTGTTCAAATATGTCTCAGTTTTCGTACCCTGGTACTCGGGTGCAACATTCCAGACGCTTTACTAACACCCTCCCGACTTGGAGAGTCAGTCCCTTTAACCTCCTGTTTGGCCCAGTTTGCAATTTCTGCGGAAGATGAACAGGAATAGCGAGAACCAATGAGAGACTAGCTGGAGGTGTCTGGACGGGCAAATTTAACTCTCATTTCCCACCAGGAAGAGGAATTAACCAAAGGCTCAGCGTGCCGTGCCGGAACCAGATTAGGGCCTGAAGCCATCCTGCGGTGTTGCGGCCAGCTCAAAAGAAAGCGAGTTGAAGAAAGGAGCTCAGGGGCACTGTAATTCACAAACCTGCAGAGTTATAAATGACAGCTATCGTCCAAAAATATACTGAAGTAAGGCTGCCAAGAGGACTTGAAAGCGGGGCAGAATTGCAGGAAACCGATTTCAGGAGGCAGACTGGAATTGCATTGAAAGCATAGGAAAAGAGGCAGAACGTCCACAATGATGCACTTGGCCAAAAAGGGCGTATGCGTTTTTTCCTGAATATATTCAGGAAAAAACGCATACGCCCTTTTTGGCCAACCAAGCAAGCTTGCAAAGGAAATCTGCACTACAATGAAGTCTCACTTCCCCCCGGTCAAAAGGGCCATCTGAAAAAAGTGTAAAATCCAGAAAGGCAGGACAGGCCATGGAGAACTGGGAGCCTTGTTATGCTGATGGGCGGGATGTAAATTGCCAACAGACACTCGGGAGAAGTGTATGGTGTTTCCTGAAACATCTAAAAAACAAAGCAACAGAGCCTAGGGCACTTCCACTTATGGTCCTATAGCTTAGGGAAATTAAAATCAAAAAGACACAGCCACCCCAAAGTTTGGGACGCCTCTGTTTACAAGAACCTCGTTTACCGTACAAGTTCAACATCGCAGAAAGTGAAAAATGGATAAAGAAGTTGTGGTATTTACTTACAAAGCAATATCACTCAGCAATGAAATCTATGTCATCAGGCCCTTAGCAGCACAATGAGTGGATTCAGGTATGATGATTCTAACTGAAATAAGTCACACAGAAAAAGAAACATCATAAGATATCAGTAATACACGGAATGTAAACTTGGCTACACAGGAACTGAATTACAGAACAGAACAGGGTCTCAAATTTAGAAAACCAACTTATGCTTGCTTAAGGGTAAAGGTGAGTTGGGGTGCTGCATAAAACCAGAGATTGAAATGAGCACAGATAAAGTTCCTTAAGCCAAATATGGAATAGACAAGAGCTACTCCTTGCTCAACGAAATGGACTCAACACCGCATATTAAATGCCTAAGAATGTACCTGACTAGTAAGTATCTTAAAACCTATGGATTGCTATGTCTCCGAAAGAGAATCAAGCATGTGTACAGGGGCATAAACGCAGCAGTGATAGGATTGGAGAGGTTCGGTGAGCAAATGAAGACCCTTTGAAGTCATATTGCATGGTACCCATTCCACGGGTCTCAACTCTCCAGGTTTCAGGGATTCTTCCGTCAGCTGAAACATGCATGTGGAACCTAGAGTATGATCAACCATGTGATCGGGAAACGTGTTCAAATATGTCTCAGTTTTCGTACCCTGGTACTCGGGTGCAACATTCCAGACGCTTTACTAACACCCTCCCGACTTGGAGAGTCAGTCCCTTTAACCTCCTGTTTGGCCCAGTTTGCAATTTCTGCGGAAGATGAACAGGAATAGCGAGAACCAATGAGAGACTAGCTGGAGGTGTCTGGACGGGCAAATTTAACTCTCATTTCCCACCAGGAAGAGGAATTAACCAAAGGCTCAGCGTGCCGTGCCAGAACCAGATTAGGGCCTGAAGCCATCCTGCGGTGTTGCGGCCAGCTCAAAAGAAAGCGAGTTGAAGAAAGGAGCTCAGGGGCACTGTAATTCACAAACCTGCAGAGTTATAAATGACAGCTATCGTCCAAAAATATACTGAAGTAAGGCTGCCAAGAGGACTTGAAAGCGGGGCAGAATTGCAGGAAACCGATTTCAGGAGGTAGACTGGAATTGCATTGAAAGCATAGGAAAAGAGGCAGAACGTCCACAATGATGCACTTGGCCAAAAAGGGCGTATGCGTTTTTTCCTGAATATATTCAGGAAAAAACGCATACGCCCTTTTTGGCCAACCAAGCAAGCTTGCAAAGGAAATCTGCACTACAATGAAGTCTCACTTCCCCCCGGTCAAAAGGGCCATCTGAAAAAAGTGTAAAATCCAGAAAGGCAGGACAGGCCATGGAGAACTGGGAGCCTTGTTATGCTGATGGGCGGGATGTAAATTGCCAACAGACACTCGGGAGAAGTGTATGGTGTTTCCTGAAACATCTAAAAAACAAAGCAACAGAGCCTAGGGCACTTCCACTTATGGTCCTATAGCTTAGGGAAATTAAAATCAAAAAGACACAGCCACCCCAAAGTTTGGGACGCCTCTGTTTACAAGAACCTCGTTTACAGTACAAGTTCAACATCGCAGAAAGTGAAAAATGGATAAAGAAGTTGTGGTATTTACTTACAAAGCAATATCACTCAGCAATGAAATCTATGTCATCAGGCCCTTAGCAGCACAATGAGTGGATTCAGGTATGATGATTCTAACTGAAATAAGTCACACAGAAAAAGAAACATCATAAGATATCAGTAATACACGGAATGTAAACTTGGCTACACAGGAACTGAATTACAGAACAGAACAGGGTCTCAAATTTAGAAAACCAACTTATGCTTGCTTAAGGGTAAAGGTGAGTTGGGGTGCTGCATAAAACCAGAGATTGAAATGAGCACAGATAAAGTTCCTTAAGCCAAATATGGAATAGACAAGAGCTACTCCTTGCTCAACGAAATGGACTCAACACCGCATATTAAATGCCTAAGAATGTACCTGACTAGTAAGTATCTTAAAACCTATGGATTGCTATGTCTCCGAAAGAGAATCAAGCATGTGTACAGGGGCATAAACACAGCAGTGATAGGATTGGAGAGGTTCGGTGAGCAAATGAAGACCCTTTGAAGTCATATTGCATGGTACCCATTCCACGGGTCTCAACTCTCCAGGTTTCAGGGATTCTTCCGTCAGCTAAAACATGCATGTGGAACCTAGAGTATGATCAACCATGTGATCGGGAGACGTGTTCAAATATGTCTCAGTTTTCGTACCCTGGTACTCGGGTGCAACATTCCAGACGCTTTACTAACACCCTCCCGACTTGGAGAGTCAGTCCCTTTAACCTCCTGTTTGGCCCAGTTTGCAATTTCTGCGGAAGATGAACAGGAATAGCGAGAACCAATGAGAGACTAGCTGGAGGTGTCTGGACGGGCAAATTTAACTCTCATTTCCCACCAGGAAGAGGAATTAACCAAAGGCTCAGCGTGCCGTGCCGGAACCAGATTAGGGCCTGAAGCCATCCTGCGGTGTTGCGGCCAGCTCAAAAGAAAGCGAGTTGAAGAAAGGAGCTCAGGGGCACTGTAATTCACAAACCTGCAGAGTTATAAATGACAGCTATCGTCCAAAAATATAATGAAGTAAGGCTGCCAAGAGGACTTGAAAGCGGGGCAGAATTGCAGGAAACCGATTTCAGGAGGTAGACTGGAATTGCATTGAAAGCATAGGAAAAGAGGCAGAACGTCCACAATGATGCACTTGGCCAAAAAGGGCGTATGCGTTTTTTCCTGAATATATTCAGGAAAAAACGCATACGCCCTTTTTGGCCAACCAAGCAAGCTTGCAAAGGAAATCTGCACTACAATGAAGTCTCACTTCCCCCCGGTGAAAAGGGCCATCTGAAAAAAGTGTAAAATCCAGAAAGACAGGACAGGCCATGGAGAACTGGGAGCCTTGTTATGCTGATGGGCGGGATGTAAATTGCCAACAGACACTCGGGAGAAGTGTATGGTGTTTCCTGAAACATCTAAAAAACAAAGCAACAGAGCCTAGGGCACTTCCACTTATGGTCCTATAGCTTAGGGAAATTAAAATCAAAAAGACACAGCCACCCCAAAGTTTGGGACGCCTCTGTTTACAAGAACCTCGTTTACAGTACAAGTTCAACATCGCAGAAAGTGAAAAATGGATAAAGAAGTTGTGGTATTTACTTACAAAGCAATATCACTCAGCAATGAAATCTATGTCATCAGGCCCTTAGCAGCACAATGAGTGGATTCAGGTATGATGATTCTAACTGAAATAAGTCACACAGAAAAAGAAACATCATAAGATATCAGTAATACACGGAATGTAAACTTGGCTACACAGGAACTGAATTACAGAACAGAACAGGGTCTCAAATTTAGAAAACCAACTTATGCTTGCTTAAGGGTAAAGGTGAGTTGGGGTGCTGCATAAAACCAGAGATTGAAATGAACACAGATAAAGTTCCTTAAGCCAAATATGGAATAGACAAGAGCTACTCCTTGCTCAACGAAATGGACTCAACACCGCATATTAAATGCCTAAGAATGTACCTGACTAGTAAGTATCTTAAAACCTATGGATTGCTATGTCTCCGAAAGAGAATCAAGCATGTGTACAGGGGCATAAACGCAGCAGTGATAGGATTGGAGAGGTTCGGTGAGCAAATGAAGACCCTTTGAAGTCATATCGCATGGTACCCATTCCACGGGTTTCAACTACTCAGGTTTAAGGTATTCTTCCTTCAGCTAAAACATGCATGTGGAACCTAGAGTATGATCAACCATGTGATCGGGAGACGTGTTCAAATATGTCTCAGTTTTCGTACCCTGGTACTCGGGTGCAACATTCCAGACGCTTTACTAACACCCTCCCGACTTGGAGAGTCAGTCCCTTTAACCTCCTGTTTGGCCCAGTTTGCAATTTCTGCGGAAGATGAACAGGAATAGCGAGAACCAATGAGAGACTAGCTGGAGGTGTCTGGACGGGCAAATTTAACTCTCATTTCCCACCAGGAAGAGGAATTAACCAAAGGCTCAGCGTGCCGTGCCGGAACCAGATTAGGGCCTGAAGCCATCCTGCGGTGTTGCGGCCAGCTCAAAAGAAAGCGAGTTGAAGAAAGGAGCTCAGGGGCACTGTAATTCACAAACCTGCAGTTATAAATGACAGCTATCGTCCAAAAATATACTGAAGTAAGGCTGCCAAGAGGACTTGAAAGCAGGGCAGAATTGCAGGAAACCGATTTCAGGAGGCAGACTGGAATTGCATTGAAAGCATAGGAAAAGAGGCAGAACGTCCACAATGATGCACTTGGCCAAAAAGGGCGTATGCGTTTTTTCCTGAATATATTCAGGAAAAAACGCATACGCCCTTTTTGGCCAACCAAGCAAGCTTGCAAAGGAAATCTGCACTACAATGAAGTCTCACTTCCCCCCGGTCAAAAGGGCCATCTGAAAAAAGTGTAAAATCCAGAAAGGCAGGACAGGCCATGGAGAACTGGGAGCCTTGTTATGCTGATGGGCAGGATGTAAATTGCCAACAGACACACGGGAGAACTGTATGGTGTTTCCTGAAACATCTAAAAAACAAAGCAACAGAGCCTAGGGCACTTCCACTTATGGTCCTATAGCTTAGGGAAATTAAAATCAAAAAGACACAGCCACCCCAAAGTTTGGGACGCCTCTGTTTACAAGAACCTCGTTTACCGTACAAGTTCAACATCGCAGAAAGTGAAAAATGGATAAAGAAGTTGTGGTATTTACTTACAAAGCAATATCACTCAGCAATGAAATCTATGTCATCAGGCCCTTAGCAGCACAATGAGTGGATTCAGGTATGATGATTCTAACTGAAATAAGTCACACAGAAAAAGAAACATCATAAGATATCAGTAATACACGGAATGTAAACTTGGCTACACAGGAACTGAATTACAGAACAGAACAGGGTCTCAAATTTAGAAAACCAACTTATGCTTGCTTAAGGGGAAAGGTGAGTTGGGGTGCTGCATAAAACCAGAGATTGAAATGAGCACAGATAAAGTTCCTTAAGCCAAATATGGAATAGACAAGAGCTACTCCTTGCTCAACGAAATGGACTCAACACCGCATATTAAATGCCTAAGAATGTACCTGACTAGTAAGTATCTTAAAACCTATGGATTGCTATGTCTCCGAAAGTGAATCAAGCATGTGTACAGGGGCATAAACGCAGCAGTGATAGGATTGGAGAGGTTCGGTGAGCAAATGAAGACCCTTTGAAGTCATATCGCATGGTACCCATTCCACGGGTTTCAACTACCCAGGTTTAAGGTATTCTTCCTTCAGCTAAAACATGCATGTGGAACCTAGAGTATGATCAACCATGTGATCGGGAGACGTGTTCAAATATGTCTCAGTTTTCGTACCCTGGTACTCGGGTGCAACATTCCAGACGCTTTACTAACACCCTCCCGACTTGGAGAGTCAGTCCCTTTAACCTCCTGTTTGGCCCAGTTTGCAATTTCTGCGGAAGATGAACAGGAATAGCGAGAACCAATGAGAGACTAGCTGGAGGTGTCTGGACGGGCAAATTTAACTCTCATTTCCCACCAGGAAGAGGAATTAACCAAAGGCTCAGCGTGCCGTGCCGGAACCAGATTAGGGCCTGAAGCCATCCTGCGGTGTTGCGGCCAGCTCAAAAGAAAGCGAGTTGAAGAAAGGAGCTCAGGGGCACTGTAATTCACAAACCTGCAGAGTTATAAATGACAGCTATCGTCCAAAAATATACTGAAGTAAGGCTGCCAAGAGGACTTGAAAGCGGGGCAGAATTGCAGGAAACCGATTTCAGGAGGTAGACTGGAATTGCATTGAAAGCATAGGAAAAGAGGCAGAACGTCCACAATGATGCACTTGGCCAAAAAGGGCGTATGCGTTTTTTCCTGAATATATTCAGGAAAAAACGCATACGCCCTTTTTGGCCAACCAAGCAAGCTTGCAAAGGAAATCTGCACTACAATGAAGTCTCACTTCCCCCCGGTGAAAAGGGCCATCTGAAAAAAGTGTAAAATCCAGAAAGACAGGACAGGCCATGGAGAACTGGGAGCCTTGTTATGCTGATGGGCGGGATGTAAATTGCCAACAGACACTCGGGAGAAGTGTATGGTGTTTCCTGAAACATCTAAAAAACAAAGCAACAGAGCCTAGGGCACTTCCACTTATGGTCCTATAGCTTAGGGAAATTAAAATCAAAAAGACACAGCCACCCCAAAGTTTGGGACGCCTCTGTTTACAAGAACCTCGTTTACAGTACAAGTTCAACATCGCAGAAAGTGAAAAATGGATAAAGAAGTTGTGGTATTTACTTACAAAGCAATATCACTCAGCAATGAAATCTATGTCATCAGGCCCTTAGCAGCACAATGAGTGGATTCAGGTATGATGATTCTAACTGAAATAAGTCACACAGAAAAAGAAACATCATAAGATATCAGTAATACACGGAATGTAAACTTGGCTACACAGGAACTGAATTACAGAACAGAACAGGGTCTCAAATTTAGAAAACCAACTTATGCTTGCTTAAGGGTAAAGGTGAGTTGGGGTGCTGCATAAAACCAGAGATTGAAATGAACACAGATAAAGTTCCTTAAGCCAAATATGGAATAAACAAGAGCTACTCCTTGCTCAACGAAATGGACTCAACACCGCATATTAAATGCCTAAGAATGTACCTGACTAGTAAGTATCTTAAAACCTATGGATTGCTATGTCTCCGAAAGAGAATCAAGCATGTGTACAGGGGCATAAACGCAGCAGTGATAGGATTGGAGAGGTTCGGTGAGCAAATGAAGACCCTTTGAAGTCATATCGCATGGTACCCATTCCACGGGTTTCAACTACTCAGGTTTAAGGTATTCTTCCTTCAGCTAAAACATGCATGTGGAACCTAGAGTATGATCAACCATGTGATCGGGAGACGTGTTCAAATATGTCTCAGTTTTCGTACCCTGGTACTCGGGTGCAACATTCCAGACGCTTTACTAACACCCTCCCGACTTGGAGAGTCAGTCCCTTTAACCTCCTGTTTGGCCCAGTTTGCAATTTCTGCGGAAGATGAACAGGAATAGCGAGAACCAATGAGAGACTAGCTGGAGGTGTCTGGACGGGCAAATTTAACTCTCATTTCCCACCAGGAAGAGGAATTAACCAAAGGCTCAGCGTGCCGTGCCGGAACCAGATTAGGGCCTGAAGCCATCCTGCGGTGTTGCGGCCAGCTCAAAAGAAAGCGAGTTGAAGAAAGGAGCTCAGGGGCACTGTAATTCACAAACCTGCAGTTATAAATGACAGCTATCGTCCAAAAATATACTGAAGTAAGGCTGCCAAGAGGACTTGAAAGCGGGGCAGAATTGCAGGAAACCGATTTCAGGAGGCAGACTGGAATTGCATTGAAAGCATAGGAAAAGAGGCAGAACGTCCACAATGATGCACTTGGCCAAAAAGGGCGTATGCGTTTTTTCCTGAATATATTCAGGAAAAAACGCATACGCCCTTTTTGGCCAACCAAGCAAGCTTGCAAAGGAAATCTGCACTACAATGAAGTCTCACTTCCCCCCGGTCAAAAGGGCCATCTGAAAAAAGTGTAAAATCCAGAAAGGCAGGACAGGCCATGGAGAACTGGGAGCCTTGTTATGCTGATGGGCAGGATGTAAATTGCCAACAGACACACGGGAGAACTGTATGGTGTTTCCTGAAACATCTAAAAAACAAAGCAACAGAGCCTAGGGCACTTCCACTTATGGTCCTATAGCTTAGGGAAATTAAAATCAAAAAGACACAGCCACCCCAAAGTTTGGGACGCCTCTGTTTACAAGAACCTCGTTTACCGTACAAGTTCAACATCGCAGAAAGTGAAAAATGGATAAAGAAGTTGTGGTATTTACTTACAAAGCAATATCACTCAGCAATGAAATCTATGTCATCAGGCCCTTAGCAGCACAATGAGTGGATTCAGGTATGATGATTCTAACTGAAATAAGTCACACAGAAAAAGAAACATCATAAGATATCAGTAATACACGGAATGTAAACTTGGCTACACAGGAACTGAATTACAGAACAGAACAGGGTCTCAAATTTAGAAAACCAACTTATGCTTGCTTAAGGGGAAAGGTGAGTTGGGGTGCTGCATAAAACCAGAGATTGAAATGAGCACAGATAAAGTTCCTTAAGCCAAATATGGAATAGACAAGAGCTACTCCTTGCTCAACGAAATGGACTCAACACCGCATATTAAATGCCTAAGAATGTACCTGACTAGTAAGTATCTTAAAACCTATGGATTGCTATGTCTCCGAAAGTGAATCAAGCATGTGTACAGGGGCATAAACGCAGCAGTGATAGGATTGGAGAGGTTCGGTGAGCAAATGAAGACCCTTTGAAGTCATATCGCATGGTACCCATTCCACGGGTTTCAACTACCCAGGTTTAAGGTATTCTTCCTTCAGCTAAAACATGCATGTGGAACCTAGAGTATGATCAACCATGTGATCGGGAGACGTGTTCAAATATGTCTCAGTTTTCGTACCCTGGTACTCGGGTGCAACATTCCAGACGCTTTACTAACACCCTCCCGACTTGGAGAGTCAGTCCCTTTAACCTCCTGTTTGGCCCAGTTTGCAATTTCTGCGGAAGATGAACAGGAATAGCGAGAACCAATGAGAGACTAGCTGGAGGTGTCTGGACGGGCAAATTTAACTCTCATTTCCCACCAGGAAGAGGAATTAACCAAAGGCTCAGCGTGCCGTGCCGGAACCAGATTAGGGCCTGAAGCCATCCTGCGGTGTTGCGGCCAGCTCAAAAGAAAGCGAGTTGAAGAAAGGAGCTCAGGGGCACTGTAATTCACAAACCTGCAGAGTTATAAATGACAGCTATCGTCCAAAAATATACTGAAGTAAGGCTGCCAAGAGGACTTGAAAGCGGGGCAGAATTGCAGGAAACCGATTTCAGGAGGTAGACTGGAATTGCATTGAAAGCATAGGAAAAGAGGCAGAACGTCCACAATGATGCACTTGGCCAAAAAGGGCGTATGCGTTTTTTCCTGAATATATTCAGGAAAAAACGCATACGCCCTTTTTGGCCAACCAAGCAAGCTTGCAAAGGAAATCTGCACTACAATGAAGTCTCACTTCCCCCCGGTCAAAAGGGCCATCTGAAAAAAGTGTAAAATCCAGAAAGACAGGACAGGCCATGGAGAACTGGGAGCCTTGTTATGCTGATGGGCGGGATGTAAATTGCCAACAGACACTCGGGAGAAGTGTATGGTGTTTCCTGAAACATCTAAAAAACAAAGCAACAGAGCCTAGGGCACTTCCACTTATGGTCCTATAGCTTAGGGAAATTAAAATCAAAAAGACACAGCCACCCCAAAGTTTGGGACGCCTCTGTTTACAAGAACCTCGTTTACAGTACAAGTTCAACATCGCAGAAAGTGAAAAATGGATAAAGAAGTTGTGGTATTTACTTACAAAGCAATATCACTCAGCAATGAAATCTATGTCATCAGGCCCTTAGCAGCACAATGAGTGGATTCAGGTATGATGATTCTAACTGAAATAAGTCACACAGAAAAAGAAACATCATAAGATATCAGTAATACACGGAATGTAAACTTGGCTACACAGGAACTGAATTACAGAACAGAACAGGGTCTCAAATTTAGAAAACCAACTTATGCTTGCTTAAGGTGAAAGGTGAGTTGGGGTGCTGCATAAAACCAGAGATTGAAATGAGCACAGATAAAGTTCCTTAAGCCAAATATGGAATAGACAAGAGCTACCTCTTGCTCAACGAAATGGACTCAACACCGCATATTAAATGCCTAAGAATGTACCTGACTAGTAAGTATCTTAAAACCTATGGATTGCTATGTCTCCGAAAGAGAATCAAGCATGTGTACAGGGGCATAAACGCAGCAGTGATAGGATTGGAGAGGTTCGGTGAGCAAATGAAGACCCTTTGAAGTCATATTGCATGGTACCCATTCCACGGGTTTCAACTACCCAGGTTTAAGGTATTCTTCCTTCAGCTAAAACATGCATGTGGAACCTAGAGTATGATCAACCATGTGATCGGGAGACGTGTTCAAATATGTCTCAGTTTTCGTACCCTGGTACTCGGGTGCAACATTCCAGACGCTTTACTAACACCCTCCCGACTTGGAGAGTCAGTCCCTTTAACCTCCTGTTTGGCCCAGTTTGCAATTTCTGCGGAAGATGAACAGGAATAGCGAGAACCAATGAGAGACTAGCTGGAGGTGTCTGGACGGGCAAATTTAACTCTCATTTCCCACCAGGAAGAGGAATTAACCAAAGGCTCAGCGTGCCGTGCCGGAACCAGATTAGGGCCTGAAGCCATCCTGCGGTGTTGCGGCCAGCTCAAAAGAAAGCGAGTTGAAGAAAGGAGCTCAGGGGCACTGTAATTCACAAACCTGCAGAGTTATAAATGACAGCTATCGTCCAAAAATATACTGAAGTAAGGCTGCCAAGAGGACTTGAAAGCGGGGCAGAATTGCAGGAAACCGATTTCAGGAGGCAGACTGGAATTGCATTGAAAGCATAGGAAAAGAGGCAGAACGTCCACAATGATGCACTTGGCCAAAAAGGGCGTATGCGTTTTTTCCTGAATATATTCAGGAAAAAACGCATACGCCCTTTTTGGCCAACCAAGCAAGCTTGCAAAGGAAATCTGCACTACAATGAAGTCTCCCTTCCCCCCGGTCAAAAGGGCCATCTGAAAAAAGTGTAAAATCCAGAAAGGCAGGACAGGCCATGGAGAACTGGGAGCCTTGTTATGCTGATGGGCGGGATGTAAATTGCCAACAGACACTCGGGAGAAGTGTATGGTGTTTCCTGAAACATCTAAAAAACAAAGCAACAGAGCCTAGGGCACTTCCACTTATGGTCCTATAGCTTAGGGAAATTAAAATCAAAAAGACACAGCCACCCCAAAGTTTGGGACGCCTCTGTTTACAAGAACCTCGTTTACAGTACAAGTTCAACATCGCAGAAAGTGAAAAATGGATAAAGAAGTTGTGGTATTTACTTACAAAGCAATATCACTCAGCAATGAAATCTATGTCATCAGGCCCTTAGCAGCACAATGAGTGGATTCAGGTATGATGATTCTAACTGAAATAAGTCACACAGAAAAAGAAACATCATAAGATATCAGTAATACACAGAATGTAAACTTGGCTACACAGGAACTGAATTACAGAACAGAACAGCGTCTCAAATTTAGAAAACCAACTTATGCTTGCTTAAGGGTAAAGGTGAGTTGGGGTGCTGCATAAAACCAGAGATTGAAATGAGCACAGATAAAGTTCCTTAAGCCAAATATGGAATAGACAAGAGCTACTCCTTGCTCAACGAAATGGACTCAACACCGCATATTAAACGCCTAAGAATGTACCTGACTAGTAAGTATCTTAAAACCTATGGATTGCTATGTCTCCGAAAGAGAATCAAGCATGTGTACAGGGGCATAAACGCAGCAGTGATAGGATTGGAGAGGTTCGGTGAGCAAATGAAGACCCTTTGAAGTCATATTGCATGGTACCCATTCCACGGGTTTCAACTACCCAGGTTTAAGGTATTCTTCCTTCAGCTAAAACATGCATGTGGAACCTAGAGTATGATCAACCATGTGATCGGGAGACGTGTTCAAATATGTCTCAGTTTTCGTACCCTGGTACTCGGGTGCAACATTCCAGACGCTTTACTAACACCCTCCCGACTTGGAGAGTCAGTCCCTTTAACCTCCTGTTTGGCCCAGTTTGCAATTTCTGCGGAAGATGAACAGGAATAGCGAGAACCAATGAGAGACTAGCTGGAGGTGTCTGGACGGGCAAATTTAACTCTCATTTCCCACCAGGAAGAGGAATTAACCAAAGGCTCAGCGTGCCGTGCCGGAACCAGATTAGGGCCTGAAGCCATCCTGCGGTGTTGCGGCCAGGTCACAAGAAAGCGAGTTGAAGAAAGGAGCTCAGGGGCACTGTAATTCACAAACCTGCAGAGTTATAAATGACAGCTATCGTCCAAAAATATACTGAAGTAAGGCTGCCAAGAGGACTTGAAAGCGGGGCAGAATTGCAGGAAACCGATTTCAGGAGGTAGACTGGAATTGCATTGAAAGCATAGGAAAAGAGGCAGAACGTCCACAATGATGCACTTGGCCAAAAAGGGCGTATGCGTTTTTTCCTGAATATATTCAGGAAAAAACGCATACGCCCTTTTTGGCCAACCAAGCAAGCTTGCAAAGAAATCTGCACTACAATGAAGTCTCACTTCCCCCCGGTCAAAAGGGCCATCTGAAAAAAGTGTAAAATCCAGAAAGGCAGGACAGGCCATGGAGAACTGGGAGCCTTGTTATGCTGATGGGCGGGATGTAAATTGCCAACAGACACACGGGAGAACTGTATGGTGTTTCCTGAAACATCTAAAAAACAAAGCAACAGAGCCTAGGGCACTTCCACTTATGGTCCTATAGCTTAGGGAAATTAAAATCAAAAAGACACAGCCACCCCAAAGTTTGGGACGCCTCTGTTTACAAGAACCTCGTTTACAGTACAAGTTCAACATCGCAGAAAGTGAAAAATGGATAAAGAAGTTGTGGTATTTACTTACAAAGCAATATCACTCAGCAATGAAATCTATGTCATCAGGCCCTTAGCAGCACAATGAGTCGATTCAGGTATGATGATTCTAACTGAAATAAGTCACACAGAAAAAGAAACATCATAAGATATCAGTAATACACGGAATGTAAACTTGGCTACACAGGAACTGAATTACAGAACAGAACAGGGTCTCAAATTTAGAAAACCAACTTATGCTTGCTTAAGTGTAAAGGTGAGTTGGGGTGCTGCATAAAACCAGAGATTGAAATGAGCACAGATAAAGTTCCTTAAGCCAAATATGGAATAGACAAGAGCTACTCCTTGCTCAACGAAATGGACTCAACACCGCATATTAAATGCCTAAGAATGTACCTGACTAGTAAGTATCTTAAAACCTATGGATTGCTATGTCTCCGAAAGAGAATCAAGCATGTGTACAGGGGCATAAACGCAGCAGTGATAGGATTGGAGAGGTTCGGTGAGCAAATGAAGACCCTTTGAAGTCATATTGCATGGTACCCATTCCACGGGTTTCAACTACCCAGGTTTAAGGTATTCTTCCTTCAGCTAAAACATGCATGTGGAACCTAGAGTATGATCAACCATGTGATCGGGAGACGTGTTCAAATATGTCTCAGTTTTCGTACCCTGGTACTCGGGTGCAACATTCCAGACGCTTTACTAACACCCTCCCGACTTGGAGAGTCAGTCCCTTTAACCTCCTGTTTGGCCCAGTTTGCAATTTCTGCGGAAGATGAACAGGAATAGCGAGAACCAATGAGAGACTAGCTGGAGGTGTCTGGACGGGCAAATTTAACTCTCATTTCCCACCAGGAAGAGGAATTAACCAAAGGCTCAGCGTGCCGTGCCGGAACCAGATTAGGGCCTGAAGCCATCCTGCGGTGTTGCGGCCAGCTCAAAAGAAAGCGAGTTGAAGAAAGGAGCTCAGGGGCACTGTAATTCACAAACCTGCAGAGTTATAAATGACAGCTATCGTCCAAAAATATACTGAAGTAAGGCTGCCAAGAGGACTTGAAAGCGGGGCAGAATTGCAGGAAACTGATTTCAGGAGGCAGACTGGAATTGCATTGAAAGCATAGGAAAAGAGGCAGAACGTCCACAATGATGCACTTGGCCAAAAAGGGCGTATGCGTTTTTTCCTGAATATATTCAGGAAAAAACGCATACGCCCTTTTTGACCAACCAAGCAAGCTTGCAGAGGAAATCTGCACTACAATGAAGTCTCACTTCCCCCCGGTCAAAAGGGCCATCTGAAAAAAGTGTAAAATCCAGAAAGGCAGGACAGGCCATGGAGAACTGGGAGCCTTGTTATGCTGATGGGCGGGATGTAAATTGCCAACAGACACTCGGGAGAAGTGTATGGTGTTTCCTGAAACATCTAAAAAACAAAGCAACAGAGCCTAGGGCACTTCCACTTATGGTCCTATAGCTTAGGGAAATTAAAATCAAAAAGACACAGCCACCCCAAAGTTTGGGACGCCTCTGTTTACAAGAACCTCGTTTACCGTACAAGTTCAACATCGCAGAAAGTGAAAAATGGATAAAGAAGTTGTGGTATTTACTTACAAAGCAATATCACTCAGCAATGAAATCTATGTCATCAGGCCCTTAGCAGCACAATGAGTGGATTCAGGTATGATGATTCTAACTGAAATAAGTCACACAGAAAAAGAAACATCATAAGATATCAGTAATACACGGAATGTAAACTTGGCTACACAGGAACTGAATTACAGAACAGAACAGGGTCTCAAATTTAGAAAACCAACTTATGCTTGCTTAAGGGGAAAGGTGAGTTGGGGTGCTGCATAAAACCAGAGATTGAAATGAGCACAGATAAAGTTCCTTAAGCCAAATATGGAATAGACAAGAGCTACTCCTTGCTCAACGAAATGGACTCAACACCGCATATTAAACGCCTAAGAATGTACCTGACTAGTAAGTATCTTAAAACCTATGGATTGCTATGTCTCCGAAAGTGAATCAAGCGTGTGTACTGGGGCATAAACGCAGCAGTGATAGGATTGGAGAGGTTCGGTGAGCAAATGAAGACCCTTTGAAGTCATATTGCATGGTACCCATTCCACGGGTTTCAACTACCCAGGTTTAAGGTATTCTTCCTTCAGCTAAAACATGCATGTGGAACCTAGAGTATGATCAACCATGTGATCGGGAGACGTGTTCAAATATGTCTCAGTTTTCGTACCCTGGTACTCGGGTGAAACATTCCAGACGCTTTACTAACACCCTCCCGACTTGGAGAGTCAGTCCCTTTAACCTCCTGTTTGGCCCAGTTTGCAATTTCTGCGGAAGATGAACAGGAATAGCGAGAACCAATGAGAGACTAGCTGGAGGTGTCTGGACGGGCAAATTTAACTCTCATTTCCCACCAGGAAGAGGAATTAACCAAAGGCTCAGCGTGCCGTGCCGGAACCAGATTAGGGCCTGAAGCCATCCTGCGGTGTTGCGGCCAGCTCAAAAGAAAGCGAGTTGAAGAAAGGAGCTCAGGGGCACTGTAATTCACAAACCTGCAGAGTTATAAATGACAGCTATCGTCCAAAAATATACTGAAGTAAGGCTGCCAAGAGGACTTGAAAGCGGGGCAGAATTGCAGGAAACTGATTTCAGGAGGCAGACTGGAATTGCATTGAAAGCATAGGAAAAGAGGCAGAACGTCCACAATGATGCACTTGGCCAAAAAGGGCGTATGCGTTTTTTCCTGAATATATTCAGGAAAAAACGCATACGCCCTTTTTGACCAACCAAGCAAGCTTGCAGAGGAAATCTGCACTACAATGAAGTCTCACTTCCCCCCGGTCAAAAGGGCCATCTGAAAAAAGTGTAAAATCCAGAAAGGCAGGACAGGCCATGGAGAACTGGGAGCCTTGTTATGCTGATGGGCGGGATGTAAATTGCCAACAGACACTCGGGAGAAGTGTATGGTGTTTCCTGAAACATCTAAAAAACAAAGCAACAGAGCCTAGGGCACTTCCACTTATGGTCCTATAGCTTAGGGAAATTAAAATCAAAAAGACACAGCCACCCCAAAGTTTGGGACGCCTCTGTTTACAAGAACCTCGTTTACCGTACAAGTTCAACATCGCAGAAAGTGAAAAATGGATAAAGAAGTTGTGGTATTTACTTACAAAGCAATATCACTCAGCAATGAAATCTATGTCATCAGGCCCTTAGCAGCACAATGAGTGGATTCAGGTATGATGATTCTAACTGAAATAAGTCACACAGAAAAAGAAACATCATAAGATATCAGTAATACACGGAATGTAAACTTGGCTACACAGGAACTGAATTACAGAACAGAACAGGGTCTCAAATTTAGAAAACCAACTTATGCTTGCTTAAGGGGAAAGGTGAGTTGGGGTGCTGCATAAAACCAGAGATTGAAATGAGCACAGATAAAGTTCCTTAAGCCAAATATGGAATAGACAAGAGCTACTCCTTGCTCAACGAAATGGACTCAACACCGCATATTAAACGCCTAAGAATGTACCTGACTAGTAAGTATCTTAAAACCTATGGATTGCTATGTCTCCGAAAGTGAATCAAGCGTGTGTACTGGGGCATAAACGCAGCAGTGATAGGATTGGAGAGGTTCGGTGAGCAAATGAAGACCCTTTGAAGTCATATTGCATGGTACCCATTCCACGGGTTTCAACTACCCAGGTTTAAGGTATTCTTCCTTCAGCTAAAACATGCATGTGGAACCTAGAGTATGATCAACCATGTGATCGGGAGACGTGTTCAAATATGTCTCAGTTTTCGTACCCTGGTACTCGGGTGAAACATTCCAGACGCTTTACTAACACCCTCCCGACTTGGAGAGTCAGTCCCTTTAACCTCCTGTTTGGCCCAGTTTGCAATTTCTGCGGAAGATGAACAGGAATAGCGAGAACCAATGAGAGACTAGCTGGAGGTGTCTGGACGGGCAAATTTAACTCTCATTTCCCACCAGGAAGAGGAATTAACCAAAGGCTCAGCGTGCCGTGCCGGAACCAGATTAGGGCCTGAAGCCATCCTGCGGTGTTGCGGCCAGCTCAAAAGAAAGCGAGTTGAAGAAAGGAGCTCAGGGGCACTGTAATTCACAAACCTGCAGAGTTATAAATGACAGCTATCGTCCAAAAATATACTGAAGTAAGGCTGCCAAGAGGACTTGAAAGCGGGGCAGAATTGCAGGAAACCGATTTCAGGAGGTAGACTGGAATTGCATTGAAAGCATAGGAAAAGAGGCAGAACGTCCACAATGATGCACTTGGCCAAAAAGGGCGTATGCGTTTTTTCCTGAATATATTCAGGAAAAAACGCATACGCCCTTTTTGGCCAACCAAGCAAGCTTGCAAAGGAAATCTGCACTACAATGAAGTCTCACTTCCCCCCGGTCAAAAGGGCCATCTGAAAAAAGTGTAAAATCCAGAAAGGCAGGACAGGCCATGGAGAACTGGGAGCCTTGTTATGCTGATGGGCGGGATGTAAATTGCCAACAGACACTCGGGAGAAGTGTATGGTGTTTCCTGAAACATCTAAAAAACAAAGCAACAGAGCCTAGGGCACTTCCACTTATGGTCCTATAGCTTAGGGAAATTAAAATCAAAAAGACACAGCCACCCCAAAGTTTGGGACGCCTCTGTTTACAAGAACCTCGTTTACTGTACAAGTTCAACATCGCAGAAAGTGAAAAATGGATAAAGAAGTTGTGGTATTTACTTACAAAGCAATATCACTCAGCAATGAAATCTATGTCATCAGGCCCTTAGCAGCACAATGAGTGGATTCAGGTATGATGATTCTAACTGAAATAAGTCACACAGAAAAAGAAACATCATAAGATATCAGTAATACACGGAATGTAAACTTGGCTACACAGGAACTGAATTACAGAACAGAACAGGGTCTCAAATTTAGAAAACCAACTTATGCTTGCTTAAGGGGAAAGGTGAGTTGGGGTGCTGCATAAAACCAGAGATTGAAATGAGCACAGATAAAGTTCCTTAAGCCAAATATGGAATAGACAAGAGCTACTCCTTGCTCAACGAAATGGACTCAACACCGCATATTAAACGCCTAAGAATGTACCTGACTAGTAAGTATCTTAAAACCTATGGATTGCTATGTCTCCGAAAGTGAATCAAGCGTGTGTACAGGGGCATAAACGCAGCAGTGATAGGATTGGAGAGGTTCGGTGAGCAAATGAAGACCCTTTGAAGTCATATTGCATGGTACCCATTCCACGGGTTTCAACTACCCAGGTTTAAGGTATTCTTCCTTCAGCTAAAACATGCATGTGGAACCTAGAGTATGATCAACCATGTGATCGGGAGACGTGTTCAAATATGTCTCAGTTTTCGTACCCTGGTACTCGGGTGCAACATTCCAGACGCTTTACTAACACCCTCCCGACTTGGAGAGTCAGTCCCTTTAACCTCCTGTTTGGCCCAGTTTGCAATTTCTGCGGAAGATGAACAGGAATAGCGAGAACCAATGAGAGACTAGCTGGAGGTGTCTGGACGGGCAAATTTAACTCTCATTTCCCACCAGGAAGAGGAATTAACCAAAGGCTCAGCGTGCCGTGCCGGAACCAGATTAGGGCCTGAAGCCATCCTGCGGTGTTGCGGCCAGGTCACAAGAAAGCGAGTTGAAGAAAGGAGCTCAGGGGCACTGTAATTCACAAACCTGCAGAGTTATAAATGACAGCTATCGTCCAAAAATATACTGAAGTAAGGCTGCCAAGAGGACTTGAAAGCGGGGCAGAATTGCAGGAAACCGATTTCAGGAGGTAGACTGGAATTGCATTGAAAGCATAGGAAAAGAGGCAGAACGTCCACAATGATGCACTTGGCCAAAAAGGGCGTATGCGTTTTTTCCTGAATATATTCAGGAAAAAACGCATACGCCCTTTTTGGCCAACCAAGCAAGCTTGCAAAGAAATCTGCACTACAATGAAGTCTCACTTCCCCCCGGTCAAAAGGGCCATCTGAAAAAAGTGTAAAATCCAGAAAGGCAGGACAGGCCATGGAGAACTGGGAGCCTTGTTATGCTGATGGGCGGGATGTAAATTGCCAACAGACACACGGGAGAACTGTATGGTGTTTCCTGAAACATCTAAAAAACAAAGCAACAGAGCCTAGGGCACTTCCACTTATGGTCCTATAGCTTAGGGAAATTAAAATCAAAAAGACACAGCCACCCCAAAGTTTGGGACGCCTCTGTTTACAAGAACCTCGTTTACAGTACAAGTTCAACATCGCAGAAAGTGAAAAATGGATAAAGAAGTTGTGGTATTTACTTACAAAGCAATATCACTCAGCAATGAAATCTATGTCATCAGGCCCTTAGCAGCACAATGAGTCGATTCAGGTATGATGATTCTAACTGAAATAAGTCACACAGAAAAAGAAACATCATAAGATATTAGTAATACACGGAATGTAAACTTGGCTACACAGGAACTGAATTACAGAACAGAACAGGGTCTCAAATTTAGAAAACCAACTTATGCTTGCTTAAGTGTAAAGGTGAGTTGGGGTGCTGCATAAAACCAGAGATTGAAATGAGCACAGATAAAGTTCCTTAAGCCAAATATGGAATAGACAAGAGCTACTCCTTGCTCAACGAAATGGACTCAACACCGCATATTAAATGCCTAAGAATGTACCTGACTAGTAAGTATCTTAAAACCTATGGATTGCTATGTCTCCGAAAGAGAATCAAGCATGTGTACAGGGGCATAAACGCAGCAGTGATAGGATTGGAGAGGTTCGGTGAGCAAATGAAGACCCTTTGAAGTCATATTGCATGGTACCCATTCCACGGGTTTCAACTACCCAGGTTTAAGGTATTCTTCCTTCAGCTAAAACATGCATGTGGAACCTAGAGTATGATCAACCATTTGATCGGGAGACCTGTTCAAATATGTCTCAGTTTTCATACCCTGGTACTCGGGTGCAACATTCCAGACGCTTTACTAACACCCTCCCGACTTGGAGAGTCAGTCCCTTTAACCTCCTGTTTGGCCCAGTTTGCAATTTCTGCGGAAGATGAACAGGAATAGCGAGAACCAATGAGAGACTAGCTGGAGGTGTCTGGACGGGCAAATTTAACTCTCATTTCCCACCAGGAAGAGGAATTAACCAAAGGCTCAGCGTGCCGTGCCGGAACCAGATTAGGGCCTGAAGCCATCCTGCGGTGTTGCGGCCAGCTCAAAAGAAAGCGAGTTGAAGAAAGGAGCTCAGGGGCACTGTAATTCACAAACCTGCAGAGTTATAAATGACAGCTATCGTCCAAAAATATACTGAAGTAAGGCTGCCAAGAGGACTTGAAAGCGGGGCAGAATTGCAGGAAACTGATTTCAGGAGGCAGACTGGAATTGCATTGAAAGCATAGGAAAAGAGGCAGAACGTCCACAATGATGCACTTGGCCAAAAAGGGCGTATGCGTTTTTTCCTGAATATATTCAGGAAAAAACGCATACGCCCTTTTTGACCAACCAAGCAAGCTTGCAAAGGAAATCTGCACTACAATGAAGTCTCACTTCCCCCCGGTCAAAAGGGCCATCTGAAAAAAGTGTAAAATCCAGAAAGGCAGGACAGGCCATGGAGAACTGGGAGCCTTGTTATGCTGATGGGCGGGATGTAAATTGCCAACAGACACTCGGGAGAAGTGTATGGTGTTTCCTGAAACATCTAAAAAACAAAGCAACAGAGCCTAGGGCACTTCCACTTATGGTCCTATAGCTTAGGGAAATTAAAATCAAAAAGACACAGCCACCCCAAAGTTTGGGACGCCTCTGTTTACAAGAACCTCGTTTACCGTACAAGTTCAACATCGCAGAAAGTGAAAAATGGATAAAGAAGTTGTGGTATTTACTTACAAAGCAATATCACTCAGCAATGAAATCTATGTCATCAGGCCCTTAGCAGCACAATGAGTGGATTCAGGTATGATGATTCTAACTGAAATAAGTCACACAGAAAAAGAAACATCATAAGATATCAGTAATACACGGAATGTAAACTTGGCTACACAGGAACTGAATTACAGAACAGAACAGGGTCTCAAATTTAGAAAACCAACTTATGCTTGCTTAAGGGGAAAGGTGAGTTGGGGTGCTGCATAAAACCAGAGATTGAAATGAGCACAGATAAAGTTCCTTAAGCCAAATATGGAATAGACAAGAGCTACTCCTTGCTCAACGAAATGGACTCAACACCGCATATTAAACGCCTAAGAATGTACCTGACTAGTAAGTATCTTAAAACCTATGGATTGCTATGTCTCCGAAAGTGAATCAAGCGTGTGTACTGGGGCATAAACGCAGCAGTGATAGGATTGGAGAGGTTCGGTGAGCAAATGAAGACCCTTTGAAGTCATATTGCATGGTACCCATTCCACGGGTTTCAACTACCCAGGTTTAAGGTATTCTTCCTTCAGCTAAAACATGCATGTGGAACCTAGAGTATGATCAACCATGTGATCGGGAGACGTGTTCAAATATGTCTCAGTTTTCGTACCCTGGTACTCGGGTGAAACATTCCAGACGCTTTACTAACACCCTCCCGACTTGGAGAGTCAGTCCCTTTAACCTCCTGTTTGGCCCAGTTTGCAATTTCTGCGGAAGATGAACAGGAATAGCGAGAACCAATGAGAGACTAGCTGGAGGTGTCTGGACGGGCAAATTTAACTCTCATTTCCCACCAGGAAGAGGAATTAACCAAAGGCTCAGCGTGCCGTGCCGGAACCAGATTAGGGCCTGAAGCCATCCTGCGGTGTTGCGGCCAGCTCAAAAGAAAGCGAGTTGAAGAAAGGAGCTCAGGGGCACTGTAATTCACAAACCTGCAGAGTTATAAATGACAGCTATCGTCCAAAAATATACTGAAGTAAGGCTGCCAAGAGGACTTGAAAGCGGGGCAGAATTGCAGGAAACCGATTTCAGGAGGTAGACTGGAATTGCATTGAAAGCATAGGAAAAGAGGCAGAACGTCCACAATGATGCACTTGGCCAAAAAGGGCGTATGCGTTTTTTCCTGAATATATTCAGGAAAAAACGCATACGCCCTTTTTGGCCAACCAAGCAAGCTTGCAAAGGAAATCTGCACTACAATGAAGTCTCACTTCCCCCCGGTCAAAAGGGCCATCTGAAAAAAGTGTAAAATCCAGAAAGGCAGGACAGGCCATGGAGAACTGGGAGCCTTGTTATGCTGATGGGCGGGATGTAAATTGCCAACAGACACTCGGGAGAAGTGTATGGTGTTTCCTGAAACATCTAAAAAACAAAGCAACAGAGCCTAGGGCACTTCCACTTATGGTCCTATAGCTTAGGGAAATTAAAATCAAAAAGACACAGCCACCCCAAAGTTTGGGACGCCTCTGTTTACAAGAACCTCGTTTACAGTACAAGTTCAACATCGCAGAAAGTGAAAAATGGATAAAGAAGTTGTGGTATTTACTTACAAAGCAATATCACTCAGCAATGAAATCTATGTCATCAGGCCCTTAGCAGCACAATGAGTGGATTCAGGTATGATGATTCTAACTGAAATAAGTCACACAGAAAAAGAAACATCATAAGATATCAGTAATACACGGAATGTAAACTTGGCTACACAGGAACTGAATTACAGAACAGAACAGGGTCTCAAATTTAGAAAACCAACTTATGCTTGCTTAAGGGGAAAGGTGAGTTGGGGTGCTGCATAAAACCAGAGATTGAAATGAGCACAGATAAAGTTCCTTAAGCCAAATATGGAATAGACAAGAGCTACTCCTTGCTCAACGAAATGGACTCAACACCGCATATTAAACGCCTAAGAATGTACCTGACTAGTAAGTATCTTAAAACCTATGGATTGCTATGTCTCCGAAAGTGAATCAAGCGTGTGTACAGGGGCATAAACGCAGCAGTGATAGGATTGGAGAGGTTCGGTGAGCAAATGAAGACCCTTTGAAGTCATATTGCATGGTACCCATTCCACGGGTTTCAACTACCCAGGTTTAAGGTATTCTTCCTTCAGCTAAAACATGCATGTGGAACCTAGAGTATGATCAACCATGTGATCGGGAGACGTGTTCAAATATGTCTCAGTTTTCGTACCCTGGTACTCGGGTGAAACATTCCAGACGCTTTACTAACACCCTCCCGACTTGGAGAGTCAGTCCCTTTAACCTCCTGTTTGGCCCAGTTTGCAATTTCTGCGGAAGATGAACAGGAATAGCGAGAACCAATGAGAGACTAGCTGGAGGTGTCTGGACGGGCAAATTTAACTCTCATTTCCCACCAGGAAGAGGAATTAACCAAAGGCTCAGCGTGCCGTGCCGGAACCAGATTAGGGCCTGAAGCCATCCTGCGGTGTTGCGGCCAGCTCAAAAGAAAGCGAGTTGAAGAAAGGAGCTCAGGGGCACTGTAATTCACAAACCTGCAGAGTTATAAATGACAGCTATCGTCCAAAAATATAATGAAGTAAGGCTGCCAAGAGGACTTGAAAGCGGGGCAGAATTGCAGGAAACCGATTTCAGGAGGTAGACTGGAATTGCATTGAAAGCATAGGAAAAGAGGCAGAACGTCCACAATGATGCACTTGGCCAAAAAGGACGTATGCGTTTTTTCCTGAATATATTCAGGAAAAAACGCATACGCCCTTTTTGGCCAACCAAGCAAGCTTGCAAAGGAAATCTGCACTACAATGAAGTCTCACTTCCCCCCGGTCAAAAGGGCCATCTGAAAAAAGTGTAAAATCCAGAAAGGCAGGACAGGCCATGGAGAACTGGGAGCCTTGTTATGCTGATGGGCGGGATGTAAATTGCCAACAGACACTCGGGAGAAGTGTATGGTGTTTCCTGAAACATCTAAAAAACAAAGCAACAGAGCCTAGGGCACTTCCACTTATGGTCCTATAGCTTAGGGAAATTAAAATCAAAAAGACACAGCCACCCCAAAGTTTGGGACGCCTCTGTTTACAAGAACCTCGTTTACTGTACAAGTTCAACATCGCAGAAAGTGAAAAATGGATAAAGAAGTTGTGGTATTTACTTACAAAGCAATATCACTCAGCAATGAAATCTATGTCATCAGGCCCTTAGCAGCACAATGAGTGGATTCAGGTATGATGATTCTAACTGAAATAAGTCACACAGAAAAAGAAACATCATAAGATATCAGTAATACACGGAATGTAAACTTGGCTACACAGGAACTGAATTACAGAACAGAACAGGGTCTCAAATTTAGAAAACCAACTTATGCTTGCTTAAGGGTAAAGGTGAGTTGGGGTGCTGCATAAAACCAGACATTGAAATGAGCACAGATAAAGTTCCTTAAGCCAAATATGGAATAGACAAGAGCTACTCCTTGCTCAACGAAATGGACTCAACACCGCATATTAAACGCCTAAGAATGTACCTGACTAGTAAGTATCTTAAAACCTATGGATTGCTATGTCTCCGAAAGTGAATCAAGCGTGTGTACAGGGGCATAAACGCAGCAGTGATAGGATTGGAGAGGTTCGGTGAGCAAATGAAGACCCTTTGAAGTCATATCGCATGGTACCCATTCCACGGGTTTCAACTACCCAGGTTTAAGGTATTCTTCCTTCAGCTAAAACATGCATGTGGAACCTAGAGTATGATCAACCATGTGATCGGGAGACGTGTTCAAATATGTCTCAGTTTTCGTACCCTGGTACTCGGGTGCAACATTCCAGACGCTTTACTAACACCCTCCCGACTTGGAGAGTCAGTCCCTTTAACCTCCTGTTTGGCCCAGTTTGCAATTTCTGCGGAAGATGAACAGGAATAGCGAGAACCAATGAGAGACTAGCTGGAGGTGTCTGGACGGGCAAATTTAACTCTCATTTCCCACGAGGAAGAGGAATTAACCAAAGGCTCAGCGTGCCGTGCCGGAACCAGATTAGGGCCTGAAGCCATCCTGCGGTGTTGCGGCCAGCTCAAAAGAAAGCGAGTTGAAGAAAGGAGCTCAGGGGCACTGTAATTCACAAACCTGCAGTTATAAATGACAGCTATCGTCCAAAAATATACTGAAGTAAGGCTGCCAAGAGGACTTGAAAGCGGGGCAGAATTGCAGGAAACCGATTTCAGGAGGCAGACTGGAATTGCATTGAAAGCATAGGAAAAGAGGCAGAACGTCCACAATGATGCACTTGGCCAAAAAGGGCGTATGTGTTTTTTCCTGAATATATTCAGGAAAAAACGCATACGCCCTTTTTGGCCAACCAAGCAAGCTTGCAAAGGAAATCTGCACTACAATGAAGTCTCACTTCCCCCCGGTCAAAAGGGCCATCTGAAAAAAGTGTAAAATCCAGAAAGGCAGGACAGGCCATGGAGAACTGGGAGCCTTGTTATGCTGATGGGCGGGATATAAATTGCCAACAGACACACGGGAGAACTGTATGGTGTTTCCTGAAACATCTAAAAAACAAAGCAACAGAGCCTAGGGCACTTCCACTTATGGTCCTATAGCTTAGGGAAATTAAAATCAAAAAGACACAGCCACCCCAAAGCTTGGGACGCCTCTGTTTACAAGAACCTCGTTTACCGTACAAGTTCAACATCGCAGAAAGTGAAAAATGGATAAAGAAGTTGTGGTATTTACTTACAAAGCAATATCACTCAGCAATGAAATCTATGTCATCAGGCCCTTAGCAGCACAATGAGTGGATTCAGGTATGATGATTCTAACTGAAATAAGTCACACAGAAAAAGAAACATCATAAGATATCAGTAATACACGGAATGTAAACTTGGCTACACAGGAACTGAATTACAGAACAGAACAGGGTCTCAAATTTAGAAAACCAACTTATGCTTGCTTAAGGGGAAAGGTGAGTTGGGGTGCTGCATAAAACCAGAGATTGAAATGAGCACAGATAAAGTTCCTTAAGCCAAATATGGAATAGACAAGAGCTACCTCTTGCTCAACGAAATGGACTCAACACCGCATATTAAACGCCTAAGAATGTACCTGACTAGTAAGTATCTTAAAACCTATGGATTGCTATGTCTCCGAAAGTGAATCAAGCGTGTGTACAGGGGCATAAACGCAGCAGTGATAGGATTGGAGAGGTTCGGTGAGCAAATGAAGACCCTTTGAAGTCATATCGCATGGTACCCATTCCACGGGTTTCAACTACCCAGGTTTAAGGTATTCTTCCTTCAGCTAAAACATGCATGTGGAACCTAGAGTATGATCAACCATGTGATCGGGAGACGTGTTCAAATATGTCTCAGTTTTCGTACCCTGGTACTCGGGTGCAACATTCCAGACGCTTTACTAACACCCTCCCGACTTGGAGAGTCAGTCCCTTTAACCTCCTGTTTGGCCCAGTTTGCAATTTCTGCGGAAGATGAACAGGAATAGCGAGAACCAATGAGAGACTAGCTGGAGGTGTCTGGACGGGCAAATTTAACTCTCATTTCCCACGAGGAAGAGGAATTAACCAAAGGCTCAGCGTGCCGTGCCGGAACCAGATTAGGGCCTGAAGCCATCCTGCGGTGTTGCGGCCAGCTCAAAAGAAAGCGAGTTGAAGAAAGGAGCTCAGGGGCACTGTAATTCACAAACCTGCAGTTATAAATGACAGCTATCGTCCAAAAATATACTGAAGTAAGGCTGCCAAGAGGACTTGAAAGCGGGGCAGAATTGCAGGAAACCGATTTCAGGAGGCAGACTGGAATTGCATTGAAAGCATAGGAAAAGAGGCAGAACGTCCACAATGATGCACTTGGCCAAAAAGGGCGTATGCGTTTTTTCCTGAATATATTCAGGAAAAAACGCATACGCCCTTTTTGGCCAACCAAGCAAGCTTGCAAAGGAAATCTGCACTACAATGAAGTCTCACTTCCCCCCGGTCAAAAGGGCCATCTGAAAAAAGTGTAAAATCCAGAAAGGCAGGACAGGCCATGGAGAACTGGGAGCCTTGTTATGCTGATGGGCGGGATATAAATTGCCAACAGACACACGGGAGAACTGTATGGTGTTTCCTGAAACATCTAAAAAACAAAGCAACAGAGCCTAGGGCACTTCCACTTATGGTCCTATAGCTTAGGGAAATTAAAATCAAAAAGACACAGCCACCCCAAAGTTTGGGACGCCTCTGTTTACAAGAACCTCGTTTACAGTACAAGTTCAACATCGCAGAAAGTGAAAAATGGATAAAGAAGTTGTGGTATTTACTTACAAAGCAATATCACTCAGCAATGAAATCTATGTCATCAGGCCCTTAGCAGCACAATGAGTGGATTCAGGTATGATGATTCTAACTGAAATAAGTCACACAGAAAAAGAAACATCATAAGATATCAGTAATACACGGAATGTAAACTTGGCTACACAGGAACTGAATTACAGAACAGAACAGGGTCTCAAATTTAGAAAACCAACTTATGCTTGCTTAAGGGGAAAGGTGAGTTGGGGTGCTGCATAAAACCAGAGATTGAAATGAGCACAGATAAAGTTCCTTAAGCCAAATATGGAATAGACAAGAGCTACTCCTTGCTCAACGAAATGGACTCAACACCGCATATTAAATGCCTAAGAATGTACCTGACTAGTAAGTATCTTAAAACCTATGGATTGCTATGTCTCCGAAAGAGAATCAAGCATGTGTACAGGGGCATAAACGCAGCAGTGATAGGATTGGAGAGGTTCGGTGAGCAAATGAAGACCCTTTGAAGTCATATTGCATGGTACCCATTCCACGGGTTTCAACTACCCAGGTTTAAGGTATTCTTCCTTCAGCTAAAACATGCATGTGGAACCTAGAGTATGATCAACCATGTGATCGGGAGACGTGTTCAAATATGTCTCAGTTTTCGTACCCTGGTACTCGGGTGCAACATTCCAGACGCTTTACTAACACCCTCCCGACTTGGAGAGTCAGTCCCTTTAACCTCCTGTTTGGCCCAGTTTGCAATTTCTGCGGAAGATGAACAGGAATAGCGAGAACCAATGAGAGACTAGCTGGAGGTGTCTGGACGGGCAAATTTAACTCTCATTTCCCACCAGGAAGAGGAATTAACCAAAGGCTCAGCGTGCCGTGCCGGAACCAGATTAGGGCCTGAAGCCATCCTGCGGTGTTGCGGCCAGCTCAAAAGAAAGCGAGTTGAAGAAAGGAGCTCAGGGGCACTGTAATTCACAAACCTGCAGAGTTATAAATGACAGCTATCATCCAAAAATATACTGAAGTAAGGCTGCCAAGAGGACTTGAAAGCGGGGCAGAATTGCAGGAAACCGATTTCAGGAGGTAGACTGGAATTGCATTGAAAGCATAGGAAAAGAGGCAGAACGTCCACAATGATGCACTTGGCCAAAAAGGGCGTATGCGTTTTTTCCTGAATATATTCAGGAAAAAACGCATACGCCCTTTTTGGCCAACCAAGCAAGCTTGCAAAGGAAATCTGCACTACAATGAAGTCTCACTTCCCCCCGGTCAAAAGGGCCATCTGAAAAAAGTGTAAAATCCAGAAAGGCAGGACAGGCCATGGAGAACTGGGAGCCTTGTTATGCTGATGGGCGGGATGTAAATTGCCAACAGACACTCGGGAGAAGTGTATGGTGTTTCCTGAAACATCTAAAAAACAAAGCAACAGAGCCTAGGGCACTTCAACTTATGGTCCTATAGCTTAGGGAAATTAAAATCAAAAAGACACAGCCACCCCAAAGTTTGGGACGCCTCTGTTTACAAGAACCTCGTTTACCGTACAAGTTCAACATCGCAGAAAGTGAAAAATGGATAAAGAAGTTGTGGTATTTACTTACAAAGCAATATCACTCAGCAATGAAATCTATGTCATCAGGCCCTTAGCAGCACAATGAGTGGATTCAGGTATGATGATTCTAACTGAAATAAGTCACACAGAAAAAGAAACATCATAAGATATCAGTAATACACAGAATGTAAACTTGGCTACACAGGAACTGAATTACAGAACAGAACAGGGTCTCAAATTTAGAAAACCAACTTATGCTTGCTTAAGGGTAAAGGTGAGTTGGGGTGCTGCATAAAACCAGAGATTGAAATGAGCACAGATAAAGTTCCTTAAGCCAAATATGGAATAGACAAGAGCTACTCCTTGCTCAACGAAATGGACTCAACACCGCATATTAAATGCCTAAGAATGTACCTGACTAGTAAGTATCTTAAAACCTATGGATTGCTATGTCTCCGAAAGAGAATCAAGGATGTGTACAGTGGCATAAACGCAGCAGTGATAGGATTGGAGAGGTTCGGTGAGCAAATGAAGACCCTTTGAAGTCATATTGCATGGTACCCATTCCACGGGTTTCAACTACCCAGGTTTAAGGTATTCTTCCTTCAGCTAAAACATGCATGTGGAACCTAGAGTATGATCAACCATGTGATCGGGAGACGTGTTCAAATATGTCTCAGTTTTCGTACCCTGGTACTCGGGTGCAACATTCCAGACGCTTTACTAACACCCTCCCGACTTGGAGAGTCAGTCCCTTTAACCTCCTGTTTGGCCCAGTTTGCAATTTCTGCGGAAGATGAACAGGAATAGCGAGAACCAATGAGAGACTAGCTGGAGGTGTCTGGACGGGCAAATTTAACTCTCATTTCCCACCAGGAAGAGGAATTAACCAAAGGCTCAGCGTGCCGTGCCGGAACCAGATTAGGGCCTGAAGCCATCCTGCGGTGTTGCGGCCAGCTCAAAAGAAAGCGAGTTGAAGAAAGGAGCTCAGGGGCACTGTAATTCACAAACCTGCAGAGTTATAAATGACAGCTATCGTCCAAAAATATACTGAAGTAAGGCTGCCAAGAGGACTTGAAAGCGGGGCAGAATTGCAGGAAACCGATTTCAGGAGGCAGACTGGAATTGCATTGAAAGCATAGGAAAAGAGGCAGAACGTCCACAATGATGCACTTGGCCAAAAAGGGCGTATGCGTTTTTTCCTGAATATATTCAGGAAAAAACGCATACGCCCTTTTTGGCCAACCAAGCAAGCTTGCAAAGGAAATCTGCACTACAATGAAGTCTCACTTCCCCCCGGTCAAAAGGGCCATCTGAAAAAAGTGTAAAATCCAGAAAGGCAGGACAGGCCATGGAGAACTGGGAGCCTTGTTATGCTGATGGGCGGGTTGTAAATTGCCAACAGACACTCGGGAGAAGTGTATGGTGTTTCCTGAAACATCTAAAAAACAAAGCAACAGAGCCTAGGGCACTTCCACTTATGGTCCTATAGCTTAGGGAAATTAAAATCAAAAAGACACAGCCACCCCAAAGTTTGGGACGTCTCTGTTTACAAGAACCTCGTTTACAGTACAAGTTCAACATCGCAGAAAGTGAAAAATGGATAAAGAAGTTGTGGTATTTACTTACAAAGCAATATCACTCAGCAATGAAATCTATGTCATCAGGCCCTTAGGAGCACAATGAGTGGATTCAGGTATGATGATTCTAACTGAAATAAGTCACACAGAAAAAGAAACATCATAAGATATCAGTAATACACGGAATGTAAACTTGGCTACACAGGAACTGAATTACAGAACAGAACAGGGTCTCAAATTTAGAAAACCAACTTATGCTTGCTTAAGGGTAAAGGTGAGTTGGGGTACTGCATAAAACCAGAGATTGAAATGAGCACAGATAAAGTTCCTTAAGCCAAATATGGAATAGACAAGAGCTACTCCTTGCTCAACGAAATGGACTCAACACCGCATATTAAATGCCTAAGAATGTACCTGACTAGTAAGTATCTTAAAACCTATGGATTGCTATGTCTCCGAAAGAGAATCAAGCATGTGTACAGGGGCATAAACGCAGCAGTGATAGGATTGGAGAGGTTCGGTGAGCAAATGAAGACCCTTTGAAGTCATATTGCATGGTACCCATTCCACGGGTTTCAACTACCCAGGTTTAAGGTATTCTTCCTTCAGCTAAAACATGCATGTGGAACCTAGAGTATGATCAACCATGTGATCGGGAGACGTGTTCAAATATGTCTCAGTTTTCGTACCCTGGTACTCGGGTGCAACATTCCAGACGCTTTACTAACACCCTCCCGACTTGGAGAGTCAGTCCCTTTAACCTCCTCTTTGGCCCAGTTTGCAATTTCTGCGGAAGATGAACAGGAATAGCGAGAACCAATGAGAGACTAGCTGGAGGTGTCTGGACGGGCAAATTTAACTCTCATTTCCCACCAGGAAGAGGAATTAACCAAAGGCTCAGCGTGCCGTGCCGGAACCAGATTAGGGCCTGAAGCCATCCTGCGGTGTTGCGGCCAGCTCAAAAGAAAGCGAGTTGAAGAAAGGAGCTCAGGGGCACTGTAATTCACAAACCTGCAGAGTTATAAATGACAGCTATCGTCCAAAAATATAATGAAGTAAGGCTGCCAAGAGGACTTGAAAGCGGGGCAGAATTGCAGGAAACCGATTTCAGGAGGCAGACTGGAATTGCATTGAAAGCATAGGAAAAGAGGCAGAACGTCCACAATGATGCACTTGGCCAAAAAGGGCGTATGCGTTTTTTCCTGAATATATTCAGGAAAAAACGCATACGCCCTTTTTGGCCAACCAAGCAAGCTTGCAAAGGAAATCTGCACTACAATGAAGTCTCACTTCCCCCCGGTCAAAAGGGCCATCTGAAAAAAGTGTAAAATCCAGAAAGGCAGGACAGGCCATGGAGAACTGGGAGCCTTGTTATGCTGATGGGCGGGTTGTAAATTGCCAACAGACACTCGGGAGAAGTGTATGGTGTTTCCTGAAACATCTAAAAAACAAAGCAACAGAGCCTAGGGCACTTCCACTTATGGTCCTATAGCTTAGGGAAATTAAAATCAAAAAGACACAGCCACCCCAAAGTTTGGGACGTCTCTGTTTACAAGAACCTCGTTTACAGTACAAGTTCAACATCGCAGAAAGTGAAAAATGGATAAAGAAGTTGTGGTATTTACTTACAAAGCAATATCACTCAGTAATGAAATCTATGTCATCAGGCCGTTAGGAGCACAATGAGTGGATTCAGGTATGATGATTCTAACTGAAATAAGTCACACAGAAAAAGAAACATCATAAGATATCAGTAATACACGGAATGTAAACTTGGCTACACAGGAACTGAATTACAGAACAGAACAGGGTCTCAAATTGAGAAAACCAACTTATGCTTGCTTAAGGGGAAAGGTGAGTTGGGGTGCTGCATAAAACCAGAGATTGAAATGAGCACAGATAAAGTTCCTTAAGCCAAATATGGAATAGACAAGAGCTACTCCTTGCTCAACGAAATGGACTCAACACTGCATATTAAATGCCTAAGAATGTACCTGACTAGTAAGTATCTTAAAACCTATGGATTGCTATGTCTCCGAAAGAGAATCAAGCATGTGTACAGGGGCATAAACGCAGCAGTGATAGGATTGGAGACGTTCGGTGAGCAAATGAAGACCCTTTGAAGTCATATTGCATGGTACCCATTCCACGGGTTTCAACTACCCAGGTTTAAGGTATTCTTCCTTCAGCTAAAACATGCATGTGGAACCTAGAGTATGATCAACCATGTGATCGGGAGACGTGTTCAAATATGTCTCAGTTTTCGTACCCTGGTACTCGGGTGCAACATTCCAGACGCTTTACTAACACCCTCCCGACTTGGAGAGTCAGTCCCTTTAACCTCCTGTTTGGCCCAGTTTGCAATTTCTGCGGAAGATGAACAGGAATAGCGAGAACCAATGAGAGACTAGCTGGAGGTGTCTGGACGGGCAAATTTAACTCTCATTTCCCACCAGGAAGAGGAATTAACCAAAGGCTCAGCGTGCCGTGCCGGAACCAGATTAGGGCCTGAAGCCATCCTGCGGTGTTGCGGCCAGCTCAAAAGAAAGCGAGTTGAAGAAAGGAGCTCAGGGGCACTGTAATTCACAAACCTGCAGAGTTATAAATGACAGCTATCGTCCAAAAATATACTGAAGTAAGGCTGCCAAGAGGACTTGAAAGCGGGGCAGAATTGCAGGAAACCGATTTCAGGAGGTAGACTGGAATTGCATTGAAAGCATAGGAAAAGAGGCAGAACGTCCACAATGATGCACTTGGCCAAAAAGGGCGTATGCGTTTTTTCCTGAATATATTCAGGAAAAAACGCATACGCCCTTTTTGGCCAACCAAGCAAGCTTGCAAAGGAAATCTGCACTACAATGAAGTCTCACTTCCCCCCGGTCAAAAGGGCCATCTGAAAAAAGTGTAAAATCCAGAAAGGCAGGACAGGCCATGGAGAACTGGGAGCCTTGTTATGCTGATGGGCGGGATGTAAATTGCCAACAGACACTCGGGAGAAGTGTATGGTGTTTCCTGAAACATCTAAAAAACAAAGCAACAGAGCCTAGGGCACTTCCACTTATGGTCCTATAGCTTAGGGAAATTAAAATCAAAAAGGCACAGCCACCCCAAACATTGGGACGCCTCTGTTTACAAGAACCTCGTTTACAGTACAAGTTCAACATCGCAGAAAGTGAAAAATGGATAAAGAAGTTGTGGTATTTACTTACAAAGCAATATCACTCAGCAATGAAATCTATGTCATCAGGCCCTTAGCAGCACAATGAGTGGATTCAGGTATGATGATTCTAACTGAAATAAGTCACACAGAAAAAGAAACATCATAAGATATCAGTAATACACGGAATGTAAACTTGGCTACACAGGAACTGAATTACAGAACAGAACAGGGTCTCAAATTTAGAAAACCAACTTATGCTTGCTTAAGGGGAAAGGTGAGTTGGGGTGCTGCATAAAACCAGAGATTGAAATGAGCACAGATAAAGTTCCTTAAGCCAAATATGGAATAGACAAGAGCTACTCCTTGCTCAACGAAATGGACTCAACACCGCATATTAAACGCCTAAGAATGTACCTGACTAGTAAGTATCTTAAAACCTATGGATTGCTATGTCTCTGAAAGAGAATCAAGCATGTGTACAGGGGCATAAACGCAGCAGTGATAGGATTGGAGAGGTTCGGTGAGCAAATGAAGACCCTTTGAAGTCATATTGCATGGTACCCATTCCACGGGTTTCAACTACCCAGGTTTAAGGTATTCTTCCTTCAGCTAAAACATGCATGTGGAACCTAGAGTATGATCAACCATGTGATCGGGAGACGTGTTCAAATATGTCTCAGTTTTCGTACCCTGGTACTCGGGTGCAATATTCCAGACGCTTTACTAACACCCTCCCGACTTGGAGAGTCAGTCCCTTTAACCTCCTGTTTGGCCCAGTTTGCAATTTCTGCGGAAGATGAACAGGAATAGCGAGAACCAATGAGAGACTAGCTGGAGGTGTCTGGACGGGCAAATTTAACTCTCATTTCCCACCAGGAAGAGGAATTAACCAAAGGCTCAGCGTGCCGTGCCGGAACCAGATTAGGGCCTGAAGCCATCCTGCGGTGTTGCGGCCAGCTCAAAAGAAAGCGAGTTGAAGAAAGGAGCTCAGGGGCACTGTAATTCACAAACCTGCAGAGTTATAAATGACAGCTATCGTCCAAAAATATAATGAAGTAAGGCTGCCAAGAGGACTTGAAAGCGGGGCAGAATTGCAGGAAACCGATTTCAGGAGGCAGACTGGAATTGCATTGAAAGCATAGGAAAAGAGGCAGAACGTCCACAATGATGCACTTGGCCAAAAAGGGCGTATGCGTTTTTTCCTGAATATATTCAGGAAAAAACGCATACGCCCTTTTTGGCCAACCAAGCAAGCTTGCAAAGGAAATCTGCACTACAATGAAGTCTCACTTCCCCCCGGTCAAAAGGGCCATCTGAAAAAAGTGTAAAATCCAGAAAGGCAGGACAGGCCATGGAGAACTGGGAGCCTTGTTATGCTGATGGGCGGGTTGTAAATTGCCAACAGACACTCGGGAGAAGTGTATGGTGTTTCCTGAAACATCTAAAAAACAAAGCAACAGAGCCTAGGGCACTTCCACTTATGGTCCTATAGCTTAGGGAAATTAAAATCAAAAAGACACAGCCACCCCAAAGTTTGGGACGTCTCTGTTTACAAGAACCTCGTTTACAGTACAAGTTCAACATCGCAGAAAGTGAAAAATGGATAAAGAAGTTGTGGTATTTACTTACAAAGCAATATCACTCAGCAATGAAATCTATGTCATCAGGCCCTTAGGAGCACAATGAGTGGATTCAGGTATGATGATTCTAACTGAAATAAGTCACACAGAAAAAGAAACATCATAAGATATCAGTAATACACGGAATGTAAACTTGGCTACACAGGAACTGAATTACAGAACAGAACAGGGTCTCAAATTTAGAAAACCAACTTATGCTTGCTTAAGGGTAAAGGTGAGTTGGGGTACTGCATAAAACCAGAGATTGAAATGAGCACAGATAAAGTTCCTTAAGCCAAATATGGAATAGACAAGAGCTACTCCTTGCTCAACGAAATGGACTCAACACCGCATATTAAATGCCTAAGAATGTACCTGACTAGTAAGTATCTTAAAACCTATGGATTGCTATGTCTCCGAAAGAGAATCAAGCATGTGTACAGGGGCATAAACGCAGCAGTGATAGGATTGGAGAGGTTCGGTGAGCAAATGAAGACCCTTTGAAGTCATATTGCATGGTACCCATTCCACGGGTTTCAACTACCCAGGTTTAAGGTATTCTTCCTTCAGCTAAAACATGCATGTGGAACCTAGAGTATGATCAACCATGTGATCGGGAGACGTGTTCAAATATGTCTCAGTTTTCGTACCCTGGTACTCGGGTGCAACATTCCAGACGCTTTACTAACACCCTCCCGACTTGGAGAGTCAGTCCCTTTAACCTCCTGTTTGGCCCAGTTTGCAATTTCTGCGGAAGATGAACAGGAATAGCGAGAACCAATGAGAGACTAGCTGGAGGTGTCTGGACGGGCAAATTTAACTCTCATTTCCCACCAGGAAGAGGAATTAACCAAAGGCTCAGCGTGCCGTGCCGGAACCAGATTAGGGCCTGAAGCCATCCTGCGGTGTTGCGGCCAGCTCAAAAGAAAGCGAGTTGAAGAAAGGAGCTCAGGGGCACTGTAATTCACAAACCTGCAGAGTTATAAATGACAGCTATCGTCCAAAAATATAATGAAGTAAGGCTGCCAAGAGGACTTGAAAGCGGGGCAGAATTGCAGGAAACCGATTTCAGGAGGCAGACTGGAATTGCATTGAAAGCATAGGAAAAGAGGCAGAACGTCCACAATGATGCACTTGGCCAAAAAGGGCGTATGCGTTTTTTCCTGAATATATTCAGGAAAAAACGCATACGCCCTTTTTGGCCAACCAAGCAAGCTTGCAAAGGAAATCTGCACTACAATGAAGTCTCACTTCCCCCCGGTCAAAAGGGCCATCTGAAAAAAGTGTAAAATCCAGAAAGGCAGGACAGGCCATGGAGAACTGGGAGCCTTGTTATGCTGATGGGCGGGTTGTAAATTGCCAACAGACACTCGGGAGAAGTGTATGGTGTTTCCTGAAACATCTAAAAAACAAAGCAACAGAGCCTAGGGCACTTCCACTTATGGTCCTATAGCTTAGGGAAATTAAAATCAAAAAGACACAGCCACCCCAAAGTTTGGGACGTCTCTGTTTACAAGAACCTCGTTTACAGTACAAGTTCAACATCGCAGAAAGTGAAAAATGGATAAAGAAGTTGTGGTATTTACTTACAAAGCAATATCACTCAGCAATGAAATCTATGTCATCAGGCCCTTAGGAACACAATGAGTGGATTCAGGTATGATGATTCTAACTGAAATAAGTCACACAGAAAAAGAAACATCATAAGATATCAGTAATACACGGAATGTAAACTTGGCTACACAGGAACTGAATTACAGAACAGAACAGGGTCTCAAATTGAGAAAACCAACTTATGCTTGCTTAAGGGGAAAGGTGAGTTGGGGTGCTGCATAAAACCAGAGATTGAAATGAGCACAGATAAAGTTCCTTAAGCCAAATATGGAATAGACAAGAGCTACTCCTTGCTCAACGAAATGGACTCAACACTGCATATTAAATGCCTAAGAATGTACCTGACTAGTAAGTATCTTAAAACCTATGGATTGCTATGTCTCCGAAAGAGAATCAAGCATGTGTACAGGGGCATAAACGCAGCAGTGATAGGATTGGAGACGTTCGGTGAGCAAATGAAGACCCTTTGAAGTCATATTGCATGGTACCCATTCCACGGGTTTCAACTACCCAGGTTTAAGGTATTCTTCCTTCAGCTAAAACATGCATGTGGAACCTAGAGTATGATCAACCATGTGATCGGGAGACGTGTTCAAATATGTCTCAGTTTTCGTACCCTGGTACTCGGGTGCAACATTCCAGACGCTTTACTAACACCCTCCCGACTTGGAGAGTCAGTCCCTTTAACCTCCTGTTTGGCCCAGTTTGCAATTTCTGCGGAAGATGAACAGGAATAGCGAGAACCAATGAGAGACTAGCTGGAGGTGTCTGGACGGGCAAATTTAACTCTCATTTCCCACCAGGAAGAGGAATTAACCAAAGGCTCAGCGTGCCGTGCCGGAACCAGATTAGGGCCTGAAGCCATCCTGCGGTGTTGCGGCCAGCTCAAAAGAAAGCGAGTTGAAGAAAGGAGCTCAGGGGCACTGTAATTCACAAACCTGCAGAGTTATAAATGACAGCTATCGTCCAAAAATATACTGAAGTAAGGCTGCCAAGAGGACTTGAAAGCGGGGCAGAATTGCAGGAAACCGATTTCAGGAGGTAGACTGGAATTGCATTGAAAGCATAGGAAAAGAGGCAGAACGTCCACAATGATGCACTTGGCCAAAAAGGGCGTATGCGTTTTTTCCTGAATATATTCAGGAAAAAACGCATACGCCCTTTTTGGCCAACCAAGCAAGCTTGCAAAGGAAATCTGCACTACAATGAAGTCTCACTTCCCCCCGGTCAAAAGGGCCATCTGAAAAAAGTGTAAAATCCAGAAAGGCAGGACAGGCCATGGAGAACTGGGAGCCTTGTTATGCTGATGGGCGGGATGTAAATTGCCAACAGACACTCGGGAGAAGTGTATGGTGTTTCCTGAAACATCTAAAAAACAAAGCAACAGAGCCTAGGGCACTTCCACTTATGGTCCTATAGCTTAGGGAAATTAAAATCAAAAAGGCACAGCCACCCCAAACATTGGGACGCCTCTGTTTACAAGAACCTCGTTTACAGTACAAGTTCAACATCGCAGAAAGTGAAAAATGGATAAAGAAGTTGTGGTATTTACTTACAAAGCAATATCACTCAGCAATGAAATCTATGTCATCAGGCCCTTAGCAGCACAATGAGTGGATTCAGGTATGATGATTCTAACTGAAATAAGTCACACAGAAAAAGAAACATCATAAGATATCAGTAATACACGGAATGTAAACTTGGCTACACAGGAACTGAATTACAGAACAGAACAGGGTCTCAAATTTAGAAAACCAACTTATGCTTGCTTAAGGGGAAAGGTGAGTTGGGGTGCTGCATAAAACCAGAGATTGAAATGAGCACAGATAAAGTTCCTTAAGCCAAATATGGAATAGACAAGAGCTACTCCTTGCTCAACGAAATGGACTCAACACCGCATATTAAACGCCTAAGAATGTACCTGACTAGTAAGTATCTTAAAACCTATGGATTGCTATGTCTCTGAAAGAGAATCAAGCGTGTGTACAGGGGCATAAACGCAGCAGTGATAGGATTGGAGAGGTTCGGTGAGCAAATGAAGACCCTTTGAAGTCATATTGCATGGTACCCATTCCACGGGTTTCAACTACCCAGGTTTAAGGTATTCTTCCTTCAGCTAAAACATGCATGTGGAACCTAGAGTATGATCAACCATGTGATCGGGAGACGTGTTCAAATATGTCTCAGTTTTCGTACCCTGGTACTCGGGTGCAATATTCCAGACGCTTTACTAACACCCTCCCGACTTGGAGAGTCAGTCCCTTTAACCTCCTGTTTGGCCCAGTTTGCAATTTCTGCGGAAGATGAACAGGAATAGCGAGAACCAATGAGAGACTAGCTGGAGGTGTCTGGACGGGCAAATTTAACTCTCATTTCCCACCAGGAAGAGGAATTAACCAAAGGCTCAGCGTGCCGTGCCGGAACCAGATTAGGGCCTGAAGCCATCCTGCGGTGTTGCGGCCAGCTCAAAAGAAAGCGAGTTGAAGAAAGGAGCTCAGGGGCACTGTAATTCACAAACCTGCAGAGTTATAAATGACAGCTATCGTCCAAAAATATACTGAAGTAAGGCTGCCAAGAGGACTTGAAAGCGGGGCAGAATTGCAGGAAACCGATTTCAGGAGGTAGACTGGAATTGCATTGAAAGCATAGGAAAAGAGGCAGAACGTCCACAATGATGCACTTGGCCAAAAAGGGCGTATGCGTTTTTTCCTGAATATATTCAGGAAAAAACGCATACGCCCTTTTTGGCCAACCAAGCAAGCTTGCAAAGGAAATCTGCACTACAATGAAGTCTCACTTCCCCCCGGTCAAAAGGGCCATCTGAAAAAAGTGTAAAATCCAGAAAGACAGGACAGGCCATGGAGAACTGGGAGCCTTGTTATGCTGATGGGCGGGATGTAAATTGCCAACAGACACTCGGGAGAAGTGTATGGTGTTTCCTGAAACATCTAAAAAACAAAGCAACAGAGCCTAGGGCACTTCCACTTATGGTCCTATAGCTTAGGGAAATTAAAATCAAAAAGACACAGCCACCTCAAAGTTTGGGACGCCTCTGTTTACAAGAACCTCGTTTACAGTACAAGTTCAACATCGCAGAAAGTGAAAAATGGATAAAGAAGTTGTGGTATTTACTTACAAAGCAATATCACTCAGCAATGAAATCTATGTCATCAGGCCCTTAGCAGCACAATGAGTGGATTCAGGTATGATGATTCTAACTGAAATAAGTCACACAGAAAAAGAAACATCATAAGATATCAGTAATACACGGAATGTAAACTTGGCTACACAGGAACTGAATTACAGAACAGAACAGGGTCTCAAATTGAGAAAACCAACTTATGCTTGCTTAAGGGGAAAGGTGAGTTGGGGTGCTGCATAAAACCAGAGATTGAAATGAGCACAGATAAAGTTCCTTAAGCCAAATATGGAATAGACAAGAGCTACTCTTTGCTCAACGAAATGGACTCAACACTGCATATTAAATGCCTAAGAATGTACCTGACTAGTAAGTATCTTAAAACCTATGGATTGCTATGTCTCCGAAAGAGAATCAAGCATGTGTACAGGGGCATAAACGCAGCAGTGATAGGATTGGAGAGGTTCGGTGAGCAAATGAAGACCCTTTGAAGTCATATTGCATGGTACCCATTCCACGGGTTTCAACTACCCAGGTTTAAGGTATTCTTCCTTCAGCTAAAACATGCATGTGGAACCTAGAGTATGATCAACCATGTGATCGGGAGACGTGTTCAAATATGTCTCAGTTTTCGTACCCTGGTACTCGGGTGCAACATTCCAGACGCTTTACTAACACCCTCCCGACTTGGAGAGTCAGTCCCTTTAACCTCCTGTTTGGCCCAGTTTGCAATTTCTGCGGAAGATGAACAGGAATAGCGAGAACCAATGAGAGACTAGCTGGAGGTGTCTGGACGGGCAAATTTAACTCTCATTTCCCACCAGGAAGAGGAATTAACCAAAGGCTCAGCGTGCCGTGCCGGAACCAGATTAGGGCCTGAAGCCATCCTGCGGTGTTGCGGCCAGCTCAAAAGAAAGCGAGTTGAAGAAAGGAGCTCAGGGGCACTGTAATTCACAAACCTGCAGAGTTATAAATGACAGCTATCGTCCAAAAATATACTGAAGTAAGGCTGCCAAGAGGACTTGAAAGCGGGGCAGAATTGCAGGAAACCGATTTCAGGAGGTAGACTGGAATTGCATTGAAAGCATAGGAAAAGAGGCAGAACGTCCACAATGATGCACTTGGCCAAAAAGGGCGTATGTGTTTTTTCCTGAATATATTCAGGAAAAAACGCATACGCCCTTTTTGGCCAACCAAGCAAGCTTGCAAAGGAAATCTGCACTACAATGAAGTCTCACTTCCCCCCGGTCAAAAGGGCCATCTGAAAAAAGTGTAAAATCCAGAAAGGCAGGACAGGCCATGGAGAACTGGGAGCCTTGTTATGCTGATGGGCGGGATGTAAATTGCCAACAGACACTCGGGAGAAGTGTATGGTGTTTCCTGAAACATCTAAAAAACAAAGCAACAGAGCCTAGGGCACTTCCACTTATGGTCCTATAGCTTAGGGAAATTAAAATCAAAAAGGCACAGCCACCCCAAACATTGGGACGCCTCTGTTTACAAGAACCTCGTTTACAGTACAAGTTCAACATCGCAGAAAGTGAAAAATGGATAAAGAAGTTGTGGTATTTACTTACAAAGCAATATCACTCAGCAATGAAATCTATGTCATCAGGCCCTTAGCAGCACAATGAGTGGATTCAGGTATGATGATTCTAACTGAAATAAGTCACACAGAAAAAGAAACATCATAAGATATCAGTAATACACGGAATGTAAACTTGGCTACACAGGAACTGAATTACAGAACAGAACAGGGTCTCAAATTTAGAAAACCAACTTATGCTTGCTTAAGGGGAAAGGTGAGTTGGGGTGCTGCATAAAACCAGAGATTGAAATGAGCACAGATAAAGTTCCTTAAGCCAAATATGGAATAGACAAGAGCTACTCCTTGCTCAACGAAATGGACTCAACACCGCATATTAAACGCCTAAGAATGTACCTGACTAGTAAGTATCTTAAAACCTATGGATTGCTATGTCTCTGAAAGAGAATCAAGCATGTGTACAGGGGCATAAACGCAGCAGTGATAGGATTGGAGAGGTTCGGTGAGCAAATGAAGACCCTTTGAAGTCATATTGCATGGTACCCATTCCACGGGTTTCAACTACCCAGGTTTAAGGTATTCTTCCTTCAGCTAAAACATGCATGTGGAACCTAGAGTATGATCAACCATGTGATCGGGAGACGTGTTCAAATATGTCTCAGTTTTCGTACCCTGGTACTCGGGTGCAATATTCCAGACGCTTTACTAACACCCTCCCGACTTGGAGAGTCAGTCCCTTTAACCTCCTGTTTGGCCCAGTTTGCAATTTCTGCGGAAGATGAACAGGAATAGCGAGAACCAATGAGAGACTAGCTGGAGGTGTCTGGACGGGCAAATTTAACTCTCATTTCCCACCAGGAAGAGGAATTAACCAAAGGCTCAGCATGCCGTGCCGGAACCAGATTAGGGCCTGAAGCCATCCTGCGGTGTTGCGGTCAGCTCAAAAGAAAGCGAGTTGAAGAAAGGAGCTCAGGGGCACTGTAATTCACAAACCTGCAGAGTTATAAATGACAGCTATCGTCCAAAAATATACTGAAGTAAGGCTGCCAAGAGGACTTGAAAGCGGGGCAGAATTGCAGGAAACCGATTTCAGGAGGTAGACTGGAATTGCATTGAAAGCATAGGAAAAGAGGCAGAACGTCCACAATGATGCACTTGGCCAAAAAGGGCGTATGCGTTTTTTCCTGAATATATTCAGGAAAAAACGCATACGCCCTTTTTGGCCAACCAAGCAAGCTTGCAAAGGAAATCTGCACTACAATGAAGTCTCACTTCCCCCCGGTCAAAAGGGCCATCTGAAAAAAGTGTAAAATCCAGAAAGGCAGGACAGGCCATGGAGAACTGGGAGCCTTGTTATGCTGATGGGCGGGATGTAAATTGCCAACAGACACTCGGGAGAAGTGTATGGTGTTTCCTGAAACATCTAAAAAACAAAGCAACAGAGCCTAGGGCACTTCCACTTATGGTCCTATAGCTTAGGGAAATTAAAATCAAAAAGACACAGCCACCCCAAAGTTTGGGACGCCTCTGTTTACAAGAACCTCGTTTACCGTACAAGTTCAACATCGCAGAAAGTGAAAAATGGATAAAGAAGTTGTGGTATTTACTTACAAAGCAATATCACTCAGCAATGAAATCTATGTCATCAGGCCCTTAGCAGCACAATGAGTGGATTCAGGTATGATGATTCTAACTGAAATAAGTCACACAGAAAAAGAAACATCATAAGATATCAGTAATACACGGAATGTAAACTTGGCTACACAGGAACTGAATTACAGAACAGAACAGGGTCTCAAATTTAGAAAACCAACTTATGCTTGCTTAAGGGTAAAGGTGAGTTGGGGTGCTGCATAAAACCAGAGATTGAAATGAGCACAGATAAAGTTCCTTAAGCCAAATATGGAATAGACAAGAGCTACTCCTTGCTCAACGAAATGGACTCAACACCGCATATTAAATGCCTAAGAATGTACCTGACTAGTAAGTATCTTAAAACCTATGGATTGCTATGTCTCCGAAAGAGAATCAAGCATGTGTACAGGGGCATAAACGCAGCAGTGATAGGATTGGAGAGGTTCGGTGAGCAAATGAAGACCCTTTGAAGTCATATTGCATGGTACCCATTCCACGGGTTTCAACTACCCAGGTTTAAGGTATTCTTCCTTCAGCTAAAACATGCATGTGGAACCTAGAGTATGATCAACCATGTGATCGGGAGACGTGTTCAAATATGTCTCAGTTTTCGTACCCTGGTACTCGGGTGCAACATTCCAGACGCTTTACTAACACCCTCCCGACTTGGAGAGTCAGTCCCTTTAACCTCCTGTTTGGCCCAGTTTGCAATTTCTGCGGAAGATGAACAGGAATAGCGAGAACCAATGAGAGACTAGCTGGAGGTGTCTGGACGGGCAAATTTAACTCTCATTTCCCACCAGGAAGAGGAATTAACCAAAGGCTCAGCGTGCCGTGCCGGAACCAGATTAGGGCCTGAAGCCATCCTGCGGTGTTGCGGCCAGCTCAAAAGAAAGCGAGTTGAAGAAAGGAGCTCAGGGGCACTGTAATTCACAAACCTGCAGAGTTATAAATGACAGCTATCGTCCAAAAATATACTGAAGTAAGGCTGCCAAGAGGACTTGAAAGCGGGGCAGAATTGCAGGAAACCGATTTCAGGAGGTAGACTGGAATTGCATTGAAAGCATAGGAAAAGAGGCAGAACGTCCACAATGATGCACTTGGCCAAAAAGGGCGTATGCGTTTTTTCCTGAATATATTCAGGAAAAAACGCATACGCCCTTTTTGGCCAACCAAGCAAGCTTGCAAAGGAAATCTGCACTACAATGAAGTCTCACTTCCCCCCGGTCAAAAGGGCCATCTGAAAAAAGTGTAAAATCCAGAAAGGCAGGACAGGCCATGGAGAACTGGGAGCCTTGTTATGCTGATGGGCGGGATGTAAATTGCCAACAGACACTCGGGAGAAGTGTATGGTGTTTCCTGAAACATCTAAAAAACAAAGCAACAGAGCCTAGGGCACTTCCACTTATGGTCCTATAGCTTAGGGAAATTAAAATCAAAAAGACACAGCCACCCCAAAGTTTGGGACGCCTCTGTTTACAAGAACCTCGTTTACAGTACAAGTTCAACATCGCAGAAAGTGAAAAATGGATAAAGAAGTTGTGGTATTTACTTACAAAGCAATATCACTCAGCAATGAAATCTATGTCATCAGGCCCTTAGCAGCACAATGAGTGGATTCAGGTATGATGATTCTAACTGAAATAAGTCACACAGAAAAAGAAACATCATAAGATATCAGTAATACACGGAATGTAAACTTGGCTACACAGGAACTGAATTACAGAACAGAACAGGGTCTCAAATTTAGAAAACCAACTTATGCTTGCTTAAGGGGAAAGGTGAGTTGGGGTGCTGCATAAAACCAGAGATTGAAATGAGCACAGATAAAGTTCCTTAAGCCAAATATGGAATAGACAAGAGCTACTCCTTGCTCAACGAAATGGACTCAACACCGCATATTAAATGCCTAAGAATGTACCTGACTAGTAAGTATCTTAAAACCTATGGATTGCTATGTCTCCGAAAGAGAATCAAGCATGTGTACAGGGGCATAAACGCAGCAGTGATAGGATTGGAGAGGTTCGGTGAGCAAATGAAGACCCTTTGAAGTCATATTGCATGGTACCCATTCCACGGGTTTCAACTACCCAGGTTTAAGGTATTCTTCCTTCAGCTAAAACATGCATGTGGAACCTAGAGTATGATCAACCATGTGATCGGGAGACCTGTTCAAATATGTCTCAGTTTTCGTACCCTGGTACTCGGGTGCAACATTCCAGACGCTTTACTAACACCCTCCCGACTTGGAGAGTCAGTCCCTTTAACCTCCTGTTTGGCCCAGTTTGCAATTTCTGCGGAAGATGAACAGGAATAGCGAGAACCAATGAGAGACTATCTGGAGGTGTCTGGACGGGCAAATTTAACTCTCATTTCCCACCAGGAAGAGGAATTAACCAAAGGCTCAGCGTGCCGTGCCGGAACCAGATTAGGGCCTGAAGCCATCCTGCGGTGTTGCGGCCAGCTCAAAAGAAAGCGAGTTGAAGAAAGGAGCTCAGGGGCACTGTAATTCACAAACCTGCAGAGTTATAAATGACAGCTATCGTCCAAAAATATACTGAAGTAAGGCTGCCAAGAGGACTTGAAAGCGGGGCAGAATTGCAGGAAACTGATTTCAGGAGGCAGACTGGAATTGCATTGAAAGCATAGGAAAAGAGGCAGAACGTCCACAATGATGCACTTGGCCAAAAAGGGCGTATGCGTTTTTTCCTGAATATATTCAGGAAAAAACGCATACGCCCTTTTTGACCAACCAAGCAAGCTTGCAAAGGAAATCTGCACTACAATGAAGTCTCACTTCCCCCCGGTCAAAAGGGCCATCTGAAAAAAGTGTAAAATCCAGAAAGGCAGGACAGGCCATGGAGAACTGGGAGCCTTGTTATGCTGATGGGCGGGATGTAAATTGCCAACAGACACTCGGGAGAAGTGTATGGTGTTTCCTGAAACATCTAAAAAACAAAGCAACAGAGCCTAGGGCACTTCCACTTATGGTCCTATAGCTTAGGGAAATTAAAATCAAAAAGACACAGCCACCCCAAAGTTTGGGACGCCTCTGTTTACAAGAACCTCGTTTACCGTACAAGTTCAACATCGCAGAAAGTGAAAAATGGATAAAGAAGTTGTGGTATTTACTTACAAAGCAATATCACTCAGCAATGAAATCTATGTCATCAGGCCCTTAGCAGCACAATGAGTGGATTCAGGTATGATGATTCTAACTGAAATAAGTCACACAGAAAAAGAAACATCATAAGATATCAGTAATACACAGAATGTAAACTTGGCTACACAGGAACTGAATTACAGAACAGAACAGGGTCTCAAATTTAGAAAACCAACTTATGCTTGCTTAAGGGGAAAGGTGAGTTGGGGTGCTGCATAAAACCAGAGATTGAAATGAGCACAGATAAAGTTCCTTAAGCCAAATATGGAATAGACAAGAGCTACTCCTTGCTCAACGAAATGGACTCAACACCGCATATTAAACGCCTAAGAATGTACCTGACTAGTAAGTATCTTAAAACCTATGGATTGCTATGTCTCCGAAAGTGAATCAAGCGTGTGTACAGGGGCATAAACGCAGCAGTGATAGGATTGGAGAGGTTCGGTGAGCAAATGAAGACCCTTTGAAGTCATATTGCATGGTACCCATTCCACGGGTTTCAACTACCCAGGTTTAAGGTATTCTTCCTTCAGCTAAAACATGCATGTGGAACCTAGAGTATGATCAACCATGTGATCGGGAGACGTGTTCAAATATGTCTCAGTTTTCGTACCCTGGTACTCGGGTGCAACATTCCAGACGCTTTACTAACACCCTCCCGACTTGGAGAGTCAGTCCCTTTAACCTCCTGTTTGGCCCAGTTTGCAATTTCTGCGGAAGATGAACAGGAATAGCGAGAACCAATGAGAGACTAGCTGGAGGTGTCTGGACGGGCAAATTTAACTCTCATTTCCCACCAGGAAGAGGAATTAACCAAAGGCTCAGCGTGCCGTGCCGGAACCAGATTAGGGCCTGAAACCATCCTGCGGTGTTGCGGCCAGCTCAAAAGAAAGCGAGTTGAAGAAAGGAGCTCAGGGGCACTGTAATTCACAAACCTGCAGAGTTATAAATGACAGCTATCGTCCAAAAATATACTGAAGTAAGGCTGCCAAGAGGACTTGAAAGCAGGGCAGAATTGCAGGAAACCGATTTCAGGAGGTAGACTGGAATTGCATTGAAAGCATAGGAAAAGAGGCAGAACGTCCACAATGATGCACTTGGCCAAAAAGGGCGTATGCGTTTTTTCCTGAATATATTCAGGAAAAAACGCATACGCCCTTTTTGGCCAACCAAGCAAGCTTGCAAAGGAAATCTGCACTACAATGAAGTCTCACTTCCCCCCGGTCAAAAGGGCCATCTGAAAAAAGTGTAAAATCCAGAAAGGCAGGACAGGCCATGGAGAACTGGGAGCCTTGTTATGCTGATGGGCGGGATGTAAATTGCCAACAGACACTCGGGAGAAGTGTATGGTGTTTCCTGAAACATCTAAAAAACAAAGCAACAGAGCCTAGGGCACTTCCACTTATGGTCCTATAGCTTAGGGAAATTAAAATCAAAAAGACACAGCCACCCCAAAGTTTGGGACGCCTCTGTTTACAAGAACCTCGTTTACAGTACAAGTTCAACATCGCAGAAAGTGAAAAATGGATAAAGAAGTTGTGGTATTTACTTACAAAGCAATATCACTCAGCAATGAAATCTATGTCATCAGGCCCTTAGCAGCACAATGAGTGGATTCAGGTATGATGATTCTAACTGAAATAAGTCACACAGAAAAAGAAACATCATAAGATATCAGTAATACACGGAATGTAAACTTGGCTACACAGGAACTGAATTACAGAACAGAACAGGGTCTCAAATTTAGAAAACCAACTTATGCTTGCTTAAGGGTAAAGGTGAGTTGGGGTGCTGCATAAAACCAGAGATTGAAATGAGCACAGATAAAGTTCCTTAAGCCAAATATGGAATAGACAAGAGCTACTCCTTGCTCAACGAAATGGACTCAACACCGCATATTAAACGCCTAAGAATGTACCTGACTAGTAAGTATCTTAAAACCTATGGATTGCTATGTCTCCGAAAGTGAATCAAGCGTGTGTACAGGGGCATAAACGCAGCAGTGATAGGATTGGAGAGGTTCGGTGAGCAAATGAAGACCCTTTGAAGTCATATTGCATGGTACCCATTCCACGGGTTTCAACTACCCAGGTTTAAGGTATTCTTCCTTCAGCTAAAACATGCATGTGGAACCTAGAGTATGATCAACCATGTGATCGGGAGACGTGTTCAAATATGTCTCAGTTTTCGTACCCTGGTACTCGGGTGCAACATTCCAGACGCTTTACTAACACCCTCCCGACTTGGAGAGTCAGTCCCTTTAACCTCCTGTTTGGCCCAGTTTGCAATTTCTGCGGAAGATGAACAGGAATAGCGAGAACCAATGAGAGACTAGCTGGAGGTGTCTGGACGGGCAAATTTAACTCTCATTTCCCACCAGGAAGAGGAATTAACCAAAGGCTCAGCGTGCCGTGCCGGAACCAGATTAGGGCCTGAAGCCATCCTGCGGTGTTGCGGCCAGCTCAAAAGAAAGCGAGTTGAAGAAAGGAGCTCAGGGGCACTGTAATTCACAAACCTGCAGAGTTATAAATGACAGCTATCGTCCAAAAATATACTGAAGTAAGGCTGCCAAGAGGACTTGAAAGCGGGGCAGAATTGCAGGAAACCGATTTCAGGAGGTAGACTGGAATTGCATTGAAAGCATAGGAAAAGAGGCAGAACGTCCACAATGATGCACTTGGCCAAAAAGGGCGTATGCGTTTTTTCCTGAATATATTCAGGAAAAAACGCATACGCCCTTTTTGGCCAACCAAGCAAGCTTGCAAAGGAAATCTGCACTACAATGAAGTCTCACTTCCCCCCGGTCAAAAGGGCCATCTGAAAAAAGTGTAAAATCCAGAAAGGCAGGACAGGCCATGGAGAACTGGGAGCCTTGTTATGCTGATGGGCGGGATGTAAATTGCCAACAGACACTCGGGAGAAGTGTATGGTGTTTCCTGAAACATCTAAAAAACAAAGCAACAGAGCCTAGGGCACTTCCACTTATGGTCCTATAGCTTAGGGAAATTAAAATCAAAAAGACACAGCCACCCCAAAGTTTGGGACGCCTCTGTTTACAAGAACCTCGTTTACAGTACAAGTTCAACATCGCAGAAAGTGAAAAATGGATAAAGAAGTTGTGGTATTTACTTACAAAGCAATATCACTCAGCAATGAAATCTATGTCATCAGGCCCTTAGCAGCACAATGAGTGGATTCAGGTATGATGATTCTAACTGAAATAAGTCACACAGAAAAAGAAACATCATAAGATATCAGTAATACACGGAATGTAAACTTGGCTACACAGGAACTGAATTACAGAACTGAACAGGGTCTCAAATTTAGAAAACCAACTTATGCTTGCTTAAGGGGAAAGGTGAGTTGGGGTGCTGCATAAAACCAGAGATTGAAATGAGCACAGATAAAGTTCCTTAAGCCAAATATGGAATAGACAAGAGCTACCTCTTGCTCAACGAAATGGACTCAACACCGCATATTAAATGCCTAAGAATGTACCTGACTAGTAAGTATCTTAAAACCTATGGATTGCTATGTCTCCGAAAGAGAATCAAGCATGTGTACAGGGGCATAAACGCAGCAGTGATAGGATTGGAGAGGTTCGGTGAGCAAATGAAGACCCTTTGAAGTCATATTGCATGGTACCCATTCCACGGGTTTCAACTACCCAGGTTTAAGGTATTCTTCCTTCAGCTAAAACATGCATGTGGAACCTAGAGTATGATCAACCATGTGATCGGGAGACGTGTTCAAATATGTCTCAGTTTTCGTACCCTGGTACTCGGGTGCAACATTCCAGACGCTTTACTAACACCCTCCCGACTTGGAGAGTCAGTCCCTTTAACCTCCTGTTTGGCCCAGTTTGCAATTTCTGCGGAAGATGAACAGGAATAGCGAGAACCAATGAGAGACTAGCTGGAGGTGTCTGGACGGGCAAATTTAACTCTCATTTCCCACCAGGAAGAGGAATTAACCAAAGGCTCAGCGTGCCGTGCCGGAACCAGATTAGGGCCTGAAGCCATCCTGCGGTGTTGCGGCCAGCTCAAAAGAAAGCGAGTTGAAGAAAGGAGCTCAGGGGCACTGTAATTCACAAACCTGCAGAGTTATAAATGACAGCTATCGTCCAAAAATATACTGAAGTAAGGCTGCCAAGAGGACTTGAAAGCGGGGCAGAATTGCAGGAAACCGATTTCAGGAGGTAGACTGGAATTGCATTGAAAGCATAGGAAAAGAGGCAGAACGTCCACAATGATGCACTTGGCCAAAAAGGGCGTATGCGTTTTTTCCTGAATATATTCAGGAAAAAACGCATACGCCCTTTTTGGCCAACCAAGCAAGCTTGCAAAGGAAATCTGCACTACAATGAAGTCTCACTTCCCCCCGGTCAAAAGGGCCATCTGAAAAAAGTGTAAAATCCAGAAAGGCAGGACAGGCCATGGAGAACTGGGAGCCTTGTTATGCTGATGGGCGGGATGTAAATTGCCAACAGACACTCGGGAGAAGTGTATGGTGTTTCCTGAAACATCTAAAAAACAAAGCAACAGAGCCTAGGGCACTTCCACTTATGGTCCTATAGCTTAGGGAAATTAAAATCAAAAAGACACAGCCACCCCAAAGTTTGGGACGCCTCTGTTTACAAGAACCTCGTTTACAGTACAAGTTCAACATCGCAGAAAGTGAAAAATGGATAAAGAAGTTGTGGTATTTACTTACAAAGCAATATCACTCAGCAATGAAATCTATGTCATCAGGCCCTTAGCAGCACAATGAGTGGATTCAGGTATGATGATTCTAACTGAAATAAGTCACACAGAAAAAGAAACATCATAAGATATCAGTAATACACGGAATGTAAACTTGGCTACACAGGAACTGAATTACAGAACAGAACAGGGTCTCAAATTTAGAAAACCAACTTATGCTTGCTTAAGGGTAAAGGTGAGTTGGGGTGCTGCATAAAACCAGAGATTGAAATGAGCACAGATAAAGTTCCTTAAGCCAAATATGGAATAGACAAGAGCTACTCCTTGCTCAACGAAATGGACTCAACACCGCATATTAAATGCCTAAGAATGTACCTGACTAGTAAGTATCTTAAAACCTATGGATTGCTATGTCTCCGAAAGAGAATCAAGCATGTGTACAGGGGCATAAACGCAGCAGTGATAGGATTGGAGAGGTTCGGTGAGCAAATGAAGACCCTTTGAAGTCATATTGCATGGTACCCATTCCACGGGTTTCAACTACCCAGGTTTAAGGTATTCTTCCTTCAGCTAAAACATGCATGTGGAACCTAGAGTATGATCAACCATGTGATCGGGAGACCTGTTCAAATATGTCTCAGTTTTCGTACCCTGGTACTCGGGTGCAACATTCCAGACGCTTTACTAACACCCTCCCGACTTGGAGAGTCAGTCCCTTTAACCTCCTGTTTGGCCCAGTTTGCAATTTCTGCGGAAGATGAACAGGAATAGCGAGAACCAATGAGAGACTATCTGGAGGTGTCTGGACGGGCAAATTTAACTCTCATTTCCCACCAGGAAGAGGAATTAACCAAAGGCTCAGCGTGCCGTGCCGGAACCAGATTAGGGCCTGAAGCCATCCTGCGGTGTTGCGGCCAGCTCAAAAGAAAGCGAGTTGAAGAAAGGAGCTCAGGGGCACTGTAATTCACAAACCTGCAGAGTTATAAATGACAGCTATCGTCCAAAAATATACTGAAGTAAGGCTGCCAAGAGGACTTGAAAGCGGGGCAGAATTGCAGGAAACTGATTTCAGGAGGCAGACTGGAATTGCATTGAAAGCATAGGAAAAGAGGCAGAACGTCCACAATGATGCACTTGGCCAAAAAGGGCGTATGCGTTTTTTCCTGAATATATTCAGGAAAAAACGCATACGCCCTTTTTGACCAACCAAGCAAGCTTGCAAAGGAAATCTGCACTACAATGAAGTCTCACTTCCCCCCGGTCAAAAGGGCCATCTGAAAAAAGTGTAAAATCCAGAAAGGCAGGACAGGCCATGGAGAACTGGGAGCCTTGTTATGCTGATGGGCGGGATGTAAATTGCCAACAGACACTCGGGAGAAGTGTATGGTGTTTCCTGAAACATCTAAAAAACAAAGCAACAGAGCCTAGGGCACTTCCACTTATGGTCCTATAGCTTAGGGAAATTAAAATCAAAAAGACACAGCCACCCCAAAGTTTGGGACGCCTCTGTTTACAAGAACCTCGTTTACCGTACAAGTTCAACATCGCAGAAAGTGAAAAATGGATAAAGAAGTTGTGGTATTTACTTACAAAGCAATATCACTCAGCAATGAAATCTATGTCATCAGGCCCTTAGCAGCACAATGAGTGGATTCAGGTATGATGATTCTAACTGAAATAAGTCACACAGAAAAAGAAACATCATAAGATATCAGTAATACACGGAATGTAAACTTGGCTACACAGGAACTGAATTACAGAACAGAACAGGGTCTCAAATTTAGAAAACCAACTTATGCTTGCTTAAGGGTAAAGGTGAGTTGGGGTGCTGCATAAAACCAGAGATTGAAATGAGCACAGATAAAGTTCCTTAAGCCAAATATGGAATAGACAAGAGCTACTCCTTGCTCAACGAAATGGACTCAAAACCGCATATTAAACGCCTAAGAATGTACCTGACTAGTAAGTATCTTAAAACCTATGGATTGCTATGTCTCCGAAAGTGAATCAAGCATGTGTACAGGGGCATAAACGCAGCAGTGATAGGATTGGAGAGGTTCGGTGAGCAAATGAAGACCCTTTGAAGTCATATTGCATGGTACCCATTCCACGGGTTTCAACTACCCAGGTTTAAGGTATTCTTCCTTCAGCTAAAACATGCATGTGGAACCTAGAGTATGATCAACCATGTGATCGGGAGACGTGTTCAAATATGTCTCAGTTTTCGTACCCTGGTACTCGGGTGCAACATTCCAGACGCTTTACTAACACCCTCCCGACTTGGAGAGTCAGTCCCTTTAACCTCCTGTTTGGCCCAGTTTGCAATTTCTGCGGAAGATGAACAGGAATAGCGAGAACCAATGAGAGACTAGCTGGAGGTGTCTGGACGGGCAAATTTAACTCTCATTTCCCACCAGGAAGAGGAATTAACCAAAGGCTCAGCGTGCCGTGCCGGAACCAGATTAGGGCCTGAAGCCATCCTGCGGTGTTGCGGCCAGCTCAAAAGAAAGCGAGTTGAAGAAAGGAGCTCAGGGGCACTGTAATTCACAAACCTGCAGAGTTATAAATGACAGCTATCGTCCAAAAATATACTGAAGTAAGGCTGCCAAGAGGACTTGAAAGCGGGGCAGAATTGCAGGAAACCGATTTCAGGAGGCAGACTGGAATTGCATTGAAAGCATAGGAAAAGAGGCAGAACGTCCACAATGATGCACTTGGCCAAAAAGGGCGTATGCGTTTTTTCCTGAATATATTCAGGAAAAAACGCATACGCCCTTTTTGGCCAACCAAGCAAGCTTGCAAAGGAAATCTGCACTACAATGAAGTCTCACTTCCCCCCGGTCAAAAGGGCCATCTGAAAAAAGTGTAAAATCCAGAAAGGCAGGACAGGCCATGGAGAACTGGGAGCCTTGTTATGCTGATGGGCGGGATGTAAATTGCCAACAGACACTCGGGAGAAGTGTATGGTGTTTCCTGAAACATCTAAAAAACAAAGCAACAGAGCCTAGGGCACTTCCACTTATGGTCCTATAGCTTAGGGAAATTAAAATCAAAAAGACACAGCCACCCCAAAGTTTGGGACGCCTCTGTTTACAAGAACCTCGTTTACCGTACAAGTTCAACATCGCAGAAAGTGAAAAATGGATAAAGAAGTTGTGGTATTTACTTACAAAGCAATATCACTCAGCAATGAAATCTATGTCATCAGGCCCTTAGCAGCACAATGAGTGGATTCAGGTATGATGATTCTAACTGAAATAAGTCACACAGAAAAAGAAACATCATAAGATATCAGTAATACACGGAATGTAAACTTGGCTACACAGGAACTGAATTACAGAACAGAACAGGGTCTCAAATTTAGAAAACCAACTTATGCTTGCTTAAGGGTAAAGGTGAGTTGGGGTGCTGCATAAAACCAGAGATTGAAATGAGCACAGATAAAGTTCCTTAAGCCAAATATGGAATAGACAAGAGCTACTCCTTGCTCAACGAAATGGACTCAACACCGCATATTAAATGCCTAAGAATGTACCTGACTAGTAAGTATCTTAAAACCTATGGATTGCTATGTCTCCGAAAGAGAATCAAGCATGTGTACAGGGGCATAAACGCAGCAGTGATAGGATTGGAGAGGTTCGGTGAGCAAATGAAGACCCTTTGAAGTCATATTGCATGGTACCCATTCCACGGGTTTCAACTACCCAGGTTTAAGGTGTTCTTCCTTCAGCTAAAACATGCATGTGGAACCTAGAGTATGATCAACCATGTGATCGGGAGACGTGTTCAAATATGTCTCAGTTTTCGTACCCTGGTACTCGGGTGCAACATTCCAGACGCTTTACTAACACCCTCCCGACTTGGAGAGTCAGTCCCTTTAACCTCCTGTTTGGCCCAGTTTGCAATTTCTGCGGAAGATGAACAGGAATAGCGAGAACCAATGAGAGACTAGCTGGAGGTGTCTGGACGGGCAAATTTAACTCTCATTTCCCACCAGGAAGAGGAATTAACCAAAGGCTCAGCGTGCCGTGCCGGAACCAGATTAGGGCCTGAAACCATCCTGCGGTGTTGCGGCCAGCTCAAAAGAAAGCGAGTTGAAGAAAGGAGCTCAGGGGCACTGTAATTCACAAACCTGCAGAGTTATAAATGACAGCTATCGTCCAAAAATATACTGAAGTAAGGCTGCCAAGAGGACTTGAAAGCAGGGCAGAATTGCAGGAAACCGATTTCAGGAGGTAGACTGGAATTGCATTGAAAGCATAGGAAAAGAGGCAGAACGTCCACAATGATGCACTTGGCCAAAAAGGGCGTATGCGTTTTTTCCTGAATATATTCAGGAAAAAACGCATACGCCCTTTTTGGCCAACCAAGCAAGCTTGCAAAGGAAATCTGCACTACAATGAAGTCTCACTTCCCCCCGGTCAAAAGGGCCATCTGAAAAAAGTGTAAAATCCAGAAAGGCAGGACAGGCCATGGAGAACTGGGAGCCTTGTTATGCTGATGGGCGGGATGTAAATTGCCAACAGACACTCGGGAGAAGTGTATGGTGTTTCCTGAAACATCTAAAAAACAAAGCAACAGAGCCTAGGGCACTTCCACTTATGGTCCTATAGCTTAGGGAAATTAAAATCAAAAAGACACAGCCACCCCAAAGTTTGGGACGCCTCTGTTTACAAGAACCTCGTTTACAGTACAAGTTCAACATCGCAGAAAGTGAAAAATGGATAAAGAAGTTGTGGTATTTACTTACAAAGCAATATCACTCAGCAATGAAATCTATGTCATCAGGCCCTTAGCAGCACAATGAGTGGATTCAGGTATGATGATTCTAACTGAAATAAGTCACACAGAAAAAGAAACATCATAAGATATCAGTAATACACGGAATGTAAACTTGGCTACACAGGAACTGAATTACAGAACAGAACAGGGTCTCAAATTTAGAAAACCAACTTATGCTTGCTTAAGGGTAAAGGTGAGTTGGGGTGCTGCATAAAACCAGAGATTGAAATGAACACAGATAAAGTTCCTTAAGCCAAATATGGAATAGACAAGAGCTACTCCTTGCTCAACGAAATGGACTCAACACCGCATATTAAATGCCTAAGAATGTACCTGACTAGTAAGTATCTTAAAACCTATGGATTGCTATGTCTCCGAAAGAGAATCAAGCATGTGTACAGGGGCATAAACGCAGCAGTGATAGGATTGGAGAGGTTCGGTGAGCAAATGAAGACCCTTTGAAGTCATATTGCATGGTACCCATTCCACGGGTTTCAACTACCCAGGTTTAAGGTATTCTTCCTTCAGCTAAAACATGCATGTGGAACCTAGAGTATGATCAACCATGTGATCGGGAGACGTGTTCAAATATGTCTCAGTTTTCGTACCCTGGTACTCGGGTGCAACATTCCAGACGCTTTACTAACACCCTCCCGACTTGGAGAGTCAGTCCCTTTAACCTCCTGTTTGGCCCAGTTTGCAATTTCTGCGGAAGATGAACAGGAATAGCGAGAACCAATGAGAGACTAGCTGGAGGTGTCTGGACGGGCAAATTTAACTCTCATTTCCCACCAGGAAGAGGAATTAACCAAAGGCTCAGCGTGCCGTGCCGGAACCAGATTAGGGCCTGAAGCCATCCTGCGGTGTTGCGGCCAGCTCAAAAGAAAGCGAGTTGAAGAAAGGAGCTCAGGGGCACTGTAATTCACAAACCTGCAGAGTTATAAATGACAGCTATCGTCCAAAAATATAATGAAGTAAGGCTGCCAAGAGGACTTGAAAGCGGGGCAGAATTGCAGGAAACCGATTTCAGGAGGTAGACTGGAATTGCATTGAAAGCATAGGAAAAGAGGCAGAACGTCCACAATGATGCACTTGGCCAAAAAGGGCGTATGCGTTTTTTCCTGAATATATTCAGGAAAAAACGCATACGCCCTTTTTGGCCAACCAAGCAAGCTTGCAAAGGAAATCTGCACTACAATGAAGTCTCACTTCCCCCCGGTGAAAAGGGCCATCTGAAAAAAGTGTAAAATCCAGAAAGGCAGGACAGGCCATGGAGAACTGGGAGCCTTGTTATGCTGATGGGCAGGATGTAAATTGCCAACAGACACACGGGAGAACTGTATGGTGTTTCCTGAAACATCTAAAAAACAAAGCAACAGAGCCTAGGGCACTTCCACTTATGGTCCTATAGCTTAGGGAAATTAAAATCAAAAAGACACAGCCACCCCAAAGTTTGCGACGCCTCTGTTTACAAGAACCTCGTTTACAGTACAAGTTCAACATCGCAGAAAGTGAAAAATGGATAAAGAAGTTGTGGTATTTACTTACAAAGCAATATCACTCAGCAATGAAATCTATGTCATCAGGCCCTTAGCAGCACAATGAGTGGATTCAAGTATGATGATTCTAACTGAAATAAGTCACACAGAAAAAGAAACATCATAAGATATCAGTAATACACGGAATGTAAACTTGGCTACACAGGAACTGAATTACAGAACAGAACAGGGTCTCAAATTTAGAAAACCAACTTATGCTTGCTTAAGGGGAAAGGTGAGTTGGGGTGCTGCATAAAACCAGAGATTGAAATGAACACAGATAAAGTTCCTTAAGCCAAATATGGAATAGACAAGAGCTACTCCTTGCTCAACGAAATGGACTCAACACCGCATATTAAATGCCTAAGAATGTACCTGACTAGTAAGTATCTTAAAACCTATGGATTGCTATGTCTCCGAAAGAGAATCAAGCATGTGTACAGGGGCATAAACGCAGCAGTGATAGGATTGGAGAGGTTCGGTGAGCAAATGAAGACCCTTTGAAGTCATATTGCATGGTACCCATTCCACGGGTTTCAACTACCCAGGTTTAAGGTATTCTTCCTTCAGCTAAAACATGCATGTGGAACCTAGAGTATGATCAACCATGTGATCGGGAGACGTGTTCAAATATGTCTCAGTTTTCGTACCCTGGTACTCGGGTGCAACATTCCAGACGCTTTACTAACACCCTCCCGACTTGGAGAGTCAGTCCCTTTAACCTCCTGTTTGGCCCAGTTTGCAATTTCTGCGGAAGATGAACAGGAATAGCGAGAACCAATGAGAGACTAGCTGGAGGTGTCTGGACGGGCAAATTTAACTCTCATTTCCCACCAGGAAGAGGAATTAACCAAAGGCTCAGCGTGCCGTGCCGGAACCAGATTAGGGCCTGAAGCCATCCTGCGGTGTTGCGGCCAGCTCAAAAGAAAGCGAGTTGAAGAAAGGAGCTCAGGGGCACTGTAATTCACAAACCTGCAGAGTTATAAATGACAGCTATCGTCCAAAAATATACTGAAGTAAGGCTGCCAAGAGGACTTGAAAGCGGGGCAGAATTGCAGGAAACCGATTTCAGGAGGCAGACTGGAATTGCATTGAAAGCATAGGAAAAGAGGCAGAACGTCCACAATGATGCACTTGGCCAAAAAGGGCGTATGCGTTTTTTCCTGAATATATTCAGGAAAAAACGCATACGCCCTTTTTGGCCAACCAAGCAAGCTTGCAAAGGAAATCTGCACTACAATGAAGTCTCACTTCCCCCCGGTCAAAAGGGCCATCTGAAAAAAGTGTAAAATCCAGAAAGGCAGGACAGGCCATGGAGAACTGGGAGCCTTGTTATGCTGATGGGCGGGATGTAAATTGCCAACAGACACTCGGGAGAAGTGTATGGTGTTTCCTGAAACATCTAAAAAACAAAGCAACAGAGCCTAGGGCACTTCCACTTATGGTCCTATAGCTTAGGGAAATTAAAATCAAAAAGACACAGCCACCCCAAAGTTTGGGACGCCTCTGTTTACAAGAACCTCGTTTACCGTACAAGTTCAACATCGCAGAAAGTGAAAAATGGATAAAGAAGTTGTGGTATTTACTTACAAAGCAATATCACTCAGCAATGAAATCTATGTCATCAGGCCCTTAGCAGCACAATGAGTGGATTCAGGTATGATGATTCTAACTGAAATAAGTCACACAGAGAAAGAAACATCATAAGATATCAGTAATACACGGAATGTAAACTTGGCTACACAGGAACTGAATTACAGAACAGAACAGGGTCTCAAATTTAGAAAACCAACTTATGCTTGCTTAAGGGTAAAGGTGAGTTGGGGTGCTGCATAAAACCAGAGATTGAAATGAGCACAGATAAAGTTCCTTAAGCCAAATATGGAATAGACAAGAGCTACTCCTTGCTCAATGAAATGGACTCAACACCGCATATTAAATGCCTAAGAATGTACCTGACTAGTAAGTATCTTAAAACCTATGGATTGCTATGTCTCCGAAAGAGAATCAAGCATGTGTACAGGGGCATAAACGCAGCAGTGATAGGATTGGAGAGGTTCGGTGAGCAAATGAAGACCCTTTGAAGTCATATTGCATGGTACCCATTCCACGGGTTTCAACTACCCAGGTTTAAGGTGTTCTTCCTTCAGCTAAAACATGCATGTGGAACCTAGAGTATGATCAACCATGTGATCGGGAGACGTGTTCAAATATGTCTCAGTTTTCGTACCCTGGTACTCGGGTGCAACATTCCAGACGCTTTACTAACACCCTCCCGACTTGGAGAGTCAGTCCCTTTAACCTCCTGTTTGGCCCAGTTTGCAATTTCTGCGGAAGATGAACAGGAATAGCGAGAACCAATGAGAGACTAGCTGGAGGTGTCTGGACGGGCAAATTTAACTCTCATTTCCCACCAGGAAGAGGAATTAACCAAAGGCTCAGCGTGCCGTGCCAGAACCAGATTAGGGCCTGAAGCCATCCTGCGGTGTTGCGGCCAGCTCAAAAGAAAGCGAGTTGAAGAAAGGAGCTCAGGGGCACTGTAATTCACAAACCTGCAGAGTTATAAATGACAGCTATCGTCCAAAAATATACTGAAGTAAGGCTGCCAAGAGGACTTGAAAGCGGGGCAGAATTGCAGGAAACCGATTTCAGGAGGTAGACTGGAATTGCATTGAAAGCATAGGAAAAGAGGCAGAACGTCCACAATGATGCACTTGGCCAAAAAGGGCGTATGCGTTTTTTCCTGAATATATTCAGGAAAAAACGCATACGCCCTTTTTGGCCAACCAAGCAAGCTTGCAAAGGAAATCTGCACTACAATGAAGTCTCACTTCCCCCCGGTCAAAAGGGCCATCTGAAAAAAGTGTAAAATCCAGAAAGGCAGGACAGGCCATGGAGAACTGGGAGCCTTGTTATGCTGATGGGCGGGATGTAAATTGCCAACAGACACTCGGGAGAAGTGTATGGTGTTTCCTGAAACATCTAAAAAACAAAGCAACAGAGCCTAGGGCACTTCCACTTATGGTCCTATAGCTTAGGGAAATTAAAATCAAAAAGACACAGCCACCCCAAAGTTTGGGACGCCTCTGTTTACAAGAACCTCGTTTACAGTACAAGTTCAACATCGCAGAAAGTGAAAAATGGATAAAGAAGTTGTGGTATTTACTTACAAAGCAATATCACTCAGCAATGAAATCTATGTCATCAGGCCCTTAGCAGCACAATGAGTGGATTCAGGTATGATGATTCTAACTGAAATAAGTCACACAGAAAAAGAAACATCATAAGATATCAGTAATACACGGAATGTAAACTTGGCTACACAGGAACTGAATTACAGAACAGAACAGGGTCTCAAATTTAGAAAACCAACTTATGCTTGCTTAAGGGTAAAGGTGAGTTGGGGTGCTGCATAAAACCAGAGATTGAAATGAACACAGATAAAGTTCCTTAAGCCAAATATGGAATAGACAAGAGCTACTCCTTGCTCAACGAAATGGACTCAACACCGCATATTAAATGCCTAAGAATGTACCTGACTAGTAAGTATCTTAAAACCTATGGATTGCTATGTCTCCGAAAGAGAATCAAGCATGTGTACAGGGGCATAAACGCAGCAGTGATAGGATTGGAGAGGTTCGGTGAGCAAATGAAGACCCTTTGAAGTCATATTGCATGGTACCCATTCCACGGGTTTCAACTACCCAGGTTTAAGGTATTCTTCCTTCAGCTAAAACATGCATGTGGAACCTAGAGTATGATCAACCATGTGATCGGGAGACGTGTTCAAATATGTCTCAGTTTTCGTACCCTGGTACTCGGGTGCAACATTCCAGACGCTTTACTAACACCCTCCCGACTTGGAGAGTCAGTCCCTTTAACCTCCTGTTTGGCCCAGTTTGCAATTTCTGCGGAAGATGAACAGGAATAGCGAGAACCAATGAGAGACTAGCTGGAGGTGTCTGGACGGGCAAATTTAACTCTCATTTCCCACCAGGAAGAGGAATTAACCAAAGGCTCAGCGTGCCGTGCCGGAACCAGATTAGGGCCTGAAGCCATCCTGCGGTGTTGCGGCCAGCTCAAAAGAAAGCGAGTTGAAGAAAGGAGCTCAGGGGCACTGTAATTCACAAACCTGCAGAGTTATAAATGACAGCTATCGTCCAAAAATATAATGAAGTAAGGCTGCCAAGAGGACTTGAAAGCGGGGCAGAATTGCAGGAAACCGATTTCAGGAGGTAGACTGGAATTGCATTGAAAGTATAGGAAAAGAGGCAGAACGTCCACAATGATGCACTTGGCCAAAAAGGGCGTATGCGTTTTTTCCTGAATATATTCAGGAAAAAACGCATACGCCCTTTTTGGCCAACCAAGCAAGCTTGCAAAGGAAATCTGCACTACAATGAAGTCTCACTTCCCCCCGGTCAAAAGGGCCATCTGAAAAAAGTGTAAAATCCAGAAAGACAGGACAGGCCATGGAGAACTGGGAGCCTTGTTATGCTGATGGGCGGGATGTAAATTGCCAACAGACACTCGGGAGAAGTGTATGGTGTTTCCTGAAACATCTAAAAAACAAAGCAACAGAGCCTAGGGCACTTCCACTTATGGTCCTATAGCTTAGGGAAATTAAAATCAAAAAGACACAGCCACCCCAAAGTTTGGGACGCCTCTGTTTACAAGAACCTCGTTTACAGTACAAGTTCAACATCGCAGAAAGTGAAAAATGGATAAAGAAGTTGTGGTATTTACTTACAAAGCAATATCACTCAGCAATGAAATCTATGTCATCAGGCCCTTAGCAGCACAATGAGTGGATTCAGGTATGATGATTCTAACTGAAATAAGTCACACAGAAAAAGAAACATCATAAGATATCAGTAATACACGGAATGTAAACTTGGCTACACAGGAACTGAATTACAGAACAGAACAGGGTCTCAAATTTAGAAAACCAACTTATGCTTGCTTAAGGGTAAAGGTGAGTTGGGGTGCTGCATAAAACCAGAGATTGAAATGAGCACAGATAAAGTTCCTTAAGCCAAATATGGAATAGACAAGAGCTACTCCTTGCTCAACGAAATGGACTCAACACCGCATATTAAATGCCTAAGAATGTACCTGACTAGTAAGTATCTTAAAACCTATGGATTGCTATGTCTCCGAAAGAGAATCAAGCATGTGTACAGGGGCATAAACGCAGCAGTGATAGGATTGGAGAGGTTCGGTGAGCAAATGAAGACCCTTTGAAGTCATATCGCATGGTACCCATTCCACGGGTTTCAACTACTCAGGTTTAAGGTATTCTTCCTTCAGCTAAAACATGCATGTGGAACCTAGAGTATGATCAACCATGTGATCGGGAGACGTGTTCAAATATGTCTCAGTTTTCGTACCCTGGTACTCGGGTGCAACATTCCAGACGCTTTACTAACACCCTCCCGACTTGGAGAGTCAGTCCCTTTAACCTCCTGTTTGGCCCAGTTTGCAATTTCTGCGGAAGATGAACAGGAATAGCGAGAACCAATGAGAGACTAGCTGGAGGTGTCTGGACGGGCAAATTTAACTCTCATTTCCCACCAGGAAGAAGAATTAACCAAAGGCTCAGCGTGCCGTGCCGGAACCAGATTAGGGCCTGAAGCCATCCTGCGGTGTTGCGGCCAGCTCAAAAGAAAGCGAGTTGAAGAAAGGAGCTCAGGGGCACTGTAATTCACAAACCTGCAGTTATAAATGACAGCTATCGTCCAAAAATATACTGAAGTAAGGCTGCCAAGAGGACTTGAAAGCGGGGCAGAATTGCAGGAAACCGATTTCAGGAGGCAGACTGGAATTGCATTGAAAGCATAGGAAAAGAGGCAGAACGTCCACAATGATGCACTTGGCCAAAAAGGGCGTATGCGTTTTTTCCTGAATATATTCAGGAAAAAACGCATACGCCCTTTTTAGCCAACCAAGCAAGCTTGCAAAGGAAATCTGCACTACAATGAAGTCTCACTTCCCCCCGGTCAAAAGGGCCATCTGAAAAAAGTGTAAAATCCAGAAAGACAGGACAGGCCATGGAGAACTGGGAGCCTTGTTATGCTGATGGGCGGGATGTAAATTGCCAACAGACACTCGGGAGAAGTGTATGGTGTTTCCTGAAACATCTAAAAAACAAAGCAACAGAGCCTAGGGCACTTCCACTTATGGTCCTATAGCTTAGGGAAATTAAAATCAAAAAGACACAGCCACCTCAAAGTTTGGGACGCCTCTGTTTACAAGAACCTCGTTTACAGTACAAGTTCAACATCGCAGAAAGTGAAAAATGGATAAAGAAGTTGTGGTATTTACTTACAAAGCAATATCACTCAGCAATGAAATCTATGTCATCAGGCCCTTAGCAGCACAATGAGTGGATTCAGGTATGATGATTCTAACTGAAATAAGTCACACAGAAAAAGAAACATCATAAGATATCAGTAATACACGGAATGTAAACTTGGCTACACAGGAACTGAATTACAGAACAGAACAGGGTCTCAAATTTAGAAAACCAACTTATGCTTGCTTAAGGGTAAAGGTGAGTTGGGGTGCTGCATAAAACCAGAGATTGAAATGAGCACAGATAAAGTTCCTTAAGCCAAATATGGAATAGACAAGAGCTACCTCTTGCTCAACGAAATGGACTCAACACCGCATATTAAATGCCTAAGAATGTACCTGACTAGTAAGTATCTGAAAACCTATGGATTGCTATGTCTCCGAAAGAGAATCAAGCATGTGTACAGGGGCATAAACGCAGCAGTGATAGGATTGGAGAGGTTCGGTGAGCAAATGAAGACCCTTTGAAGTCATATTGCATGGTACCCATTCCATGGGTTTCAACTACCCAGGTTTAAGGTATTCTTCCTTCAGCTAAAACATGCATGTGGAACCTAGAGTATGATCAACCATGTGATCGGGAGACGTGTTCAAATATGTCTCAGTTTTCGTACCCTGGTACTCGGGTGCAACATTCCAGACGCTTTACTAACACCCTCCCGACTTGGAGAGTCAGTCCCTTTAACCTCCTGTTTGGCCCAGTTTGCAATTTCTGCGGAAGATGAACAGGAATAGCGAGAACCAATGAGAGACTAGCTGGAGGTGTCTGGACGGGCAAATTTAACTCTCATTTCCCACCAGGAAGAGGAATTAACCAAAGGCTCAGCGTGCCGTGCCGGAACCAGATTAGGGCCTGAAGCCATCCTGCGGTGTTGCGGCCAGCTCAAAAGAAAGCGAGTTGAAGAAAGGAGCTCAGGGGCACTGTAATTCACAAACCTGCTGAGTTATAAATGACAGCTATCGTCCAAAAATATACTGAAGTAAGGCTGCCAAGAGGACTTGAAAGCGGGGCAGAATTGCAGGAAACCGATTTCAGGAGGTAGACTGGAATTGCATTGAAAGCATAGGAAAAGAGGCAGAACGTCCACAATGATGCACTTGGCCAAAAAGGGCGTATGCGTTTTTTCCTGAATATATTCAGGAAAAAACGCATACGCCCTTTTTGGCCAACCAAGCAAGCTTGCAAAGGAAATCTGCACTACAATGAAGTCTCACTTCCCCCCGGTCAAAAGGGCCATCTGAAAAAAGTGTAAAATCCAGAAAGGCAGGACAGGCCATGGAGAACTGGGAGCCTTGTTATGCTGATGGGCGGGATGTAAATTGCCAACAGACACTCGGGAGAAGTGTATGGTGTTTCCTGAAACATCTAAAAAACAAAGCAACAGAGCCTAGGGCACTTCCACTTATGGTCCTATAGCTTAGGGAAATTAAAATCAAAAAGACACAGCCACCCCAAAGTTTGGGACGCCTCTGTTTACAAGAACCTCGTTTACAGTACAAGTTCAACATCGCAGAAAGTGAAAAATGGATAAAGAAGTTGTGGTATTTACTTACAAAGCAATATCACTCAGCAATGAAATCTATGTCATCAGGCCCTTAGCAGCACAATGAGTGGATTCAGGTATGATGATTCTAACTGAAATAAGTCACACAGAAAAAGAAACATCATAAGATATCAGTAATACACGGAATGTAAACTTGGCTACACAGGAACTGAATTACAGAACTGAACAGGGTCTCAAATTTAGAAAACCAACTTATGCTTGCTTAAGGGGAAAGGTGAGTTGGGGTGCTGCATAAAACCAGAGATTGAAATGAGCACAGATAAAGTTCCTTAAGCCAAATATGGAATAGACAAGAGCTACCTCTTGCTCAACGAAATGGACTCAACACCGCATATTAAATGCCTAAGAATGTACCTGACTAGTAAGTATCTTAAAACCTATGGATTGCTATGTCTCCGAAAGAGAATCAAGCATGTGTACAGGGGCATAAACGCAGCAGTGATAGGATTGGAGAGGTTCGGTGAGCAAATGAAGACCCTTTGAAGTCATATTGCATGGTACCCATTCCACGGGTTTCAACTACCCAGGTTTAAGGTATTCTTCCTTCAGCTAAAACATGCATGTGGAACCTAGAGTATGATCAACCATGTGATCGGGAGACGTGTTCAAATATGTCTCAGTTTTCGTACCCTGGTACTCGGGTGCAACATTCCAGACGCTTTACTAACACCCTCCCGACTTGGAGAGTCAGTCCCTTTAACCTCCTGTTTGGCCCAGTTTGCAATTTCTGCGGAAGATGAACAGGAATAGCGAGAACCAATGAGAGACTAGCTGGAGGTGTCTGGACGGGCAAATTTAACTCTCATTTCCCACCAGGAAGAGGAATTAACCAAAGGCTCAGCGTGCCGTGCCGGAACCAGATTAGGGCCTGAAGCCATCCTGCGGTGTTGCGGCCAGCTCAAAAGAAAGCGAGTTGAAGAAAGGAGCTCAGGGGCACTGTAATTCACAAACCTGCAGAGTTATAAATGACAGCTATCGTCCAAAAATATACTGAAGTAAGGCTGCCAAGAGGACTTGAAAGCGGGGCAGAATTGCAGGAAACCGATTTCAGGAGGTAGACTGGAATTGCATTGAAAGCATAGGAAAAGAGGCAGAACGTCCACAATGATGCACTTGGCCAAAAAGGGCGTATGCGTTTTTTCCTGAATATATTCAGGAAAAAACGCATACGCCCTTTTTGGCCAACCAAGCAAGCTTGCAAAGGAAATCTGCACTACAATGAAGTCTCACTTCCCCCCGGTCAAAAGGGCCATCTGAAAAAAGTGTAAAATCCAGAAAGGCAGGACAGGCCATGGAGAACTGGGAGCCTTGTTATGCTGATGGGCGGGATGTAAATTGCCAACAGACACTCGGGAGAAGTGTATGGTGTTTCCTGAAACATCTAAAAAACAAAGCAACAGAGCCTAGGGCACTTCCACTTATGGTCCTATAGCTTAGGGAAATTAAAATCAAAAAGACACAGCCACCCCAAAGTTTGGGACGCCTCTGTTTACAAGAACCTCGTTTACAGTACAAGTTCAACATCGCAGAAAGTGAAAAATGGATAAAGAAGTTGTGGTATTTACTTACAAAGCAATATCACTCAGCAATGAAATCTATGTCATCAGGCCCTTAGCAGCACAATGAGTGGATTCAGGTATGATGATTCTAACTGAAATAAGTCACACAGAAAAAGAAACATCATAAGATATCAGTAATACACAGAATGTAAACTTGGCTACACAGGAACTGAATTACAGAACAGAACAGGGTCTCAAATTTAGAAAACCAACTTATGCTTGCTTAAGGGTAAAGGTGAGTTGGGGTGCTGCATAAAACCAGAGATTGAAATGAGCACAGATAAAGTTCCTTAAGCCAAATATGGAATAGACAAGAGCTACTCCTTGCTCAACGAAATGGACTCAACACCGCATATTAAACGCCTAAGAATGTACCTGACTAGTAAGTATCTTAAAACCTATGGATTGCTATGTCTCCGAAAGAGAATCAAGCATGTGTACAGGGGCATAAACGCAGCAGTGATAGGATTGGAGAGGTTCGGTGAGCAAATGAAGACCCTTTGAAGTCATATTGCATGGTACCCATTCCACGGGTTTCAACTACCCAGGTTTAAGGTATTCTTCCTTCAGCTAAAACATGCATGTGGAACCTAGAGTATGATCAACCATGTGATCGGGAGACGTGTTCAAATATGTCTCAGTTTTCGTACCCTGGTACTCGGGTGCAACATTCCAGACGCTTTACTAACACCCTCCCGACTTGGAGAGTCAGTCCCTTTAACCTCCTGTTTGGCCCAGTTTGCAATTTCTGCGGAAGATGAACAGGAATAGCGAGAACCAATGAGAGACTAGCTGGAGGTGTCTGGACGGGCAAATTTAACTCTCATTTCCCACCAGGAAGAGGAATTAACCAAAGGCTCAGCGTGCCGTGCCGGAACCAGATTAGGGCCTGAAGCCATCCTGCGGTGTTGCGGCCAGCTCAAAAGAAAGCGAGTTGAAGAAAGGAGCTCAGGGGCACTGTAATTCACAAACCTGCAGAGTTATAAATGACAGCTATCGTCCAAAAATATACTGAAGTAAGGCTGCCAAGAGGACTTGAAAGCGGGGCAGACTTGCAGGAAACCGATTTCAGGAGGTAGACTGGAATTGCATTGAAAGCATAGGAAAAGAGGCAGAACGTCCACAATGATGCACTTGGCCAAAAAGGGCGTATGCGTTTTTTCCTGAATATATTCAGGAAAAAACGCATACGCCCTTTTTGGCCAACCAAGCAAGCTTGCAAAGGAAATCTGCACTACAATGAAGTCTCACTTCCCCCCGGTCAAAAGGGCCATCTGAAAAAAGTGTAAAATCCAGAAAGGCAGGACAGGCCATGGAGAACTGGGAGCCTTGTTATGCTGATGGGCGGGATGTAAATTGCCAACAGACACTCGGGAGAAGTGTATGGTGTTTCCTGAAACATCTAAAAAACAAAGCAACAGAGCCTAGGGCACTTCCACTTATGGTCCTATAGCTTAGGGAAATTAAAATCAAAAAGACACAGCCACCCCAAAGTTTGGGACGCCTCTGTTTACAAGAACCTCGTTTACCGTACAAGTTCAACATCGCAGAAAGTGAAAAATGGATAAAGAAGTTGTGGTATTTACTTACAAAGCAATATCACTCAGCAATGAAATCTATGTCATCAGGCCCTTAGCAGCACAATGAGTGGATTCAGGTATGATGATTCTAACTGAAATAAGTCACACAGAGAAAGAAACATCATAAGATATCAGTAATACACGGAATGTAAACTTGGCTACACAGGAACTGAATTACAGAACAAAACAGGGTCTCAAATTTAGAAAACCAACTTATGCTTGCTTAAGGGTAAAGGTGAGTTGGGGTGCTGCATAAAACCAGAGATTGAAATGAGCACAGATAAAGTTCCTTAAGCCAAATATGGAATAGACAAGAGCTACTCCTTGCTCAACGAAATGGACTCAACACCGCATATTAAATGCCTAAGAATGTACCTGACTAGTAAGTATCTTAAAACCTATGGATTGCTATGTCTCCGAAAGAGAATCAAGCATGTGTACAGGGGCATAAACGCAGCAGTGATAGGATTGGAGAGGTTCGGTGAGCAAATGAAGACCCTTTGAAGTCATATTGCATGGTACCCATTCCACGGGTTTCAACTACCCAGGTTTAAGGTATTCTTCCTTCAGCTAAAACATGCATGTGGAACCTAGAGTATGATCAACCATGTGATCGGGAGACGTGTTCAAATATGTCTCAGTTTTTGTACCCTGGTACTCGGGTGCAACATTCCAGACGCTTTACTAACACCCTCCCGACTTGGAGAGTCAGTCCCTTTAACCTCCTGTTTGGCCCAGTTTGCAATTTCTGCGGAAGATGAACAGGAATAGCGAGAACCAATGAGAGACTAGCTGGAGGTGTCTGGACGGGCAAATTTAACTCTCATTTCCCACCAGGAAGAGGAATTAACCAAAGGCTCAGCGTGCCGTGCCGGAACCAGATTAGGGCCTGAAGCCATCCTGCGGTGTTGCGGCCAGCTCACAAGAAAGCAAGTTGAAGAAAGGAGCTCAGGGGCACTGTAATTCACAAACCTGCAGAGTTATAAATGACAGCTATCGTCCAAAAATATACTGAAGTAAGGCTGCCAAGAGGACTTGAAAGCGGGGCAGAATTGCAGGAAACCGATTTCAGGAGGTAGACTGGAATTGCATTGAAAGCATAGGAAAAGAGGCAGAACGTCCACAATGATGCACTTGGCCAAAAAGGGCGTATGCGTTTTTTCCTGAATATATTCAGGAAAAAACGCATACGCCCTTTTTGGCCAACCAAGCAAGCTTGCAAAGGAAATCTGCACTACAATGAAGTCTCACTTCCCCCCGGTCAAAAGGGCCATCTGAAAAAAGTGTAAAATCCAGAAAGGCAGGACAGGCCATGGAGAACTGGGAGCCTTGTTATGCTGATGGGCGGGATGTAAATTGCCAACAGACACTCGGGAGAAGTGTATGGTGTTTCCTGAAACATCTAAAAAACAAAGCAACAGAGCCTAGGGCACTTCCACTTATGGTCCTATAGCTTAGGGAAATTAAAATCAAAAAGACACAGCCACCCCAAAGTTTGGGACGCCTCTGTTTACAAGAACCTCGTTTACCGTACAAGTTCAACATCGCAGAAAGTGAAAAATGGATAAAGAAGTTGTGGTATTTACTTACAAAGCAATATCACTCAGCAATGAAATCTATGTCATCAGGCCCTTAGCAGCACAATGAGTGGATTCAGGTATGATGATTCTAACTGAAATAAGTCACACAGAAAAAGAAACATCATAAGATATCAGTAATACACGGAATGTAAACTTGGCTACACAGGAACTGAATTACAGAACTGAACAGGGTCTCAAATTTAGAAAACCAACTTATGCTTGCTTAAGGGGAAAGGTGAGTTGGGGTGCTGCATAAAACCAGAGATTGAAATGAGCACAGATAAAGTTCCTTAAGCCAAATATGGAATAGACAAGAGCTACCTCTTGCTCAACGAAATGGACTCAACACCGCATATTAAATGCCTAAGAATGTACCTGACTAGTAAGTATCTTAAAACCTATGGATTGCTATGTCTCCGAAAGAGAATCAAGCATGTGTACAGGGGCATAAACGCAGCAGTGATAGGATTGGAGAGGTTCGGTGAGCAAATGAAGACCCTTTGAAGTCATATTGCATGGTACCCATTCCACGGGTTTCAACTACCCAGGTTTAAGGTATTCTTCCTTCAGCTAAAACATGCATGTGGAACCTAGAGTATGATCAACCATGTGATCGGGAGACGTGTTCAAATATGTCTCAGTTTTCGTACCCTGGTACTCGGGTGCAACATTCCAGACGCTTTACTAACACCCTCCCGACTTGGAGAGTCAGTCCCTTTAACCTCCTGTTTGGCCCAGTTTGCAATTTCTGCGGAAGATGAACAGGAATAGCGAGAACCAATGAGAGACTAGCTGGATGTGTCTGGACGGGCAAATTTAACTCTCATTTCCCACCAGGAAGAGGAATTAACCAAAGGCTCAGCGTGCCGTGCCGGAACCAGATTAGGGCCTGAAGCCATCCTGCGGTGTTGCGGCCAGCTCAAAAGAAAGCGAGTTGAAGAAAGGAGCTCAGGGGCACTGTAATTCACAAACCTGCTGAGTTATAAATGACAGCTATCGTCCAAAAATATACTGAAGTAAGGCTGCCAAGAGGACTTGAAAGCGGGGCAGAATTGCAGGAAACCGATTTCAGGAGGTAGACTGGAATTGCATTGAAAGCATAGGAAAAGAGGCAGAACGTCCACAATGATGCACTTGGCCAAAAAGGGCGTATGCGTTTTTTCCTGAATATATTCAGGAAAAAACGCATACGCCCTTTTTGGCCAACCAAGCAAGCTTGCAAAGGAAATCTGCACTACAATGAAGTCTCACTTCCCCCCGGTCAAAAGGGCCATCTGAAAAAAGTGTAAAATCCAGAAAGGCAGGACAGGCCATGGAGAACTGGGAGCCTTGTTATGCTGATGGGCGGGATGTAAATTGCCAACAGACACTCGGGAGAAGTGTATGGTGTTTCCTGAAACATCTAAAAAACAAAGCAACAGAGCCTAGGGCACTTCCACTTATGGTCCTATAGCTTAGGGAAATTAAAATCAAAAAGACACAGCCACCCCAAAGTTTGGGACGCCTCTGTTTACAAGAACCTCGTTTACAGTACAAGTTCAACATCGCAGAAAGTGAAAAATGGATAAAGAAGTTGTGGTATTTACTTACAAAGCAATATCACTCAGCAATGAAATCTATGTCATCAGGCCCTTAGCAGCACAATGAGTGGATTCAGGTATGATGATTCTAACTGAAATAAGTCACACAGAAAAAGAAACATCATAAGATATCAGTAATACACAGAATGTAAACTTGGCTACACAGGAACTGAATTACAGAACAGAACAGGGTCTCAAATTTAGAAAACCAACTTATGCTTGCTTAAGGGTAAAGGTGAGTTGGGGTGCTGCATAAAACCAGAGATTGAAATGAGCACAGATAAAGTTCCTTAAGCCAAATATGGAATAGACAAGAGCTACTCCTTGCTCAACGAAATGGACTCAACACCGCATATTAAACGCCTAAGAATGTACCTGACTAGTAAGTATCTTAAAACCTATGGATTGCTATGTCTCCGAAAGAGAATCAAGCATGTGTACAGGGGCATAAACGCAGCAGTGATAGGATTGGAGAGGTTCGGTGAGCAAATGAAGACCCTTTGAAGTCATATTGCATGGTACCCATTCCACGGGTTTCAACTACCCAGGTTTAAGGTATTCTTCCTTCAGCTAAAACATGCATGTGGAACCTAGAGTATGATCAACCATGTGATCGGGAGACGTGTTCAAATATGTCTCAGTTTTCGTACCCTGGTACTCGGGTGCAACATTCCAGACGCTTTACTAACACCCTCCCGACTTGGAGAGTCAGTCCCTTTAACCTCCTGTTTGGCCCAGTTTGCAATTTCTGCGGAAGATGAACAGGAATAGCGAGAACCAATGAGAGACTAGCTGGAGGTGTCTGGACGGGCAAATTTAACTCTCATTTCCCACCAGGAAGAGGAATTAACCAAAGGCTCAGCGTGCCGTGCCGGAACCAGATTAGGGCCTGAAGCCATCCTGCGGTGTTGCGGCCAGCTCAAAAGAAAGCGAGTTGAAGAAAGGAGCTCAGGGGCACTGTAATTCACAAACCTGCAGAGTTATAAATGACAGCTATCGTCCAAAAATATACTGAAGTAAGGCTGCCAAGAGGACTTGAAAGCGGGGCAGACTTGCAGGAAACCGATTTCAGGAGGTAGACTGGAATTGCATTGAAAGCATAGGAAAAGAGGCAGAACGTCCACAATGATGCACTTGGCCAAAAAGGGCGTATGCGTTTTTTCCTGAATATATTCAGGAAAAAACGCATACGCCCTTTTTGGCCAACCAAGCAAGCTTGCAAAGGAAATCTGCACTACAATGAAGTCTCACTTCCCCCCGGTCAAAAGGGCCATCTGAAAAAAGTGTAAAATCCAGAAAGGCAGGACAGGCCATGGAGAACTGGGAGCCTTGTTATGCTGATGGGCGGGATGTAAATTGCCAACAGACACTCGGGAGAAGTGTATGGTGTTTCCTGAAACATCTAAAAAACAAAGCAACAGAGCCTAGGGCACTTCCACTTATGGTCCTATAGCTTAGGGAAATTAAAATAAAAAAGACACAGCCACCCCAAAGTTTGGGACGCCTCTGTTTACAAGAACCTCGTTTACCGTACAAGTTCAACATCGCAGAAAGTGAAAAATGGATAAAGAAGTTGTGGTATTTACTTACAAAGCAATATCACTCAGCAATGAAATCTATGTCATCAGGCCCTTAGCAGCACAATGAGTGGATTCAGGTATGATGATTCTAACTGAAATAAGTCACACAGAGAAAGAAACATCATAAGATATCAGTAATACACGGAATGTAAACTTGGCTACACAGGAACTGAATTACAGAACAAAACAGGGTCTCAAATTTAGAAAACCAACTTATGCTTGCTTAAGGGGAAAGGTGAGTTGGGGTGCTGCATAAAACCAGAGATTGAAATGAGCACAGATAAAGTTCCTTAAGCCAAATATGGAATAGACAAGAGCTACTCCTTGCTCAACGAAATGGACTCAACACCGCATATTAAATGCCTAAGAATGTACCTGACTAGTAAGTATCTTAAAACCTATGGATTGCTATGTCTCCGAAAGAGAATCAAGCATGTGTACAGGGGCATAAACGCAGCAGTGATAGGATTGGAGAGGTTCGGTGAGCAAATGAAGACCCTTTGAAGTCACATTGCATGGTACCCATTCCACGGGTTTCAACTACCCAGGTTTAAGGTATTCTTCCTTCAGCTAAAACATGCATGTGGAACCTAGAGTATGATCAACCATGTGATCGGGAGACGTGTTCAAATATGTCTCAGTTTTTGTACCCTGGTACTCGGGTGCAACATTCCAGACGCTTTACTAACACCCTCCCGACTTGGAGAGTCAGTCCCTTTAACCTCCTGTTTGGCCCAGTTTGCAATTTCTGCGGAAGATGAACAGGAATAGCGAGAACCAATGAGAGACTAGCTGGAGGTGTCTGGACGGGCAAATTTAACTCTCATTTCCCACCAGGAAGAGGAATTAACCAAAGGCTCAGCGTGCCGTGCCGGAACAAGATTAGGGCCTGAAGCCATCCTGCGGTGTTGCGGCCAGCTCACAAGAAAGCAAGTTGAAGAAAGGAGCTCAGGGGCACTGTAATTCACAAACCTGCAGAGTTATAAATGACAGCTATCGTCCAAAAATATACTGAAGTAAGGCTGCCAAGAGGACTTGAAAGCGGGGCAGAATTGCAGGAAACCGATTTCAGGAGGTAGACTGGAATTGCATTGAAAGCATAGGAAAAGAGGCAGAACGTCCACAATGATGCACTTGGCCAAAAAGGGCGTATGCGTTTTTTCCTGAATATATTCAGGAAAAAACGCATACGCCCTTTTTGGCCAACCAAGCAAGCTTGCAAAGGAAATCTGCACTACAATGAAGTCTCACTTCCCCCCGGTCAAAAGGGCCATCTGAAAAAAGTGTAAAATCCAGAAAGGCAGGACAGGCCATGGAGAACTGGGAGCCTTGTTATGCTGATGGGCGGGATGTAAATTGCCAACAGACACTCGGGAGAAGTGTATGGTGTTTCCTGAAACATCTAAAAAACAAAGCAACAGAGCCTAGGGCACTTCCACTTATGGTCCTATAGCTTAGGGAAATTAAAATCAAAAAGACACAGCCACCCCAAAGTTTGGGACGCCTCTGTTTACAAGAACCTCGTTTACCGTACAAGTTCAACATCGCAGAAAGTGAAAAATGGATAAAGAAGTTGTGGTATTTACTTACAAAGCAATATCACTCAGCAATGAAATCTATGTCATCAGGCCCTTAGCAGCACAATGAGTGGATTCAGGTATGATGATTCTAACTGAAATAAGTCACACAGAAAAAGAAACATCATAAGATATCAGTAATACACGGAATGTAAACTTGGCTACACAGGAACTGAATTACAGAACAGAACAGGGTCTCAAATTTAGAAAACCAACTTATGCTTGCTTAAGGGGAAAGGTGAGTTGGGGTGCTGCATAAAACCAGAGATTGAAATGAGCACAGATAAAGTTCCTTAAGCCAAATATGGAATAGACAAGAGCTACTCCTTGCTCAACGAAATGGACTCAACACCGCATATTAAACGCCTAAGAATGTACCTGACTAGTAAGTATCTTAAAACCTATGGATTGCTATGTCTCCGAAAGTGAATCAAGCGTGTGTACAGGGGCATAAACGCAGCAGTGATAGGATTGGAGAGGTTCGGTGAGCAAATGAAGACCCTTTGAAGTCATATTGCATGGTACCCATTCCACGGGTTTCAACTACCCAGGTTTAAGGTATTCTTCCTTCAGCTAAAACATGCATGTGGAACCTAGAGTATGATCAACCATGTGATCGGGAGACGTGTTCAAATATGTCTCAGTTTTCGTACCCTGGTACTCGGGTGCAACATTCCAAATGCTTTACTAACACCCTCCCGACTTGGAGAGTCAGTCCCTTTAACCTCCTGTTTGGCCCAGTTTGCAATTTCTGCGGAAGATGAACAGGAATAGCGAGAACCAATGAGAGACTAGCTGGAGGTGTCTGGACGGGCAAATTTAACTCTCATTTCCCACCAGGAAGAGGAATTAACCAAAGGCTCAGCGTGCCGTGCCGGAACCAGATTAGGGCCTGAAGCCATCCTGCGGTGTTGCGGCCAGCTCAAAAGAAAGCGAGTTGAAGAAAGGAGCTCAGGAGCACTGTAATTCACAAACCTGCAGAGTTATAAATGACAGCTATCGTCCAAAAATATACTGAAGTAAGGCTGCCAAGAGGACTTGAAAGCGGGGCAGACTTGCAGGAAACCGATTTCAGGAGGCAGACTGGAATTGCATTGAAAGCATAGGAAAAGAGGCAGAACGTCCACAATGATGCACTTGGCCAAAAAGGGCGTATGCGTTTTTTCCTGAATATATTCAGGAAAAAACGCATACGCCCTTTTTGGCCAACCAAGCAAGCTTGCAAAGGAAATCTGCACTACAATGAAGTCTCACTTCCCCCCGGTCAAAAGGGCCATCTGAAAAAAGTGTAAAATCCAGAAAGGCAGGACAGGCCATGGAGAACTGGGAGCCTTGTTATGCTGATGGGCGGGATGTAAATTGCCAACAGACACTCGGGAGAAGTGTATGGTGTTTCCTGAAACATCTAAAAAACAAAGCAACAGAGCCTAGGGCACTTCCACTTATGGTCCTATAGCTTAGGGAAATTAAAATCAAAAAGACACAGCCACCCCAAAGTTTGGGACGCCTCTGTTTACAAGAACCTCGTTTACCGTACAAGTTCAACATCGCAGAAAGTGAAAAATGGATAAAGAAGTTGTGGTATTTACTTACAAAGCAATATCACTCAGCAATGAAATCTATGTCATCAGGCCCTTAGCAGCACAATGAGTGGATTCAGGTATGATGATTCTAACTGAAATAAGTCACACAGAGAAAGAAACATCATAAGATATCAGTAATACACGGAATGTAAACTTGGCTACACAGGAACTGAATTACAGAACAGAACAGGGTCTCAAATTTAGAAAACCAACTTATGCTTGCTTAAGGGTAAAGGTGAGTTGGGGTGCTGCATAAAACCAGAGATTGAAATGAGCACAGATAAAGTTCCTTAAGCCAAATATGGAATAGACAAGAGCTACTCCTTGCTCAACGAAATGGACTCAACACCGCATATTAAATGCCTAAGAATGTACCTGACTAGTAAGTATCTTAAAACCTATGGATTGCTATGTCTCCGAAAGAGAATCAAGCATGTGTACAGGGGCATAAACGCAGCAGTGATAGGATTGGAGAGGTTCGGTGAGCAAATGAAGACCCTTTGAAGTCATATTGCATGGTACCCATTCCACGGGTTTCAACTACCCAGGTTTAAGGTATTCTTCCTTCAGCTAAAACATGCATGTGGAACCTAGAGTATGATCAACCATGTGATCGGGAGACGTGTTCAAATATGTCTCAGTTTTCGTACCCTGGTACTCGGGTGCAACATTCCAGACGCTTTACTAACACCCTCCCGACTTGGAGAGTCAGTCCCTTTAACCTCCTGTTTGGCCCAGTTTGCAATTTCTGCGGAAGATGAACAGGAATAGCGAGAACCAATGAGAGACTAGCTGGAGGTGTCTGGACGGGCAAATTTAACTCTCATTTCCCACCAGGAAGAGGAATTAACCAAAGGCTCTGCGTGCCGTGCCGGAACCAGATTAGGGCCTGAAGCCATCCTGCGGTGTTGCGGCCAGCTCACAAGAAAGCGAGTTGAAGAAAGGAGCTCAGGGGCACTGTAATTCACAAACCTGCAGAGTTATAAATGACAGCTATCGTCCAAAAATATACTGAAGTAAGGCTGCCAAGAGGACTTGAAAGCGGGGCAGAATTGCAGGAAACCGATTTCAGGAGGTAGACTGGAATTGCATTGAAAGCATAGGAAAAGAGGCAGAACGTCCACAATGATGCACTTGGCCAAAAAGGGCGTATGCGTTTTTTCCTGAATATATTCAGGAAAAAACGCATACGCCCTTTTTGGCCAACCAAGCAAGCTTGCAAAGGAAATCTGCACTACAATGAAGTCTCACTTCCCCCCGGTCAAAAGGGCCATCTGAAAAAAGTGTAAAATCCAGAAAGACAGGACAGGCCATGGAGAACTGGGAGCCTTGTTATGCTGATGGGCGGGATGTAAATTGCCAACAGACACTCGGGAGAAGTGTATGGTGTTTCCTGAAACATCTAAAAAACAAAGCAACAGAGCCTAGGGCACTTCCACTTATGGTCCTATAGCTTAGGGAAATTAAAATCAAAAAGACACAGCCACCCCAAAGTTTGGGACGCCTCTGTTTACAAGAACCTCGTTTACAGTACAAGTTCAACATCGCAGAAAGTGAAAAATGGATAAAGAAGTTGTGGTATTTACTTACAAAGCAATATCACTCAGCAATGAAATCTATGTCATCAGGCCCTTAGCAGCACAATGAGTGGATTCAGGTATGATGATTCTAACTGAAATAAGTCACACAGAAAAAGAAACATCATAAGATATCAGTAATACACGGAATGTAAACTTGGCTACACAGGAACTGAATTACAGAACAGAACAGGGTCTCAAATTTAGAAAACCAACTTATGCTTGCTTAAGGGTAAAGGTGAGTTGGGGTGCTGCATAAAACCAGAGATTGAAATGAACACAGATAAAGTTCCTTAAGCCAAATATGGAATAGACAAGAGCTACTCCTTGCTCAACGAAATGGACTCAACACCGCATATTAAATGCCTAAGAATGTACCTGACTAGTAAGTATCTTAAAACCTATGGATTGCTATGTCTCCGAAAGAGAATCAAGCATGTGTACAGGGGCATAAACGCAGCAGTGATAGGATTGGAGAGGTTCGGTGAGCAAATGAAGACCCTTTGAAGTCATATTGCATGGTACCCATTCCACGGGTTTCAACTACCCAGGTTTAAGGTATTCTTCCTTCAGCTAAAACATGCATGTGGAACCTAGAGTATGATCAACCATGTGATCGGGAGACGTGTTCAAATATGTCTCAGTTTTCGTACCCTGGTACTCGGGTGCAACATTCCAGACGCTTTACTAACACCCTCCCGACTTGGAGAGTCAGTCCCTTTAACCTCCTGTTTGGCCCAGTTTGCAATTTCTGCGGAAGATGAACAGGAATAGCGAGAACCAATGAGAGACTAGCTGGAGGTGTCTGGACGGGCAAATTTAACTCTCATTTCCCACCAGGAAGAGGAATTAACCAAAGGCTCAGCGTGCCGTGCCGGAACCAGATTAGGGCCTGAAGCCATCCTGCGGTGTTGCGGCCAGCTCAAAAGAAAGCGAGTTGAAGAAAGGAGCTCAGGGGCACTGTAATTCACAAACCTGCAGAGTTATAAATGACAGCTATCGTCCAAAAATATAATGAAGTAAGGCTGCCAAGAGGACTTGAAAGCGGGGCAGAATTGCAGGAAACCGATTTCAGGAGGTAGACTGGAATTGCATTGAAAGCATAGGAAAAGAGGCAGAACGTCCACAATGATGCACTTGGCCAAAAAGAGCGTATGCGTTTTTTCCTGAATATATTCAGGAAAAAACGCATACGCCCTTTTTGGCCAACCAAGCAAGCTTGCAAAGGAAATCTGCACTACAATGAAGTCTCACTTCCCCCCGGTCAAAAGGGCCATCTGAAAAAAGTGTAAAATCCAGAAAGACAGGACAGGCCATGGAGAACTGGGAGCCTTGTTATGCTGATGGGCGGGATGTAAATTGCCAACAGACACTCGGGAGAAGTGTATGGTGTTTCCTGAAACATCTAAAAAACAAAGCAACAGAGCCTAGGGCACTTCCACTTATGGTCCTATAGCTTAGGGAAATTAAAATCAAAAAGACACAGCCACCCCAAAGTTTGGGACGCCTCTGTTTACAAGAACCTCGTTTACAGTACAAGTTCAACATCGCAGAAAGTGAAAAATGGATAAAGAAGTTGTGGTATTTACTTACAAAGCAATATCACTCAGCAATGAAATCTATGTCATCAGGCCCTTAGCAGCACAATGAGTGGATTCAGGTATGATGATTCTAACTGAAATAAGTCACACAGAAAAAGAAACATCATAAGATATCAGTAATACACGGAATGTAAACTTGGCTACACAGGAACTGAATTACAGAACAGAACAGGGTCTCAAATTTAGAAAACCAACTTATGCTTGCTTAAGGTTAAAGGTGAGTTGGGGTGCTGCATAAAACCAGAGATTGAAATGAACACAGATAAAGTTCCTTAAGCCAAATATGGAATAGACAAGAGCTACTCCTTGCTCAACGAAATGGACTCAACACCGCATATTAAATGCCTAAGAATGTACCTGACTAGTAAGTATCTTAAAACCTATGGATTGCTATGTCTCCGAAAGAGAATCAAGCATGTGTACAGGGGCATAAACGCAGCAGTGATAGGATTGGAGAGGTTCGGTGAGCAAATGAAGACCCTTTGAAGTCATATTGCATGGTACCCATTCCACGGGTTTCAACTACCCAGGTTTAAGGTATTCTTCCTTCAGCTAAAACATGCATGTGGAACCTAGAGTATGATCAACCATGTGATCGGGAGACGTGTTCAAATATGTCTCAGTTTTCGTACCCTGGTACTCGGGTGCAACATTCCAGACGCTTTACTAACACCCTCCCGACTTGGAGAGTCAGTCCCTTTAACCTCCTGTTTGGCCCAGTTTGCAATTTCTGCGGAAGATGAACAGGAATAGCGAGAACCAATGAGAGACTAGCTGGAGGTGTCTGGACGGGCAAATTTAACTCTCATTTCCCACCAGGAAGAGGAATTAACCAAAGGCTCAGCGTGCCGTGCCGGAACCAGATTAGGGCCTGAAGCCATCCTGCGGTGTTGCGGCCAGCTCAAAAGAAAGCGAGTTGAAGAAAGGAGCTCAGGGGCACTGTAATTCACAAACCTGCAGAGTTATAAATGACAGCTATCCTCCAAAAATATAATGAAGTAAGGCTGCCAAGAGGACTTGAAAGCGGGGCAGAATTGCAGGAAACCGATTTCAGGAGGCAGACTGGAATTGCATTGAAAGCATAGGAAAAGAGGCAGAACGTCCACAATGATGCACTTGGCCAAAAAGGGCGTATGCGTTTTTTCCTGAATATATTCAGGAAAAAACGCATACGCCCTTTTTGGCCAACCAAGCAAGCTTGCAAAGGAAATCTGCACTACAATGAAGTCTCACTTCCCCCCGGTCAAAAGGGCCATCTGAAAAAAGTGTAAAATCCAGAAAGACAGGACAGGCCATGGAGAACTGGGAGCCTTGTTATGCTGATGGGCGGGATGTAAATTGCCAACAGACACTCGGGAGAAGTGTATGGTGTTTCCTGAAACATCTAAAAAACAAAGCAACAGAGCCTAGGGCACTTCCACTTATGGTCCTATAGCTTAGGGAAATTAAAATCAAAAAGACACAGCCACCCCAAACATTGGGACGCCTCTGTTTACAAGAACCTCGTTTACAGTACAAGTTCAACATCGCAGAAAGTGAAAAATGGATAAAGAAGTTGTGGTATTTACTTACAAAGCAATATCACTCAGCAATGAAATCTATGTCATCAGGCCCTTAGCAGCACAATGAGTGGATTCAGGTATGATGATTCTAACTGAAATAAGTCACACAGAAAAAGAAACATCATAAGATATCAGTAATACACGGAATGTAAACTTGGCTACACAGGAACTGAATTACAGAACAGAACAGGGTCTCAAATTTAGAAAACCAACTTATGCTTGCTTAAGGGTAAAGGTGAGTTGGGGTGCTGCATAAAACCAGAGATTGAAATGAACACAGATAAAGTTCCTTAAGCCAAATATGGAATAGACAAGAGCTACTCCTTGCTCAACGAAATGGACTCAACACCGCATATTAAATGCCTAAGAATGTACCTGACTAGTAAGTATCTTAAAACCTATGGATTGCTATGTCTCCGAAAGAGAATCAAGCATGTGTACAGGGGCATAAACGCAGCAGTGATAGGATTGGAGAGGTTCGGTGAGCAAATGAAGACCCTTTGAAGTCATATTGCATGGTACCCATTCCACGGGTTTCAACTACCCAGGTTTAAGGTATTCTTCCTTCAGCTAAAACATGCATGTGGAACCTAGAGTATGATCAACCATGTGATCGGGAGACGTGTTCAAATATGTCTCAGTTTTCGTACCCTGGTACTCGGGTGCAACATTCCAGACGCTTTACTAACACCCTCCCGACTTGGAGAGTCAGTCCCTTTAACCTCCTGTTTGGCCCAGTTTGCAATTTCTGCGGAAGATGAACAGGAATAGCGAGAACCAATGAGAGACTAGCTGGAGGTGTCTGGACGGGCAAATTTAACTCTCATTTCCCACCAGGAAGAGGAATTAACCAAAGGCTCAGCGTGCCGTGCCGGAACCAGATTAGGGCCTGAAGCCATCCTGCGGTGTTGCGGCCAGCTCAAAAGAAAGCGAGTTGAAGAAAGGAGCTCAGGGGCACTGTAATTCACAAACCTGCAGAGTTATAAATGACAGCTATCCTCCAAAAATATAATGAAGTAAGGCTGCCAAGAGGACTTGAAAGCGGGGCAGAATTGCAGGAAACCGATTTCAGGAGGCAGACTGGAATTGCATTGAAAGCATAGGAAAAGAGGCAGAACGTCCACAATGATGCACTTGGCCAAAAAGGGCGTATGCGTTTTTTCCTGAATATATTCAGGAAAAAACGCATACGCCCTTTTTGGCCAACCAAGCAAGCTTGCAAAGGAAATCTGCACTACAATGAAGTCTCACTTCCCCCCGGTCAAAAGGGCCATCTGAAAAAAGTGTAAAATCCAGAAAGACAGGACAGGCCATGGAGAACTGGGAGCCTTGTTATGCTGATGGGCGGGATGTAAATTGCCAACAGACACTCGGGAGAAGTGTATGGTGTTTCCTGAAACATCTAAAAAACAAAGCAACAGAGCCTAGGGCACTTCCACTTATGGTCCTATAGCTTAGGGAAATTAAAATCAAAAAGACACAGCCACCCCAAAGTTTGGGACGCCTCTGTTTACAAGAACCTCGTTTACAGTACAAGTTCAACATCGCAGAAAGTGAAAAATGGATAAAGAAGTTGTGGTATTTACTTACAAAGCAATATCACTCAGCAATGAAATCTATGTCATCAGGCCCTTAGCAGCACAATGAGTGGATTCAGGTATGATGATTCTAACTGAAATAAGTCACACAGAAAAAGAAACATCATAAGATATCAGTAATACACGGAATGTAAACTTGGCTACACAGGAACTGAATTACAGAACAGAACAGGGTCTCAAATTTAGAAAACCAACTTATGCTTGCTTAAGGGGAAAGGTGAGTTGGGGTGCTGCATAAAACCAGAGATTGAAATGAGCACAGATAAAGTTCCTTAAGCCAAATATGGAATAGACAAGAGCTACTCCTTGCTCAACGAAATGGACTCAACACCGCATATTAAATGCCTAAGAATGTACCTGACTAGTAAGTATCTTAAAACCTATGGATTGCTATGTCTCCGAAAGAGAATCAAGCATGTGTACAGGGGCATAAACGCAGCTGTGATAGGATTGGAGAGGTTCGGTGAGCAAATGAAGACCCTTTGAAGTCATATCGCATGGTACCCATTCCACGGGTTTCAACTACCCAGGTTTAAGGTATTCTTCCTTCAGCTAAAACATGCATGTGGAACCTAGAGTATGATCAACCATGTGATCGGGAGACGTGTTCAAATATGTCTCAGTTTTCGTACCCTGGTACTCGGGTGCAACATTCCAGACGCTTTACTAACACCCTCCCGACTTGGAGAGTCAGTCCCTTTAACCTCCTGTTTGGCCCAGTTTGCAATTTCTGCGGAAGATGAACAGGAATAGCGAGAACCAATGAGAGACTAGCTGGAGGTGTCTGGACGGGCAAATTTAACTCTCATTTCCCACCAGGAAGAGGAATTAACCAAAGGCTCAGCGTGCCGTGCCGGAACCAGATTAGGGCCTGAAGCCATCCTGCGGTGTTGCGGCCAGCTCAAAAGAAAGCGAGTTGAAGAAAGGAGCTCAGGGGCACTGTAATTCACAAACCTGCAGAGTTATAAATGACAGCTATCGTCCAAAAATATACTGAAGTAAGGCTGCCAAGAGGACTTGAAAGCGGGGCAGAATTGCAGGAAACCGATTTCAGGAGGTAGACTGGAATTGCATTGAAAGCATAGGAAAAGAGGCAGAACGTCCACAATGATGCACTTGGCCAAAAAGGGCGTATGCGTTTTTTCCTGAATATATTCAGGAAAAAACGCATACGCCCTTTTTGGCCAACCAAGCAAGCTTGCAAAGGAAATCTGCACTACAATGAAGTCTCACTTCCCCCCGGTCAAAAGGGCCATCTGAAAAAAGTGTAAAATCCAGAAAGACAGGACAGGCCATGGAGAACTGGGAGCCTTGTTATGCTGATGGGCGGGATGTAAATTGCCAACAGACACTCGGGAGAAGTGTATGGTGTTTCCTGAAACATCTAAAAAACAAAGCAACAGAGCCTAGGGCACTTCCACTTATGGTCCTATAGCTTAGGGAAATTAAAATCAAAAAGACACAGCCACCCCAAAGTTTGGGACGCCTCTGTTTACAAGAACCTCGTTTACAGTACAAGTTCAACATCGCAGAAAGTGAAAAATGGATAAAGAAGTTGTGGTATTTACTTACAAAGCAATATCACTCAGCAATGAAATCTATGTCATCAGGCCCTTAGCAGCACAATGAGTGGATTCAGGTATGATGATTCTAACTGAAATAAGTCACACAGAAAAAGAAACATCATAAGATATCAGTAATACACGGAATGTAAACTTGGCTACACAGGAACTGAATTACAGAACAGAACAGGGTCTCAAATTTAGAAAACCAACTTATGCTTGCTTAAGGGGAAAGGTGAGTTGGGGTGCTGCATAAAACCAGAGATTGAAATGAGCACAGATAAAGTTCCTTAAGCCAAATATGGAATAGACAAGAGCTACCTCTTGCTCAACGAAATGGACTCAACACCGCATATTAAATGCCTAAGAATGTACCTGACTAGTAAGTATCTTAAAACCTATGGATTGCTATGTCTCCGAAAGAGAATCAAGCATGTGTACAGGGGCATAAACGCAGCAGTGATAGGATTGGAGAGGTTCGGTGAGCAAATGAAGACCCTTTGAAGTCATATCGCATGGTACCCATTCCACGGGTTTCAACTACCCAGGTTTAAGGTATTCTTCCTTCAGCTAAAACATGCATGTGGAACCTAGAGTATGATCAACCATGTGATCGGGAGACGTGTTCAAATATGTCTCAGTTTTCGTACCCTGGTACTCGGGTGCAACATTCCAGACGCTTTACTAACACCCTCCCGACTTGGAGAGTCAGTCCCTTTAACCTCCTGTTTGGCCCAGTTTGCAATTTCTGCGGAAGATGAACAGGAATAGCGAGAACCAATGAGAGACTAGCTGGAGGTGTCTGGACGGGCAAATTTAACTCTCATTTCCCACCAGGAAGAGGAATTAACCAAAGGCTCAGCGTGCCGTGCCGGAACCAGATTAGGGCCTGAAGCCATCCTGCGGTGTTGCGGCCAGGTCACAAGAAAGCGAGTTGAAGAAAGGAGCTCAGGGGCACTGTAATTCACAAACCTGCAGAGTTATAAATGACAGCTATCGTCCAAAAATATACTGAAGTAAGGCTGCCAAGAGGACTTGAAAGCGGGGCAGAATTGCAGGAAACCGATTTCAGGAGGCAGACTGGAATTGCATTGAAAGCATAGGAAAAGAGGCAGAACGTCCACAATGATGCACTTGGCCAAAAAGGGCGTATGCGTTTTTTCCTGAATATATTCAGGAAAAAACGCATACGCCCTTTTTGGCCAACCAAGCAAGCTTGCAAAGGAAATCTGCACTACAATGAAGTCTCACTTCCCCCCGGTCAAAAGGGCCATCTGAAAAAAGTGTAAAATCCAGAAAGGCAGGACAGGCCATGGAGAACTGGGAGCCTTGTTATGCTGATGGGCGGGATGTAAATTGCCAACAGACACTCGGGAGAAGTGTATGGTGTTTCCTGAAACATCTAAAAAACAAAGCAACAGAGCCTAGGGCACTTCCACTTATGGTCCTATAGCTTAGGGAAATTAAAATCAAAAAGACACAGCCACCCCAAAGTTTGGGACGCCTCTGTTTACAAGAACCTCGTTTACAGTACAAGTTCAACATCGCAGAAAGTGAAAAATGGATAAAGAAGTTGTGGTATTTACTTACAAAGCAATATCACTCAGCAATGAAATCTATGTCATCAGGCCCTTAGCAGCACAATGAGTGGATTCAGGTATGATGATTCTAACTGAAATAAGTCACACAGAAAAAGAAACATCATAAGATATCAGTAATACACGGAATGTAAACTTGGCTACACAGGAACTGAATTACAGAACAGAACAGGGTCTCAAATTTAGAAAACCAACTTATGCTTGCTTAAGGGTAAAGGTGAGTTGGGGTGCTGCATAAAACCAGAGATTGAAATGAGCACAGATAAAGTTCCTTAAGCCAAATATGGAATAGACAAGAGCTACCTCTTGCTCAACGAAATGGACTCAACACCGCATATTAAATGCCTAAGAATGTACCTGACTAGTAAGTATCTTAAAACCTATGGATTGCTATGTCTCCGAAAGAGAATCAAGCATGTGTACAGGGGCATAAACGCAGCAGTGATAGGATTGGAGAGGTTCGGTGAGCAAATGAAGACCCTTTGAAGTCATATTGCATGGTACCCATTCCACGGGTTTCAACTACCCAGGTTTAAGGTATTCTTCCTTCAGCTAAAACATGCATGTGGAACCTAGAGTATGATCAACCATGTGATCGGGAGACGTGTTCAAATATGTCTCAGTTTTCGTACCCTGGTACTCGGGTGCAACATTCCAGACGCTTTACTAACACCCTCCCGACTTGGAGAGTCAGTCCCTTTAACCTCCTGTTTGGCCCAGTTTGCAATTTCTGCGGAAGATGAACAGGAATAGCGAGAACCAATGAGAGACTAGCTGGAGGTGTCTGGACGGGCAAATTTAACTCTCATTTCCCACCAGGAAGAGGAATTAACCAAAGGCTCAGCGTGCCGTGCCGGAACCAGATTAGGGCCTGAAGCCATCCTGCGGTGTTGCGGCCAGGTCACAAGAAAGCGAGTTGAAGAAAGGAGCTCAGGGGCACTGTAATTCACAAACCTGCAGAGTTATAAATGACAGCTATCGTCCAAAAATATACTGAAGTAAGGCTGCCAAGAGGACTTGAAAGCGGGGCAGAATTGCAGGAAACCGATTTCAGGAGGCAGACTGGAATTGCATTGAAAGCATAGGAAAAGAGGCAGAACGTCCACAATGATGCACTTGGCCAAAAAGGGCGTATGCGTTTTTTCCTGAATATATTCAGGAAAAAACGCATACGCCCTTTTTGGCCAACCAAGCAAGCTTGCAAAGGAAATCTGCACTACAATGAAGTCTCACTTCCCCCCGGTCAAAAGGGCCATCTGAAAAAAGTGTAAAATCCAGAAAGGCAGGACAGGCCATGGAGAACTGGGAGCCTTGTTATGCTGATGGGCGGGATGTAAATTGCCAACAGACACTCGGGAGAAGTGTATGGTGTTTCCTGAAACATCTAAAAAACAAAGCAACAGAGCCTAGGGCACTTCCACTTATGGTCCTATAGCTTAGGGAAATTAAAATCAAAAAGACACAGCCACCCCAAAGTTTGGGACGCCTCTGTTTACAAGAACCTCGTTTACAGTACAAGTTCAACATCGCAGAAAGTGAAAAATGGATAAAGAAGTTGTGGTATTTACTTACAAAGCAATATCACTCAGCAATGAAATCTATGTCATCAGGCCCTTAGCAGCACAATGAGTGGATTCAGGTATGATGATTCTAACTGAAATAAGTCACACAGAAAAAGAAACATCATAAGATATCAGTAATACATGGAATGTAAACTTGGCTACACAGGAACTGAATTACAGAACAGAACAGGGTCTCAAATTTAGAAAACCAACTTATGCTTGCTTAAGGGTAAAGGTGAGTTGGGGTGCTGCATAAAACCAGAGATTGAAATGAGCACAGATAAAGTTCCTTAAGCCAAATATGGAATAGACAAGAGCTACCTCTTGCTCAACGAAATGGACTCAACACCGCATATTAAATGCCTAAGAATGTACCTGACTAGTAAGTATCTTAAAACCTATGGATTGCTATGTCTCCGAAAGAGAATCAAGCATGTGTACAGGGGCATAAACGCAGCAGTGATAGGATTGGAGAGGTTCGGTGAGCAAATGAAGACCCTTTGAAGTCATATTGCATGGTACCCATTCCACGGGTTTCAACTACCCAGGTTTAAGGTATTCTTCCTTCAGCTAAAACATGCATGTGGAACCTAGAGTATGATCAACCATGTGATCGGGAGACGTGTTCAAATATGTCTCAGTTTTCGTACCCTGGTACTCGGGTGCAATATTCCAGACGCTTTACTAACACCCTCCCGACTTGGAGAGTCAGTCCCTTTAACCTCCTGTTTGGCCCAGTTTGCAATTTCTGCGGAAGATGAACAGGAATAGCGAGAACCAATGAGAGACTAGCTGGAGGTGCCTGGACGGGCAAATTTAACTCTCATTTCCCACCAGGAAGAGGAATTAACCAAAGGCTCAGCGTGCCGTGCCGGAACCAGATTAGGGCCTGAAGCCATCCTGCGGTGTTGCGGCCAGCTCAAAAGAAAGCGAGTTGAAGAAAGGAGCTCAGGGGCACTGTAATTCACAAACCTGCAGACTTATAAATGACAGCTATCGTCCAAAAATATACTGAAGTAAGGCTGCCAAGAGGACTTGAAAGCGGGGCAGAATTGCAGGAAACCGATTTCAGGAGGCAGACTGGAATTGCATTGAAAGCATAGGAAAAGAGGCAGAACGTCCACAATGATGCACTTGGCCAAAAAGGGCGTATGCGTTTTTTCCTGAATATATTCAGGAAAAAACGCATACGCCCTTTTTGGCCAACCAAGCAAGCTTGCAAAGGAAATCTGCACTACAATGAAGTCTCACTTCCCCCCGGTCAAAAGGGCCATCTGAAAAAAGTGTAAAATCCAGAAAGGCAGGACAGGCCATGGAGAACTGGGAGCCTTGTTATGCTGATGGGCGGGATGTAAATTGCCAACAGACACTCGGGAGAAGTGTATGGTGTTTCCTGAAACATCTAAAAAACAAAGCAACAGAGCCTAGGGCACTTCCACTTATGGTCCTATAGCTTAGGGAAATTAAAATCAAAAAGACACAGCCACCCCAAAGTTTGGGACGCCTCTGTTTACAACAACCTCGTTTACAGTACAAGTTCAACATCGCAGAAAGTGAAAAATGGATAAAGAAGTTGTGGTATTTACTTACAAAGCAATATCACTCAGCAATGAAATCTATGTCATCAGGCCCTTAGCAGCACAATGAGTGGATTCAGGTATGATGATTCTAACTGAAATAAGTCACACAGAAAAAGAAACATCATAAGATATCAGTAATACACGGAATGTAAACTTGGCTACACAGGAACTGAATTACAGAACAGAACAGGGTCTCAAATTTAGAAAACCAACTTATGCTTGCTTAAGGGGAAAGGTGAGTTGGGGTGCTGCATAAAACCAGAGATTGAAATGAGCACAGATAAAGTTCCTTAAGCCAAATATGGAATAGACAAGAGCTACCTCTTGCTCAACGAAATGGACTCAACACCGCATATTAAATGCCTAAGAATGTACCTGACTAGTAAGTATCTTAAAACCTATGGATTGCTATGTCTCCGAAAGAGAATCAAGCATGTGTACAGGGGCATAAACGCAGCAGTGATAGGATTGGAGAGGTTCGGTGAGCAAATGAAGACCCTTTGAAGTCATATTGCATGGTACCCATTCCACGGGTTTCAACTACCCAGGTTTAAGGTATTCTTCCTTCAGCTAAAACATGCATGTGGAACCTAGAGTATGATCAACCATGTGATCGGGAGACGTGTTCAAATATGTCTCAGTTTTCGTACCCTGGTACTCGGGTGCAATATTCCAGACGCTTTACTAACACCCTCCCGACTTGGAGAGTCAGTCCCTTTAACCTCCTGTTTGGCCCAGTTTGCAATTTCTGCGGAAGATGAACAGGAATAGCGAGAACCAATGAGAGACTAGCTGGAGGTGCCTGGACGGGCAAATTTAACTCTCATTTCCCACCAGGAAGAGGAATTAACCAAAGGCTCAGCGTGCCGTGCCGGAACCAGATTAGGGCCTGAAGCCATCCTGCGGTGTTGCGGCCAGCTCAAAAGAAAGCGAGTTGAAGAAAGGAGCTCAGGGGCACTGTAATTCACAAACCTGCAGAGTTATAAATGACAGCTATCGTCCAAAAATATACTGAAGTAAGGCTGCCAAGAGGACTTGAAAGCGGGGCAGAATTGCAGGAAACCGATTTCAGGAGGCAGACTGGAATTGCATTGAAAGCATAGGAAAAGAGGCAGAACGTCCACAATGATGCACTTGGCCAAAAAGGGCGTATGCGTTTTTTCCTGAATATATTCAGGAAAAAACGCATACGCCCTTTTTGGCCAACCAAGCAAGCTTGCAAAGGAAATCTGCACTACAATGAAGTCTCACTTCCCCCCGGTCAAAAGGGCCATCTGAAAAAAGTGTAAAATCCAGAAAGGCAGGACAGGCCATGGAGAACTGGGAGCCTTGTTATGCTGATGGGCGGGATGTAAATTGCCAACAGACACTCGGGAGAAGTGTATGGTGTTTCCTGAAACATCTAAAAAACAAAGCAACAGAGCCTAGGGCACTTCCACTTATGGTCCTATAGCTTAGGGAAATTAAAATCAAAAAGACACAGCCACCCCAAAGTTTGGGACGCCTCTGTTTACAAGAACCTCGTTTACAGTACAAGTTCAACATCGCAGAAAGTGAAAAATGGATAAAGAAGTTGTGGTATTTACTTACAAAGCAATATCACTCAGCAATGAAATCTATGTCATCAGGCCCTTAGCAGCACAATGAGTGGATTCAGGTATGATGATTCTAACTGAAATAAGTCACACAGAAAAAGAAACATCATAAGATATCAGTAATACACGGAATGTAAACTTGGCTACACAGGAACTGAATTACAGAACAGAACAGGGTCTCAAATTTAGAAAACCAACTTATGCTTGCTTAAGGGGAAAGGTGAGTTGGGGTGCTGCATAAAACCAGAGATTGAAATGAGCACAGATAAAGTTCCTTAAGCCAAATATGGAATAGACAAGAGCTACCTCTTGCTCAACGAAATGGACTCAACACCGCATATTAAATGCCTAAGAATGTACCTGACTAGTAAGTATCTTAAAACCTATGGATTGCTATGTCTCCGAAAGAGAATCAAGCATGTGTACAGGGGCATAAACGCAGCAGTGATAGGATTGGAGAGGTTCGGTGAGCAAATGAAGACCCTTTGAAGTCATATTGCATGGTACCCATTCCACGGGTTTCAACTACCCAGGTTTAAGGTATTCTTCCTTCAGCTAAAACATGCATGTGGAACCTAGAGTATGATCAACCATGTGATCGGGAGACGTGTTCAAATATGTCTCAGTTTTCGTACCCTGGTACTCGGGTGCAATATTCCAGACGCTTTACTAACACCCTCCCGACTTGGAGAGTCAGTCCCTTTAACCTCCTGTTTGGCCCAGTTTGCAATTTCTGCGGAAGATGAACAGGAATAGCGAGAACCAATGAGAGACTAGCTGGAGGTGCCTGGACGGGCAAATTTAACTCTCATTTCCCACCAGGAAGAGGAATTAACCAAAGGCTCAGCGTGCCGTGCCGGAACCAGATTAGGGCCTGAAGCCATCCTGCGGTGTTGCGGCCAGCTCAAAAGAAAGCGAGTTGAAGAAAGGAGCTCAGGGGCACTGTAATTCACAAACCTGCAGAGTTATAAATGACAGCTATCGTCCAAAAATATACTGAAGTAAGGCTGCCAAGAGGACTTGAAAGCGGGGCAGAATTGCAGGAAACCGATTTCAGGAGGCAGACTGGAATTGCATTGAAAGCATAGGAAAAGAGGCAGAACGTCCACAATGATGCACTTGGCCAAAAAGGGCGTATGCGTTTTTTCCTGAATATATTCAGGAAAAAACGCATACGCCCTTTTTGGCCAACCAAGCAAGCTTGCAAAGGAAATCTGCACTACAATGAAGTCTCACTTCCCCCCGGTCAAAAGGGCCATCTGAAAAAAGTGTAAAATCCAGAAAGGCAGAACAGGCCATGGAGAACTGGGAGCCTTGTTATGCTGATGGGCGGGATGTAAGTTGCCAACAGACACTCGGGAGAAGTGTATGGTGTTTCCTGAAACATCTAAAAAACAAAGCAACAGAGCCTAGGGCACTTCCACTTATGGTCCTATAGCTTAGGGAAATTAAAATCAAAAAGACACAGCCACCCCAAAGTTTGGGACGCCTCTGTTTACAAGAACCTCGTTTACAGTACAAGTTCAACATCGCAGAAAGTGAAAAATGGATAAAGAAGTTGTGGTATTTACTTACAAAGCAATATCACTCAGCAATGAAATCTATGTCATCAGGCCCTTAGCAGCACAATGAGTGGATTCAGGTATGATGATTCTAACTGAAATAAGTCACACAGAAAAAGAAACATCATAAGATATCAGTAATACACGGAATGTAAACTTGGCTACACAGGAACTGAATTACAGAACAGAACAGGGTCTCAAATTTAGAAAACCAACTTATGCTTGCTTAAGGGTAAAGGTGAGTTGGGGTGCTGCATAAAACCAGAGATTGAAATGAGCACAGATAAAGTTCCTTAAGCCAAATATGGAATAGACAAGAGCTACTCCTTGCTCAACGAAATGGACTCAACACCGCATATTAAATGCCTAAAAATGTACCTGACTAGTAAGTATCTTAAAACCTATGGATTGCTATGTCTCCGAAAGAGAATCAAGCATGTGTACAGGGGCATAAACGCAGCAGTGATAGGATTGGAGAGGTTCGGTGAGCAAATGAACACCCTTTGAAGTCATATTGCATGGTACCCATTCCACGGGTTTCAACTACCCAGGTTTAAGGTATTCTTCCTTCAGCTAAAACATGCATGTGGAACCTAGAGTATGATCAACCATGTGATCGGGAGACGTGTTCAAATATGTCTCAGTTTTCGTACCCTGGTACTCGGGTGCAACATTCCAGACGCTTTACTAACACCCTCCTGACTTGGAGAGTCAGTCCCTTTAACCTCCTGTTTGGCCCAGTTTGCAATTTCTGCGGAAGATGAACAGGAATAGCGAGAACCAATGAGAGACTAGCTGGAGGTGCCTGGACGGGCAAATTTAACTCTCATTTCCCACCAGGAAGAGGAATTAACCAAAGGCTCAGCGTGCCGTGCCGGAACCAGATTAGGGCCTGAAGCCATCCTGCGGTGTTGCGGCCAGCTCAAAAGAAAGCGAGTTGAAGAAAGGAGCTCAGGGGCACTGTAATTCACAAACCTGCAGACTTATAAATGACAGCTATCGTCCAAAAATATACTGAAGTAAGGCTGCCAAGAGGACTTGAAAGCGGGGCAGAATTGCAGGAAACCGATTTCAGGAGGCAGACTGGAATTGCATTGAAAGCATAGGAAAAGAGGCAGAACGTCCACAATGATGCACTTGGCCAAAAAGGGCGTATGCGTTTTTTCCTGAATATATTCAGGAAAAAACGCATACGCCCTTTTTGGCCAACCAAGCAAGCTTGCAAAGGAAATCTGCACTACAATGAAGTCTCACTTCCCCCCGGTCAAAAGGGCCATCTGAAAAAAGTGTAAAATCCAGAAAGGCAGGACAGGCCATGGAGAACTGGGAGCCTTGTTATGCTGATGGGCGGGATGTAAATTGCCAACAGACACTCGGGAGAAGTGTATGGTGTTTCCTGAAACATCTAAAAAACAAAGCAACAGAGCCTAGGGCACTTCCACTTATGGTCCTATAGCTTAGGGAAATTAAAATCAAAAAGACACAGCCACCCCAAAGTTTGGGACGCCTCTGTTTACAAGAACCTCGTTTACAGTACAAGTTCAACATCGCAGAAAGTGAAAAATGGATAAAGAAGTTGTGGTATTTACTTACAAAGCAATATCACTCAGCAATGAAATCTATGTCATCAGGCCCTTAGCAGCACAATGAGTGGATTCAGGTATGATGATTCTAACTGAAATAAGTCACACAGAAAAAGAAACATCATAAGATATCAGTAATACACGGAATGTAAACTTGGCTACACAGGAACTGAATTACAGAACAGAACAGGGTCTCAAATTTAGAAAACCAACTTATGCTTGCTTAAGGGGAAAGGTGAGTTGGGGTGCTGCATAAAACCAGAGATTGAAATGAGCACAGATAAAGTTCCTTAAGCCAAATATGGAATAGACAAGAGCTACCTCTTGCTCAACGAAATGGACTCAACACCGCATATTAAATGCCTAAGAATGTACCTGACTAGTAAGTATCTTAAAACCTATGGATTGCTATGTCTCCGAAAGAGAATCAAGCATGTGTACAGGGGCATAAACGCAGCAGTGATAGGATTGGAGAGGTTCGGTGAGCAAATGAAGACCCTTTGAAGTCATATTGCATGGTACCCATTCCACGGGTTTCAACTACCCAGGTTTAAGGTATTCTTCCTTCAGCTAAAACATGCATGTGGAACCTAGAGTATGATCAACCATGTGATCGGGAGACGTGTTCAAATATGTCTCAGTTTTCGTACCCTGGTACTCGGGTGCAATATTCCAGACGCTTTACTAACACCCTCCCGACTTGGAGAGTCAGTCCCTTTAACCTCCTGTTTGGCCCAGTTTGCAATTTCTGCGGAAGATGAACAGGAATAGCGAGAACCAATGAGAGACTAGCTGGAGGTGCCTGGACGGGCAAATTTAACTCTCATTTCCCACCAGGAAGAGGAATTAACCAAAGGCTCAGCATGCCGTGCCGGAACCAGATTAGGGCCTGAAGCCATCCTGCGGTGTTGCGGCCAGCTCAAAAGAAAGCGAGTTGAAGAAAGGAGCTCAGGGGCACTGTAATTCACAAACCTGCAGAGTTATAAATGACAGCTATCGTCCAAAAATATACTGAAGTAAGGCTGCCAAGAGGACTTGAAAGCGGGGCAGAATTGCAGGAAACCGATTTCAGGAGGCAGACTGGAATTGCATTGAAAGCATAGGAAAAGAGGCAGAACGTCCACAATGATGCACTTGGCCAAAAAGGGCGTATGCGTTTTTTCCTGAATATATTCAGGAAAAAACGCATACGCCCTTTTTGGCCAACCAAGCAAGCTTGCAAAGGAAATCTGCACTACAATGAAGTCTCACTTCCCCCCGGTCAAAAGGGCCATCTGAAAAAAGTGTAAAATCCAGAAAGGCAGAACAGGCCATGGAGAACTGGGAGCCTTGTTATGCTGATGGGCGGGATGTAAATTGCCAACAGACACTCGGGAGAAGTGTATGGTGTTTCCTGAAACATCTAAAAAACAAAGCAACAGAGCCTAGGGCACTTCCACTTATGGTCCTATAGCTTAGGGAAATTAAAATCAAAAAGACACAGCCACCCCAAAGTTTGGGACGCCTCTGTTTACAAGAACCTCGTTTACAGTACAAGTTCAACATCGCAGAAAGTGAAAAATGGATAAAGAAGTTGTGGTATTTACTTACAAAGCAATATCACTCAGCAATGAAATCTATGTCATCAGGCCCTTAGCAGCACAATGAGTGGATTCAGGTATGATGATTCTAACTGAAATAAGTCACACAGAAAAAGAAACATCATAAGATATCAGTAATACACGGAATGTAAACTTGGCTACACAGGAACTGAATTACAGAACAGAACAGGGTCTCAAATTTAGAAAACCAACTTATGCTTGCTTAAGGGTAAAGGTGAGTTGGGGTGCTGCATAAAACCAGAGATTGAAATGAGCACAGATAAAGTTCCTTAAGCCAAATATGGAATAGACAAGAGCTACTCCTTGCTCAACGAAATGGACTCAACACCGCATATTAAATGCCTAAAAATGTACCTGACTAGTAAGTATCTTAAAACCTATGGATTGCTATGTCTCCGAAAGAGAATCAAGCATGTGTACAGGGGCATAAACGCAGCAGTGATAGGATTGGAGAGGTTCGGTGAGCAAATGAACACCCTTTGAAGTCATATTGCATGGTACCCATTCCACGGGTTTCAACTACCCAGGTTTAAGGTATTCTTCCTTCAGCTAAAACATGCATGTGGAACCTAGAGTATGATCAACCATGTGATCGGGAGACGTGTTCAAATATGTCTCAGTTTTCGTACCCTGGTACTCGGGTGCAACATTCCAGACGCTTTACTAACACCCTCCCGACTTGGAGAGTCAGTCCCTTTAACCTCCTGTTTGGCCCAGTTTGCAATTTCTGCGGAAGATGAACAGGAATAGCGAGAACCAATGAGAGACTAGCTGGAGGTTTCTGGACGGGCAAATTTAACTCTCATTTCCCACCAGGAAGAGGAATTAACCAAAGGCTCAGCGTGCCGTGCCGGAACCAGATTAGGGCCTGAAGCCATCCTGCGGTGTTGCGGCCAGCTCAAAAGAAAGCGAGTTGAAGAAAGGAGCTCAGGGGCACTGTAATTCACAAACCTGCAGAGTTATAAATGACAGCTATCGTCCAAAAATATACTGAAGTAAGGCTGCCAAGAGGACTTGAAAGCGGGGCAGAATTGCAGGAAACCGATTTCAGGAGGCAGACTGGAATTGCATTGAAAGCATAGGAAAAGAGGCAGAACGTCCACAATGATGCACTTGGCCAAAAAGGGCGTATGCATTTTTTCCTGAATATATTCAGGAAAAAACGCATACGCCCTTTTTGGCCAACCAAGCAAGCTTGCAAAGGAAATCTGCACTACAATGAAGTCTCACTTCCCCCCGGTCAAAAGGGCCATCTGAAAAAAGTGTAAAATCCAGAAAGGCAGGACAGGCCATGGAGAACTGGGAGCCTTGTTATGCTCATGGGCGGGTTGTAAATTGCCAACAGACACTCGGGAGAAGTGTATGGTGTTTCCTGAAACATCTAAAAAACAAAGCAACAGAGCCTAGGGCACTTCCACTTATGGTCCTATAGCTTAGGGAAATTAAAATCAAAAAGACACAGCCACCCCAAAGTTTGGGACGTCTCTGTTTACAAGAACCTCGTTTACAGTACAAGTTCAACATCGCAGAAAGTGAAAAATGGATAAAGAAGTTGTGGTATTTACTTACAAAGCAATATCACTCAGCAATGAAATCTATGTCATCAGGCCCTTAGCAGCACAATGAGTGGATTCAGGTATGATGATTCTAACTGAAATAAGTCACACAGAAAAAGAAACATCATAAGATATCAGTAATACACAGAATGTAAACTTGGCTACACAGGAACTGAATTACAGAACAGAACAGGGTCTCAAATTTAGAAAACCAACTTATGCTTGCTTAAGGGTAAAGGTGAGTTGGGGTGCTGCATAAAACCAGAGATTGAAATGAGCACAGATAAAGTTCCTTAAGCCAAATATGGAATAGACAAGAGCTACTCCTTGCTCAATGAAATGGACTCAACACCGCATATTAAATGCCTAAGAATGTACCTGACTAGTAAGTATCTTAAAACCTATGGATTGCTATGTCTCCGAAAGAGAATCAAGCATGTGTACAGGGGCATAAACGCAGCAGTGATAGGATTGGAGAGGTTCGGTGAGCAAATGAAGACCCTTTGAAGTCATATTGCATGGTACCCATTCCACGGGTTTCAACTACCCAGGTTTAAGGTATTCTTCCTTCAGCTAAAACATGCGTGTGGAACCTAGAGTATGATCAACCATGTGATCGGGAGACCTGTTCAAATATGTCTCAGTTTTCGTACCCTGGTACTCGGGTGCAACATTCCAGACGCTTTATTAACACCCTCCCGACTTGGAGAGTCAGTCCCTTTAACCTCCTGTTTGGCCCAGTTTGCAATTTCTGCGGAAGATGAACAGGAATAGCGAGAACCAATGAGAGACTAGCTGGAGGTGTCTGGACGGGCAAATTTAACTCTCATTTCCCACCAGGAAGAGGAATTAACCAAAGGCTCAGCGTGCCGTGCCGGAACCAGATTAGGGCCTGAAGCCATCCTGCGGTGTTGCGGCCAGCTCAAAAGAAAGCGAGTTGAAGAAAGGAGCTCAGGGGCACTGTAATTCACAAACCTGCAGAGTTATAAATGACAGCTATCGTCCAAAAATATACTGAAGTAAGGCTGCCAAGAGGACTTGAAAGCGGGGCAGACTTGCAGGAAACCGATTTCAGGAGGCAGACTGGAATTGCATTGAAAGCATAGGAAAAGAGGCAGAACGTCCACAATGATGCACTTGGCCAAAAAGGGCGTATGCGTTTTTTCCTGAATATATTCAGGAAAAAACGCATACGCCCTTTTTGGCCAACCAAGCAAGCTTGCAAAGGAAATCTGCACTACAATGAAGTCTCACTTCCCCCCGGTCAAAAGGGCCATCTGAAAAAAGTGTAAAATCCAGAAAGGCAGGACAGGCCATGGAGAACTGGGAGCCTTGTTATGCTGATGGGCGGGATGTAAATTGCCAACAGACACTCGGGAGAAGTGTATGGTGTTTCCTGAAACATCTAAAAAACAAAGCAACAGAGCCTAGGGCACTTCCACTTATGGTCCTATAGCTTAGGGAAATTAAAATCAAAAAGACACAGCCACCCCAAACATTGGGACGCCTCTGTTTACAAGAACCTCGTTTACAGTACAAGTTCAACATCGCAGAAAGTGAAAAATGGATAAAGAAGTTGTGGTATTTACTTACAAAGCAATATCACTCAGCAATGAAATCTATGTCATCAGGCCCTTAGCAGCACAATGAGTGGATTCAGGTATGATGATTCTAACTGAAATAAGTCACACAGAAAAAGAAACATCATAAGATATCAGTAATACACGGAATGTAAACTTGGCTACACAGGAACTGAATTACAGAACAGAACAGGGTCTCAAATTTAGAAAACCAACTTATGCTTGCTTAAGGGTAAAGGTGAGTTGGGGTGCTGCATAAAACCAGAGATTGAAATGAGCACAGATAAAGTTCCTTAAGCCAAATATGGAATAGACAAGAGCTACTCCTTGCTCAACGAAATGGACTCAACACCGCATATTAAATGCCTAAAAATGTACCTGACTAGTAAGTATCTTAAAACCTATGGATTGCTATGTCTCCGAAAGAGAATCAAGCATGTGTACAGGGGCATAAACGCAGCAGTGATAGGATTGGAGAGGTTCGGTGAGCAAATGAAGACCCTTTGAAGTCATATTGCATGGTACCCATTCCACGGGTTTCAACTACCCAGGTTTAAGGTATTCTTCCTTCAGCTAAAACATGCATGTGGAACCTAGAGTATGATCAACCATGTGATCGGGAGACGTGTTCAAATATGTCTCAGTTTTCGTACCCTGGTACTCGGGTGCAACATTCCAGACGCTTTACTAACACCCTCCCGACTTGGAGAGTCAGTCCCTTTAACCTCCTGTTTGGCCCAGTTTGCAATTTCTGCGGAAGATGAACAGGAATAGCGAGAACCAATGAGAGACTAGCTGGAGGTTTCTGGACGGGCAAATTTAACTCTCATTTCCCACCAGGAAGAGGAATTAACCAAAGGCTCAGCGTGCCGTGCCGGAACCAGATTAGGGCCTGAAGCCATCCTGCGGTGTTGCGGCCAGCTCAAAAGAAAGCGAGTTGAAGAAAGGAGCTCAGGGGCACTGTAATTCACAAACCTGCAGAGTTATAAATGACAGCTATCGTCCAAAAATATACTGAAGTAAGGCTGCCAAGAGGACTTGAAAGCGGGGCAGAATTGCAGGAAACCGATTTCAGGAGGCAGACTGGAATTGCATTGAAAGCATAGGAAAAGAGGCAGAACGTCCACAATGATGCACTTGGCCAAAAAGGGCGTATGCATTTTTTCCTGAATATATTCAGGAAAAAACGCATACGCCCTTTTTGGCCAACCAAGCAAGCTTGCAAAGGAAATCTGCACTACAATGAAGTCTCACTTCCCCCCGGTCAAAAGGGCCATCTGAAAAAAGTGTAAAATCCAGAAAGGCAGGACAGGCCATGGAGAACTGGGAGCCTTGTTATGCTCATGGGCGGGTTGTAAATTGCCAACAGACACTCGGGAGAAGTGTATGGTGTTTCCTGAAACATCTAAAAAACAAAGCAACAGAGCCTAGGGCACTTCCACTTATGGTCCTATAGCTTAGGGAAATTAAAATCAAAAAGACACAGCCACCCCAAAGTTTGGGACGTCTCTGTTTACAAGAACCTCGTTTACAGTACAAGTTCAACATCGCAGAAAGTGAAAAATGGATAAAGAAGTTGTGGTATTTACTTACAAAGCAATATCACTCAGCAATGAAATCTATGTCATCAGGCCCTTAGCAGCACAATGAGTGGATTCAGGTATGATGATTCTAACTGAAATAAGTCACACAGAAAAAGAAACATCATAAGATATCAGTAATACACAGAATGTAAACTTGGCTACACAGGAACTGAATTACAGAACAGAACAGGGTCTCAAATTTAGAAAACCAACTTATGCTTGCTTAAGGGTAAAGGTGAGTTGGGGTGCTGCATAAAACCAGAGATTGAAATGAGCACAGATAAAGTTCCTTAAGCCAAATATGGAATAGACAAGAGCTACTCCTTGCTCAATGAAATGGACTCAACACCGCATATTAAATGCCTAAGAATGTACCTGACTAGTAAGTATCTTAAAACCTATGGATTGCTATGTCTCCGAAAGAGAATCAAGCATGTGTACAGGGGCATAAACGCAGCAGTGATAGGATTGGAGAGGTTCGGTGAGCAAATGAAGACCCTTTGAAGTCATATTGCATGGTACCCATTCCACGGGTTTCAACTACCCAGGTTTAAGGTATTCTTCCTTCAGCTAAAACATGCGTGTGGAACCTAGAGTATGATCAACCATGTGATCGGGAGACCTGTTCAAATATGTCTCAGTTTTCGTACCCTGGTACTCGGGTGCAACATTCCAGACGCTTTATTAACACCCTCCCGACTTGGAGAGTCAGTCCCTTTAACCTCCTGTTTGGCCCAGTTTGCAATTTCTGCGGAAGATGAACAGGAATAGCGAGAACCAATGAGAGACTAGCTGGAGGTGTCTGGACGGGCAAATTTAACTCTCATTTCCCACCAGGAAGAGGAATTAACCAAAGGCTCAGCGTGCCGTGCCGGAACCAGATTAGGGCCTGAAGCCATCCTGCGGTGTTGCGGCCAGCTCAAAAGAAAGCGAGTTGAAGAAAGGAGCTCAGGGGCACTGTAATTCACAAACCTGCAGAGTTATAAATGACAGCTATCGTCCAAAAATATACTGAAGTAAGGCTGCCAAGAGGACTTGAAAGCGGGGCAGACTTGCAGGAAACCGATTTCAGGAGGCAGACTGGAATTGCATTGAAAGCATAGGAAAAGAGGCAGAACGTCCACAATGATGCACTTGGCCAAAAAGGGCGTATGCGTTTTTTCCTGAATATATTCAGGAAAAAACGCATACGCCCTTTTTGGCCAACCAAGCAAGCTTGCAAAGGAAATCTGCACTACAATGAAGTCTCACTTCCCCCCGGTCAAAAGGGCCATCTGAAAAAAGTGTAAAATCCAGAAAGGCAGGACAGGCCATGGAGAACTGGGAGCCTTGTTATGCTGATGGGCGGGATGTAAATTGCCAACAGACACTCGGGAGAAGTGTATGGTGTTTCCTGAAACATCTAAAAAACAAAGCAACAGAGCCTAGGGCACTTCCACTTATGGTCCTATAGCTTAGGGAAATTAAAATCAAAAAGACACAGCCACCCCAAACATTGGGACGCCTCTGTTTACAAGAACCTCGTTTACAGTACAAGTTCAACATCGCAGAAAGTGAAAAATGGATAAAGAAGTTGTGGTATTTACTTACAAAGCAATATCACTCAGCAATGAAATCTATGTCATCAGGCCCTTAGCAGCACAATGAGTGGATTCAGGTATGATGATTCTAACTGAAATAAGTCACACAGAAAAAGAAACATCATAAGATATCAGTAATACACGGAATGTAAACTTGGCTACACAGGAACTGAATTACAGAACAGAACAGGGTCTCAAATTTAGAAAACCAACTTATGCTTACTTAAGGGTAAAGGTGAGTTGGGGTGCTGCATAAAACCAGAGATTGAAATGAGCACAGATAAAGTTCCTTAAGCCAAATATGGAATAGACAAGAGCTACTCCTTGCTCAACGAAATGGACTCAACACCGCATATTAAACGCCTAAGAATGTACCTGACTAGTAAGTATCTTAAAACCTATGGATTGCTATGTCTCCAAAAGAGAATCAAGCGTGTGTACAGGGGCATAAACGCAGCAGTGATAGGATTGGAGAGGTTCGGTGAGCAAATGAAGACCCTTTGAAGTCATATTGCATGGTACCCATTCCACGGGTTTCAACTACCCAGGTTTAAGGTATTCTTCCTTCAGCTAAAACATGCATGTGGAACCTAGAGTATGATCAACCATGTGATCGGGAGACGTGTTCAAATATGTCTCAGTTTTCGTACCCTGGAACTCGGGTGAAACATTCCAGACGCTTTACTAACACCCTCCCGACTTGGAGAGTCAGTCCCTTTAACCTCCTGTTTGGCCCAGTTTGCAATTTCTGCGGAAGATGAACAGGAATAGCGAGAACCAATGAGAGACTAGCTGGAGGTGTCTGGACGGGCAAATTTAACTCTCATTTCCCACCAGGAAGAGGAATTAACCAAAGGCTCAGCATGCCGTGCCGGAACCAGATTAGGGCCTGAAGCCATCCTGCGGTGTTGCGGCCAGCTCAAAAGAAAGCGAGTTGAAGAAAGGAGCTCAGGGGCACTGTAATTCACAAACCTGCAGAGTTATAAATGACAGCTATCGTCCAAAAATATACTGAAGTAAGGCTGCCAAGAGGACTTGAAAGCGGGGCAGAATTGCAGGAAACCGATTTCAGGAGGTAGACTGGAATTGCATTGAAAGCATAGGAAAAGAGGCAGAACGTCCACAATGATGCACTTGGCCAAAAAGGGCGTATGCGTTTTTTCCTGAATATATTCAGGAAAAAACGCATACGCCCTTTTTGGCCAACCAAGCAAGCTTGCAAAGGAAATCTGCACTACAATGAAGTCTCACTTCCCCCCGGTCAAAAGGGCCATCTGAAAAAAGTGTAAAATCCAGAAAGGCAGGACAGGCCATGGAGAACTGGGAGCCTTGTTATGCTGATGGGTGGGATGTAAATTGCCAACAGACACTCGGGAGAAGTGTATGGTGTTTCCTGAAACATCTAAAAAACAAAGCAACAGAGCCTAGGGCACTTCCACTTATGGTCCTATAGCTTAGGGAAATTAAAATCAAAAAGACACAGCCACCCCAAAGTTTGGGACGCCTCTGTTTACAAGAACCTCGTTTACAGTACAAGTTCAACATCGCAGAAAGTGAAAAATGGATAAAGAAGTTGTGGTATTTACTTACAAAGCAATATCACTCAGCAATGAAATCTATGTCATCAGGCCCTTAGCAGCACAATGAGTGGATTCAGGTATGATGATTCTAACTGAAATAAGTCACACAGAAAAAGAAACATCATAAGATATCAGTAATACACGGAATGTAAACTTGGCTACACAGGAACTGAATTACAGAACAGAACAGGGTCTCAAATTTAGAAAACCAACTTATGCTTGCTTAAGGGTAAAGGTGAGTTGGGGTGCTGCATAAAACCAGAGATTGAAATGAGCACAGATAAAGTTCCTTAAGCCAAATACGGAATAGACAAGAGCTACTCCTTGCTCAACGAAATGGACTCAACACCGCATATTAAATGCCTAAGAATGTACCTGACTAGTAAGTATCTTAAAACCTATGGATTGCTATGTCTCCGAAAGAGAATCAAGCATGTGTACAGGGGCATAAACGCAGCAGTGATAGGATTGGAGAGGTTCGGTGAGCAAATGAAGACCCTTTGAAGTCATATTGCATGGTACCCATTCCACGGGTTTCAACTACCCAGGTTTAAGGTATTCTTCCTTCAGCTAAAACATGCATGTGGAACCTAGAGTATGATCAACCATGTGATCGGGAGACCTGTTCAAATATGTCTCAGTTTTCGTACACTGGTACTCGGGTGCAACATTCCAGACGCTTTACTAACACCCTCCCGACTTGGAGAGTCAGTCCCTTTAACCTCCTTTTTGGCCCAGTTTGCAATTTCTGCGGAAGATGAACAGGAATAGCGAGAACCAATGAGAGACTAGCTGGAGGTGTCTGGACGGGCAAATTTAACTGTCATTTCCCACCAGGAAGAGGAATTAACCAAAGGCTCAGCGTGCCGTGCCGGAACCAGATTAGGGCCTGAAGCCATCCTGCGGTGTTGCGGCCAGCTCAAAAGAAAGCGAGTTGAAGAAAGGAGCTCAGGGGCACTGTAATTCACAAACCTGCAGAGTTATAAATGACAGCTATCGTCCAAAAATATACTGAAGTAAGGCTGCCAAGAGGACTTGAAAGCGGGGCAGAATTGCAGGAAACCGATTTCAGGAGGTAGACTGGAATTGCATTGAAAGCATAGGAAAAGAGGCAGAACGTCCACAATGATGCACTTGGCCAAAAAGGGCGTATGCGTTTTTTCCTGAATATATTCAGGAAAAAACGCATACGCCCTTTTTGGCCAACCAAGCAAGCTTGCAAAGGAAATCTGCACTACAATGAAGTCTCACTTCCCCCCGGTCAAAAGGGCCATCTGAAAAAAGTGTAAAATCCAGAAAGGCAGGACAGGCCATGGAGAACTGGGAGCCTTGTTATGCTGATGGGCGGGATGTAAATTGCCAACAGACACTCGGGAGAAGTGTATGGTGTTTCCTGAAACATCTAAAAAACAAAGCAACAGAGCCTAGGGCACTTCCACTTATGGTCCTATAGCTTAGGGAAATTAAAATCAAAAAGACACAGCCACCCCAAAGTTTGGGACGCCTCTGTTTACAAGAACCTCGTTTACAGTACAAGTTCAACATCGCAGAAAGTGAAAAATGGATAAAGAAGTTGTGGTATTTACTTACAAAGCAATATCACTCAGCAATGAAATCTATGTCATCAGGCCCTTAGCAGCACAATGAGTGGATTCAGGTATGATGATTCTAACTGAAATAAGTCACACAGAAAAAGAAACATCATAAGATATCAGTAATACACGGAATGTAAACTTGGCTACACAGGAACTGAATTACAGAACAGAACAGGGTCTCAAATTTAGAAAACCAACTTATGCTTGCTTAAGGGGAAAGGTGAGTTGGGGTGCTGCATAAAACCAGAGATTGAAATGAGCACAGATAAAGTTCCTTAAGCCAAATATGGAATAGACAAGAGCTACTCCTTGCTCAACGAAATGGACTCAACACCGCATATTAAACGCCTAAGAATGTACCTGACTAGTAAGTATCTTAAAACCTATGGATTGCTATGTCTCCAAAAGAGAATCAAGCGTGTGTACAGGGGCATAAACGCAGCAGTGATAGGATTGGAGAGGTTCGGTGAGCAAATGAAGACCCTTTGAAGTCATATTGCATGGTACCCATTCCACGGGTTTCAGCTACCCAGGTTTAAGGTATTCTTCCTTCAGCTAAAACATGCATGTGGAACCTAGAGTATGATCAACCATGTGATCGGGAAATGTGTTCAAATATGTCTCAGTTTTCGTACCCTGGAACTCGGGTGCAACATTCCAGATGCTTTACTAACACCCTCCCGACTTGGAGAGTCAGTCCCTTTAACCTCCTGTTTGGCCCAGTTTGCAATTTCTGCGGAAGATGAACAGGAATAGCGAGAACCAATGAGAGACTAGCTGGAGGTGTCTGGACGGGCAAATTTAACTCTCATTTCCCACCAGGAAGAGGAATTAACCAAAGGCTCAGCGTGCCGTGCCGGAACCAGATTAGGGCCTGAAGCCATCCTGCGGTGTTGCGGCCAGCTCAAAAGAAAGCGAGTTGAAGAAAGGAGCTCAGGGGCACTGTAATTCACAAACCTGCAGAGTTATAAATGACAGCTATCATCCAAAAATATACTGAAGTAAGGCTGCCAAGAGGACTTGAAAGCGGGGCAGAATTGCAGGAAACCGATTTCAGGAGGTAGACTGGAATTGCATTGAAAGCATAGGAAAAGAGGCAGAACGTCCACAATGATGCACTTGGCCAAAAAGGGCGTATGCGTTTTTTCCTGAATATATTCAGGAAAAAACGCATACGCCCTTTTTGGCCAACCAAGCAAGCTTGCAAAGGAAATCTGCACTACAATGAAGTCTCACTTCCCCCCGGTCAAAAGGGCCATCTGAAAAAAGTGTAAAATCCAGAAAGGCAGGACAGGCCATGGAGAACTGGGAGCCTTGTTATGCTGATGGGCGGGATGTAAATTGCCAACAGACACTCGGGAGAAGTGTATGGTGTTTCCTGAAACATCTAAAAAACAAAGCAACAGAGCCTAGGGCACTTCCACTTATGGTCCTATAGCTTAGGGAAATTAAAATCAAAAAGACACAGCCACCCCAAAGTTTGGGACGCCTCTGTTTACAAGAACCTCGTTTACAGTACAAGTTCAACATCGCAGAAAGTGAAAAATGGATAAAGAAGTTGTGGTATTTACTTACAAAGCAATATCACTCAGCAATGAAATCTATGTCATCAGGCCCTTAGCAGCACAATGAGTGGATTCAGGTATGATGATTCTAACTGAAATAAGTCACACAGAAAAAGAAACATCATAAGATATCAGTAATACACGGAATGTAAACTTGGCTACACAGGAACTGAATTACAGAACAGAACAGGGTCTCAAATTTAGAAAACCAACTTATGCTTGCTTAAGGGGAAAGGTGAGTTGGGGTGCTGCATAAAACCAGAGATTGAAATGAGCACAGATAAAGTTCCTTAAGCCAAATATGGAATAGACAAGAGCTACTCCTTGCTCAACGAAATGGACTCAACACCGCATATTAAATGCCTAAGAATGTACCTGACTAGTAAGTATCTTAAAACCTATGGATTGCTATGTCTCCGAAAGAGAATCAAGCATGTGTACAGGGGCATAAACGCAGCAGTGATAGGATTGGAGAGGTTCGGTGAGCAAATGAAGACCCTTTGAAGTCACATTGCATGGTACCCATTCCACGGGTTTCAACTACCCAGGTTTAAGGTATTCTTCCTTCAGCTAAAACATGCATGTGGAACCTAGAGTATGATCAACCATGTGATCGGGAGACCTGTTCAAATATGTCTCAGTTTTCGTACCCTGGTACTTGGGTGCAACATTCCAGATGCTTTACTAACACCCTCCCGACTTGGAGAGTCAGTCCCTTTAACCTCCTGTTTGGCCCAGTTTGCAATTTCTGCGGAAGATGAACAGGAATAGCGAGAACCAATGAGAGACTAGCTGGAGGTGTCTGGACGGGCAAGTTTAACTCTCATTTCCCACCAGGAAGAGGAATTAACCAAAGGCTCAGCGTGCCGTGCCGGAACCAGATTAGGGCCTGAAGCCATCCTGCGGTGTTGCGGCCAGCTCAAAAGAAAGCGAGTTGAAGAAAGGAGCTCAGGGGCACTGTAATTCACAAACCTGCAGACTTATAAATGACAGCTATCGTCCAAAAATATACTGAAGTAAGGCTGCCAAGAGGACTTGAAAGCGGGGCAGAATTGCAGGAAACCGATTTCAGGAGGTAGACTGGAATTGCATTGAAAGCATAGGAAAAGAGGCAGAACGTCCACAATGATGCACTTGGCCATAAAGGGCGTATGCGTTTTTTCCTGAATATATTCAGGAAGAAACGCATACGCCCGTTTTGGCCAACCAAGCAAGCTTGCAAAGGAAATCTGCACTACAATGAAGTCTCACTTCCCCCCGGTCAAAAGAGCCATCTGAAAAAAGTGTAAAATCCAGAAAGGCAGGACAGGCCATGGAGAACTGGGAGCCTTGTTATGCTGATGGGCGGGATATAAATTGCCAACAGACACTCGGGAGAAGTGTATGGTGTTTCCTGAAACATCTAAAAAACAAAGCAACAGAGCCTAGGGCACTTCCACTTATGGTCCTATAGCTTAGGGAAATTAAAATCAAAAAGACACAGCCACCCCAAAGTTTGGGACGTCTCTGTTTACAAGAATCTCGTTTACAGTACAAGTTCAACATTGCAGAAAGTGAAAAATGGATGAAGAAGTTGTGGTATTTACTTACAAATCAATATCACTCAGCAATGAAATCTATGTCATCAGGCCCTTAGCAGCACAATGAGTGGATTCAGGTATGATGATTCTAACTGAAATAAGTCACACAGAAAAAGAAACATCATAAGATATCAGTAATACACGGAATGTAAACTTGGCTACACAGGAACTGAATTACAGAACAGAACAGGGTCTCAAATTTAGAAAACCAACTTATGCTTGCTTAAGGGGAAAGGTGAGTTGGGGTGCTGCATAAAACCAGAGATTGAAATGAGCACAGATAAAGTTCCTTAAGCCAAATATGGAATAGACAAGAGCTACTCCTTGCTCAACGAAATGGACTCAACACCGCATATTAAACGCCTAAGAATGTACCTGACTAGTAAGTATCTTAAAACCTATGGATTGCTATGTCTCCAAAAGAGAATCAAGCGTGTGTACAGGGGCATAAACGCAGCAGTGATAGGATTGGAGAGGTTCGGTGAGCAAATGAAGACCCTTTGAAGTCATATTGCATGGTACCCATTCCACGGGTTTCAACTACCCAGGTTTAAGGTATTCTTCCTTCAGCTAAAACATGCATGTGGAACCTAGAGTATGATCAACCATGTGATCGGGAAATGTGTTCAAATATGTCTCAGTTTTCGTACCCTGGAACTCGGGTGAAACATTCCAGACGCTTTACTAACACCCTCCCGACTTGGAGAGTCAGTCCCTTTAACCTCCTGTTTGGCCCAGTTTGCAATTTCTGCGGAAGATGAACAGGAATAGCGAGAACCAATGAGAGACTAGCTGGAGGTGTCTGGACGGGCAAATTTAACTCTCATTTCCCACCAGGAAGAGGAATTAACCAAAGGCTCAGCGTGCCGTGCCGGAACCAGATTAGGGCCTGAAGCCATCCTGCGGTGTTGCGGCCAGCTCAAAAGAAAGCGAGTTGAAGAAAGGAGCTCAGGGGCACTGTAATTCACAAACCTGCAGAGTTATAAATGACAGCTATCGTCCAAAAATATACTGAAGTAAGGCTGCCAAGAGGACTTGAAAGCGGGGCAGAATTGCAGGAAACCGATTTCAGGAGGTAGACTGGAATTGCATTGAAAGCATAGGAAAAGAGGCAGAACGTCCACAATGATGCACTTGGCAAAAAAGGGCGTATGCGTTTTTTCCTGAATATATTCAGGAAAAAACGCATACGCCCTTTTTGGCCAACCAAGCAAGCTTGCAAAGGAAATCTGCACTACAATGAAGTCTCACTTCCCCCCGGTCAAAAGGGCCATCTGAAAAAAGTGTAAACTCCAGAAAGGCAGGACAGGCCATGGAGAACTGGGAGCCTTGTTATGCTGATGGGCGGGATGTAAATTGCCAACAGACACTCGGGAGAAGTGTATGGTGTTTCCTGAAACATCTAAAAAACAAAGCAACAGAGCCTAGGGCACTTCCACTTATGGTCCTATAGCTTAGGGAAATTAAAATCAAAAAGACACAGCCACCCCAAAGTTTGGGACGCCTCTGTTTACAAGAACCTCATTTACAGTACAAGTTCAACATCGCAGAAAGTGAAAAATGGATAAAGAAGTTGTGGTATTTACTTACAAAGCAATATCACTCAGCAATGAAATCTATGTCATCAGGCCCTTAGCAGCACAATGAGTGGATTCAGGTATGATGATTCTAACTGAAATAAGTCACACAGAAAAAGAAACATCATAAGATATCAGTAATACACGGAATGTAAACTTGGCTACACAGGAACTGAATTACAGAACAGAACAGGGTCTCAAATTTAGAAAACCAACTTATGCTTGCTTAAGGGTAAAGGTGAGTTGGGGTGCTGCATAAAACCAGAGATTGAAATGAGCACAGATAAAGTTCCTTAAGCCAAATATGGAATAGACAAGAGCTACTCCTTGCTCAACGAAATGGACTCAACACCGCATATTAAACGCCTAAGAATGTACCTGACTAGTAAGTATCTTAAAACCTATGGATTGCTATGTCTCCGAAAGAGAATCAAGCATGTGTACAGGGGCATAAACGCAGCAGTGATAGGATTGGAGAGGTTCGGTGAGCAAATGAAGACCCTTTGAAGTCATATTGCATGGTACCCATTCCACGGGTTTCAACTACCCAGGTTTAAGGTATTCTTCCTTCAGCTAAAACATGCATGTGGAACCTAGAGTATGATCAACCATGTGATCGGGAGACGTGTTCAAATATGTCTCAGTTTTCGTACCCTGGTACTCGGGTGCAACATTCCAGACGCTTTACTAACACCCTCCCGACTTGGAGAGTCAGTCCCTTTAACCTCCTGTTTGGCCCAGTTTGCAATTTCTGCGGAAGATGAACAGGAATAGCGAGAACCAATGAGAGACTAGCTGGAGGTGTCTGGACGGGCAAATTTAACTCTCATTTCCCACCAGGAAGAGGAATTAACCAAAGGCTCAGCGTGCCGTGCCGGAACCAGATTAGGGCCTGAAGCCATCCTGCGGTGTTGCGGCCAGCTCAAAAGAAAGCGAGTTGAAGAAAGGAGCTCAGGGGCACTGTAATTCACAAACCTGCAGAGTTATAAATGACAGCTATCGTCCAAAAATATACTGAAGTAAGGCTGCCAAGAGGACTTGAAAGCGGGGCAGAATTGCAGGAAACCGATTTCAGGAGGTAGACTGGAATTGCATTGAAAGCATAGGAAAAGAGGCAGAACGTCCACAATGATGCACTTGGCCAAAAAGGGCGTATGCGTTTTTTCCTGAATATATTCAGGAAAAAACGCATACGCCCTTTTTGGCCAACCAAGCAAGCTTGCAAAGGAAATCTGCACTACAATGAAGTCTCACTTCCCCCCGGTCAAAAGGGCCATCTGAAAAAAGTGTAAAATCCAGAAAGGCAGGACAGGCCATGGAGAACTGGGAGCCTTGTTATGCTGATGGGCAGGATGTAAATTGCCAACAGACACTCGGGAGAAGTGTATGGTGTTTCCTGAAACATCTAAAAAACAAAGCAACAGAGCCTAGGGCACTTCCACTTATGGTCCTATAGCTTAGGGAAATTAAAATCAAAAAGACACAGCCACCCCAAAGTTTGGGACGCCTCTGTTTACAAGAACCTCGTTTACAGTACAAGTTCAACATCGCAGAAAGTGAAAAATGGATAAAGAAGTTGTGGTATTTACTTACAAAGCAATATCACTCAGCAATGAAATCTATGTCATCAGGCCCTTAGCAGCACAATGAGTGGATTCAGGTATGATGATTCTAACTGAAATAAGTCACACAGAAAAAGAAACATCATAAGATATCAGTAATACACGGAATGTAAACTTGGCTACACAGGAACTGAATTACAGAACAGAACAGGGTCTCAAATTTAGAAAACCAACTTATGCTTGCTTAAGGGTAAAGGTGAGTTGGGGTGCTGCATAAAACCAGAGATTGAAATGAGCACAGATAAAGTTCCTTAAGCCAAATATGGAATAGACAAGAGCTACTCCTTGCTCAACGAAATGGACTCAACACCGCATATTAAATGCCTAAGAATGTACCTGACTAGTAAGTATCTTAAAACCTATGGATTGCTATGTCTCCGAAAGAGAATCAAGCATGTGTACAGGGGCATAAACGCAGCAGTGATAGGATTGGAGAGGTTCGGTGAGCAAATGAAGACCCTTTGAAGTCATATTGCATGGTACCCATTCCACGGGTTTCAACTACCCAGGTTTAAGGTATTCTTCCTTCAGCTAAAACATGCATGTGGAACCTAGAGTATGATCAACCATGTGATCGGGAGACGTGTTCAAATATGTCTCAGTTTTCCTCCCCTGGTACTCGGGTGCAAAATTCCAGACGCTTTACTAACACTCTCCGCACTTGGAGAGTCAGCACCTTTAAGCTCCTGTTTGGCCCAGTTTGCAATTTCTGCGGAAGATGAACAGAAATAGGGAGAACCAATGAGAGACTAGCTGGAGGTGTCTGGACGGGCAAATTTAACTCTCATTTCCCACCAGGAAGAGGAAATAACCAAAGGCTCAGCATGCTGTGCCGGAACCAGATTAGGGCCTGAAGCCATCCTGCGGTGTTGCGGCCAGCTCAAAAGAAAGCGAGTTGAAGAAAGGAGCTCAGGGGCACTGTAATTCACAAACCTGCAGAGTTATAAATGACAGCTATCGTCCAAAAATATACTGAAGTAAGGCTGCCAAGAGGACTTGAAAGCGGGGCAGAATTGCAGGAAACCGATTTCAGGAGGTAGACTGGAATTGCATTGAAAGCATAGGAAAAGAGGCAGAACGTCCACAATGATGCACTTGGCCAAAAAGGGCGTATGCGTTTTTTCCTGAATATATTCAGGAAAAAACGCATACGCCCTTTTTGGCCAACCAAGCAAGCTTGCAAAGGAAATCTGCACTACAATGAAGTCTCACTTCCCCCCGGTCAAAAGGGCCATCTGAAAAAAGTGTAAAATCCAGAAAGGCAGGACAGGCCATGGAGAACTGGGAGCCTTGTTATGCTGATGGGCAGGATGTAAATGGCCAACAGACACTCGGGAGAAGTGTATGGTGTTTCCTGAAACATCTAAAAAACAAAGCAACAGAGCCTAGGGCACTTCCACTTATGGTCCTATAGCTTAGGGAAATTAAAATCAAAAAGACACAGCCACCCCAAAGTTTGGGACGCCTCTGTTTACAAGAACCTCGTTTACAGTACAAGTTCAACATCGCAGAAAGTGAAAAATGGATAAAGAAGTTGTGGTATTTACTTACAAAGCAATATCACTCAGCAATGAAATCTATGTCATCAGGCCCTTAGCAGCACAATGAGTGGATTCAGGTATGATGATTCTAACTGAAATAAGTCACACAGAAAAAGAAACATCATAAGATATCAGTAATACACGGAATGTAAACTTGGCTACACAGGAACTGAATTACAGAACAGAACAGGGTCTCAAATTTAGAAAACCAACTTATGCTTGCTTAAGGGGAAAGGTGAGTTGGGGTGCTGCATAAAACCAGAGATTGAAATGAGCACAGATAAAGTTCCTTAAGCCAAATATGGAATAGACAAGAGCTACTCCTTGCTCAACGAAATGGACTCAACACCGCATATTAAACGCCTAAGAATGTACCTGACTAGTAAGTATCTTAAAACCTATGGATTGCTATGTCTCCGAAAGAGAATCAAGCATGTGTACAGGGGCATAAACGCAGCAGTGATAGGATTGGAGAGGTTCGGTGAGCAAATGAAGACCCTTTGAAGTCATATTGCATGGTACCCATTCCACGGGTTTCAACTACCCAGGTTTAAGGTATTCTTCCTTCAGCTAAAACATGCATGTGGAACCTAGAGTATGATCAACCATGTGATCGGGAGACGTGTTCAAATATGTCTCAGTTTTCCTCCCCTGGTACTCGGGTGCAACATTCCAGACGCTTTACTAACACTCTCCGCACTTGGAGAGTCAGCACCTTTAAGCTCCTGTTTGGCCCAGTTTGCAATTTCTGCGGAAGATGAACAGAAATAGGGAGAACCAATGAGAGACTAGCTGGAGGTGTCTGGACGGGCAAATTTAACTCTCATTTCCCACCAGGAAGAGGAAATAACCAAAGGCTCAGCATGCCGTGCCGGAACCAGATTAGGGCCTGAAGTCATCCTGCGGTGTTGCGGTCAGCTCAAAAGAAAGCGAGTTGAAGAAAGGAGCTCAGGGACACTGTAATTCACAAACCTGCAGAGTTATAAATGACAGCTATCGTCCAAAAATATACTGAAGTAAGGCTGCCAAGAGGACTTGAAAGCGGGGCAGAATTGCAGGAAACCGATTTCAGGAGGTAGACTGGAATTGCATTGAAAGCATAGGAAAAGAGGCAGAACGTCCACAATGATGCACTTGGCCAAAAAGGGCGTATGCGTTTTTTCCTGAATATATTCAGGAAAAAACGCATACGCCCTTTTTGGCCAACCAAGCAAGCTTGCAAAGGAAATCTGCACTACAATGAAGTCTCACTTCCCCCCGGTCAAAAGGGCCATCTGAAAAAAGTGTAAAATCCAGAAAGGCAGGACAGGCCATGGAGAACTGGGAGCCTTGTTATGCTGATGGGCGGGATGTAAATTGCCAACAGACACTCGGGAGAAGTGTATGGTGTTTCCTGAAACATCTAAAAAACAAAGCAACAGAGCCTAGGGCACTTCCACTTATGGTCCTATAGCTTAGGGAAATTAAAATCAAAAAGACACAGCCACCCCAAAGTTTGGGACGCCTCTGTTTACAAGAACCTCGTTTACAGTACAAGTTCAACATCGCAGAAAGTGAAAAATGGATAAAGAAGTTGTGGTATTTACTTACAAAGCAATATCACTCAGCAATGAAATCTATGTCATCAGGCCCTTAGCAGCACAATGAGTGGATTCAGGTATGATGATTCTAACTGAAATAAGTCACACAGAAAAAGAAACATCATAAGATATCAGTAATACACGGAATGTAAACTTGGCTACACAGGAACTGAATTACAGAACAGAACAGGGTCTCAAATTTAGAAAACCAACTTATGCTTGCTTAAGGGTAAAGGTGAGTTGGGGTGCTGCATAAAACCAGAGATTGAAATGAGCACAGATAAAGTTCCTTAAGCCAAATATGGAATAGACAAGAGCTACTCCTTGCTCAACGAAATGGACTCAACACCGCATATTAAATGCCTAAGAATGTACCTGACTAGTAAGTATCTTAAAACCTATGGATTGCTATGTCTCCGAAAGAGAATCAAGCATGTGTACAGGGGCATAAACGCAGCAGTGATAGGATTGGAGAGGTTCGGTGAGCAAATGAAGACCCTTTGAAGTCATATTGCATGGTACCCATTCCACGGGTTTCAACTACCCAGGTTTAAGGTATTCTTCCTTCAGCTAAAACATGCATGTGGAACCTAGAGTATGATCAACCATGTGATCGGGAGACGTGTTCAAATATGTCTCAGTTTTCGTACCCTGGTACTCGGGTGCAACATTCCAGACGCTTTACTAACACCCTCCCGACTTGGAGAGTCAGTCCCTTTAACCTCCTGTTTGGCCCAGTTTGCAATTTCTGCGGAAGATGAACAGGAATAGCGAGAACCAATGAGAGACTAGCTGGAGGTGTCTGGACGGGCAAATTTAACTCTCATTTCCCACCAGGAAGAGGAATTAACCAAAGGCTCAGCGTGCCGTGCCGGAACCAGATTAGGGCCTGAAGCCATCCTGCGGTGTTGCGGCCAGCTCAAAAGAAAGCGAGTTGAAGAAAGGAGCTCAGGGGCACTGTAATTCACAAACCTGCAGAGTTATAAATGACAGCTATCATCCAAAAATATACTGAAGTAAGGCTGCCAAGAGGACTTGAAAGCGGGGCAGAATTGCAGGAAACCGATTTCAGGAGGCAGACTGGAATTGCATTGAAAGCATAGGAAAAGTGGCAGAACGTCCACAATGATGCACTTGGCCAAAAAGGGCGTATGCGTTTTTTCCTGAATATATTCAGGAAAAAACGCATACGCCCTTTTTGGCCAACCAAGCAAGCTTGCAAAGGAAATCTGCACTACAATGAAGTCTCACTTCCCCCCGGTCAAAAGGGCCATCTGAAAAAAGTGTAAAATCCAGAAAGGCAGGACAGGCCATGGAGAACTGGGAGCCTTGTTATGCTGATGGGCGGGATGTAAATTGCCAACAGACACTCGGGAGAAGTGTATGGTGTTTCCTGAAACATCTAAAAAACAAAGCAACAGAGCCTAGGGCACTTCCACTTATGGTCCTATAGCTTAGGGAAATTAAAATCAAAAAGACACAGCCACCCCAAAGTTTGGGACGCCTCTGTTTACAAGAACCTCGTTTACCGTACAAGTTCAACATCGCAGAAAGTGAAAAATGGATAAAGAAGTTGTGGTATTTACTTACAAAGCAATATCACTCAGCAATGAAATCTATGTCATCAGGCCCTTAGCAGCACAATGAGTGGATTCAGGTATGATGATTCTAACTGAAATAAGTCACACAGAAAAAGAAACATCATAAGATATCAGTAATACACGGAATGTAAACTTGGCTACACAGGAACTGAATTACAGAACAGAACAGGGTCTCAAATTTAGAAAACCAACTTATGCTTGCTTAAGGGGAAAGGTGAGTTGGGGTGCTGCATAAAACCAGAGATTGAAATGAGCACAGATAAAGTTCCTTAAGCCAAATATGGAATAGACAAGAGCTACTCCTTGCTCAACGAAATGGACTCAACACCGCATATTAAATGCCTAAGAATGTACCTGACTAGTAAGTATCTTAAAACCTATGGATTGCTATGTCTCCGAAAGAGAATCAAGCATGTGTACAGGGGCATAAACGCAGCAGTGATAGGATTGGAGAGGTTCGGTGAGCAAATGAAGACCCTTTGAAGTCATATTGCATGGTACCCATTCCACGGGTTTCAACTACCCAGGTTTAAGGTATTCTTCCTTCAGCTAAAACATGCATGTGGAACCTAGAGTATGATCAACCATGTGATCGGGAGACGTGTTCAAATATGTCTCAGTTTTCGTACCCTGGTACTCGGGTGCAACATTCCAGACGCTTTACTAACACCCTCCCGACTTGGAGAGTCAGTCCCTTTAACCTCCTGTTTGGCCCAGTTTGCAATTTCTGCGGAAGATGAACAGGAATAGCGAGAACCAATGAGAGACTAGCTGGAGGTGTCTGGACGGGCAAATTTAACTCTCATTTCCCACCAGGAAGAGGAATTAACCAAAGGCTCAGCGTGCCGTGCCGGAACCAGATTAGGGCCTGAAGCCATCCTGCGGTGTTGCGGCCAGCTCAAAAGAAAGCGAGTTGAAGAAAGGAGCTCAGGGGCACTGTAATTCACAAACCTGCAGAGTTATAAATGACAGCTATCGTCCAAAAATATACTGAAGTAAGGCTGCCAAGAGGACTTGAAAGCGGGGCAGAATTGCAGGAAACCGATTTCAGGAGGTAGACTGGAATTGCATTGAAAGCATAGGAAAAGAGGCAGAACGTCCACAATGATGCACTTGGCCAAAAAGGGCGTATGCGTTTTTTCCTGAATATATTCAGGAAAAAACGCATACGCCCTTTTTGGCCAACCAAGCAAGCTTGCAAAGGAAATCTGCACTAAAATGAAGTCTCTCTTCCCCCCGGTCAAAAGGGCCATCTGAAAAAAGTGTAAAATCCAGAAAGGCAGGACAGGCCATGGAGAACTGGGAGCCTTGTTATGCTGATGGGCGGGATGTAAATTGCCAACAGACACTCGGGAGAAGTGTATGGTGTTTCCTGAAACATCTAAAAAACAAAGCAACAGAGCCTAGGGCACTTCCACTTATGGTCCTATAGCTTAGGGAAATTAAAATCAAAAAGACACAGCCACCCCAAAGTTTGGGACGCCTCTGTTTACAAGAACCTCGTTTACAGTACAAGTTCAACATCGCAGAAAGTGAAAAATGGATAAAGAAGTTGTGGTATTTACTTACAAAGCAATATCACTCAGCAATGAAATCTATGTCATCAGGCCCTTAGCAGCACAATGAGTGGATTCAGGTATGATGATTCTAACTGAAATAAGTCACACAGAAAAAGAAACATCATAAGATATCAGTAATACACGGAATGTAAACTTGGCTACACAGGAACTGAATTACAGAACAGAACAGGGTCTCAAATTTAGAAAACCAACTTATGCTTGCTTAAGGGTAAAGGTGAGTTGGGGTGCTGCATAAAACCAGAGATTGAAATGAGCACAGATAAAGTTCCTTAAGCCAAATATGGAATAGACAAGAGCTACTCCTTGCTCAACGAAATGGACTCAACACCGCATATTAAATGCCTAAGAATGTACCTGACTAGTAAGTATCTTAAAACCTATGGATTGCTATGTCTCCGAAAGAGAATCAAGCATGTGTACAGGGGCATAAACGCAGCAGTGATAGGATTGGAGAGGTTCGGTGAGCAAATGAAGACCCTTTGAAGTCATATTGCATGGTACCCATTCCACGGGTTTCAACTACCCAGGTTTAAGGTATTCTTCCTTCAGCTAAAACATGCATGTGGAACCTAGAGTATGATCAACCATGTGATCGGGAGACCTGTTCAAATATGTCTCAGTTTTCGTACCCTGGTACTCGGGTGCAACATTCCAGACGCTTTACTAACACCCTCCCGACTTGGAGAGTCAGTCCCTTTAACCTCCTGTTTGGCCCAGTTTGCAATTTCTGCGGAAGATGAACAGGAATAGCGAGAACCAATGAGAGACTAGCTGGAGGTGTCTGGACGGGCAAATTTAACTCTCATTTCCCACCAGGAAGAGGAATTAACCAAAGGCTCAGCGTGCCGTGCCGGAACCAGATTAGGGCCTGAAGCCATCCTGCGGTGTTGCGGCCAGCTCAAAAGAAAGCGAGTTGAAGAAAGGAGCTCAGGGGCACTGTAATTCACAAACCTGCAGAGTTATAAATGACAGCTATCATCCAAAAATATACTGAAGTAAGGCTGCCAAGAGGACTTGAAAGCGGGGCAGAATTGCAGGAAACCGATTTCAGGAGGCAGACTGGAATTGCATTGAAAGCATAGGAAAAGTGGCAGAACGTCCACAATGATGCACTTGGCCAAAAAGGGCGTATGCGTTTTTTCCTGAATATATTCAGGAAAAAACGCATACGCCCTTTTTGGCCAACCAAGCAAGCTTGCAAAGGAAATCTGCACTACAATGAAGTCTCACTTCCCCCCGGTCAAAAGGGCCATCTGAAAAAAGTGTAAAATCCAGAAAGGCAGGACAGGCCATGGAGAACTGGGAGCCTTGTTATGCTGATGGGCGGGATGTAAATTGCCAACAGACACTCGGGAGAAGTGTATGGTGTTTCCTGAAACATCTAAAAAACAAAGCAACAGAGCCTAGGGCACTTCCACTTATGGTCCTATAGCTTAGGGAAATTAAAATCAAAAAGACACAGCCACCCCAAAGTTTGGGACGCCTCTGTTTACAAGAACCTCGTTTACCGTACAAGTTCAACATCGCAGAAAGTGAAAAATGGATAAAGAAGTTGTGGTATTTACTTACAAAGCAATATCACTCAGCAATGAAATCTATGTCATCAGGCCCTTAGCAGCACAATGAGTGGATTCAGGTATGATGATTCTAACTGAAATAAGTCACACAGAGAAAGAAACATCATAAGATATCAGTAATACACGGAATGTAAACTTGGCTACACAGGAACTGAATTACAGAACAGAACAGGGTCTCAAATTTAGAAAACCAACTTATGCTTGCTTAAGGGTAAAGGTGAGTTGGGGTGCTGCATAAAACCAGAGATTGAAATGAGCACAGATAAAGTTCCTTAAGCCAAATATGGAATAGACAAGAGCTACTCCTTGCTCAACGAAATGGACTCAACACCGCATATTAAATGCCTAAGAATGTACCTGACTAGTAAGTATCTTAAAACCTATGGATTGCTATGTCTCCGAAAGAGAATCAAGCATGTGTACAGGGGCATAAACGCAGCAGTGATAGGATTGGAGAGGTTCGGTGAGCAAATGAAGACCCTTTGAAGTCATATTGCATGGTACCCATTCCACGGGTTTCAACTACCCAGGTTTAAGGTATTCTTCCTTCAGCTAAAACATGCATGTGGAACCTAGAGTATGATCAACCATGTGATCGGGAGACGTGTTCAAATATGTCTCAGTTTTCGTACCCTGGTACTCGGGTGCAACATTCCAGACGCTTTACTAACACCCTCCCGACTTGGAGAGTCAGTCCCTTTAACCTCCTGTTTGGCCCAGTTTGCAATTTCTGCGGAAGATGAACAGGAATAGCGAGAACCAATGAGAGACTAGCTGGAGGTGTCTGGACGGGCAAATTTAACTCTCATTTCCCACCAGGAAGAGGAATTAACCAAAGGCTCAGCGTGCCGTGCCGGAACCAGATTAGGGCCTGAAGCCATCCTGCGGTGTTGCGGCCAGCTCAAAAGAAAGCGAGTTGAAGAAAGGAGCTCAGGGGCACTGTAATTCACAAACCTGCAGACTTATAAATGACAGCTATCGTCCAAAAATATACTGAAGTAAGGCTGCCAAGAGGACTTGAAAGCGGGGCAGAATTGCAGGAAACCGATTTCAGGAGGTAGACTGGAATTGCATTGAAAGCATAGGAAAAGAGGCAGAACGTCCACAATGATGCACTTGGCCAAAAAGGGCGTATGCGTTTTTTCCTGAATATATTCAGGAAAAAACGCATACGCCCTTTTTGGCCAACCAAGCAAGCTTGCAAAGGAAATCTGCACTACAATGAAGTCTCACTTCCCCCCGGTCAAAAGGGCCATCTGAAAAAAGTGTAAAATCCAGAAAGGCAGGACAGGCCATGGAGAACTGGGAGCCTTGTTATGCTGATGGGCGGGATGTAAATTGCCAACAGACACTCGGGAGAAGTGTATGGTGTTTCCTGAAACATCTAAAAAACAAAGCAACAGAGCCTAGGGCACTTCCACTTATGGTCCTATAGCTTAGGGAAATTAAAATCAAAAAGACACAGCCACCTCAAAGTTTGGGACGCCTCTGTTTACAAGAACCTCGTTTACAGTACAAGTTCAACATCGCAGAAAGTGAAAAATGGATAAAGAAGTTGTGGTATTTACTTACAAAGCAATATCACTCAGCAATGAAATCTATGTCATCAGGCCCTTAGCAGCACAATGAGTGGATTCAGGTATGATGATTCTAACTGAAATAAGTCACACAGAAAAAGAAACATCATAAGATATCAGTAATACACGGAATGTAAACTTGGCTACACAGGAACTGAATTACAGAACAGAACAGGGTCTCAAATTTAGAAAACCAACTTATGCTTGCTTAAGGGGAAAGGTGAGTTGGGGTGCTGCATAAAAGCAGAGATTGAAATGAGCACAGATAAAGTTCCTTAAGCCAAATATGGAATAGACAAGAGCTACTCCTTGCTCAACGAAATGGACTCAACACCGCATATTAAATGCCTAAGAATGTACCTGACTAGTAAGTATCTTAAAACCTATGGATTGCTATGTCTCCGAAAGAGAATCAAGCATGTGTACAGGGGCATAAACGCAGCAGTGATAGGATTGGAGAGGTTCGGTGAGCAAATGAAGACCCTTTGAAGTCATATTGCATGGTACCCATTCCACGGGTTTCAACTACCCAGGTTTAAGGTATTCTTCCTTCAGCTAAAACATGCATGTGGAACCTAGAGTATGATCAACCATGTGATCGGGAGACGTGTTCAAATATGTCTCAGTTTTCGTACCCTGGTACTCGGGTGCAACATTCCAGACGCTTTACTAACACCCTCCCGACTTGGAGAGTCAGTCCCTTTAACCTCCTGTTTGGCCCAGTTTGCAATTTCTGCGGAAGATGAACAGGAATAGCGAAAACCAATGAGAGACTAGCTGGAGGTGTCTGGACGGGCAAATTTAACTCTCATTTCCCACCAGGAAGAGGAATTAACCAAAGGCTCAGCGTGCCGTGCCGGAACCAGATTAGGGCCTGAAGCCATCCTGTGGTGTTGCGGCCAGCTCAAAAGAAAGCGAGTTGAAGAAAGGAGCTCAGGGGCACTGTAATTCACAAACCTGCAGAGTTATAAATGACAGCTATCGTCCAAAAATATACTGAAGTAAGGCTGCCAAGAGGACTTGAAAGCGGGGCAGAATTGCAGGAAACCGATTTCAGGAGGTAGACTGGAATTGCATTGAAAGCATAGGAAAAGAGGCAGAACGTCCACAATGATGCACTTGGCCAAAAAGGGCGTATGCGTTTTTTCCTGAATATATTCAGGAAGAAACGCATACGCCCTTTTTGGCCAACCAAGCAAGCTTGCAAAGGAAATCTGCACTACAATGAAGTCTCACTTCCCCCCGGTCAAAAGGGCCATCTGAAAAAAGTGTAAAATCCAGAAAGGCAGGACAGGCCATGGAGAACTGGGAGCCTTGTTATGCTGATGGGCGGGATATAAATTGCCAACAGACACTCGGGAGAAGTGTATGGTGTTTCCTGAAACATCTAAAAAACAAAGCAACAGAGCCTAGGGCACTTCCACTTATGGTCCTATAGCTTAGGGAAATTAAAATCAAAAAGACACAGCCACCCCAAAGTTTGGGACGTCTCTGTTTACAAGAACCTCGTTTACAGTACAAGTTCAACATTGCAGAAAGTGAAAAATGGATGAAGAAGTTGTGGTATTTACTTACAAATCAATATCACTCAGCAATGAAATCTATGTGATCAGGCCCTTAGCAGCACAATGAGTGGATTCAGGTATGATGATTCTAACTGAAATAAGTCACACAGAAAAAGAAACATCATAAGATATCAGTAATACACGGAATGTAAACTTGGCTACACAGGAACTGAATTACAGAACAGAACAGGGTCTCAAATTTAGAAAACCAACTTATGCTTGCTTAAGGGGAAAGGTGAGTTGGGGTGCTGCATAAAACCAGAGATTGAAATGAGCACAGATAAAGTTCCTTAAGCCAAATATGGAATAGACAAGAGCTACTCCTTGCTCAACGAAATGGACTCAACACCGCATATTAAACGCCTAAGAATGTACCTGACTAGTAAGTATCTTAAAACCTATGGATTGCTATGTCTCCAAAAGAGAATCAAGCGTGTGTACAGGGGCATAAACGCAGCAGTGATAGGATTGGAGAGGTTCGGTGAGCAAATGAAGACCCTTTGAAGTCATATTGCATGGTACCCATTCCACGGGTTTCAACTACCCAGGTTTAAGGTATTCTTCCTTCAGCTAAAACATGCATGTGGAACCTAGAGTATGATCAACCATGTGATCGGGAAATGTGTTCAAATATGTCTCAGTTTTCGTACCCTGGAACTCGGGTGAAACATTCCAGACGCTTTACTAACACCCTCCCGACTTGGAGAGTCAGTCCCTTTAACCTCCTGTTTGGCCCAGTTTGCAATTTCTGCGGAAGATGAACAGGAATAGCGAGAACCAATGAGAGACTAGCTGGAGGTGTCTGGACGGGCAAATTTAACTCTCATTTCCCACCAGGAAGAGGAATTAACCAAAGGCTCAGCATGCCGTGCCGGAACCAGATTAGGGCCTGAAGCCATCCTGCGGTGTTGCGGCCAGCTCAAAAGAAAGCGAGTTGAAGAAAGGAGCTCAGGGGCACTGTAATTCACAAACCTGCAGAGTTATAAATGACAGCTATCGTCCAAAAATATACTGAAGTAAGGCTGCCAAGAGGACTTGAAAGCGGGGCAGAATTGCAGGAAACCGATTTCAGGAGGTAGACTGGAATTGCATTGAAAGCATAGGAAAAGAGGCAGAACGTCCACAATGATGCACTTGGCCAAAAAGGGCGTATGCGTTTTTTCCTGAATATATTCAGGAAAAAACGCATACGCCCTTTTTGGCCAACCAAGCAAGCTTGCAAAGGAAATCTGCACTACAATGAAGTCTCACTTCCCCCCGGTCAAAAGGGCCATCTGAAAAAAGTGTAAAATCCAGAAAGGCAGGACAGGCCATGGAGAACTGGGAGCCTTGTTATGCTGATGGGTGGGATGTAAATTGCCAACAGACACTCGGGAGAAGTGTATGGTGTTTCCTGAAACATCTAAAAAACAAAGCAACAGAGCCTAGGGCACTTCCACTTATGGTCCTATAGCTTAGGGAAATTAAAATCAAAAAGACACAGCCACCCCAAAGTTTGGGACGCCTCTGTTTACAAGAACCTCGTTTACAGTACAAGTTCAACATCGCAGAAAGTGAAAAATGGATAAAGAAGTTGTGGTATTTACTTACAAAGCAATATCACTCAGCAATGAAATCTATGTCATCAGGCCCTTAGCAGCACAATGAGTGGATTCAGGTATGATGATTCTAACTGAAATAAGTCACACAGAAAAAGAAACATCATAAGATATCAGTAATACACGGAATGTAAACTTGGCTACACAGGAACTGAATTACAGAACAGAACAGGGTCTCAAATTTAGAAAACCAACTTATGCTTGCTTAAGGGTAAAGGTGAGTTGGGGTGCTGCATAAAACCAGAGATTGAAATGAGCACAGATAAAGTTCCTTAAGCCAAATATGGAATAGACAAGAGCTACTCCTTGCTCAACGAAATGGACTCAACACCGCATATTAAATGCCTAAGAATGTACCTGACTAGTAAGTATCTTAAAACCTATGGATTGCTATGTCTCCGAAAGAGAATCAAGCATGTGTACAGGGGCATAAACGCAGCAGTGATAGGATTGGAGAGGTTCGGTGAGCAAATGAAGACCCTTTGAAGTCATATTGCATGGTACCCATTCCACGGGTTTCAACTACCCAGGTTTAAGGTATTCTTCCTTCAGCTAAAACATGCATGTGGAACCTAGAGTATGATCAACCATGTGATCGGGAGACCTGTTCAAATATGTCTCAGTTTTCGTACCCTGGTACTCGGGTGCAACATTCCAGACGCTTTACTAACACCCTCCCGACTTGGAGAGTCAGTCCCTTTAACCTCCTGTTTGGCCCAGTTTGCAATTTCTGCGGAAGATGAACAGGAATAGCGAGAACCAATGAGAGACTAGCTGGAGGTGTCTGGACGGGCAAATTTAACTCTCATTTCCCACCAGGAAGAGGAATTAACCAAAGGCTCAGCGTGCCGTGCCGGAACCAGATTAGGGCCTGAAGCCATCCTGCGGTGTTGCGGCCAGCTCAAAAGAAAGCGAGTTGAAGAAAGGAGCTCAGGGGCACTGTAATTCACAAACCTGCAGAGTTATAAATGACAGCTATCGTCCAAAAATATACTGAAGTAAGGCTGCCAAGAGGACTTGAAAGCGGGGCAGAATTGCAGGAAACCGATTTCAGGAGGTAGACTGGAATTGCATTGAAAGCATAGGAAAAGAGGCAGAACGTCCACAATGATGCACTTGGCCAAAAAGGGCGTATGCGTTTTTTCCTGAATATATTCAGGAAAAAACGCATACGCCCTTTTTGGCCAACCAAGCAAGCTTGCAAAGGAAATCTGCACTACAATGAAGTCTCACTTCCCCCCGGTCAAAAGGGCCATCTGAAAAAAGTGTAAAATCCAGAAAGGCAGGACAGGCCATGGAGAACTGGGAGCCTTGTTATGCTGATGGGCGGGATGTAAATTGCCAACAGACACTCGGGAGAAGTGTATGGTGTTTCCTGAAACATCTAAAAAACAAAGCAACAGAGCCTAGGGCACTTCCACTTATGGTCCTATAGCTTAGGGAAATTAAAATCAAAAAGACACAGCCACCCCAAAGTTTGGGACGCCTCTGTTTACAAGAACCTCGTTTACAGTACAAGTTCAACATCGCAGAAAGTGAAAAATGGATAAAGAAGTTGTGGTATTTACTTACAAAGCAATATCACTCAGCAATGAAATCTATGTCATCAGGCCCTTAGCAGCACAATGAGTGGATTCAGGTATGATGATTCTAACTGAAATAAGTCACACAGAAAAAGAAACATCATAAGATATCAGTAATACACGGAATGTAAACTTGGCTACACAGGAACTGAATTACAGAACAGAACAGGGTCTCAAATTTAGAAAACCAACTTATGCTTGCTTAAGGGGAAAGGTGAGTTGGGGTGCTGCATAAAACCAGAGATTGAAATGAGCACAGATAAAGTTCCTTAAGCCAAATACGGAATAGACAAGAGCTACTCCTTGCTCAACGAAATGGACTCAACACCGCATATTAAATGCCTAAGAATGTACCTGACTAGTAAGTATCTTAAAACCTATGGATTGCTATGTCTCCGAAAGAGAATCAAGCATGTGTACAGGGGCATAAACGCAGCAGTGATAGGATTGGAGAGGTTCGGTGAGCAAATGAAGACCCTTTGAAGTCACATTGCATGGTACCCATTCCACGGGTTTCAACTACCCAGGTTTAAGGTATTCTTCCTTCAGCTAAAACATGCATGTGGAACCTAGAGTATGATCAACCATGTGATCGGGAGACGTGTTCAAATATGTCTCAGTTTTCGTACCCTGGTACTTGGGTGCAACATTCCAGATGCTTTACTAACACCCTCCCGACTTGGAGAGTCAGTCCCTTTAACCTCCTGTTTGGCCCAGTTTGCAATTTCTGCGGAAGATGAACAGGAATAGCGAGAACCAATGAGAGACTAGCTGGAGGTGTCTGGACGGGCAAGTTTAACTCTCATTTCCCACCAGGAAGAGGAATTAACCAAAGGCTCAGCGTGCCGTGCCGGAACCAGATTAGGGCCTGAAGCCATCCTGCGGTGTTGCGGCCAGCTCAAAAGAAAGCGAGTTGAAGAAAGGAGCTCAGGGGCACTGTAATTCACAAACCTGCAGACTTATAAATGACAGCTATCGTCCAAAAATATACTGAAGTAAGGCTGCCAAGAGGACTTGAAAGCGGGGCAGAATTGCAGGAAACCGATTTCAGGAGGTAGACTGGAATTGCATTGAAAGCATAGGAAAAGAGGCAGAACGTCCACAATGATGCACTTGGCCATAAAGGGCGTATGCGTTTTTTCCTGAATATATTCAGGAAGAAACGCATACGCCCGTTTTGGCCAACCAAGCAAGCTTGCAAAGGAAATCTGCACTACAATGAAGTCTCACTTCCCCCCGGTCAAAAGGGCCATCTGAAAAAAGTGTAAAATCCAGAAAGGCAGGACAGGCCATGGAGAACTGGGAGCCTTGTTATGCTGATGGGCGGGATATAAATTGCCAACAGACACTCGGGAGAAGTGTATGGTGTTTCCTGAAACATCTAAAAAACAAAGCAACAGAGCCTAGGGCACTTCCACTTATGGTCCTATAGCTTAGGGAAATTAAAATCAAAAAGACACAGCCACCCCAAAGTTTGGGACGTCTCTGTTTACAAGAATCTCGTTTACAGTACAAGTTCAACATTGCAGAAAGTGAAAAATGGATGAAGAAGTTGTGGTATTTACTTACAAATCAATATCACTCAGCAATGAAATCTATGTCATCAGGCCCTTAGCAGCACAATGAGTGGATTCAGGTATGATGATTCTAACTGAAATAAGTCACACAGAAAAAGAAACATCATAAGATATCAGTAATACACAGAATGTAAACTTGGCTACACAGGAACTGAATTACAGAACAGAACAGGGACTCAAATTTAGAAAACCAACTTATGCTTGCTTAAGGGGAAAGGTGAGTTGGGGTGCTGCATAAAACCAGAGATTGAAATGAGCACAGATAAAGTTCCTTAAGCCAAATATGGAATAGACAAGAGCTACTCCTTGCTCAACGAAATGGACTCAACACCGCATATTAAACGCCTAAGAATGTACCTGACTAGTAAGTATCTTAAAACCTATGGATTGCTATGTCTCCAAAAGAGAATCAAGCATGTGTACAGGGGCATAAACGCAGCAGTGATAGGATTGGAGAGGTTCGGTGAGCAAATGAAGACCCTTTGAAGTCATATTGCATGGTACCCATTCCACGGGTTTCAACTACCCAGGTTTAAGGTATTCTTCCTTCAGCTAAAACATGCATGTGGAACCTAGAGTATGATCAACCATGTGATCGGGAAATGTGTTCAAATATGTCTCAGTTTTCGTACCCTGGAACTCGGGTGCAACATTCCAGATGCTTTACTAACACCCTCCCGACTTGGAGAGTCAGTCCCTTTAACCTCCTGTTTGGCCCAGTTTGCAATTTCTGCGGAAGATGAACAGGAATAGCGAGAACCAATGAGAGACTAGCTGGAGGTGTCTGGACGGGCAAATTTAACTCTCATTTCCCACCAGGAAGAGGAATTAACCAAAGGCTCAGCGTGCCGTGCCGGAACCAGATTAGGGCCTGAAGCCATCCTGCGGTGTTGCGGCCAGCTCAAAAGAAAGCGAGTTGAAGAAAGGAGCTCAGGGGCACTGTAATTCACAAACCTGCAGAGTTATAAATGACAGCTATCGTCCAAAAATATACTGAAGTAAGGCTGCCAAGAGGACTTGAAAGCGGGGCAGAATTGCAGGAAACCGATTTCAGGAGGTAGACTGGAATTGCATTGAAAGCATAGGAAAAGAGGCAGAACGTCCACAATGATGCACTTGGCCAAAAAGGGCGTATGCGTTTTTTCCTGAATATATTCAGGAAAAAACGCATACGCCCTTTTTGGCCAACCAAGCAAGCTTGCAAAGGAAATCTGCACTACAATGAAGTCTCACTTCCCCCCGGTCAAAAGGGCCATCTGAAAAAAGTGTAAAATCCAGAAAGGCAGGACAGGCCATGGAGAACTGGGAGCCTTGTTATGCTGATGGGCGGGATGTAAATTGCCAACAGACACTCGGGAGAAGTGTATGGTGTTTCCTGAAACATCTAAAAAACAAAGCAACAGAGCCTAGGGCACTTCCACTTATGGTCCTATAGCTTAGGGAAATTAAAATCAAAAAGACACAGCCACCCCAAAGTTTGGGACGCCTCTGTTTACAAGAACCTCGTTTACAGTACAAGTTCAACATTGCAGAAAGTGAAAAATGGATGAAGAAGTTGTGGTATTTACTTACAAAGCAATATCACTCAGCAATGAAATCTATGTCATCAGGCCCTTAGCAGCACAATGAGTGGATTCAGGTATGATGATTCTAACTGAAATAAGTCACACAGAAAAAGAAACATCATAAGATATCAGTAATACACGGAATGTAAACTTGGCTACACAGGAACTGAATTACAGAACAGAACAGGGTCTCAAATTTAGAAAACCAACTTATGCTTGCTTAAGGGGAAAGGTGAGTTGGGGTGCTGCATAAAACCAGAGATTGAAATGAGCACAGATAAAGTTCCTTAAGCCAAATATGGAATAGACAAGAGCTACTCCTTGCTCAACGAAATGGACTCAACACCGCATATTAAATGCCTAAGAATGTACCTGACTAGTAAGTATCTTAAAACCTATGGATTGCTATGTCTCCGAAAGAGAATCAAGCATGTGTACAGGGGCATAAACGCAGCAGTGATAGGATTGGAGAGGTTCGGTGAGCAAATGAAGACCCTTTGAAGTCACATTGCATGGTACCCATTCCACGGGTTTCAACTACCCAGGTTTAAGGTATTCTTCCTTCAGCTAAAACATGCATGTGGAACCTAGAGTATGATCAACCATGTGATCGGGAGACCTGTTCAAATATGTCTCAGTTTTCGTACCCTGGTACTTGGGTGCAACATTCCAGATGCTTTACTAACACCCTCCCGACTTGGAGAGTCAGTCCCTTTAACCTCCTGTTTGGCCCAGTTTGCAATTTCTGCGGAAGATGAACAGGAATAGCGAGAACCAATGAGAGACTAGCTGGAGGTGTCTGGACGGGCAAGTTTAACTCTCATTTCCCACCAGGAAGAGGAATTAACCAAAGGCTCAGCGTGCCGTGCCGGAACCAGATTAGGGCCTGAAGCCATCCTGCGGTGTTGCGGTCAGCTCAAAAGAAAGCGAGTTGAAGAAAGGAGCTCAGGGGCACTGTAATTCACAAACCTGCAGACTTATAAATGACAGCTATCGTCCAAAAATATACTGAAGTAAGGCTGCCAAGAGGACTTGAAAGCGGGGCAGAATTGCAGGAAACCGATTTCAGGAGGTAGACTGGAATTGCATTGAAAGCATAGGAAAAGAGGCAGAACGTCCACAATGATGCACTTGGCCATAAAGGGCGTATGCGTTTTTTCCTGAATATATTCAGGAAGAAACGCATACGCCCGTTTTGGCCAACCAAGCAAGCTTGCAAAGGAAATCTGCACTACAATGAAGTCTCACTTCCCCCCGGTCAAAAGGGCCATCTGAAAAAAGTGTAAAATCCAGAAAGGCAGGACAGGCCATGGAGAACTGGGAGCCTTGTTATGCTGATGGGCGGGATATAAATTGCCAACAGACACTCGGGAGAAGTGTATGGTGTTTCCTGAAACATCTAAAAAACAAAGCAACAGAGCCTAGGGCACTTCCACTTATGGTCCTATAGCTTAGGGAAATTAAAATCAAAAAGACACAGCCACCCCAAAGTTTGGGACGTCTCTGTTTACAAGAATCTCGTTTACAGTACAAGTTCAACATTGCAGAAAGTGAAAAATGGATGAAGAAGTTGTGGTATTTACTTACAAATCAATATCACTCAGCAATGAAATCTATGTCATCAGGCCCTTAGCAGCACAATGAGTGGATTCAGGTATGATGATTCTAACTGAAATAAGTCACACAGAAAAAGAAACATCATAAGATATCAGTAATACACGGAATGTAAACTTGGCTACACAGGAACTGAATTACAGAACAGAACAGGGTCTCAAATTTAGAAAACCAACTTATGCTTGCTTAAGGGGAAAGGTGAGTTGGGGTGCTGCATAAAACCAGAGATTGAAATGAGCACAGATAAAGTTCCTTAAGCCAAATATGGAATAGACAAGAGCTACTCCTTGCTCAACGAAATGGACTCAACACCGCATATTAAACGCCTAAGAATGTACCTGACTAGTAAGTATCTTAAAACCTATGGATTGCTATGTCTCCAAAAGAGAATCAAGCGTGTGTACAGGGGCATAAACGCAGCAGTGATAGGATTGGAGAGGTTCGGTGAGCAAATGAAGACCCTTTGAAGTCATATTGCATGGTACCCATTCCACGGGTTTCAACTACCCAGGTTTAAGGTATTCTTCCTTCAGCTAAAACATGCATGTGGAACCTAGAGTATGATCAACCATGTGATCGGGAGACGTGTTCAAATATGTCTCAGTTTTCGTACCCTGGTACTCGGGTGCAACATTCCAGACGCTTTACTAACACCCTCCCGACTTGGAGAGTCAGTCCCTTTAACCTCCTGTTTGGCCCAGTTTGCAATTTCTGCGGAAGATGAACAGGAATAGCGAGAACCAATGAGAGACTAGCTGGAGGTGTCTGGACGGGCAAATTTAACTCTCATTTCCCACCAGGAAGAGGAATTAACCAAAGGCTCAGCGTGCCGTGCCGGAACCAGATTAGGGCCTGAAGCCATCCTGCGGTGTTGCGGCCAGCTCAAAAGAAAGCGAGTTGAAGAAAGGAGCTCAGGGGCACTGTAATTCACAAACCTGCAGAGTTATAAATGACAGCTATCGTCCAAAAATATACTGAAGTAAGGCTGCCAAGAGGACTTGAAAGCGGGGCAGAATTGCAGGAAACCGATTTCAGGAGGTAGACTGGAATTGCATTGAAAGCATAGGAAAAGAGGCAGAACGTCCACAATGATGCACTTGGCCAAAAAGGGCGTATGCGTTTTTTCCTGAATATATTCAGGAAAAAACGCATACGCCCTTTTTGGCCAACCAAGCAAGCTTGCAAAGGAAATCTGCACTACAATGAAGTCTCACTTCCCCCCGGTCAAAAGGGCCATCTGAAAAAAGTGTAAACTCCAGAAAGGCAGGACAGGCCATGGAGAACTGGGAGCCGTGTTATGCTGATGGGCGGGATGTAAATTGCCAACAGACACTCGGGAGAAGTGTATGGTGTTTCCTGAAACATCTAAAAAACAAAGCAACAGAGCCTAGGGCACTTCCACTTATGGTCCTATAGCTTAGGGAAATTAAAATCAAAAAGACACAGCCACCCCAAAGTTTGGGACGCCTCTGTTTACAAGAACCTCGTTTACAGTACAAGTTCAACATCGCAGAAAGTGAAAAATGGATAAAGAAGTTGTGGTATTTACTTACAAAGCAATATCACTCAGCAATGAAATCTATGTCATCAGGCCCTTAGCAGCACAATGAGTGGATTCAGGTATGATGATTCTAACTGAAATAAGTCACACAGAAAAAGAAACATCATAAGATATCAGTAATACACGGAATGTAAACTTGGCTACACAGGAACTGAATTACAGAACAGAACAGGGTCTCAAATTTAGAAAACCAACTTATGCTTGCTTAAGGGTAAAGGTGAGTTGGGGTGCTGCATAAAACCAGAGATTGAAATGAGCACAGATAAAGTTCCTTAAGCCAAATATGGAATAGACAAGAGCTACTCCTTGCTCAACGAAATGGACTCAACACCGCATATTAAACGCCTAAGAATGTACCTGACTAGTAAGTATCTTAAAACCTATGGATTGCTATGTCTCCGAAAGAGAATCAAGCATGTGTACAGGGGCATAAACGCAGCAGTGATAGGATTGGAGAGGTTCGGTGAGCAAATGAAGACCCTTTGAAGTCATATTGCATGGTACCCATTCCACGGGTTTCAACTACCCAGGTTTAAGGTATTCTTCCTTCAGCTAAAACATGCATGTGGAACCTAGAGTATGATCAACCATGTGATCGGGAGACGTGTTCAAATATGTCTCAGTTTTCGTACCCTGGTACTCGGGTGCAACATTCCAGACGCTTTACTAACACCCTCCCGACTTGGAGAGTCAGTCCCTTTAACCTCCTGTTTGGCCCAGTTTGCAATTTCTGCGGAAGATGAACAGGAATAGCGAGAACCAATGAGAGACTAGCTGGAGGTGTCTGGACGGGCAAATTTAACTCTCATTTCCCACCAGGAAGAGGAATTAACCAAAGGCTCAGCGTGCCGTGCCGGAACCAGATTAGGGCCTGAAGCCATCCTGCGGTGTTGCGGCCAGCTCAAAAGAAAGCGAGTTGAAGAAAGGAGCTCAGGGGCACTGTAATTCACAAACCTGCAGAGTTATAAATGACAGCTATCGTCCAAAAATATACTGAAGTAAGGCTGCCAAGAGGACTTGAAAGCGGGGCAGAATTGCAGGAAACCGATTTCAGGAGGTAGACTGGAATTGCATTGAAAGCATAGGAAAAGAGGCAGAACGTCCACAATGATGCACTTGGCCAAAAAGGGCGTATGCGTTTTTTCCTGAATATATTCAGGAAAAAACGCATACGCCCTTTTTGGCCAACCAAGCAAGCTTGCAAAGGAAATCTGCACTACAATGAAGTCTCACTTCCCCCCGGTCAAAAGGGCCATCTGAAAAAAGTGTAAAATCCAGAAAGGCAGGACAGGCCATGGAGAACTGGGAGCCTTGTTATGCTGATGGGCAGGATGTAAATTGCCAACAGACACTCGGGAGAAGTGTATGGTGTTTCCTGAAACATCTAAAAAACAAAGCAACAGAGCCTAGGGCACTTCCACTTATGGTCCTATAGCTTAGGGAAATTAAAATCAAAAAGACACAGCCACCCCAAAGTTTGGGACGCCTCTGTTTACAAGAACCTCGTTTACAGTACAAGTTCAACATCGCAGAAAGTGAAAAATGGATAAAGAAGTTGTGGTATTTACTTACAAAGCAATATCACTCAGCAATGAAATCTATGTCATCAGGCCCTTAGCAGCACAATGAGTGGATTCAGGTATGATGATTCTAACTGAAATAAGTCACACAGAAAAAGAAACATCATAAGATATCAGTAATACACGGAATGTAAACTTGGCTACACAGGAACTGAATTACAGAACAGAACAGGGTCTCAAATTTAGAAAACCAACTTATGCTTGCTTAAGGGGAAAGGTGAGTTGGGGTGCTGCACAAAACCAGAGATTGAAATGAGCACAGATAAAGTTCCTTAAGCCAAATATGGAATAGACAAGAGCTACTCCTTGCTCAACGAAATGGACTCAACACCGCATATTAAATGCCTAAGAATGTACCTGACTAGTAAGTATCTTAAAACCTATGGATTGCTATGTCTCCGAAAGAGAATCAAGCATGTGTACAGGGGCATAAACGCAGCAGTGATAGGATTGGAGAGGTTCGGTGAGCAAATGAAGACCCTTTGAAGTCATATTGCATGGTACCCATTCCACGGGTTTCAACTACCCAGGTTTAAGGTATTCTTCCTTCAGCTAAAACATGCATGTGGAACCTAGAGTATGATCAACCATGTGATCGGGAGACGTGTTCAAATATGTCTCAGTTTTCCTCCCCTGGTACTCGGGTGCAACATTCCAGACGCTTTACTAACACTCTCCGCACTTGGAGAGTCAGCACCTTTAAGCTCCTGTTTGGCCCAGTTTGCAATTTCTGCGGAAGATGAACAGAAATAGGGAGAACCAATGAGAGACTAGCTGGAGGTGTCTGGACGGGCAAATTTAACTCTCATTTCCCACCAGGAAGAGGAAATAACCAAAGGCTCAGCATGCTGTGCCGGAACCAGATTAGGGCCTGAAGCCATCCTGCGGTGTTGCGGCCAGCTCAAAAGAAAGCGAGTTGAAGAAAGGAGCTCAGGGGCACTGTAATTCACAAACCTGCAGAGTTATAAATGACAGCTATCGTCCAAAAATATACTGAAGTAAGGCTGCCAAGAGGACTTGAAAGCGGGGCAGAATTGCAGGAAACCGATTTCAGGAGGTAGACTGGAATTGCATTGAAAGCATAGGAAAAGAGGCAGAACGTCCACAATGATGCACTTGGCCAAAAAGGGCGTATGCGTTTTTTCCTGAATATATTCAGGAAAAAACGCATACACCCTTTTTGGCCAACCAAGCAAGCTTGCAAAGGAAATCTGCACTACAATGAAGTCTCACTTCCCCCCGGTCAAAAGGGCCATCTGAAAAAAGTGTAAAATCCAGAAAGGCAGGACAGGCCATGGAGAACTGGGAGCCTTGTTATGCTGATGGGCAGGATGTAAATGGCCAACAGACACTCGGGAGAAGTGTATGGTGTTTCCTGAAACATCTAAAAAACAAAGCAACAGAGCCTAGGGCACTTCCACTTATGGTCCTATAGCTTAGGGAAATTAAAATCAAAAAGACACAGCCACCCCAAAGTTTGGGACGCCTCTGTTTACAAGAACCTCGTTTACAGTACAAGTTCAACATCGCAGAAAGTGAAAAATGGATAAAGAAGTTGTGGTATTTACTTACAAAGCAATATCACTCAGCAATGAAATCTATGTCATCAGGCCCTTAGCAGCACAATGAGTGGATTCAGGTATGATGATTCTAACTGAAATAAGTCACACAGAAAAAGAAACATCATAAGATATCAGTAATACACGGAATGTAAACTTGGCTACACAGGAACTGAATTACAGAACAGAACAGGGTCTCAAATTTAGAAAACCAACTTATGCTTGCTTAAGGGGAAAGGTGAGTTGGGGTGCTGCATAAAACCAGAGATTGAAATGAGCACAGATAAAGTTCCTTAAGCCAAATATGGAATAGACAAGAGCTACTCCTTGCTCAACGAAATGGACTCAACACCGCATATTAAACGCCTAAGAATGTACCTGACTAGTAAGTATCTTAAAACCTATGGATTGCTATGTCTCCGAAAGAGAATCAAGCATGTGTACAGGGGCATAAACGCAGCAGTGATAGGATTGGAGAGGTTCGGTGAGCAAATGAAGACCCTTTGAAGTCATATTGCATGGTACCCATTCCACGGGTTTCAACTACCCAGGTTTAAGGTATTCTTCCTTCAGCTAAAACATGCATGTGGAACCTAGAGTATGATCAACCATGTGATCGGGAGACGTGTTCAAATATGTCTCAGTTTTCCTCCCCTGGTACTCGGGTGCAACATTCCAGACGCTTTACTAACACTCTCCGCACTTGGAGAGTCAGCACCTTTAAGCTCCTGTTTGGCCCAGTTTGCAATTTCTGCGGAAGATGAACAGAAATAGGGAGAACCAATGAGAGACTAGCTGGAGGTGTCTGGACGGGCAAATTTAACTCTCATTTCCCACCAGGAAGAGGAAATAACCAAAGGCTCAGCATGCCGTGCCGGAACCAGATTAGGGCCTGAAGCCATCCTGCGGTGTTGCGGTCAGCTCAAAAGAAAGCGAGTTGAAGAAAGGAGCTCAGGGACACTGTAATTCACAAACCTGCAGAGTTATAAATGACAGCTATCGTCCAAAAATATACTGAAGTAAGGCTGCCAAGAGGACTTGAAAGCGGGGCAGAATTGCAGGAAACCGATTTCAGGAGGTAGACTGGAATTGCATTGAAAGCATAGGAAAAGAGGCAGAACGTCCACAATGATGCACTTGGCCAAAAAGGGCGTATGCGTTTTTTCCTGAATATATTCAGGAAAAAACGCATACGCCCTTTTTGGCCAACCAAGCAAGCTTGCAAAGGAAATCTGCACTACAATGAAGTCTCACTTCCCCCCGGTCAAAAGGGCCATCTGAAAAAAGTGTAAAATCCAGAAAGGCAGGACAGGCCATGGAGAACTGGGAGCCTTGTTATGCTGATGGGCGGGATGTAAATTGCCAACAGACACTCGGGAGAAGTGTATGGTGTTTCCTGAAACATCTAAAAAACAAAGCAACAGAGCCTAGGGCACTTCCACTTATGGTCCTATAGCTTAGGGAAATTAAAATCAAAAAGACACAGCCACCCCAAAGTTTGGGACGCCTCTGTTTACAAGAACCTCGTTTACAGTACAAGTTCAACATCGCAGAAAGTGAAAAATGGATAAAGAAGTTGTGGTATTTACTTACAAAGCAATATCACTCAGCAATGAAATCTATGTCATCAGGCCCTTAGCAGCACAATGAGTGGATTCAGGTATGATGATTCTAACTGAAATAAGTCACACAGAAAAAGAAACATCATAAGATATCAGTAATACACGGAATGTAAACTTGGCTACACAGGAACTGAATTACAGAACAGAACAGGGTCTCAAATTTAGAAAACCAACTTATGCTTGCTTAAGGGTAAAGGTGAGTTGGGGTGCTGCATAAAACCAGAGATTGAAATGAGCACAGATAAAGTTCCTTAAGCCAAATATGGAATAGACAAGAGCTACTCCTTGCTCAACGAAATGGACTCAACACCGCATATTAAATGCCTAAGAATGTACCTGACTAGTAAGTATCTTAAAACCTATGGATTGCTATGTCTCCGAAAGAGAATCAAGCATGTGTACAGGGGCATAAACGCAGCAGTGATAGGATTGGAGAGGTTCGGTGAGCAAATGAAGACCCTTTGAAGTCATATTGCATGGTACCCATTCCACGGGTTTCAACTACCCAGGTTTAAGGTATTCTTCCTTCAGCTAAAACATGCATGTGGAACCTAGAGTATGATCAACCATGTGATCGGGAGACCTGTTCAAATATGTCTCAGTTTTCGTACCCTGGTACTCGGGTGCAACATTCCAGACGCTTTACTAACACCCTCCCGACTTGGAGAGTCAGTCCCTTTAACCTCCTGTTTGGCCCAGTTTGCAATTTCTGCGGAAGATGAACAGGAATAGCGAGAACCAATGAGAGACTAGCTGGAGGTGTCTGGACGGGCAAATTTAACTCTCATTTCCCACCAGGAAGAGGAATTAACCAAAGGCTCAGCGTGCCGTGCCGGAACCAGATTAGGGCCTGAAGCCATCCTGCGGTGTTGCGGCCAGCTCAAAAGAAAGCGAGTTGAAGAAAGGAGCTCAGGGGCACTGTAATTCACAAACCTGCAGAGTTATAAATGACAGCTATCATCCAAAAATATACTGAAGTAAGGCTGCCAAGAGGACTTGAAAGCGGGGCAGAATTGCAGGAAACCGATTTCAGGAGGCAGACTGGAATTGCATTGAAAGCATAGGAAAAGTGGCAGAACGTCCACAATGATGCACTTGGCCAAAAAGGGCGTATGCGTTTTTTCCTGAATATATTCAGGAAAAAACGCATACGCCCTTTTTGGCCAACCAAGCAAGCTTGCAAAGGAAATCTGCACTACAATGAAGTCTCACTTCCCCCCGGTCAAAAGGGCCATCTGAAAAAAGTGTAAAATCCAGAAAGGCAGGACAGGCCATGGAGAACTGGGAGCCTTGTTATGCTGATGGGCGGGATGTAAATTGCCAACAGACACTCGGGAGAAGTGTATGGTGTTTCCTGAAACATCTAAAAAACAAAGCAACAGAGCCTAGGGCACTTCCACTTATGGTCCTATAGCTTAGGGAAATTAAAATCAAAAAGACACAGCCACCCCAAAGTTTGGGACGCCTCTGTTTACAAGAACCTCGTTTACCGTACAAGTTCAACATCGCAGAAAGTGAAAAATGGATAAAGAAGTTGTGGTATTTACTTACAAAGCAATATCACTCAGCAATGAAATCTATGTCATCAGGCCCTTAGCAGCACAATGAGTGGATTCAGGTATGATGATTCTAACTGAAATAAGTCACACAGAGAAAGAAACATCATAAGATATCAGTAATACACGGAATGTAAACTTGGCTACACAGGAACTGAATTACAGAACAGAACAGGGTCTCAAATTTAGAAAACCAACTTATGCTTGCTTAAGGGTAAAGGTGAGTTGGGGTGCTGCATAAAACCAGAGATTGAAATGAGCACAGATAAAGTTCCTTAAGCCAAATATGGAATAGACAAGAGCTACTCCTTGCTCAACGAAATGGACTCAACACCGCATATTAAATGCCTAAGAATGTACCTGACTAGTAAGTATCTTAAAACCTATGGATTGCTATGTCTCCGAAAGAGAATCAAGCATGTGTACAGGGGCATAAACGCAGCAGTGATAGGATTGGAGAGGTTCGGTGAGCAAATGAAGACCCTTTGAAGTCATATTGCATGGTACCCATTCCACGGGTTTCAACTACCCAGGTTTAAGGTATTCTTCCTTCAGCTAAAACATGCATGTGGAACCTAGAGTATGATCAACCATGTGATCGGGAGACGTGTTCAAATATGTCTCAGTTTTCGTACCCTGGTACTCGGGTGCAACATTCCAGACGCTTTACTAACACCCTCACGACTTGGAGAGTCAGTCCCTTTAACCTCCTGTTTGGCCCAGTTTGCAATTTCTGCGGAAGATGAACAGGAATAGCGAGAACCAATGAGAGACTAGCTGGAGGTGTCTGGACGGGCAAATTTAACTCTCATTTCCCACCAGGAAGAGGAATTAACCAAAGGCTCAGCGTGCCGTGCCGGAACCAGATTAGGGCCTGAAGCCATCCTGCGGTGTTGCGGCCAGCTCAAAAGAAAGCGAGTTGAAGAAAGGAGCTCAGGGGCACTGTAATTCACAAACCTGCAGAGTTATAAATGACAGCTATCGTCCAAAAATATACTGAAGTAAGGCTGCCAAGAGGACTTGAAAGCGGGGCAGAATTGCAGGAAACCAATTTCAGGAGGTAGACTGGAATTGCATTGAAAGCATAGGAAAAGAGGCAGAACGTCCACAATGATGCACTTGGCCAAAAAGGGCGTATGCGTTTTTTCCTGAATATATTCAGGAAAAAACGCATACGCCCTTTTTGGCCAACCAAGCAAGCTTGCAAAGGAAATCTGCACTACAATGAAGTCTCACTTCCCCCCGGTCAAAAGGGCCATCTGAAAAAAGTGTAAAATCCAGAAAGGCAGGACAGGCCATGGAGAACTGGGAGCCTTGTTATGCTGATGGGCGGGATGTAAATTGCCAACAGACACTCGGGAGAAGTGTATGGTGTTTCCTGAAACATCTAAAAAACAAAGCAACAGAGCCTAGGGCACTTCCACTTATGGTCCTATAGCTTAGGGAAATTAAAATCAAAAAGACACAGCCACCCCAAAGTTTGGGACGCCTCTGTTTACAAGAACCTCGTTTACAGTACAAGTTCAACATCGCAGAAAGTGAAAAATGGATAAAGAAGTTGTGGTATTTACTTACAAAGCAATATCACTCAGCAATGAAATCTATGTCATCAGGCCCTTAGCAGCACAATGAGTGGATTCAGGTATGATGATTCTAACTGAAATAAGTCACACAGAAAAAGAAACATCATAAGTTATCAGTAATACACGGAATGTAAACTTGGCTACACAGGAACTGAATTACAGAACAGAACAGGGTCTCAAATTTAGAAAACCAACTTATGCTTGCTTAAGGGTAAAGGTGAGTTGGGGTGCTGCATAAAACCAGAGATTGAAATGAGCACAGATAAAGTTCCTTAAGCCAAATATGGAATAGACAAGAGCTACTCCTTGCTCAACGAAATGGACTCAACACCGCATATTAAATGCCTAAGAATGTACCTGACTAGTAAGTATCTTAAAACCTATGGATTGCTATGTCTCCGAAAGAGAATCAAGCATGTGTACAGGGGCATAAACGCAGCAGTGATAGGATTGGAGAGGTTCGGTGAGCAAATGAAGACCCTTTGAAGTCATATTGCATGGTACCCATTCCACGGGTTTCAACTACCCAGGTTTAAGGTATTCTTCCTTCAGCTAAAACATGCATGTGGAACCTAGAGTATGATCAACCATGTGATCGGGAGACCTGTTCAAATATGTCTCAGTTTTCGTACCCTGGTACTCGGGTGCAACATTCCAGACGCTTTACTAACACCCTCCCGACTTGGAGAGTCAGTCCCTTTAACCTCCTGTTTGGCCCAGTTTGCAATTTCTGCGGAAGATGAACAGGAATAGCGAGAACCAATGAGAGACTAGCTGGAGGTGTCTGGACGGGCAAATTTAACTCTCATTTCCCACCAGGAAGAGGAATTAACCAAAGGCTCAGCGTGCCGTGCCGGAACCAGATTAGGGCCTGAAGCCATCCTGCGGTGTTGCGGCCAGCTCAAAAGAAAGCGAGTTGAAGAAAGGAGCTCAGGGGCACTGTAATTCACAAACCTGCAGAGTTATAAATGACAGCTATCATCCAAAAATATACTGAAGTAAGGCTGCCAAGAGGACTTGAAAGCGGGGCAGAATTGCAGGAAACCGATTTCAGGAGGCAGACTGGAATTGCATTGAAAGCATAGGAAAAGTGGCAGAACGTCCACAATGATGCACTTGGCCAAAAAGGGCGTATGCGTTTTTTCCTGAATATATTCAGGAAAAAACGCATACGCCCTTTTTGGCCAACCAAGCAAGCTTGCAAAGGAAATCTGCACTACAATGAAGTCTCACTTCCCCCCGGTCAAAAGGGCCATCTGAAAAAAGTGTAAAATCCAGAAAGGCAGGACAGGCCATGGAGAACTGGGAGCCTTGTTATGCTGATGGGTGGGATGTAAATTGCCAACAGACACTCGGGAGAAGTGTATGGTGTTTCCTGAAACATCTAAAAAACAAAGCAACAGAGCCTAGGGCACTTCCACTTATGGTCCTATAGCTTAGGGAAATTAAAATCAAAAAGACACAGCCACCCCAAAGTTTGGGACGCCTCTGTTTACAAGAACCTCGTTTACCGTACAAGTTCAACATCGCAGAAAGTGAAAAATGGATAAAGAAGTTGTGGTATTTACTTACAAAGCAATATCACTCAGCAATGAAATCTATGTCATCAGGCCCTTAGCAGCACAATGAGTGGATTCAGGTATGATGATTCTAACTGAAATAAGTCACACAGAGAAAGAAACATCATAAGATATCAGTAATACACGGAATGTAAACTTGGCTACACAGGAACTGAATTACAGAACAGAACAGGGTCTCAAATTTAGAAAACCAACTTATGCTTGCTTAAGGGTAAAGGTGAGTTGGGGTGCTGCATAAAACCAGAGATTGAAATGAGCACAGATAAAGTTCCTTAAGCCAAATATGGAATAGACAAGAGCTACTCCTTGCTCAACGAAATGGACTCAACACCGCATATTAAATGCCTAAGAATGTACCTGACTAGTAAGTATCTTAAAACCTATGGATTGCTATGTCTCCGAAAGAGAATCAAGCATGTGTACAGGGGCATAAACGCAGCAGTGATAGGATTGGAGAGGTTCGGTGAGCAAATGAAGACCCTTTGAAGTCATATTGCATGGTACCCATTCCACGGGTTTCAACTACCCAGGTTTAAGGTATTCTTCCTTCAGCTAAAACATGCATGTGGAACCTAGAGTATGATCAACCATGTGATCGGGAGACGTGTTCAAATATGTCTCAGTTTTCGTACCCTGGTACTCGGGTGCAACATTCCAGACGCTTTACTAACACCCTCCCGACTTGGAGAGTCAGTCCCTTTAACCTCCTGTTTGGCCCAGTTTGCAATTTCTGCGGAAGATGAACAGGAATAGCGAGAACCAATGAGAGACTAGCTGGAGGTGTCTGGACGGGCAAATTTAACTCTCATTTCCCACCAGGAAGAGGAATTAACCAAAGGCTCAGCGTGCCGTGCCGGAACCAGATTAGGGCCTGAAGCCATCCTGCGGTGTTGCGGCCAGCTCAAAAGAAAGCGAGTTGAAGAAAGGAGCTCAGGGGCACTGTAATTCAAAAACCTGCAGAGTTATAAATGACAGCTATCGTCCAAAAATATACTGAAGTAAGGCTGCCAAGAGGACTTGAAAGCGGGGCAGGATTGCAGGAAACCGATTTCAGGAGGTAGACTGGAATTGCATTGAAAGCATAGGAAAAGAGGCAGAACGTCCACAATGATGCACTTGGCCAAAAAGGGCGTATGCGTTTTTTCCTGAATATATTCAGGAAAAAACGCATACGCCCTTTTTGGCCAACCAAGCAAGCTTGCAAAGGAAATCTGCACTACAATGAAGTCTCACTTCCCCCCGGTCAAAAGGGCCATCTGAAAAAAGTGTAAAATCCAGAAAGGCAGGACAGGCCATGGAGAACTGGGAGCCTTGTTATGCTGATGGGCGGGATGTAAATTGCCAACAGACACTCGGGAGAAGTGTATGGTGTTTCCTGAAACATCTAAAAAACAAAGCAACAGAGCCTAGGGCACTTCCACTTATGGTCCTATAGCTTAGGGAAATTAAAATCAAAAAGACACAGCCACCCCAAAGTTTGGGACGCCTCTGTTTACAAGAACCTCGTTTACAGTACAAGTTCAACATCGCAGAAAGTGAAAAATGGATAAAGAAGTTGTGGTATTTACTTACAAAGCAATATCACTCAGCAATGAAATCTATGTCATCAGGCCCTTAGCAGCACAATGAGTGGATTCAGGTATGATGATTCTAACTGAAATAAGTCACACAGAAAAAGAAACATCATAAGATATCAGTAATACACGGAATGTAAACTTGGCTACACAGGAACTGAATTACAGAACAGAACAGGGTCTCAAATTTAGAAAACCAACTTATGCTTGCTTAAGGGGAAAGGTGAGTTGGGGTGCTGCATAAAACCAGAGATTGAAATGAGCACAGATAAAGTTCCTTAAGCCAAATATGGAATAGACAAGAGCTACTCCTTGCTCAACGAAATGGACTCAACACCGCATATTAAATGCCTAAGAATGTACCTGACTAGTAAGTATCTTAAAACCTATGGATTGCTATGTCTCCGAAAGAGAATCAAGCATGTGTACAGGGGCATAAACGCAGCAGTGATAGGATTGGAGAGGTTCGGTGAGCAAATGAAGACCCTTTGAAGTCACATTGCATGGTACCCATTCCACGGGTTTCAACTACCCAGGTTTAAGGTATTCTTCCTTCAGCTAAAACATGCATGTGGAACCTAGAGTATGATCAACCATGTGATCGGGAGACCTGTTCAAATATGTCTCAGTTTTCGTACCCTGGTACTTGGGTGCAACATTCCAGACGCTTTACTAACACCCTCCCGACTTGGAGAGTCAGTCCCTTTAACCTCCTGTTTGGCCCAGTTTGCAATTTCTGTGGAAGATGAACAGGAATAGCGAGAACCAATGAGAGACTAGCTGGAGGTGTCTGGACGGGCAAATTTAACTCTCATTTCCCACCAGGAAGAGGAATTAACCAAAGGCTCAGCGTGCCGTGCCGGAACCAGATTAGGGCCTGAAGCCATCCTGCGGTGTTGCGGCCAGCTCAAAAGAAAGCGAGTTGAAGAAAGGAGCTCAGGGGCACTGTAATTCAAAAACCTGCAGAGTTATAAATGACAGCTATCGTCCAAAAATATACTGAAGTAAGGCTGCCAAGAGGACTTGAAAGCGGGGCAGAATTGCAGGAAACCGATTTCAGGAGGTAGACTGGAATTGCATTGAAAGCATAGGAAAAGAGGCAGAACGTCCACAATGATGCACTTGGCCATAAAGGGCGTATGCGTTTTTTCCTGAATATATTCAGGAAGAAACGCATACGCCCGTTTTGGCCAACCAAGCAAGCTTGCAAAGGAAATCTGCACTACAATGAAGTCTCACTTCCCCCCGGTCAAAAGGGCCATCTGAAAAAAGTGTAAAATCCAGAAAGGCAGGACAGGCCATGGAGAACTGGGAGCCTTGTTATGCTGATGGGCGGGATGTAAATTGCCAACAGACACTCGGGAGAAGTGTATGGTGTTTCCTGAAACATCTAAAAAACAAAGCAACAGAGCCTAGGGCACTTCCACTTATGGTCCTATAGCTTAGGGAAATTAAAATCAAAAAGACACAGCCACCCCAAAGTTTGGGACGCCTCTGTTTACAAGAACCTCGTTTACCGTACAAGTTCAACATCGCAGAAAGTGAAAAATGGATAAAGAAGTTGTGGTATTTACTTACAAAGCAATATCACTCAGCAATGAAATCTATGTCATCAGGCCCTTAGCAGCACAATGAGTGGATTCAGGTATGATGATTCTAACTGAAATAAGTCACACAGAGAAAGAAACATCATAAGATATCAGTAATACACGGAATGTAAACTTGGCTACACAGGAACTGAATTACAGAACAGAACAGGGTCTCAAATTTAGAAAACCAACTTATGCTTGCTTAAGGGTAAAGGTGAGTTGGGGTGCTGCATAAAACCAGAGATTGAAATGAGCACAGATAAAGTTCCTTAAGCCAAATATGGAATAGACAAGAGCTACTCCTTGCTCAACGAAATGGACTCAACACCGCATATTAAATGCCTAAGAATGTACCTGACTAGTAAGTATCTTAAAACCTATGGATTGCTATGTCTCCGAAAGAGAATCAAGCATGTGTACAGGGGCATAAACGCAGCAGTGATAGGATTGGAGAGGTTCGGTGAGCAAATGAAGACCCTTTGAAGTCATATTGCATGGTACCCATTCCACGGGTTTCAACTACCCAGGTTTAAGGTATTCTTCCTTCAGCTAAAACATGCATGTGGAACCTAGAGTATGATCAACCATGTGATCGGGAGACGTGTTCAAATATGTCTCAGTTTTCGTACCCTGGTACTCGGGTGCAACATTCCAGACGCTTTACTAACACCCTCCCGACTTGGAGAGTCAGTCCCTTTAACCTCCTGTTTGGCCCAGTTTGCAATTTCTGCGGAAGATGAACAGGAATAGCGAGAACCAATGAGAGACTAGCTGGAGGTGTCTGGACGGGCAAATTTAACTCTCATTTCCCACCAGGAGGAGGAATTAACCAAAGGCTCAGCGTGCCGTGCCGGAACCAGATTAGGGCCTGAAGCCATCCTGCGGTGTTGCGGCCAGCTCAAAAGAAAGCGAGTTGAAGAAAGGAGCTCAGGGGCACTGTAATTCACAAACCTGCAGAGTTATAAATGACAGCTATCGTCCAAAAATATACTGAAGTAAGGCTGCCAAGAGGACTTGAAAGCGGGGCAGAATTGCAGGAAACCGATTTCAGGAGGTAGACTGGAATTGCATTGAAAGCATAGGAAAAGAGGCAGAACGTCCACAATGATGCACTTGGCCAAAAAGGGCGTATGCGTTTTTTCCTGAATATATTCAGGAAAAAACGCATACGCCCTTTTTGGCCAACCAAGCAAGCTTGCAAAGGAAATCTGCACTACAATGAAGTCTCACTTCCCCCCGGTCAAAAGGGCCATCTGAAAAAAGTGTAAAATCCAGAAAGGCAGGACAGGCCATGGAGAACTGGGAGCCTTGTTATGCTGATGGGCGGGATGTAAATTGCCAACAGACACTCGGGAGAAGTGTATGGTGTTTCCTGAAACATCTAAAAAACAAAGCAACAGAGCCTAGGGCACTTCCACTTATGGTCCTATAGCTTAGGGAAATTAAAATCAAAAAGACACAGCCACCCCAAAGTTTGGGACGCCTCTGTTTACAAGAACCTCGTTTACAGTACAAGTTCAACATCGCAGAAAGTGAAAAATGGATAAAGAAGTTGTGGTATTTACTTACAAAGCAATATCACTCAGCAATGAAATCTATGTCATCAGGCCCTTAGCAGCACAATGAGTGGATTCAGGTATGATGATTCTAACTGAAATAAGTCACACAGAAAAAGAAACATCATAAGATATCAGTAATACACGGAATGTAAACTTGGCTACACAGGAACTGAATTACAGAACAGAACAGGGTCTCAAATTTAGAAAACCAACTTATGCTTGCTTAAGGGGAAAGGTGAGTTGGGGTGCTGCATAAAACCAGAGATTGAAATGAGCACAGATAAAGTTCCTTAAGCCAAATATGGAATAGACAAGAGCTACTCCTTGCTCAACGAAATGGACTCAACACCGCATATTAAATGCCTAAGAATGTACCTGACTAGTAAGTATCTTAAAACCTATGGATTGCTATGTCTCCGAAAGAGAATCAAGCATGTGTACAGGGGCATAAACGCAGCAGTGATAGGATTGGAGAGGTTCGGTGAGCAAATGAAGACCCTTTGAAGTCACATTGCATGGTACCCATTCCACGGGTTTCAACTACCCAGGTTTAAGGTATTCTTCCTTCAGCTAAAACATGCATGTGGAACCTAGAGTATGATCAACCATGTGATCGGGAGACCTGTTCAAATATGTCTCAGTTTTCGTACCCTGGTACTTGGGTGCAACATTCCAGACGCTTTACTAACACCCTCCCGACTTGGAGAGTCAGTCCCTTTAACCTCCTGTTTGGCCCAGTTTGCAATTTCTGCGGAAGATGAACAGGAATAGCGAGAACCAATGAGAGACTAGCTGGAGGTGTCTGGACGGGCAAATTTAACTCTCATTTCCCACCAGGAAGAGGAATTAACCAAAGGCTCAGCGTGCCGTGCCGGAACCAGATTAGGGCCTGAAGCCATCCTGCGGTGTTGCGGCCAGCTCAAAAGAAAGCGAGTTGAAGAAAGGAGCTCAGGGGCACTGTAATTCAAAAACCTGCAGAGTTATAAATGACAGCTATCGTCCAAAAATATACTGAAGTAAGGCTGCCAAGAGGACTTGAAAGTGGGGCAGAATTGCAGGAAACCGATTTCAGGAGGTAGACTGGAATTGCATTGAAAGCATAGGAAAAGAGGCAGAACGTCCACAATGATGCACTTGGCCATAAAGGGCGTATGCGTTTTTTCCTGAATATATTCAGGAAGAAACGCATACGCCCGTTTTGGCCAACCAAGCAAGCTTGCAAAGGAAATCTGCACTACAATGAAGTCTCACTTCCCCCCGGTCAAAAGGGCCATCTGAAAAAAGTGTAAAATCCAGAAAGGCAGGACAGGCCATGGAGAACTGGGAGCCTTGTTATGCTGATGGGCGGGATGTAAATTGCCAACAGACACTCGGGAGAAGTGTATGGTGTTTCCTGAAACATCTAAAAAACAAAGCAACAGAGCCTAGGGCACTTCCACTTATGGTCCTATAGCTTAGGGAAATTAAAATCAAAAAGACACAGCCACCCCAAAGTTTGGGACGCCTCTGTTTACAAGAACCTCGTTTACAGTACAAGTTCAACATCGCAGAAAGTGAAAAATGGATAAAGAAGTTGTGGTATTTACTTACAAAGCAATATCACTCAGCAATGAAATCTATGTCATCAGGCCCTTAGCAGCACAATGAGTGGATTCAGGTATGATGATTCTAACTGAAATAAGTCACACAGAAAAAGAAACATCATAAGATATCAGTAATACACGGAATGTAAACTTGGCTACACAGGAACTGAATTACAGAACAGAACAGGGTCTCAAATTTAGAAAACCAACTTATGCTTGCTTAAGGGTAAAGGTGAGTTGGGGTGCTGCATAAAACCAGAGATTGAAATGAGCACAGATAAAGTTCCTTAAGCCAAATATGGAATAGACAAGAGCTACTCCTTGCTCAACGAAATGGACTCAACACCGCATATTAAACGCCTAAGAATGTACCTGACTAGTAAGTATCTTAAAACCTATGGATTGCTATGTCTCCAAAAGTGAATCAAGCGTGTGTACAGGGGCATAAACGCAGCAGTGATAGGATTGGAGAGGTTCGGTGAGCAAATGAAGACCCTTTGAAGTCATATTGCATGGTACCCATTCCAGGGGTTTCAACTACCCAGGTTTAAGGTATTCTTCCTTCAGCTAAAACATGCATGTGGAACCTAGAGTATGATCAACCATGTGATCGGGAGACGTGTTCAAATATGTCTCAGTTTTCGTACCCTGGTACTCGGGTGCAACATTCCAGACGCTTTACTAACACCCTCCCGACTTGGAGAGTCAGTCCCTTTAACCTCCTGTTTGGCCCAGTTTGCAATTTCTGCGGAAGATGAACAGGAATAGCGAGAACCAATGAGAGACTAGCTGGAGGTGTCTGGACGGGCAAATTTAACTCTCATTTCCCACCAGGAAGAGGAATTAACCAAAGGCTCAGCGTGCCGTGCCGGAACCAGATTAGGGCCTGAAGCCATCCTGCGGTGTTGCGGCCAGCTCAAAAGAAAGCGAGTTGAAGAAAGGAGCTCAGGGGCACTGTAATTCACAAACCTGCAGAGTTATAAATGACAGCTATCGTCCAAAAATATACTGAAGTAAGGCTGCCAAGAGGACTTGAAAGCGGGGCAGACTTGCAGGAAACCGATTTCAGGAGGCAGACTGGAATTGCATTGAAAGCATAGGAAAAGAGGCAGAACGTCCACAATGATGCACTTGGTCAAAAAGGGCATATGCGTTTTTTCCTGAATATATTCAGGAAAAAACGCATACGCCCTTTTTGGCCAACCAAGCAAGCTTGCAAAGGAAATCTGCACTACAATGAAGTCTCACTTCCCCCCGGTCAAAAGGGCCATCTGAAAAAAGTGTAAAATCCAGAAAGGCAGGACAGGCCATGGAGAACTGGGAGCCTTGTTATGCTGATGGACGGGATATAAATTGCCAACAGACACTCGGGAGAAGTGTATGGTGTTTCCTGAAACATCTAAAAAACAAAGCAACAGAGCCTAGGGCACTTCCACTTATGGTCCTATAGCTTAGGGAAATTAAAATCAAAAAGACACAGCCACCCCAAAGTTTGGGACGTCTCTGTTTACAAGAACCTCGTTTACAGTACAAGTTCAACATTGCAGAAAGTGAAAAATGGATGAAGAAGTTGTGGTATTTACTTACAAATCAATATCACTCAGCAATGAAATCTATGTCATCAGGCCCTTAGCAGCACAATGAGTGGATTCAGGTATGATGATTCTAACTGAAATAAGTCACACAGAAAAAGAAACATCATAAGATATCAGTAATACACGGAATGTAAACTTGGCTACACAGGAACTGAATTACAGAACAGAACAGGGTCTCAAATTTAGAAAACCAACTTATGCTTGCTTAAGGGTAAAGGTGAGTTGGGGTGCTGCATAAAACCAGAGATTGAAATGAGCACAGATAAAGTTCCTTAAGCCAAATATGGAATAGACAAGAGCTACTCCTTGCTCAACGAAATGGACTCAACACCACATATTAAATGCCTAAGAATGTACCTGACTAGTAAGTATCTTAAAACCTATGGATTGCTATGTCTCCGAAAGAGAATCAAGAATGTGTACAGGGGCATAAACGCAGCAGTGATAGGATTGGAGAGGTTCGGTGAGCAAATGAAGACCCTTTGAAGTCATATTGCATGGTACCCATTCCACGGGTTTCAACTACCCAGGATTAAGGTATTCTTCCTTCAGCTAAAACATGCATGTGGAACCTAGAGTATGATCAACCATGTGATCGGGAGACCTGTTCAAATATGTCTCAGTTTTCGTACCCTGGTACTCGGGTGCAACATTCCAGACGCTTTACTAACACCCTCCCGACTTGGAGAGTCAGTCCCTTTAACCTCCTGTTTGGCCCAGTTTGCAATTTCTGCGGAAGATGAACAGGAATAGCGAGAACCAATGAGAGACTAGCTGGAGGTGTCTGGACGGGCAAATTTAACTCTCATTTCCCACCAGGAAGAGGAATTAACCAAAGGCTCAGCGTGCCGTGCCGGAACCAGATTAGGGCCTGAAGCCATCCTGCGGTGTTGCGGCCAGCTCAAAAGAAAGCGAGTTGAAGAAAGGAGCTCAGGGGCACTGTAATTCAAAAACCTGCAGAGTTATAAATGACAGCTATCGTCCAAAAATATACTGAAGTAAGGCTGCCAAGAGGACTTGAAAGCGGGGCAGAATTGCAGGAAACCGATTTCAGGAGGTAGACTGGAATTGCATTGAAAGCATAGGAAAAGAGGCAGAACGTCCACAATGATGCACTTGGCCATAAAGAGCGTATGCGTTTTTTTGCTGAATATATTCAGGAAGAAACGCATACGCCCGTTTTGGCCAACCAAGCAAGCTTGCAAAGGAAATCTGCACTACAATGAAGTCTCACTTCCCCCCGGTCAAAAGGGCCATCTGAAAAAAGTGTAAAATCCAGAAAGGCAGGACAGGACATGGAGAACTGGGAGCCTTGTTATGCTGATGGACGGGATATAAATTGCCAACAGACACTCGGGAGAAGTGTATGGTGTTTCCTGAAACATCTAAAAAACAAAGCAACAGAGCCTAGGGCACTTCCACTTATGGTCCTATAGCTTTGGGAAATTAAAATCAAAAAGACACAGCCACCCCAAAGTTTGGGACGTCTCTGTTTACAAGAACCTCGTTTACAGTACAAGTTCAACATCGCAGAAAGTGAAAAATGGATGAAGAAGTTGTGGTATTTACTTACAAATCAATATCACTCAGCAATGAAATCTATGTCATCAGGCCCTTAGCAGCACAATGAGTGGATTCAGGTATGATGATTCTAACTGAAATAAGTCACACAGAAAAAGAAACATCATAAGATATCAGTAATACACGGAATGTAAACTTGGCTACACAGGAACTGAATTACAGAACAGAACAGGGTCTCAAATTTAGAAAACCAACTTATGCTTGCTTAAGGGTAAAGGTGAGTTGGGGTGCTGCATAAAACCAGAGATTGAAATGAGCACAGATAAAGTTCCTTAAGCCAAATATGGAATAGACAAGAGCTACTCCTTGCTCAACGAAATGGACTCAACACCGCATATTAAACGCCTAAGAATGTACCTGACTAGTAAGTATCTTAAAACCTATGGATTGCTATGTCTCCAAAAGTGAATCAAGCGTGTGTACAGGGGCATAAACGCAGCAGTGATAGGATTGGAGAGGTTCGGTGAGCAAATGAAGACCCTTTGAAGTCATATTGCATGGTACCCATTCCACGGGTTTCAACTACCCAGGTTTAAGGTATTCTTCCTTCAGCTAAAACATGCATGTGGAACCTAGAGTATGATCAACCATGTGATCGGGAGACGTGTTCAAATATGTCTCAGTTTTCGTACCCTGGTACTCGGGTGCAACATTCCAGACGCTTTACTAACACCCTCCCGACTTGGAGAGTCAGTCCCTTTAACCTCCTGTTTGGCCCAGTTTGCAATTTCTGCGGAAGATGAACAGGAATAGCGAGAACCAATGAGAGACTAGCTGGAGGTGTCTGGACGGGCAAATTTAACTCTCATTTCCCACCAGGAAGAGGAATTAACCAAAGGCTCAGCGTGCCGTGCCGGAACCAGATTAGGGCCTGAAGCCATCCTGCGGTGTTGCGGCCAGCTCAAAAGAAAGCGAGTTGAAGAAAGGAGCTCAGGGGCACTGTAATTCACAAACCTGCAGAGTTATAAATGACAGCTATCGTCCAAAAATATACTGAAGTAAGGCTGCCAAGAGGACTTGAAAGCGGGGCAGAATTGCAGGAAACCGATTTCAGGAGGTAGACTGGAATTGCATTGAAAGCATAGGAAAAGAGGCAGAACGTCCACAATGATGCACTTGGCCAAAAAGGGCGTATGCGTTTTTTCCTGAATATATTCAGGAAAAAACGCATACGCCCTTTTTGGCCAACCAAGCAAGCTTGCAAAGGAAATCTGCACTACAATGAAGTCTCACTTCCCCCCGGTCAAAAGGGCCATCTGAAAAAAGTGTAAAATCCAGAAAGGCAGGACAGGCCATGGAGAACTGGGAGCCTTGTTATGCTGATGGGCGGGATGTAAATTGCCAACAGACACTCGGGAGAAGTGTATGGTGTTTCCTGAAACATCTAAAAAACAAAGCAACAGAGCCTAGGGCACTTCCACTTATGGTCCTATAGCTTAGGGAAATTAAAATCAAAAAGACACAGCCACCCCAAAGTTTGGGACGCCTCTGTTTACAAGAACCTCGTTTACAGTACAAGTTCAACATCGCAGAAAGTGAAAAATGGATAAAGAAGTTGTGGTATTTACTTACAAAGCAATATCACTCAGCAATGAAATCTATGTCATCAGGCCCTTAGCAGCACAATGAGTGGATTCAGGTATGATGATTCTAACTGAAATAAGTCACACAGAAAAAGAAACATCATAAGATATCAGTAATACACAGAATGTAAACTTGGCTACACAGGAACTGAATTACAGAACAGAACAGGGTCTCAAATTTAGAAAACCAACTTATGCTTGCTTAAGGGTAAAGGTGAGTTGGGGTGCTGCATAAAACCAGAGATTGAAATGAGCACAGATAAAGTTCCTTAAGCCAAATATGGAATAGACAAGAGCTACTCCTTGCTCAACGAAATGGACTCAACACCGCATATTAAACGCCTAAGAATGTACCTGACTAGTAAGTATCTTAAAACCTATGGATTGCTATGTCTCCGAAAGAGAATCAAGCATGTGTACAGGGGCATAAACGCAGCAGTGATAGGATTGGAGAGGTTCGGTGAGCAAATGAAGACCCTTTGAAGTCATATTGCATGGTACCCATTCCACGGGTTTCAACTACCCAGGTTTAAGGTATTCTTCCTTCAGCTAAAACATGCATGTGGAACCTAGAGTATGATCAACCATGTGATCGGGAGACGTGTTCAAATATGTCTCAGTTTTCCTCCCCTGGTACTCGGGTGCAACATTCCAGACGCTTTACTAACACTCTCCGCACTTGGAGAGTCAGCACCTTTAAGCTCCTGTTTGGCCCAGTTTGCAATTTCTGCGGAAGATGAACAGAAATAGGGAGAACCAATGAGAGACTAGCTGGAGGTGTCTGGACGGGCAAATTTAACTCTCATTTCCCACCAGGAAGAGGAAATAACCAAAGGCTCAGCATGCCGTGCCGGAACCAGATTAGGGCCTGAAGCCATCCTGCGGTGTTGCGGTCAGCTCAAAAGAAAGCGAGTTGAAGAAAGGAGCTCAGGGACACTGTAATTCACAAACCTGCAGAGTTATAAATGACAGCTATCGTCCAAAAATATACTGAAGTAAGGCTGCCAAGAGGACTTGAAAGCGGGGCAGAATTGCAGGAAACCGATTTCAGGAGGTAGACTGGAATTGCATTGAAAGCATAGGAAAAGAGGCAGAACGTCCACAATGATGCACTTGGCCAAAAAGGGCGTATGCGTTTTTTCCTGAATATATTCAGGAAAAAACGCATACGCCCTTTTTGGCCAACCAAGCAAGCTTGCAAAGGAAATCTGCACTACAATGAAGTCTCACTTCCCCCCGGTCAAAAGGGCCATCTGAAAAAAGTGTAAAATCCAGAAAGGCAGGACAGGCCATGGAGAACTGGGAGCCTTGTTATGCTGATGGGCGGGATGTAAATTGCCAACAGACACTCGGGAGAAGTGTATGGTGTTTCCTGAAACATCTAAAAAACAAAGCAACAGAGCCTAGGGCACTTCCACTTATGGTCCTATAGCTTAGGGAAATTAAAATCAAAAAGACACAGCCACCCCAAAGTTTGGGACGCCTCTGTTTACAAGAACCTCGTTTACAGTACAAGTTCAACATCGCAGAAAGTGAAAAATGGATAAAGAAGTTGTGGTATTTACTTACAAAGCAATATCACTCAGCAATGAAATCTATGTCATCAGGCCCTTAGCAGCACAATGAGTGGATTCAGGTATGATGATTCTAACTGAAATAAGTCACACAGAAAAAGAAACATCATAAGATATCAGTAATACACGGAATGTAAACTTGGCTACACAGGAACTGAATTACAGAACAGAACAGGGTCTCAAATTTAGAAAACCAACTTATGCTTGCTTAAGGGGAAAGGTGAGTTGGGGTGCTGCATAAAACCAGAGATTGAAATGAGCACAGATAAAGTTCCTTAAGCCAAATATGGAATAGACAAGAGCTACTCCTTGCTCAACTAAATGGACTCAACACCGCATATTAAATGCCTAAGAATGTACCTGACTAGTAAGTATCTTAAAACCTATGGATTGCTATGTCTCCGAAAGAGAATCAAGCATGTGTACAGGGGCATAAACGCAGCAGTGATAGGATTGGAGAGGTTCGGTGAGCAAATGAAGACCCTTTGAAGTCATATTGCATGGTACCCATTCCACGGGTTTCAACTACCCAGGTTTAAGGTATTCTTCCTTCAGCTAAAACATGCATGTGGAACCTAGAGTATGATCAACCATGTGATCGGGAGACGTGTTCAAATATGTCTCAGTTTTCGTACCCTGGTACTCGGGTGCAACATTCCAGACGCTTTACTAACACCCTCCCGACTTGGAGAGTCAGTCCCTTTAACCTCCTGTTTGGCCCAGTTTGCAATTTCTGCGGAAGATGAACAGGAATAGCGAGAACCAATGAGAGACTAGCTGGAGGTGTCTGGACGGGCAAATTTAACTCTCATTTCCCACCAGGAAGAGGAATTAACCAAAGGCTCAGCGTGCCGTGCCGGAACCAGATTAGGGCCTGAAGCCATCCTGCGGTGTTGCGGCCAGCTCAAAAGAAAGCGAGTTGAAGAAAGGAGCTCAGGGGCACTGTAATTCACAAACCTGCAGAGTTATAAATGACAGCTATCGTCCAAAAATATACTGAAGTAAGGCTGCCAAGAGGACTTGAAAGCGGGGCAGAATTGCAGGAAACCGATTTCAGGAGGCAGACTGGAATTGCATTGAAAGCATAGGAAAAGTGGCAGAACGTCCACAATGATGCACTTGGCCAAAAAGGGCGTATGCGTTTTTTCCTGAATATATTCAGGAAAAAACGCATACGCCCTTTTTGGCCAACCAAGCAAGCTTGCAAAGGAAATCTGCACTACAATGAAGTCTCACTTCCCCCCGGTCAAAAGGGCCATCTGAAAAAAGTGTAAAATCCAGAAAGGCAGGACAGGCCATGGAGAACTGGGAGCCTTGTTATGCTGATGGGCGGGATGTAAATTGCCAACAGACACTCGGGAGAAGTGTATGGTGTTTCCTGAAACATCTAAAAAACAAAGCAACAGAGCCTAGGGCACTTCCACTTATGGTCCTATAGCTTAGGGAAATTAAAATCAAAAAGACACAGCCACCCCAAAGTTTGGGACGCCTCTGTTTACAAGAACCTCGTTTACAGTACAAGTTCAACAGCGCAGAAAGTGAAAAATGGATGAAGAAGTTGTGGTATTTACTTACAAATCAATATCACTCAGCAATGAAATCTATGTCATCAGGCCCATAGCAGCACAATGAGTGGATTCAGGTATGATGATTCTAACTGAAATAAGTCACACAGAAAAAGAAACATCATAAGATATCAGTAATACACGGAATGTAAACTTGGCTACACAGGAACTGAATTACAGAACAGAACAGGGTCTCAAATTTAGAAAACCAACTTATGCTTGCTTAAGGGTAAAGGTGAGTTGGGGTGCTGCATAAAACCAGAGATTGAAATGAGCACAGATAAAGTTCCTTAAGCCAAATATGGAATAGACAAGAGCTACTCCTTGCTCAACGAAATGGACTCAACACCGCATATTAAACGCCTAAGAATGTACCTGACTAGTAAGTATCTTAAAACCTATGGATTGCTATGTCTCCGAAAGAGAATCAAGCATGTGTACAGGGGCATAAACGCAGCAGTGATAGGATTGGAGAGGTTCGGTGAGCAAATGAAGACCCTTTGAAGTCATATTGCATGGTACCCATTCCACGGGTTTCAACTACCCAGGTTTAAGGTATTCTTCCTTCAGCTAAAACATGCAAGTGGAACCTAGAGTATGATCAACCATGTGATTGGGAGACGTGTTCAAATATGTCTCAGTTTTCCTCCCCTGGTACTCGGGTGCAACATTCCAGACGCTTTACTAACACTCTCCGCACTTGGAGAGTCAGCACCTTTAAGCTCCTGTTTGGCCCAGTTTGCAATTTCTGCGGAAGATGAACAGGAATAGCGAGAACCAATGAGAGACTAGCTGGAGGTGTCTGGACGGGCAAATTTAACTCTCATTTCCCACCAGGAAGAGGAAATAACCAAAGGCTCAGCATGCCGTGCCGGAACCAGATTAGGGCCTGAAGCCATCCTGCGGTGTTGCGGTCAGCTCAAAAGAAAGCGAGTTGAAGAAAGGAGCTCAGGGACACTGTAATTCACAAACCTGCAGAGTTATAAATGACAGCTATCGTCCAAAAATATACTGAAGTAAGGCTGCCAAGAGGACTTGAAAGCGGGGCAGAATTGCAGGAAACCGATTTCAGGAGGTAGACTGGAATTGCATTGAAAGCATAGGAAAAGAGGCAGAACGTCCACAATGATGCACTTGGCCATAAAGGGCGTATGCGTTTTTTCCTGAATATATTCAGGAAAAAACGCATACGCCCTTTTTGGCCAACCAAGCAAGCTTGCAAAGGAAATCTGCACTACAATGAAGTCTCACTTCCCCCCGGTCAAAAGGGCCATCTGAAAAAAGTGTAAAATCCAGAAAGGCAGGACAGGCCATGGAGAACTGGGAGCCTTGTTATGCTGATGGGCGGGATGTAAATTGCCAACAGACACTCGGGAGAAGTGTATGGTGTTTCCTGAAACATCTAAAAAACAAAGCAACAGAGCCTAGGGCACTTCCACTTATGGTCCTATAGCTTAGGGAAATTAAAATCAAAAAGACACAGCCACCCCAAAGTTTGGGACGCCTCTGTTTACAAGAACCTCGTTTACAGTACAAGTTCAACATCGCAGAAAGTGAAAAATGGATAAAGAAGTTGTGGTATTTACTTACAAAGCAATATCACTCAGCAATGAAATCTATGTCATCAGGCCCTTAGCAGCACAATGAGTGGATTCAGGTATGATGATTCTAACTGAAATAAGTCACACAGAAAAAGAAACATCATAAGATATCAGTAATACACGGAATGTAAACTTGGCTACACAGGAACTGAATTACAGAACAGAACAGGGTCTCAAATTTAGAAAACCAACTTATGCTTGCTTAAGGGTAAAGGTGAGTTGGGGTGCTGCATAAAACCAGAGATTGAAATGAGCACAGATAAAGTTCCTTAAGCCAAATATGGAATAGACAAGAGCTACTCCTTGCTCAACGAAATGGACTCAACACCGCATATTAAATGCCTAAGAATGTACCTGACTAGTAAGTATCTTAAAACCTATGGATTGCTATGTCTCTGAAAGAGAATCAAGCATGTGTACAGGGGCATAAACGCAGCAGTGATAGGATTGGAGAGGTTCGGTGAGCAAATGAAGACCCTTTGAAGTCATATTGCATGGTACCCATTCCACGGGTTTCAACTACCCAGGTTTAAGGTATTCTTCCTTCAGCTAAAACATGCATGTGGAACCTAGAGTATGATCAACCATGTGATCGGGAGACCTGTTCAAATATGTCTCAGTTTTCGTACCCTGGTACTCGGGTGCAACATTCCAGACGCTTTACTAACACCCTCCCGACTTGGAGAGTCAGTCCCTTTAACCTCCTGTTTGGCCCAGTTTGCAATTTCTGCGGAAGATGAACAGGAATAGCGAGAACCAATGAGAGACTAGCTGGAGGTGTCTGGACGGGCAAATTTAACTCTCATTTCCCACCAGGAAGAGGAATTAACCAAAGGCTCAGCGTGCCGTGCCGGAACCAGATTAGGGCCTGAAGCCATCCTGCGGTGTTGCGGCCAGCTCAAAAGAAAGCGAGTTGAAGAAAGGAGCTCAGGGGCACTGTAATTCACAAACCTGCAGAGTTATAAATGACAGCTATCATCCAAAAATATACTGAAGTAAGGCTGCCAAGAGGACTTGAAAGCGGGGCAGAATTGCAGGAAACCGATTTCAGGAGGCAGACTGGAATTGCATTGAAAGCATAGGAAAAGTGGCAGAACGTCCACAATGATGCACTTGGCCAAAAAGGGCGTATGCGTTTTTTCCTGAATATATTCAGGAAAAAACGCATACGCCCTTTTTGGCCAACCAAGCAAGCTTGCAAAGGAAATCTGCACTACAATGAAGTCTCACTTCCCCCCGGTCAAAAGGGCCATCTGAAAAAAGTGTAAAATCCAGAAAGGCAGGACAGGCCATGGAGAACTGGGAGCCTTGTTATGCTGATGGGCGGGATGTAAATTGCCAACAGACACTCGGGAGAAGTGTATGGTGTTTCCTGAAACATCTAAAAAACAAAGCAACAGAGCCTAGGGCACTTCCACTTATGGTCCTATAGCTTAGGGAAATTAAAATCAAAAAGACACAGCCACCCCAAAGTTTGGGACGCCTCTGTTTACAAGAACCTCGTTTACCGTACAAGTTCAACATCGCAGAAAGTGAAAAATGGATAAAGAAGTTGTGGTATTTACTTACAAAGCAATATCACTCAGCAATGAAATCTATGTCATCAGGCCCTTAGCAGCACAATGAGTGGATTCAGGTATGATGATTCTAACTGAAATAAGTCACACAGAAAAAGAAACATCATAAGATATCAGTAATACACGGAATGTAAACTTGGCTACACAGGAACTGAATTACAGAACAGAACAGGGTCTCAAATTTAGAAAACAAACTTATGCTTGCTTAAGGGTAAAGGTGAGTTGGGGTGCTGCATAAAACCAGAGATTGAAATGAGCACAGATAAAGTTCCTTAAGCCAAATATGGAATAGACAAGAGCTACTCCTTGCTCAATGAAATGGACTCAACACCGCATATTAAATGCCTAAGAATGTACCTGACTAGTAAGTATCTTAAAACCTATGGATTGCTATGTCTCCGAAAGAGAATCAAGCATGTGTACAGGGGCATAAACGCAGCAGTGATAGGATTGGAGAGGTTCGGTGAGCAAATGAAGACCCTTTGAAGTCATATTGCATGGTACCCATTCCACGGGTTTCAACTACCCAGGTTTAAGGTATTCTTCCTTCAGCTAAAACATGCATGTGGAACCTAGAGTATGATCAACCATGTGATCGGGAGACGTGTTCAAATATGTCTCAGTTTTCGTACCCTGGTACTCGGGTGCAACATTCCAGACGCTTTACTAACACCCTCCCGACTTGGAGAGTCAGTCCCTTTAACCTCCTGTTTGGCCCAGTTTGCAATTTCTGCGGAAGATGAACAGGAATAGCGAGAACCAATGAGAGACTAGCTGGAGGTGTCTGGACGGGCAAATTTAACTCTCATTTCCCACCAGGAAGAGGAATTAACCAAAGGCTCAGCGTGCCGTGCCGGAACCAGATTAGGGCCTGAAGCCATCCTGCGGTGTTGCGGCCAGCTCAAAAGAAAGCGAGTTGAAGAAAGGAGCTCAGGGGCACTGTAATTCACAAACCTGCAGAGTTATAAATGACAGCTATCATCCAAAAATATACTGAAGTAAGGCTGCCAAGAGGACTTGAAAGCGGGGCAGAATTGCAGGAAACCGATTTCAGGAGGCAGACTGGAATTGCATTGAAAGCATAGGAAAAGTGGCAGAACGTCCACAATGATGCACTTGGCCAAAAAGGGCGTATGCGTTTTTTCCTGAATATATTCAGGAAAAAACGCATACGCCCTTTTTGGCCAACCAAGCAAGCTTGCAAAGGAAATCTGCACTACAATGAAGTCTCACTTCCCCCCGGTCAAAAGGGCCATCTGAAAAAAGTGTAAAATCCAGAAAGGCAGGACAGGCCATGGAGAACTGGGAGCCTTGTTATGCTGATGGGCGGGATGTAAATTGCCAACAGACACTCGGGAGAAGTGTATGGTGTTTCCTGAAACATCTAAAAAACAAAGCAACAGAGCCTAGGGCACTTCCACTTATGGTCCTATAGCTTAGGGAAATTAAAATCAAAAAGACACAGCCACCCCAAAGTTTGGGACGCCTCTGTTTACAAGAACCTCGTTTACAGTACAAGTTCAACATCGCAGAAAGTGAAAAATGGATAAAGAAGTTGTGGTATTTACTTACAAAGCAATATCACTCAGCAATGAAATCTATGTCATCAGGCCCTTAGCAGCACAATGAGTGGATTCAGGTATGATGATTCTAACTGAAATAAGTCACACAGAAAAAGAAACATCATAAGATATCAGTAATACACGGAATGTAAACTTGGCTACACAGGAACTGAATTACAGAACAGAACAGGGTCTCAAATTTAGAAAACCAACTTATGCTTGCTTAAGGGGAAAGGTGAGTTGGGGTGCTGCATAAAACCAGAGATTGAAATGAGCACAGATAAAGTTCCTTAAGCCAAATATGGAATAGACAAGAGCTACTCCTTGCTCAACGAAATGGACTCAACACCGCATATTAAACGCCTAAGAATGTACCTGACTAGTAAGTATCTTAAAACCTATGGATTGCTATGTCTCCGAAAGAGAATCAAGCATGTGTACAGGGGCATAAACGCAGCAGTGATAGGATTGGAGAGGTTCGGTGAGCAAATGAAGACCCTTTGAAGTCATATTGCATGGTACCCATTCCACGGGTTTCAACTACCCAGGTTTAAGGTATTCTTCCTTCAGCTAAAACATGCATGTGGAACCTAGAGTATGATCAACCATGTGATCGGGAGACGTGTTCAAATATGTCTCAGTTTTCCTCCCCTGGTACTCGGGTGCAACATTCCAGACGCTTTACTAACACTCTCCGCACTTGGAGAGTCAGCACCTTTAAGCTCCTGTTTGGCCCAGTTTGCAATTTCTGCGGAAGATGAACAGAAATAGGGAGAACCAATGAGAGACTAGCTGGAGGTGTCTGGACGGGCAAATTTAACTCTCATTTCCCACCAGGAAGAGGAAATAACCAAAGGCTCAGCATGCCGTGCCGGAACCAGATTAGGGCCTGAAGCCATCCTGCGGTGTTGCGGTCAGCTCAAAAGAAAGCGAGTTGAAGAAAGGAGCTCAGGGACACTGTAATTCACAAACCTGCAGAGTTATAAATGACAGCTATCGTCCAAAAATATACTGAAGTAAGGCTGCCAAGAGGACTTGAAAGCGGGGCAGAATTGCAGGAAACCGATTTCAGGAGGTAGACTGGAATTGCATTGAAAGCATAGGAAAAGAGGCAGAACGTCCACAATGATGCACTTGGCCAAAAAGGGCGTATGCGTTTTTTCCTGAATATATTCAGGAAAAAACGCATACGCCCTTTTTGGCCAACCAAGCAAGCTTGCAAAGGAAATCTGCACTACAATGAAGTCTCACTTCCCCCCGGTCAAAAGGGCCATCTGAAAAAAGTGTAAAATCCAGAAAGGCAGGACAGGCCATGGAGAACTGGGAGCCTTGTTATGCTGATGGGCGGGATGTAAATTGCCAACAGACACTCGGGAGAAGTGTATGGTGTTTCCTGAAACATCTAAAAAACAAAGCAACAGAGCCTAGGGCACTTCCACTTATGGTCCTATAGCTTAGGGAAATTAAAATCAAAAAGACACAGCCACCCCAAAGTTTGGGACGCCTCTGTTTACAAGAACCTCGTTTACAGTACAAGTTCAACATCGCAGAAAGTGAAAAATGGATAAAGAAGTTGTGGTATTTACTTACAAAGCAATATCACTCAGCAATGAAATCTATGTCATCAGGCCCTTAGCAGCACAATGAGTGGATTCAGGTATGATGATTCTAACTGAAATAAGTCACACAGAAAAAGAAACATCATAAGATATCAGTAATACACGGAATGTAAACTTGGCTACACAGGAACTGAATTACAGAACAGAACAGGGTCTCAAATTTAGAAAACCAACTTATGCTTGCTTAAGGGTAAAGGTGAGTTGGGGTGCTGCATAAAACCAGAGATTGAAATGAGCACAGATAAAGTTCCTTAAGCCAAATATGGAATAGACAAGAGCTACTCCTTGCTCAACGAAATGGACTCAACACCGCATATTAAATGCCTAAGAATGTACCTGACTAGTAAGTATCTTAAAACCTATGGATTGCTATGTCTCCGAAAGAGAATCAAGCATGTGTACAGGGGCATAAACGCAGCAGTGATAGGATTGGAGAGGTTCGGTGAGCAAATGAAGACCCTTTGAAGTCATATTGCATGGTACCCATTCCACGGGTTTCAACTACCCAGGTTTAAGGTATTCTTCCTTCAGCTAAAACATGCATGTGGAACCTAGAGTATGATCAACCATGTGATCGGGAGACGTGTTCAAATATGTCTCAGTTTTCGTACCCTGGTACTCGGGTGCAACATTCCAGACGCTTTACTAACACCCTCCCGACTTGGAGAGTCAGTCCCTTTAACCTCCTGTTTGGCCCAGTTTGCAATTTCTGCGGAAGATGAACAGGAATAGCGAGAACCAATGAGAGACTAGCTGGAGGTGTCTGGACGGGCAAATTTAACTCTCATTTCCCACCAGGAAGAGGAATTAACCAAAGGCTCAGCGTGCCGTGCCGGAACCAGATTAGGGCCTGAAGCCATCCTGCGGTGTTGCGGCCAGCTCAAAAGAAAGCGAGTTGAAGAAAGGAGCTCAGGGGCACTGTAATTCACAAACCTGCAGAGTTATAAATGACAGCTATCGTCCAAAAATATACTGAAGTAAGGCTGCCAAGAGGACTTGAAAGCGGGGCAGAATTGCAGGAAACCGATTTCAGGAGGCAGACTGGAATTGCATTGAAAGCATAGGAAAAGTGGCAGAACGTCCACAATGATGCACTTGGCCAAAAAGGGCGTATGCGTTTTTTCCTGAATATATTCAGGAAAAAACGCATACGCCCTTTTTGGCCAACCAAGCAAGCTTGCAAAGGAAATCTGCACTACAATGAAGTCTCACTTCCCCCCGGTCAAAAGGGCCATCTGAAAAAAGTGTAAAATCCAGAAAGGCAGGACAGGCCATGGAGAACTGGGAGCCTTGTTATGCTGATGGGCGGGATGTAAATTGCCAACAGACACTCGGGAGAAGTGTATGGTGTTTCCTGAAACATCTAAAAAACAAAGCAACAGAGCCTAGGGCACTTCCACTTATGGTCCTATAGCTTAGGGAAATTAAAATCAAAAAGACACAGCCACCCCAAAGTTTGGGACGCCTCTGTTTACAAGAACCTCGTTTACAGTACAAGTTCAACATCGCAGAAAGTGAAAAATGGATGAAGAAGTTGTGGTATTTACTTACAAATCAATATCACTCAGCAATGAAATCTATGTCATCAGGCCCATAGCAGCACAATGAGTGGATTCAGGTATGATGATTCTAACTGAAATAAGTCACACAGAAAAAGAAACATCATAAGATATCAGTAATACACGGAATGTAAACTTGGCTACACAGGAACTGAATTACAGAACAGAACAGGGTCTCAAATTTAGAAAACCAACTTATGCTTGCTTAAGGGTAAAGGTGAGTTGGGGTGCTGCATAAAACCAGAGATTGAAATGAGCACAGATAAAGTTCCTTAAGCCAAATATGGAATAGACAAGAGCTACTCCTTGCTCAACGAAATGGACTCAACACCGCATATTAAACGCCTAAGAATGTACCTGACTAGTAAGTATCTTAAAACCTATGGATTGCTATGTCTCCGAAAGAGAATCAAGCATGTGTACAGGGGCATAAACGCAGCAGTGATAGGATTGGAGAGGTTCGGTGAGCAAATGAAGACCCTTTGAAGTCATATTGCATGGTACCCATTCCACGGGTTTCAACTACCCAGGTTTAAGGTATTCTTCCTTCAGCTAAAACATGCAAGTGGAACCTAGAGTATGATCAACCATGTGATTGGGAGACGTGTTCAAATATGTCTCAGTTTTCCTCCCCTGGTACTCGGGTGCAACATTCCAGACGCTTTACTAACACTCTCCGCACTTGGAGAGTCAGCACCTTTAAGCTCCTGTTTGGCCCAGTTTGCAATTTCTGCGGAAGATGAACAGGAATAGCGAGAACCAATGAGAGACTAGCTGGAGGTGTCTGGACGGGCAAATTTAACTCTCATTTCCCACCAGGAAGAGGAAATAACCAAAGGCTCAGCATGCCGTGCCGGAACCAGATTAGGGCCTGAAGCCATCCTGCGGTGTTGCGGTCAGCTCAAAAGAAAGCGAGTTGAAGAAAGGAGCTCAGGGACACTGTAATTCACAAACCTGCAGAGTTATAAATGACAGCTATCGTCCAAAAATATACTGAAGTAAGGCTGCCAAGAGGACTTGAAAGCGGGGCAGAATTGCAGGAAACCGATTTCAGGAGGTAGACTGGAATTGCATTGAAAGCATAGGAAAAGAGGCAGAACGTCCACAATGATGCACTTGGCCATAAAGGGCGTATGCGTTTTTTCCTGAATATATTCAGGAAAAAACGCATACGCCCTTTTTGGCCAACCAAGCAAGCTTGCAAAGGAAATCTGCACTACAATGAAGTCTCACTTCCCCCCGGTCAAAAGGGCCATCTGAAAAAAGTGTAAAATCCAGAAAGGCAGGACAGGCCATGGAGAACTGGGAGCCTTGTTATGCTGATGGGCGGGATGTAAATTGCCAACAGACACTCGGGAGAAGTGTATGGTGTTTCCTGAAACATCTAAAAAACAAAGCAACAGAGCCTAGGGCACTTCCACTTATGGTCCTATAGCTTAGGGAAATTAAAATCAAAAAGACACAGCCACCCCAAAGTTTGGGACGCCTCTGTTTACAAGAACCTCGTTTACAGTACAAGTTCAACATCGCAGAAAGTGAAAAATGGATAAAGAAGTTGTGGTATTTACTTACAAAGCAATATCACTCAGCAATGAAATCTATGTCATCAGGCCCTTAGCAGCACAATGAGTGGATTCAGGTATGATGATTCTAACTGAAATAAGTCACACAGAAAAAGAAACATCATAAGATATCAGTAATACACGGAATGTAAACTTGGCTACACAGGAACTGAATTACAGAACAGAACAGGGTCTCAAATTTAGAAAACCAACTTATGCTTGCTTAAGGGGAAAGGTGAGTTGGGGTGCTGCATAAAACCAGAGATTGAAATGAGCACAGATAAAGTTCCTTAAGCCAAATATGGAATAGACAAGAGCTACTCCTTGCTCAACGAAATGGACTCAACACCGCATATTAAATGCCTAAGAATGTACCTGACTAGTAAGTATCTTAAAACCTATGGATTGCTATGTCTCCGAAAGAGAATCAAGCATGTGTACAGGGGCATAAACGCAGCAGTGATAGGATTGGAGAGGTTCGGTGAGCAAATGAAGACCCTTTGAAGTCATATTGCATGGTACCCATTCCACGGGTTTCAACTACCCAGGTTTAAGGTATTCTTCCTTCAGCTAAAACATGCATGTGGAACCTAGAGTATGATCAACCATGTGATCGGGAGACCTGTTCAAATATGTCTCAGTTTTCGTACCCTGGTACTCGGGTGCAACATTCCAGACGCTTTACTAACACCCTCCCGACTTGGAGAGTCAGTCCCTTTAACCTCCTGTTTGGCCCAGTTTGCAATTTCTGCGGAAGATGAACAGGAATAGCGAGAACCAATGAGAGACTAGCTGGAGGTGTCTGGACGGGCAAATTTAACTCTCATTTCCCACCAGGAAGAGGAATTAACCAAAGGCTCAGCGTGCCGTGCCGGAACCAGATTAGGGCCTGAAGCCATCCTGCGGTGTTGCGGCCAGCTCAAAAGAAAGCGAGTTGAAGAAAGGAGCTCAGGGGCACTGTAATTCACAAACCTGCAGAGTTATAAATGACAGCTATCATCCAAAAATATACTGAAGTAAGGCTGCCAAGAGGACTTGAAAGCGGGGCAGAATTGCAGGAAACCGATTTCAGGAGGCAGACTGGAATTGCATTGAAAGCATAGGAAAAGTGGCAGAACGTCCACAATGATGCACTTGGCCAAAAAGGGCGTATGCGTTTTTTCCTGAATATATTCAGGAAAAAACGCATACGCCCTTTTTGGCCAACCAAGCAAGCTTGCAAAGGAAATCTGCACTACAATGAAGTCTCACTTCCCCCCGGTCAAAAGGGCCATCTGAAAAAAGTGTAAAATCCAGAAAGGCAGGACAGGCCATGGAGAACTGGGAGCCTTGTTATGCTGATGGGCGGGATGTAAATTGCCAACAGACACTCGGGAGAAGTGTATGGTGTTTCCTGAAACATCTAAAAAACAAAGCAACAGAGCCTAGGGCACTTCCACTTATGGTCCTATAGCTTAGGGAAATTAAAATCAAAAAGACACAGCCACCCCAAAGTTTGGGACGCCTCTGTTTACAAGAACCTCGTTTACAGTACAAGTTCAACATCGCAGAAAGTGAAAAATGGATAAAGAAGTTGTGGTATTTACTTACAAAGCAATATCACTCAGCAATGAAATCTATGTCATCAGGCCCTTAGCAGCACAATGAGTGGATTCAGGTATGATGATTCTAACTGAAATAAGTCACACAGAAAAAGAAACATCATAAGATATCAGTAATACACGGAATGTAAACTTGGCTACACAGGAACTGAATTACAGAACAGAACAGGGTCTCAAATTTAGAAAACCAACTTATGCTTGCTTAAGGGTAAAGGTGAGTTGGGGTGCTGCATAAAACCAGAGATTGAAATGAGCACAGATAAAGTTCCTTAAGCCAAATATGGAATAGACAAGAGCTACTCCTTGCTCAATGAAATGGACTCAACACCGCATATTAAATGCCTAAGAATGTACCTGACTAGTAAGTATCTTAAAACCTATGGATTGCTATGTCTCCGAAAGAGAATCAAGCATGTGTACAGGGGCATAAACGCAGCAGTGATAGGATTGGAGAGGTTCGGTGAGCAAATGAAGACCCTTTGAAGTCATATTGCATGGTACCCATTCCACGGGTTTCAACTACCCAGGTTTAAGGTATTCTTCCTTCAGCTAAAACATGCATGTGGAACCTAGAGTATGATCAACCATGTGATCGGGAGACGTGTTCAAATATGTCTCAGTTTTCGTACCCTGGTACTCGGGTGCAACATTCCAGACGCTTTACTAACACCCTCCCGACTTGGAGAGTCAGTCCCTTTAACCTCCTGTTTGGCCCAGTTTGCAATTTCTGCGGAAGATGAACAGGAATAGCGAGAACCAATGAGAGACTAGCTGGAGGTGTCTGGACGGGCAAATTTAACTCTCATTTCCCACCAGGAAGAGGAATTAACCAAAGGCTCAGCGTGCCGTGCCGGAACCAGATTAGGGCCTGAAGCCATCCTGCGGTGTTGCGGCCAGCTCAAAAGAAAGCGAGTTGAAGAAAGGAGCTCAGGGGCACTGTAATTCACAAACCTGCAGAGTTATAAATGACAGCTATCATCCAAAAATATACTGAAGTAAGGCTGCCAAGAGGACTTGAAAGCGGGGCAGAATTGCAGGAAACCGATTTCAGGAGGCAGACTGGAATTGCATTGAAAGCATAGGAAAAGTGGCAGAACGTCCACAATGATGCACTTGGCCAAAAAGGGCGTATGCGTTTTTTCCTGAATATATTCAGGAAAAAACGCATACGCCCTTTTTGGCCAACCAAGCAAGCTTGCAAAGGAAATCTGCACTACAATGAAGTCTCACTTCCCCCCGGTCAAAAGGGCCATCTGAAAAAAGTGTAAAATCCAGAAAGGCAGGACAGGCCATGGAGAACTGGGAGCCTTGTTATGCTGATGGGCGGGATGTAAATTGCCAACAGACACTCGGGAGAAGTGTATGGTGTTTCCTGAAACATCTAAAAAACAAAGCAACAGAGCCTAGGGCACTTCCACTTATGGTCCTATAGCTTAGGGAAATTAAAATCAAAAAGACACAGCCACCCCAAAGTTTGGGACGCCTCTGTTTACAAGAACCTCATTTACCGTACAAGTTCAACATCGCAGAAAGTGAAAAATGGATAAAGAAGTTGTGGTATTTACTTACAAAGCAATATCACTCAGCAATGAAATCTATGTCATCAGGCCCTTAGCAGCACAATGAGTGGATTCAGGTATGATGATTCTAACTGAAATAAGTCACACAGAAAAAGAAACATCATAAGATATCAGTAATACACGGAATGTAAACTTGGCTACACAGGAACTGAATTACAGAACAGAACAGGGTCTCAAATTTAGAAAACCAACTTATGCTTGCTTAAGGGTAAAGGTGAGTTGGGGTGCTGCATAAAACCAGAGATTGAAATGAGCACAGATAAAGTTCCTTAAGCCAAATATGGAATAGACAAGAGCTACTCCTTGCTCAATGAAATGGACTCAACACCGCATATTAAATGCCTAAGAATGTACCTGACTAGTAAGTATCTTAAAACCTATGGATTGCTATGTCTCCGAAAGAGAATCAAGCATGTGTACAGGGGCATAAACGCAGCAGTGATAGGATTGGAGAGGTTCGGTGAGCAAATGAAGACCCTTTGAAGTCATATTGCATGGTACCCATTCCACGGGTTTCAACTACCCAGGTTTAAGGTATTCTTCCTTCAGCTAAAACATGCATGTGGAACCTAGAGTATGATCAACCATGTGATCGGGAGACGTGTTCAAATATGTCTCAGTTTTCGTACCCTGGTACTCGGGTGCAACATTCCAGACGCTTTACTAACACCCTCCCGACTTGGAGAGTCAGTCCCTTTAACCTCCTGTTTGGCCCAGTTTGCAATTTCTGCGGAAGATGAACAGGAATAGCGAGAACCAATGAGAGACTAGCTGGAGGTGTCTGGACGGGCAAATTTAACTCTCATTTCCCACCAGGAAGAGGAATTAACCAAAGGCTCAGCGTGCCGTGCCGGAACCAGATTAGGGCCTGAAGCCATCCTGCGGTGTTGCGGCCAGCTCAAAAGAAAGCGAGTTGAAGAAAGGAGCTCAGGGGCACTGTAATTCACAAACCTGCAGAGTTATAAATGACAGCTATCGTCCAAAAATATACTGAAGTAAGGCTGCCAAGAGGACTTGAAAGCGGGGCAGAATTGCAGGAAACCGATTTCAGGAGGTAGACTGGAATTGCATTGAAAGCATAGGAAAAGAGGCAGAACGTCCACAATGATGCACTTGGCCAAAAAGGGCGTATGCGTTTTTTCCTGAATATATTCAGGAAAAAACACATACGCCCTTTTTGGCCAACCAAGCAAGCTTGCAAAGGAAATCTGCACTACAATGAAGTCTCACTTCCCCCCGGTCAAAAGGGCCATCTGAAAAAAGTGTAAAATCCAGAAAGGCAGGACAGGCCATGGAGAACTGGGAGCCTTGTTATGCTGATGGGCGGGATGTAAATTGCCAACAGACACTCGGGAGAAGTGTATGGTGTTTCCTGAAACATCTAAAAAACAAAGCAACAGAGCCTAGGGCACTTCCACTTATGGTCCTATAGCTTAGGGAAATTAAAATCAAAAAGACACAGCCACCCCAAAGTTTGGGACGCCTCTGTTTACAAGAACCTCGTTTACAGTACAAGTTCAACATCGCATAAAGTGAAAAATGGATAAAGAAGTTGTGGTATTTACTTACAAAGCAATATCACTCAGCAATGAAATCTATGTCATCAGGCCCTTAGCAGCACAATGAGTGGATTCAGGTATGATGATTCTAACTGAAATAAGTCACACAGAAAAAGAAACATCATAAGATATCAGTAATACACGGAATGTAAACTTGGCTACACAGGAACTGAATTACAGAACAGAACAGGGTCTCAAATTTAGAAAACCAACTTATGCTTGCTTAAGGGTAAAGGTGAGTTGGGGTGCTGCATAAAACCAGAGATTGAAATGAGCACAGATAAAGTTCCTTAAGCCAAATATGGAATAGACAAGAGCTACTCCTTGCTCAACGAAATGGACTCAACACCGCATATTAAATGCCTAAGAATGTACCTGACTAGTAAGTATCTTAAAACCTATGGATTGCTATGTCTCCGAAAGAGAATCAAGCATGTGTACAGGGGCATAAACGCAGCAGTGATAGGATTGGAGAGGTTCGGTGAGCAAATGAAGACCCTTTGAAGTCATATTGCATGGTACCCATTCCACGGGTTTCAACTACCCAGGTTTAAGGTATTCTTCCTTCAGCTAAAACATGCATGTGGAACCTAGAGTATGATCAACCATGTGATCGGGAGACCTGTTCAAATATGTCTCAGTTTTCGTACCCTGGTACTCGGGTGCAACATTCCAGACGCTTTACTAACACCCTCCCGACTTGGAGAGTCAGTCCCTTTAACCTCCTGTTTGGCCCAGTTTGCAATTTCTGCGGAAGATGAACAGGAATAGCGAGAACCAATGAGAGACTAGCTGGAGGTGTCTGGACGGGCAAATTTAACTCTCATTTCCCACCAGGAAGAGGAATTAACCAAAGGCTCAGCGTGCCGTGCCGGAACCAGATTAGGGCCTGAAGCCATCCTGCGGTGTTGCGGCCAGCTCAAAAGAAAGCGAGTTGAAGAAAGGAGCTCAGGGGCACTGTAATTCACAAACCTGCAGAGTTATAAATGACAGCTATCATCCAAAAATATACTGAAGTAAGGCTGCCAAGAGGACTTGAAAGCGGGGCAGAATTGCAGGAAACCGATTTCAGGAGGCAGACTGGAATTGCATTGAAAGCATAGGAAAAGTGGCAGAACGTCCACAATGATGCACTTGGCCAAAAAGGGCGTATGCGTTTTTTCCTGAATATATTCAGGAAAAAACGCATACGCCCTTTTTGGCCAACCAAGCAAGCTTGCAAAGGAAATCTGCACTACAATGAAGTCTCACTTCCCCCCGGTCAAAAGGGCCATCTGAAAAAAGTGTAAAATCCAGAAAGGCAGGACAGGCCATGGAGAACTGGGAGCCTTGTTATGCTGATGGGCGGGATGTAAATTGCCAACAGACACTCGGGAGAAGTGTATGGTGTTTCCTGAAACATCTAAAAAACAAAGCAACAGAGCCTAGGGCACTTCCACTTATGGTCCTATAGCTTAGGGAAATTAAAATCAAAAAGACACAGCCACCCCAAAGTTTGGGACGCCTCTGTTTACAAGAACCTCGTTTACCGTACAAGTTCAACATCGCAGAAAGTGAAAAATGGATAAAGAAGTTGTGGTATTTACTTACAAAGCAATATCACTCAGCAATGAAATCTATGTCATCAGGCCCTTAGCAGCACAATGAGTGGATTCAGGTATGATGATTCTAACTGAAATAAGTCACACAGAGAAAGAAACATCATAAGATATCAGTAATACACGGAATGTAAACTTGGCTACACAGGAACTGAATTACAGAACAGAACAGGGTCTCAAATTTAGAAAACCAACTTATGCTTGCTTAAGGGTAAAGGTGAGTTGAGGTGCTGCATAAAACCAGAGATTGAAATGAGCACAGATAAAGTTCCTTAAGCCAAATATGGAATAGACAAGAGCTACTCCTTGCTCAACGAAATGGACTCAACACCGCATATTAAATGCCTAAGAATGTACCTGACTAGTAAGTATCTTAAAACCTATGGATTGCTATGTCTCCGAAAGAGAATCAAGCATGTGTACAGGGGCATAAACGCAGCAGTGATAGGATTGGAGAGATTCGGTGAGCAAATGAAGACCCTTTGAAGTCATATTGCATGGTACCCATTCCACGGGTTTCAACTACCCAGGTTTAAGGTATTCTTCCTTCAGCTAAAACATGCATGTGGAACCTAGAGTATGATCAACCATGTGATCGGGAGACGTGTTCAAATATGTCTCAGTTTTCGTACCCTGGTACTCGGGTGCAACATTCCAGACGCTTTACTAACACCCTCCCGACTTGGAGAGTCAGTCCCTTTAACCTCCTGTTTGGCCCAGTTTGCAATTTCTGCGGAAGATGAACAGGAATAGCGAGAACCAATGAGAGACTAGCTGGAGGTGTCTGGACGGGCAAATTTAACTCTCATTTCCCACCAGGAAGAGGAATTAACCAAAGGCTCAGCGTGCCGTGCCGGAACCAGATTAGGGCCTGAAGCCATCCTGCGGTGTTGCGGCCAGCTCAAAAGAAAGCGAGTTGAAGAAAGGAGCTCAGGGGCACTGTAATTCACAAACCTGCAGAGTTATAAATGACAGCTATCGTCCAAAAATATACTGAAGTAAGGCTGCCAAGAGGACTTGAAAGCGGGGCAGAATTGCAGGAAACCGATTTCAGGAGGTAGACTGGAATTGCATTGAAAGCATAGGAAAAGAGGCAGAACGTCCACAATGATGCACTTGGCCAAAAAGGGCGTATGCGTTTTTTCCTGAATATATTCAGGAAAAAACGCATACGCCCTTTTTGGCCAACCAAGCAAGCTTGCAAAGGAAATCTGCACTACAATGAAGTCTCACTTCCCCCCGGTCAAAAGGGCCATCTGAAAAAAGTGTAAAATCCAGAAAGACAGGACAGGCCATGGAGAACTGGGAGCCTTGTTATGCTGATGGGCGGGATGTAAATTGCCAACAGACACTCGGGAGAAGTGTATGGTGTTTCCTGAAACATCTAAAAAACAAAGCAACAGAGCCTAGGGCACTTCCACTTATGGTCCTATAGCTTAGGGAAATTAAAATCAAAAAGACACAGCCACCCCAAAGTTTGGGACGCCTCTGTTTACAAGAACCTCGTTTACAGTACAAGTTCAACATCGCAGAAAGTGAAAAATGGATAAAGAAGTTGTGGTATTTACTTACAAAGCAATATCACTCAGCAATGAAATCTATGTCATCAGGCCCTTAGCAGCACAATGAGTGGATTCAGGTATGATGATTCTAACTGAAATAAGTCACACAGAAAAAGAAACATCATAAGATATCAGTAATACACGGAATGTAAACTTGGCTACACAGGAACTGAATTACAGAACAGAACAGGGTCTCAAATTTAGAAAACCAACTTATGCTTGCTTAAGGGGAAAGGTGAGTTGGGGTGCTGCATAAAACCAGAGATTGAAATGAGCACAGATAAAGTTCCTTAAGCCAAATATGGAATAGACAAGAGCTACTCCTTGCTCAACGAAATGGACTCAACACCGCATATTAAATGCCTAAGAATGTACCTGACTAGTAAGTATCTTAAAACCTATGGATTGCTATGTCTCCGAAAGAGAATCAAGCATGTGTACAGGGGCATAAACGCAGCAGTGATAGGATTGGAGAGGTTCGGTGAGCAAATGAAGACCCTTTGGAGTCACATTGCATGGTACCCATTCCACGGGTTTCAACTACCCAGGTTTAAGGTATTCTTCCTTCAGCTAAAACATGCATGTGGAACCTAGAGTATGATCAACCATGTGATCGGGAGACCTGTTCAAATATGTCTCAGTTTTCGTACCCTGGTACTTGGGTGAAACATTCCAGACGCTTTACTAACACCCTCCCGACTTGGAGAGTCAGTCCCTTTAACCTCCTGTTTGGCCCAGTTTGCAATTTCTGCGGAAGATGAACAGGAATAGCGAGAACCAATGAGAGACTAGCTGGAGGTGTCTGGACGGGCAAATTTAACTCTCATTTCCCACCAGGAAGAGGAATTAACCAAAGGCTCAGCGTGCCGTGCCGGAACCAGATTAGGGCCTGAAGCCATCCTGCGGTGTTGCGGCCAGCTCAAAAGAAAGCGAGTTGAAGAAAGGAGCTCAGGGGCACTGTAATTCAAAAACCTGCAGAGTTATAAATGACAGCTATCGTCCAAAAATATACTGAAGTAAGGCTGCCAAGAGGACTTGAAAGTGGGGCAGAATTGCAGGAAACCGATTTCAGGAGGTAGACTGGAATTGCATTGAAAGCATAGGAAAAGAGGCAGAACGTCCACAATGATGCACTTGGCCATAAAGGGCGTATGCGTTTTTTCCTGAATATATTCAGGAAGAAACGCATACGCCCGTTTTGGCCAACCAAGCAAGCTTGCAAAGGAAATCTGCACTACAATGAAGTCTCACTTCCCCCCGGTCAAAAGGGCCATCTGAAAAAAGTGTAAAATCCAGAAAGGCAGGACAGGCCATGGAGAACTGGGAGCCTTGTTATGCTGATGGGCGGGATGTAAATTGCCAACAGACACTCGGGAGAAGTGTATGGTGTTTCCTGAAACATCTAAAAAACAAAGCAACAGAGCCTAGGGCACTTCCACTTATGGTCCTATAGCTTAGGGAAATTAAAATCAAAAAGACACAGCCACCCCAAAGTTTGGGACGCCTCTGTTTACAAGAACCTCGTTTACAGTACAAGTTCAACATCGCAGAAAGTGAAAAATGGATAAAGAAGTTGTGGTATTTACTTACAAAGCAATATCACTCAGCAATGAAATCTATGTCATCAGGCCCTTAGCAGCACAATGAGTGGATTCAGGTATGATGATTCTAACTGAAATAAGTCACACAGAAAAAGAAACATCATAAGATATCAGTAATACACGGAATGTAAACTTGGCTACACAGGAACTGAATTACAGAACAGAACAGGGTCTCAAATTTAGAAAACCAACTTATGCTTGCTTAAGGGGAAAGGTGAGTTGGGGTGCTGCATAAAACCAGAGATTGAAATGAGCACAGATAAAGTTCCTTAAGCCAAATATGGAATAGACAAGAGCTACTCCTTGCTCAACGAAATGGACTCAACACCGCATATTAAATGCCTAAGAATGTACCTGACTAGTAAGTATCTTAAAACCTATGGATTGCTATGTCTCCGAAAGAGAATCAAGCATGTGTACAGGGGCATAAACGCAGCAGTGATAGGATTGGAGAGGTTCGGTGAGCAAATGAAGACCCTTTGAAGTCACATTGCATGGTACCCATTCCACGGGTTTCAACTACCCAGGTTTAAGGTATTCTTCCTTCAGCTAAAACATGCATGTGGAACCTAGAGTATGATCAACCATGTGATCGGGAGACCTGTTCAAATATGTCTCAGTTTTCGTACCCTGGTACTTGGGTGCAACATTCCAGACGCTTTACTAACACCCTCCCGACTTGGAGAGTCAGTCCCTTTAACCTCCTGTTTGGCCCAGTTTGCAATTTCTGCGGAAGATGAACAGGAATAGCGAGAACCAATGAGAGACTAGCTGGAGGTGTCTGGACGGGCAAATTTAACTCTCATTTCCCACCAGGAAGAGGAATTAACCAAAGGCTCAGCGTGCCGTGCCGGAACCAGATTAGGGCCTGAAGCCATCCTGCGGTGTTGCGGCCAGCTCAAAAGAAAGCGAGTTGAAGAAAGGAGCTCAGGGGCACTGTAATTCAAAAACCTGCAGAGTTATAAATGACAGCTATCGTCCAAAAATATACTGAAGTAAGGCTGCCAAGAGGACTTGAAAGTGGGGCAGAATTGCAGGAAACCGATTTCAGGAGGTAGACTGGAATTGCATTGAAAGCAAAGGAAAAGAGGCAGAACGTCCACAATGATGCACTTGGCCATAAAGGGCGTATGCGTTTTTTCCTGAATATATTCAGGAAGAAACGCATACGCCCGTTTTGGCCAACCAAGCAAGCTTGCAAAGGAAATCTGCACTACAATGAAGTCTCACTTCCCCCCGGTCAAAAGGGCCATCTGAAAAAAGTGTAAAATCCAGAAAGGCAGGACAGGCCATGGAGAACTGGGAGCCTTGTTATGCTGATGGGCGGGATGTAAATTGCCAACAGACACTCGGGAGAAGTGTATGGTGTTTCCTGAAACATCTAAAAAACAAAGCAACAGAGCCTAGGGCACTTCCACTTATGGTCCTATAGCTTAGGGAAATTAAAATCAAAAAGACACAGCCACCCCAAAGTTTGGGACGTCTCTGTTTACAAGAACCTCGTTTACAGTACAAGTTCAAAATTGCAGAAAGTGAAAAATGGATGAAGAAGTTGTGGTATTTACTTACAAATCAATATCACTCAGCAATGAAATCTATGTCATCAGGCCCTTAGCAGCACAATGAGTGGATTCAGGTATGATGATTCTAACTGAAATAAGTCACACAGAAAAAGAAACATCATAAGATATCAGTAATACACGGAATGTAAACTTGGCTACACAGGAACTGAATTACAGAACAGAACAGGGTCTCAAATTTAGAAAACCAACTTATGCTTGCTTAAGGGGAAAGGTGAGTTGGGGTGCTGCATAAAACCAGAGATTGAAATGAGCACAGATAAAGTTCCTTAAGCCAAATATGGAATAGACAAGAGCTACTCCTTGCTCAACGAAATGGACTCAACACCACATATTAAATGCCTAAGAATGTACCTGACTAGTAAGTATCTTAAAACCTATGGATTGCTATGTCTCCGAAAGAGAATCAAGCATGTGTACAGGGGCATAAACGCAGCAGTGATAGGATTGGAGAGGTTCGGTGAGCAAATGAAGACCCTTTGAAGTCATATTGCATGGTACCCATTCCACGGGTTTCAACTACCCAGGTTTAAGGTATTCTTCCTTCAGCTAAAACATGCATGTGGAACCTAGAGTATGATCAACCATGTGATCGGGAGACCTGTTCAAATATGTCTCAGTTTTCGTACCCTGGTACTCGGGTGCAACATTCCAGACGCTTTACTAACACCCTCCCGACTTGGAGAGTCAGTCCCTTTAACCTCCTGTTTGGCCCAGTTTGCAATTTCTGCGGAAGATGAACAGGAATAGCGAGAACCAATGAGAGACTAGCTGGAGGTGTCTGGACGGGCAAATTTAACTCTCATTTCCCACCAGGAAGAGGAATTAACCAAAAGCTCAGCGTGCCGTGCCGGAACCAGATTAGGGCCTGAAGCCATCCTGCGGTGTTGCGGCCAGCTCAAAAGAAAGCGAGTTGAAGAAAGGAGCTCAGGGGCACTGTAATTCAAAAACCTGCAGAGTTATAAATGACAGCTATCGTCCAAAAATATACTGAAGTAAGGCTGCCAAGAGGACTTGAAAGCGGGGCAGAATTGCAGGAAACCGATTTCAGGAGGTAGACTGGAATTGCATTGAAAGCATAGGAAAAGAGGCAGAACGTCCACAATGATGCACTTGGCCATAAAGAGCGTATGCGTTTTTTGCTGAATATATTCAGGAAGAAACGCATACGCCCGTTTTGGCCAACCAAGCAAGCTTGCAAAGGAAATCTGCACTACAATGAAGTCTCACTTCCCCCCGGTCAAAAGGGCCATCTGAAAAAAGTGTAAAATCCAGAAAGGCAGGACAGGCCATGGAGAACTGGGAGCCTTGTTATGCTGATGGACGGGATATAAATTGCCAACAGACACTCGGGAGAAGTGTATGGTGTTTCCTGAAACATCTAAAAAACAAAGCAACAGAGCCTAGGGCACTTCCACTTATGGTCCTATAGCTTTGGGAAATTAAAATCAAAAAGACACAGCCACCCCAAAGTTTGGGACGTCTCTGTTTACAAGAACCTCGTTTACAGTACAAGTTCAACATCGCAGAAAGTGAAAAATGGATGAAGAAGTTGTGGTATTTACTTACAAATCAATATCACTCAGCAATGAAATCTATGTCATCAGGCCCTTAGCAGCACAATGAGTGGATTCAGGTATGATGATTCTAACTGAAATAAGTCACACAGAAAAAGAAACATCATAAGATATCAGTAATACACGGAATGTAAACTTGGCTACACAGGAACTGAATTACAGAACAGAACAGGGTCTCAAATTTAGAAAACCAACTTATGCTTGCTTAAGGGTAAAGGTGAGTTGGGGTGCTGCATAAAACCAGAGATTGAAATGAGCACAGATAAAGTTCCTTAAGCCAAATATGGAATAGACAAGAGCTACTCCTTGCTCAACCAAATGGACTCAACACCGCATATTAAACGCCTAAGAATGTACCTGACTAGTAAGTATCTTAAAACCTATGGATTGCTATGTCTCCAAAAGTGAATCAAGCGTGTGTACAGGGGCATAAACGCAGCAGTGATAGGATTGGAGAGGTTCGGTGAGCAAATGAAGACCCTTTGAAGTCATATTGCATGGTACCCATTCCACGGGTTTCAACTACCCAGGTTTAAGGTATTCTTCCTTCAGCTAAAACATGCATGTGGAACCTAGAGTATGATCAACCATGTGATCGGGAGACGTGTTCAAATATGTCTCAGTTTTCGTACGCTGGTACTCGGGTGCAACATTCCAGACGCTTTACTAACACCCTCCCGACTTGGAGAGTCAGTCCCTTTAACCTCCTGTTTGGCCCAGTTTGCAATTTCTGCGGAAGATGAACAGGAATAGCGAGAACCAATGAGAGACTAGCTGGAGGTGTCTGGACGGGCAAATTTAACTCTCATTTCCCACCAGGAAGAGGAATTAACCAAAGGCTCAGCGTGCCGTGCCGGAACCAGATTAGGGCCTGAAGCCATCCTGCGGTGTTGCGGCCAGCTCAAAAGAAAGCGAGTTGAAGAAAGGAGCTCAGGGGCACTGTAATTCACAAACCTGCAGAGTTATAAATGACAGCTATCGTCCAAAAATATACTGAAGTAAGGCTGCCAAGAGGACTTGAAAGTGGGGCAGAATTGCAGGAAACCGATTTCAGGAGGTAGACTGGAATTGCATTGAAAGCATAGGAAAAGAGGCAGAACGTCCACAATGATGCACTTGGCCAAAAAGGGCGTATGCGTTTTTTCCTGAATATATTCAGGAAAAAACGCATATGCCCTTTTTGGCCAACCAAGCAAGCTTGCAAAGGAAATCTGCACTACAATGAAGTCTCCCTTCCCCCCGGTCAAAAGGGCCATCTGAAAAAAGTGTAAAATCCAGAAAGGCAGGACAGGCCATGGAGAACTGGGAGCCTTGTTATGCTGATGGACGGGATATAAATTGCCAACAGACACTCGGGAGAAGTGTATGGTGTTTCCTGAAACATCTAAAAAACAAAGCAACAGAGCCTAGGGCACTTCCACTTATGGTCCTATAGCTTAGGGAAATTAAAATCAAAAAGACACAGCCACCCCAAAGTTTGGGACGTCTCTGTTTACAAGAACCTCGTTTACAGTACAAGTTCAACATTGCAGAAAGTGAAAAATGGATGAAGAAGTTGTGGTATTTACTTACAAATCAATATCACTCAGCAATGAAATCTATGTCATCAGGCCCTTAGCAGCACAATGAGTGGATTCAGGTATGATGATTCTAACTGAAATAAGTCACACAGAAAAAGAAACATCATAAGATATCAGTAATACACGGAATGTAAACTTGGCTACACAGGAACTGAATTACAGAACAGAACAGGGTCTCAAATTTAGAAAACCAACTTATGCTTGCTTAAGGGTAAAGGTGAGTTGGGGTGCTGCATAAAACCAGAGATTGAAATGAGCACAGATAAAGTTCCTTAAGCCAAATATGGAATAGACAAGAGCTACTCCTTGCTCAACGAAATGGACTCAACACCGCATATTAAACGCCTAAGAATGTACCTGACTAGTAAGTATCTTAAAACCTATGGATTGCTATGTCTCCAAAAGTGAATCAAGCGTGTGTACAGGGGCATAAACGCAGCAGTGATAGGATTGGAGAGGTTCGGTGAGCAAATGAAGACCCTTTGAAGTCATATTGCATGGTACCCATTCCACGGGTTTCAACTACCCAGGTTTAAGGTATTCTTCCTTCAGCTAAAACATGCATGTGGAACCTAGAGTATGATCAACCATGTGATCGGGAGACCTGTTCAAATATGTCTCAGTTTTCGTACCCTGGTACTCGGGTGCAACATTCCAGACGCTTTACTAACACCCTCCCGACTTGGAGAGTCAGTCCCTTTAACCTCCTGTTTGGCCCAGTTTGCAATTTCTGCGGAAGATGAACAGGAATAGCGAGAACCAATGAGAGACTAGCTGGAGGTGTCTGGACGGGCAAATTTAACTCTCATTTCCCACCAGGAAGAGGAATTAACCAAAAGCTCAGCGTGCCGTGCCGGAACCAGATTAGGGCCTGAAGCCATCCTGCGGTGTTGCGGCCAGCTCAAAAGAAAGCGAGTTGAAGAAAGGAGCTCAGGGGCACTGTAATTCAAAAACCTGCAGAGTTATAAATGACAGCTATCGTCCAAAAATATACTGAAGTAAGGCTGCCAAGAGGACTTGAAAGCGGGGCAGAATTGCAGGAAACCGATTTCAGGAGGTAGACTGGAATTGCATTGAAAGCATAGGAAAAGAGGCAGAACGTCCACAATGATGCACTTGGCCATAAAGAGCGTATGCGTTTTTTGCTGAATATATTCAGGAAGAAACGCATACGCCCGTTTTGGCCAACCAAGCAAGCTTGCAAAGGAAATCTGCACTACAATGAAGTCTCACTTCCCCCCGGTCAAAAGGGCCATCTGAAAAAAGTGTAAAATCCAGAAAGGCAGGACAGGCCATGGAGAACTGGGAGCCTTGTTATGCTGATGGACGGGATATAAATTGCCAACAGACACTCGGGAGAAGTGTATGGTGTTTCCTGAAACATCTAAAATACAAAGCAACAGAGCCTAGGGCACTTCCACTTATGGTCCTATAGCTTTGGGAAATTAAAATCAAAAAGACACAGCCACCCCAAAGTTTGGGACGTCTCTGTTTACAAGAACCTCGTTTACAGTACAAGTTCAACATCGCAGAAAGTGAAAAATGGATGAAGAAGTTGTGGTATTTACTTACAAATCAATATCACTCAGCAATGAAATCTATGTCATCAGGCCCTTAGCAGCACAATGAGTGGATTCAGGTATGATGATTCTAACTGAAATAAGTCACACAGAAAAAGAAACATCATAAGATATCAGTAATACACGGAATGTAAACTTGGCTACACAGGAACTGAATTACAGAACAGAACAGGGTCTCAAATTTAGAAAACCAACTTATGCTTGCTTAAGGGTAAAGGTGAGTTGGGGTGCTGCATAAAACCAGAGATTGAAATGAGCACAGATAAAGTTCCTTAAGCCAAATATGGAATAGACAAGAGCTACTCCTTGCTCAACGAAATGGACTCAACACCGCATATTAAACGCCTAAGAATGTACCTGACTAGTAAGTATCTTAAAACCTATGGATTGCTATGTCTCCAAAAGTGAATCAAGCGTGTGTACAGGGGCATAAACGCAGCAGTGATAGGATTGGAGAGGTTCGGTGAGCAAATGAAGACCCTTTGAAGTCATATTGCATGGTACCCATTCCACGGGTTTCAACTACCCAGGTTTAAGGTATTCTTCCTTCAGCTAAAACATGCATGTGGAACCTAGAGTATGATCAACCATGTGATCGGGAGACGTGTTCAAATATGTCTCAGTTTTCGTACGCTGGTACTCGGGTGCAACATTCCAGACGCTTTACTAACACCCTCCCGACTTGGAGAGTCAGTCCCTTTAACCTCCTGTTTGGCCCAGTTTGCAATTTCTGCGGAAGATGAACAGGAATAGCGAGAACCAATGAGAGACTAGCTGGAGGTGTCTGGACGGGCAAATTTAACTCTCATTTCCCACCAGGAAGAGGAATTAACCAAAAGCTCAGCGTGCCGTGCCGGAACCAGATTAGGGCCTGAAGCCATCCTGCGGTGTTGCGGCCAGCTCAAAAGAAAGCGAGTTGAAGAAAGGAGCTCAGGGGCACTGTAATTCAAAAACCTGCAGAGTTATAAATGACAGCTATCGTCCAAAAATATACTGAAGTAAGGCTGCCAAGAGGACTTGAAAGCGGGGCAGAATTGCAGGAAACCGATTTCAGGAGGTAGACTGGAATTGCATTGAAAGCATAGGAAAAGAGGCAGAACGTCCACAATGATGCACTTGGCCATAAAGAGCGTATGCGTTTTTTGCTGAATATATTCAGGAAGAAACGCATACGCCCGTTTTGGCCAACCAAGCAAGCTTGCAAAGGAAATCTGCACTACAATGAAGTCTCACTTCCCCCCGGTCAAAAGGGCCATCTGAAAAAAGTGTAAAATCCAGAAAGGCAGGACAGGCCATGGAGAACTGGGAGCCTTGTTATGCTGATGGACGGGATATAAATTGCCAACAGACACTCGGGAGAAGTGTATGGTGTTTCCTGAAACATCTAAAAAACAAAGCAACAGAGCCTAGGGCACTTCCACTTATGGTCCTATAGCTTTGGGAAATTAAAATCAAAAAGACACAGCCACCCCAAAGTTTGGGACGTCTCTGTTTACAAGAACCTCGTTTACAGTACAAGTTCAACATCGCAGAAAGTGAAAAATGGATGAAGAAGTTGTGGTATTTACTTACAAATCAATATCACTCAGCAATGAAATCTATGTCATCAGGCCCTTAGCAGCACAATGAGTGGATTCAGGTATGATGATTCTAACTGAAATAAGTCACACAGAAAAAGAAACATCATAAGATATCAGTAATACACGGAATGTAAACTTGGCTACACAGGAACTGAATTACAGAACAGAACAGGGTCTCAAATTTAGAAAACCAACTTATGCTTGCTTAAGGGTAAAGGTGAGTTGGGGTGCTGCATAAAACCAGAGATTGAAATGAGCACAGATAAAGTTCCTTAAGCCAAATATGGAATAGACAAGAGCTACTCCTTGCTCAACGAAATGGACTCAACACCGCATATTAAACGCCTAAGAATGTACCTGACTAGTAAGTATCTTAAAACCTATGGATTGCTATGTCTCCAAAAGTGAATCAAGCGTGTGTACAGGGGCATAAACGCAGCAGTGATAGGATTGGAGAGGTTCGGTGAGCAAATGAAGACCCTTTGAAGTCATATTGCATGGTACCCATTCCACGGGTTTCAACTACCCAGGTTTAAGGTATTCTTCCTTCAGCTAAAACATGCATGTGGAACCTAGAGTATGATCAACCATGTGATCGGGAGACCTGTTCAAATATGTCTCAGTTTTCGTACCCTGGTACTCGGGTGCAACATTCCAGACGCTTTACTAACACCCTCCCGACTTGGAGAGTCAGTCCCTTTAACCTCCTGTTTGGCCCAGTTTGCAATTTCTGCGGAAGATGAACAGGAATAGCGAGAACCAATGAGAGACTAGCTGGAGGTGTCTGGACGGGCAAATTTAACTCTCATTTCCCACCAGGAAGAGGAATTAACCAAAAGCTCAGCGTGCCGTGCCGGAACCAGATTAGGGCCTGAAGCCATCCTGCGGTGTTGCGGCCAGCTCAAAAGAAAGCGAGTTGAAGAAAGGAGCTCAGGGGCACTGTAATTCAAAAACCTGCAGAGTTATAAATGACAGCTATCGTCCAAAAATATACTGAAGTAAGGCTGCCAAGAGGACTTGAAAGCGGGGCAGAATTGCAGGAAACCGATTTCAGGAGGTAGACTGGAATTGCATTGAAAGCATAGGAAAAGAGGCAGAACGTCCACAATGATGCACTTGGCCATAAAGAGCGTATGCGTTTTTTGCTGAATATATTCAGGAAGAAACGCATACGCCCGTTTTGGCCAACCAAGCAAGCTTGCAAAGGAAATCTGCACTACAATGAAGTCTCACTTCCCCCCGGTCAAAAGGGCCATCTGAAAAAAGTGTAAAATCCAGAAAGGCAGGACAGGCCATGGAGAACTGGGAGCCTTGTTATGCTGATGGACGGGATATAAATTGCCAACAGACACTCGGGAGAAGTGTATGGTGTTTCCTGAAACATCTAAAATACAAAGCAACAGAGCCTAGGGCACTTCCACTTATGGTCCTATAGCTTTGGGAAATTAAAATCAAAAAGACACAGCCACCCCAAAGTTTGGGACGTCTCTGTTTACAAGAACCTCGTTTACAGTACAAGTTCAACATCGCAGAAAGTGAAAAATGGATGAAGAAGTTGTGGTATTTACTTACAAATCAATATCACTCAGCAATGAAATCTATGTCATCAGGCCCTTAGCAGCACAATGAGTGGATTCAGGTATGATGATTCTAACTGAAATAAGTCACACAGAAAAAGAAACATCATAAGATATCAGTAATACACGGAATGTAAACTTGGCTACACAGGAACTGAATTACAGAACAGAACAGGGTCTCAAATTTAGAAAACCAACTTATGCTTGCTTAAGGGTAAAGGTGAGTTGGGGTGCTGCATAAAACCAGAGATTGAAATGAGCACAGATAAAGTTCCTTAAGCCAAATATGGAATAGACAAGAGCTACTCCTTGCTCAACGAAATGGACTCAACACCGCATATTAAACGCCTAAGAATGTACCTGACTAGTAAGTATCTTAAAACCTATGGATTGCTATGTCTCCAAAAGTGAATCAAGCGTGTGTACAGGGGCATAAACGCAGCAGTGATAGGATTGGAGAGGTTCGGTGAGCAAATGAAGACCCTTTGAAGTCATATTGCATGGTACCCATTCCACGGGTTTCAACTACCCAGGTTTAAGGTATTCTTCCTTCAGCTAAAACATGCATGTGGAACCTAGAGTATGATCAACCATGTGATCGGGAGACGTGTTCAAATATGTCTCAGTTTTCGTACGCTGGTACTCGGGTGCAACATTCCAGACGCTTTACTAACACCCTCCCGACTTGGAGAGTCAGTCCCTTTAACCTCCTGTTTGGCCCAGTTTGCAATTTCTGCGGAAGATGAACAGGAATAGCGAGAACCAATGAGAGACTAGCTGGAGGTGTCTGGACGGGCAAATTTAACTCTCATTTCCCACCAGGAAGAGGAATTAACCAAAGGCTCAGCGTGCCGTGCCGGAACCAGATTAGGGCCTGAAGCCATCCTGCGGTGTTGCGGCCAGCTCAAAAGAAAGCGAGTTGAAGAAAGGAGCTCAGGGGCACTGTAATTCACAAACCTGCAGAGTTATAAATGACAGCTATCGTCCAAAAATATACTGAAGTAAGGCTGCCAAGAGGACTTGAAAGTGGGGCAGAATTGCAGGAAACCGATTTCAGGAGGTAGACTGGAATTGCATTGAAAGCATAGGAAAAGAGGCAGAACGTCCACAATGATGCACTTGGCCAAAAAGGGCGTATGCGTTTTTTCCTGAATATATTCAGGAAAAAACGCATACGCCCTTTTTGGCCAACCAAGCAAGCTTGCAAAGGAAATCTGCACTACAATGAAGTCTCCCTTCCCCCCGGTCAAAAGGGCCATCTGAAAAAAGTGTAAAATCCAGAAAGGCAGGACAGGCCATGGAGAACTGGGAGCCTTGTTATGCTGATGGACGGGATATAAATTGCCAACAGACACTCGGGAGAAGTGTATGGTGTTTCCTGAAACATCTAAAAAACAAAGCAACAGAGCCTAGGGCACTTCCACTTATGGTCCTATAGCTTAGGGAAATTAAAATCAAAAAGACACAGCCACCCCAAAGTTTGGGACGTCTCTGTTTACAAGAACCTCGTTTACAGTACAAGTTCAACATTGCAGAAAGTGAAAAATGGATGAAGAAGTTGTGGTATTTACTTACAAATCAATATCACTCAGCAATGAAATCTATGTCATCAGGCCCTTAGCAGCACAATGAGTGGATTCAGGTATGATGATTCTAACTGAAATAAGTCACACAGAAAAAGAAACATCATAAGATATCAGTAATACACGGAATGTAAACTTGGCTACACAGGAACTGAATTACAGAACAGAACAGGGTCTCAAATTTAGAAAACCAACTTATGCTTGCTTAAGGGTAAAGGTGAGTTGGGGTGCTGCATAAAACCAGAGATTGAAATGAGCACAGATAAAGTTCCTTAAGCCAAATATGGAATAGACAAGAGCTACTCCTTGCTCAACGAAATGGACTCAACACCGCATATTAAACGCCTAAGAATGTACCTGACTAGTAAGTATCTTAAAACCTATGGATTGCTATGTCTCCAAAAGTGAATCAAGCGTGTGTACAGGGGCATAAACGCAGCAGTGATAGGATTGGAGAGGTTCGGTGAGCAAATGAAGACCCTTTGAAGTCATATTGCATGGTACCCATTCCACGGGTTTCAACTACCCAGGTTTAAGGTATTCTTCCTTCAGCTAAAACATGCATGTGGAACCTAGAGTATGATCAACCATGTGATCGGGAGACGTGTTCAAATATGTCTCAGTTTTCGTACCCTGGTACTCGGGTGCAACATTCCAGACGCTTTACTAACACCCTCCCGACTTGGAGAGTCAGTCCCTTTAACCTCCTGTTTGGCCCAGTTTGCAATTTCTGCGGAAGATGAACAGGAATAGCGAGAACCAATGAGAGACTAGCTGGAGGTGTCTGGACGGGCAAATTTAACTCTCATTTCCCACCAGGAAGAGGAATTAACCAAAGGCTCAGCGTGCCGTGCCGGAACCAGATTAGGGCCTGAAGCCATCCTGCGGTGTTGCGGCCAGCTCAAAAGAAAGCGAGTTGAAGAAAGGAGCTCAGGGGCACTGTAATTCACAAACCTGCAGAGTTATAAATGACAGCTATCGTCCAAAAATATACTGAAGTAAGGCTGCCAAGAGGACTTGAAAGCGGGGCAGAATTGCAGGAAACCGATTTCAGGAGGCAGACTGGAATTGCATTGAAAGCATAGGAAAAGAGGCAGAACGTCCACAATGATGCACTTGGCCAAAAAGGGCGTATGCGTTTTTTCCTGAATATATTCAGGAAAAAACGCATACGCCCTTTTTGGCCAACCAAGCAAGCTTGCAAAGGAAATCTGCACTACAATGAAGTCTCACTTCCCCCCGGTCAAAAGGGCCATCTGAAAAAAGTGTAAAATCCAGAAAGGCAGGACAGGCCATGGAGAACTGGGAGCCTTGTTATGCTGATGGACGGGATATAAATTGCCAACAGACACTCGGGAGAAGTGTATAGTGTTTCCTGAAACATCTAAAAAACAAAGCAACAGAGCCTAGGGCACTTCCACTTATGGTCCTATAGCTTAGGGAAATTAAAATCAAAAAGACACAGCCACCCCAAAGTTTGGGACGCCTCTGTTTACAAGAACCTCGTTTACAGTACAAGTTCAACATTGCAGAAAGTGCAAAATGGATGAAGAAGTTGTGGTATTTACTTACAAAGCAATATCACTCAGCAATGAAATCTATGTCATCAGGCCCTTAGCAGCACAATGAGTGGATTCAGGTATGATGATTCTAACTGAAATAAGTCACACAGAAAAAGAAACATCATAAGATATCAGTAATACACGGAATGTAAACTTGGCTACACAGGAACTGAATTACAGAACAGAACAGGGTCTCAAATTTAGAAAACCAACTTATGCTTGCTTAAGGGGAAAGGTGAGTTGGGGTGCTGCATAAAACCAGAGATTGAAATGAGCACAGATAAAGTTCCTTAAGCCAAATATAGAATAGACAAGAGCTACTCCTTGCTCAACGAAATGGACTCAACACCGCATATTAAATGCCTAAGAATGTACCTGACTAGTAAGTATCTTAAAACCTATGGATTGCTATGTCTCCAAAAGTGAATCAAGCGTGTGTACAGGGGCATAAACGCAGCAGTGATAGGATTGGAGAGGTTCGGTGAGCAAATGAAGACCCTTTGAAGTCATATTGCATGGTACCCATTCCACGGGTCTCAACTCTCCAGGTTTAAGGTATTCTTCCTTCAGCTAAAACATGCATGTGGAACCTAGAGTATGATCAACCATGTGATCGGGAGACGTGTTCAAATATGTCTCAGTTTTCGTACCCTGGTACTCGGGTGCAACATTCCAGACGCTTTACTAACACCCTCCCGACTTGGAGAGTCAGTCCCTTTAACCTCCTGTTTGGCCCAGTTTGCAATTTCTGCGGAAGATGAACAGGAATAGCGAGAACCAATGAGAGACTAGCTGGAGGTGTCTGGACGGGCAAATTTAACTCTCATTTCCCACCAGGAAGAGGAATTAACCAAAGGCTCAGCGTGCCGTGCCGGAACCAGATTAGGGCCTGAAGCCATCCTGCGGTGTTGCGGCCAGCTCAAAAGAAAGCGAGTTGAAGAAAGGAGCTCAGGGGCACTGTAATTCACAAACCTGCAGAGTTATAAATGACAGCTATCGTCCAAAAATATACTGAAGTAAGGCTGCCAAGAGGACTTGAAAGCGGGGCAGAATTGCAGGAAACCGATTTCAGGAGGTAGACTGGAATTGCATTGAAAGCATAGGAAAAGAGGCAGAACGTCCACAATGATGCACTTGGCCAAAAAGGGCGTATGCGTTTTTTCCTGAATATATTCAGGAAAAAACGCATACGCCCTTTTTGGCCAACCAAGCAAGCTTGCAAAGGAAATCTGCACTACAATGAAGTCTCACTTCCCCCCGGTCAAAAGGGCCATCTGAAAAAAGTGTAAAATCCAGAAAGGCAGGACAGGCCATGGAGAACTGGGAGCCTTGTTATGCTGATGGGCGGGATGTAAATTGCCAACAGACACTCGGGAGAAGTGTATGGTGTTTCCTGAAACATCTAAAACACAAAGCAACAGAGCCTAGGGCACTTCCACTTATGGTCTTATAGCTTAGGGAAATTAAAATCAAAAAGACACAGCCACCCCAAAGTTTGGGACGCCTCTGTTTACAAGAACCTCGTTTACCATACAAGTTCAATATCAAAGAAAGTGAAAAATGGATAAAGAATTTGTGGTAGTTACGTACAATGCAGTATCACTCAGCAATGAAATCTATGTCATCAGGCCCGTAGCAGCATAATGAGTGGATTCAGGTACGATGATTCTAACTGAAACAAGTCACACAGAAAAAGAAACATCATAAGATATCACTAATACACGGAATGTAAACTTGGCTACACAGGAAGTGAATAACAAAACAGAACACGGTCTCAAATTTAGAAAAGCAACTTATGCTTGCTTAAGGGGAAAGGTGAGTTGGGGTGCTGCATAAAACCAGAGATTGAAATGAGCACAGATAAAGTTCCTTAAGCCAAATATGGAGTAGACAAGAGCTACTCCTTGCTCAACGAAACGGACTCAACACCCCATATTAGACGCCTAAGAATGTACCTGACTAGTAAGTACCTTAAATCCTAGGTATTGCTTTGTCTCCAAAAGAGAATCAAGTGAGTGTACAGGGGTATAAACGCAGAAGTGATAGGATGGGAGAGGTTCGGTGAGCAAATAAAGACACTTTGAAGTCATATTGCATGGTACCCCTTCCACGGGTCTCAACTCTCCAGGTTTAAGGTATTCTTCCTTCAGCTAAAACATGCATGTGGAACCCAGAGTATGATCAACCGTGTGAACGGGAGACGTGTTCAAATATGTCTCAGTTTTCCTCCCCTGGTACTCGGGTGCAACATTCCAGACGCTTTACTAACACCCTCCCGACTTGGAGAGTCAGTCCCTTTAACCTCCTGTTTGGCCCAGTTTGCAATTTCTGCGGAAGATGAACAGGAATAGCGAGAACCAATGAGAGACTAGCTGGAGGTGTCTGGACGGGCAAATTTAACTCTCATTTCCCACCAGGAAGAGGAATTAACCAAAGGCTCAGCGTGCCGTGCCGGAACCAGATTAGGGCCTGAAGCCATCCTGCGGTGTTGCGGCCAGCTCAAAAGAAAGCGAGTTGAAGAAAGGAGCTCAGGGGCACTGTAATTCACAAACCTGCAGAGTTATAAATGACAGCTATCGTCCAAAAATATACTGAAGTAAGGCTGCCAAGAGGACTTGAAAGCGGGGCAGAATTGCAGGAAACCGATTTCAGGAGGCAGACTGGAATTGCATTGAAAGCATAGGAAAAGAGGCAGAACGTCCACAATGATGCACTTGGCCAAAAAGGGCGTATGCGTTTTTTCCTGAATATATTCAGGAAAAAACGCATACGCCCTTTTTGGCCAACCAAGCAAGCTTGCAAAGGAAATCTGCACTACAATGAAGTCTCACTTCCCCCCGGTCAAAAGGGCCATCTGAAAAAAGTGTAAAATCCAGAAAGGCAGGACAGGCCATGGAGAACTGGGAGCCTTGTTATGCTGATGGGCGGGATGTAAATTGCCAACAGACACTCGGGAGAAGTGTATGGTGTTTCCTGAAACATCTAAAACACAAAGCAACAGAGCCTAGGGCACTTCCACTTATGGTCCTATAGCTTAGGGAAATTAAAATCAAAAAGACACAGCCACCCCAAAGTTTGGGACGCCTCTGTTTACAAGAACCTCGTTTACCATACAAGTTCAATATCAAAGAAAGTGAAAAATGGATAAAGAATTTGTGGTAGTTACGTACAATGCAGTATCACTCAGCAATGAAATCTATGTCATCAGGCCCGTAGCAGCATAATGAGTGGATTCAGGTACGATGATTCTAACTGAAACAAGTCACACAGAAAAAGAAACATCATAAGATATCACTAATACACGGAATGTAAACTTGGCTACACAGGAAGTGAATAACAAAACAGAACACGGTCTCAAATTTAGAAAAGCAACTTATGCTTGCTTAAGGGGAAAGGTGAGTTGGGGTGCTGCATAAAACCAGAGATTGAAATGAGCACAGATAAAGTTCCTTAAGCCAAATATGGAGTAGACACGAGCTACTCCTTGCTCAACGAAACGGACTCAACACCCCATATTAGACGCCTAAGAATGTACCTGACTAGTAAGTACCTTAAATCCTAGGTATTGCTATGTCTCCAAAAGAGAATCAAGCGAGTGTACAGGGGTATAAACGCAGAAGTGATAGGATGGGAGAGGTTCGGTGAGCAAATAAAGACACTTTGAAGTCATATTGCATGGTACCCCTTCCACGGGTCTCAACTCTCCAGGTTTAAGGTATTCTTCCTTCAGCTAAAACATGCATGTGGAACCCAGAGTATGATCAACCGTGTGAACGGGAGACGTGTTCAAATATGTCTCAGTTTTCCTCCCCTGGTACTCGGGTGCAACATTCCAGACGCTTTACTAACACCCTCCCGACTTGGAGAGTCAGTCCCTTTAACCTCCTGTTTGGCCCAGTTTGCAATTTCTGCGGAAGATGAACAGGAATAGCGAGAACCAATGAGAGACTAGCTGGAGGTGTCTGGACGGGCAAATTTAACTCTCATTTCCCACCAGGAAGAGGAATTAACCAAAGGCTCAGCGTGCCGTGCCGGAACCAGATTAGGGCCTGAAGCCATCCTGCGGTGTTGCGGCCAGCTCAAAAGAAAGCGAGTTGAAGAAAGGAGCTCAGGGGCACTGTAATTCACAAACCTGCAGAGTTATAAATGACAGCTATCGTCCAAAAATATACTGAAGTAAGGCTGCCAAGAGGACTTGAAAGCGGGGCAGAATTGCAGGAAACCGATTTCAGGAGGTAGACTGGAATTGCATTGAAAGCATAGGAAAAGAGGCAGAACGTCCACAATGATGCACTTGGCCAAAAAGGGCGTATGCGTTTTTTCCTGAATATATTCAGGAAAAAACGCATACGCCCTTTTTGGCCAACCAAGCAAGCTTGCAAAGGAAATCTGCACTACAATGAAGTCTCACTTCCCCCCGGTCAAAAGGGCCATCTGAAAAAAGTGTAAAATCCAGAAAGGCAGGACAGGCCATGGAGAACTGGGAGCCTTGTTATGCTGATGGGCGGGATGTAAATTGCCAACAGACACTCGGGAGAAGTGTATGGTGTTTCCTGAAACATCTAAAACACAAAGCAACAGAGCCTAGGGCACTTCCACTTATGGTCCTATAGCTTAGGGAAATTAAAATCAAAAAGACACAGCCACCCCAAAGTTTGGGACGCCTCTGTTTACAAGAACCTCGTTTACCATACAAGTTCAATATCAAAGAAAGTGAAAAATGGATAAAGAATTTGTGGTAGTTACGTACAATGCAGTATCACTCAGCAATGAAATCTATGTCATCAGGCCTGTAGCAGCATAATGAGTGGATTCAGGTACGATGATTCTAACTGAAACAAGTCACACAGAAAAAGAAACATCATAAGATATCACTAATACACGGAATGTAAACTTGGCTACACAGGAAGTGAATAACAAAACAGAACACGGTCTCAAATTTAGAAAAGCAACTTATGCTTGCTTAAGGGGAAAGGTGAGTTGGGGTGCTGCATAAAACCAGAGATTGAAATGAGCACAGATAAAGTTCCTTAAGCCAAATATGGAGTAGACAAGAGCTACTCCTTGCTCAACGAAACGGACTCAACACCCCATATTAGACGCCTAAGAATGTACCTGACTAGTAAGTACCTTAAATCCTAGGTATTGCTATGTCTCCAAAAGAAAATCAAGCGAGTGTACAGGGGTATAAACGCAGAAGTGATAGGATGGGAGAGGTTCGGTGAGCAAATAAAGACACTTTGAAGTCATATTGCATGGTACCCCTTCCACGGGTCTCAACTCTCCAGGTTTAAGGTATTCTTCCTTCAGCTAAAACATGCATGTGGAACCCAGAGTATGATCAACCGTGTGAACGGGAGACGTGTTCAAATATGTCTCAGTTTTCCTCCCCTGGTACTCGGGTGCAACATTCCAGACGCTTTACTAACACCCTCCCGACTTGGAGAGTCAGTCCCTTTAACCTCCTGTTTGGCCCAGTTTGCAATTTCTGCGGAAGATGAACAGGAATAGCGAGAACCAATGAGAGACTAGCTGGAGGTGTCTGGACGGGCAAATTTAACTCTCATTTCCCACCAGGAAGAGGAATTAACCAAAGGCTCAGCGTGCCGTGCCGGAACCAGATTAGGGCCTGAAGCCATCCTGCGGTGTTGCGGCCAGCTCAAAAGAAAGTGAGTTGAAGAAAGGAGCTCAGGGGCACTGTAATTCACAAACCTGCAGAGTTATAAATGACAGCTATCGTCCAAAAATATACTGAAGTAAGGCTGCCAAGAGGACTTGAAAGCGGGGCAGAATTGCAGGAAACCGATTTCAGGAGGTAGACTGGAATTGCATTGAAAGCATAGGAAAAGAGGCAGAACGTCCACAATGATGCACTTGGCCAAAAAGGGCGTATGCGTTTTTTCCTGAATATATTCAGGAAAAAACGCATACGCCCTTTTTGGCCAACCAAGCAAGCTTGCAAAGGAAATCTGCACTACAATGAAGTCTCACTTCCCCCCGGTCAAAAGGGCCATCTGAAAAAAGTGTAAAATCCAGAAAGGCAGGACAGGCCATGGAGAACTGGGAGCCTTGTTATGCTGATGGGCGGGATGTAAATTGCCAACAGACACTCGGGAGAAGTGTATGGTGTTTCCTGAAACATCTAAAAAACAAAGCAACAGAGCCTAGGGCACTTCCACTTATGGTCCTATAGCTTAGGGAAATTAAAATCAAAAAGACACAGCCACCCCAAAGTTTGGGACGCCTCTGTTTACAAGAACCTCGTTTACAGTACAAGTTCAACATCGCAGAAAGTGAAAAATGGATAAAGAAGTTGTGGTATTTACTTACAAAGCAATATCACTCAGCAATGAAATCTATGTCATCAGGCCCTTAGCAGCACAATGAGTGGATTCAGGTATGATGATTCTAACTGAAATAAGTCACACAGAAAAAGAAACATCATAAGATATCAGTAATACACGGAATGTAAACTTGGCTACACAGGAACTGAATTACAGAACAGAACAGGGTCTCAAATTTAGAAAACCAACTTATGCTTGCTTAAGGGGAAAGGTGAGTTGGGGTGCTGCATAAAACCAGAGATTGAAATGAGCACAGATAAAGTTCCTTAAGCCAAATATGGAATAGACAAGAGCTACTCCTTGCTCAACGAAATGGACTCAACACCGCATATTAAATGCCTAAGAATGTACCTGACTAGTAAGTATCTTAAAACCTATGGATTGCTATGTCTCCGAAAGAGAATCAAGCATGTGTACAGGGGCATAAACGCAGCAGTGATAGGATTGGAGAGGTTCGGTGAGCAAATGAAGACCCTTTGAAGTCACATTGCATGGTACCCATTCCACGGGTTTCAACTACCCAGGTTTAAGGTATTCTTCCTTCAGCTAAAACATGCATGTGGAACCTAGAGTATGATCAACCATGTGATCGGGAGACGTGTTCAAATATGTCTCAGTTTTCGTACCCTGGTACTTGGGTGCAACATTCCAGACGCTTTACTAACACCCTCCCGACTTGGAGAGTCAGTCCCTTTAACCTCCTGTTTGGCCCAGTTTGCAATTTCTGCGGAAGATGAACAGGAATAGCGAGAACCAATGAGAGACTAGCTGGAGGTGTCTGGACGGGCAAGTTTAACTCTCATTTCCCACCAGGAAGAGGAATTAACCAAAGGCTCAGCGTGCCGTGCCGGAACCAGATTAGGGCCTGAAGCCATCCTGCGGTGTTGCGGCCAGCTCAAAAGAAAGCGAGTTGAAGAAAGGAGCTCAGGGGCACTGTAATTCACAAACCTGCAGACTTATAAATGACAGCTATCGTCCAAAAATATACTGAAGTAAGGCTGCCAAGAGGACTTGAAAGTGGGGCAGAATTGCAGGAAACCGATTTCAGGAGGTAGACTGGAATTGCATTGAAAGCATAGGAAAAGAGGCAGAACGTCCACAATGATGCACTTGGCCATAAAGGGCGTATGCGTTTTTTCCTGAATATATTCAGGAAGAAACGCATACGCCCGTTTTGGCCAACCAAGCAAGCTTGCAAAGGAAATCTGCACTACAATGAAGTCTCACTTCCCCCCGGTCAAAAGGGCCATCTGAAAAAAGTGTAAAATCCAGAAAGGCAGGACAGGCCATGGAGAACTGGGAGCCTTGTTATGCTGATGGGCGGGATGTAAATTGCCAACAGACACTCGGGAGAAGTGTATGGTGTTTCCTGAAACATCTAAAAAACAAAGCAACAGAGCCTAGGGCACTTCCACTTATGGTCCTATAGCTTAGGGAAATTAAAATCAAAAAGACACAGCCACCCCAAAGTTTGGGACGTCTCTGTTTACAAGAATCTCGTTTACAGTACAAGTTCAACATTGCAGAAAGTGAAAAATGGATGAAGAAGTTGTGGTATTTACTTACAAAGCAATATCACTCAGCAATGAAATCTATGTCATCAGGCCCTTAGCAGCACAATGAGTGGATTCAGGTATGATGATTCTATCTGAAATAAGTCACACAGAAAAAGAAACATCATAAGATATCAGTAATACACGGAATGTAAACTTGGCTACACAGGAACTGAATTACAGAACAGAACAGGGTCTCAAATTTAGAAAACCAACTTATGCTTGCTTAAGGGGAAAGGTGAGTTGGGGTGCTGCATAAAACCAGAGATTGAAATGAGCACAGATAAAGTTCCTTAAGCCAAATATGGAATAGACAAGAGCTACTCCTTGCTCAACGAAATGGACTCAACACCGCATATTAAACGCCTAAGAATGTACCTGACTAGTAAGTATCTTAAAACCTATGGATTGCTATGTCTCCGAAAGAGAATCAAGCGTGTGTACAGGGGCATAAACGCAGCAGTGATAGGATTGGAGAGGTTCGGTGAGCAAATAAAGACCCTTTGAAGTCATATTGCATGGTACCCATTCCACGGGTTTCAACTACCCAGGTTTAAGGTATTCTTCCTTCAGCTAAAACATACATGTGGAACCTAGAGTATGATCAACCATGTGATCGGGAGACCTGTTCAAATATGTCTCAGTTTTCGTACCCTGGTACTCGGGTGCAACATTCCAGACGCTTTACTAACACCCTCCCGACTTGGAGAGTCAGTCCCTTTAACCTCCTGTTTGGCCCAGTTTGCAATTTCTGCGGAAGATGAACAGGAATAGCGAGAACCAATGAGAGACTAGCTGGAGGTGTCTGGACGGGCAAATTTAACTCTCATTTCCCACCAGGAAGAGGAATTAACCAAAGGCTCAGCGTGCCGTGCCGGAACCAGATTAGGGCCTGAAGCCATCCTGCGGTGTTGCGGCCAGCTCAAAAGAAAGCGAGTTGAAGAAAGGAGCTCAGGGGCACTGTAATTCACAAACCTGCAGAGTTATAAATGACAGCTATCGTCCAAAAATATACTGAAGTAAGGCTGCCAAGAGGACTTGAAAGCGGGGCAGAATTGCAGGAAACCGATTTCAGGAGGCAGACTGGAATTGCATTGAAAGCATAGGAAAAGTGGCAGAACGTCCACAATGATGCACTTGGCCAAAAAGGGCGTATGCGTTTTTTCCTGAATATATTCAGGAAAAAACGCATACGCACTTTTTGGCCAACCAAGCAAGCTTGCAAAGGAAATCTGCACTACAATGAAGTCTCACTTCCCCCTGGTCAAAAGGGCCATCTGAAAAAAGTGTAAAATCCAGAAAGGCAGGACAGGCCATGGAGAACTGGGAGCCTTGTTATGCTGATGGGCGGGATGTAAATTGCCAACAGACACTCGGGAGAAGTGTATGGTGTTTCCTGAAACATCTAAAAAACAAAGCAACAGAGCCTAGGGCACTTCCACTTATGGTCCTATAGCTTAGGGAAATTAAAATCAAAAAGACACAGCCACCCCAAAGTTTGGGACGCCTCTGTTTACAAGAACCTCGTTTACCGTACAAGTTCAACATCGCAGAAAGTGAAAAATGGATAAAGAAGTTGTGGTATTTACTTACAAAGCAATATCACTCAGCAATGAAATCTATGTCATCAGGCCCTTAGCAGCACAATGAGTGGATTCAGGTATGATGATTCTAACTGAAATAAGTCACACAGAAAAAGAAACATCATAAGATATCAGTAATACACGGAATGTAAACTTGGCTACACAGGAACTGAATTACAGAACAGAACAGGGTCTCAAATTTAGAAAACCAACTTATGCTTGCTTAAGGGTAAAGGTGAGTTGGGGTGCTGCATAAAACCAGAGATTGAAATGAGCACAGATAAAGTTCCTTAAGCCAAATATGGAATAGACAAGAGCTACTCCTTGCTCAACTAAATGGACTCAACACCGCATATTAAATGCCTAAGAATGTACCTGACTAGTAAGTATCTTAAAACCTATGGATTGCTATGTCTCCGAAAGAGAATCAAGCATGTGTACAGGGGCATAAACGCAGCAGTGATAGGATTGGAGAGGTTCGGTGAGCAAATGAAGACCCTTTGAAGTCATATTGCATGGTACCCATTCCACGGGTTTCAACTACCCAGGTTTAAGGTATTCTTCCTTCAGCTAAAACATGCATGTGGAACCTAGAGTATGATCAACCATGTGATCGGGAGACGTGTTCAAATATGTCTCAGTTTTCGTACCCTGGTACTCGGGTGCAACATTCCAGACGCTTTACTAACACCCTCCCGACTTGGAGAGTCAGTCCCTTTAACCTCCTGTTTGGCCCAGTTTGCAATTTCTGCGGAAGATGAACAGGAATAGCGAGAACCAATGAGAGACTAGCTGGAGGTGTCTGGACGGGCAAATTTAACTCTCATTTCCCACCAGGAAGAGGAATTAACCAAAGGCTCAGCGTGCCGTGCCGGAACCAGATTAGGGCCTGAAGCCATCCTGCGGTGTTGCGGCCAGCTCAAAAGAAAGCGAGTTGAAGAAAGGAGCTCAGGGGCACTGTAATTCACAAACCTGCAGAGTTATAAATGACAGCTATCGTCCAAAAATATACTGAAGTAAGGCTGCCAAGAGGACTTGAAAGCGGGGCAGAATTGCAGGAAACCGATTTCAGGAGGTAGACTGGAATTGCATTGAAAGCATAGGAAAAGAGGCAGAACGTCCACAATGATGCACTTGGCCAAAAAGGGCGTATGCGTTTTTTCCTGAATATATTCAGGAAAAAACGCATACGCCCTTTTTGGCCAACCAAGCAAGCTTGCAAAGGAAGTCTGCACTACAATGAAGTCTCACTTCCCCCCGGTCAAAAGGGCCATCTGAAAAAAGTGTAAAATCCAGAAAGGCAGGACAGGCCATGGAGAACTGGGAGCCTTGTTATGCTGATGGGCGGGATGTAAATTGCCAACAGACACTCGGGAGAAGTGTATGGTGTTTCCTGAAACATCTAAAAAACAAAGCAACAGAGCCTAGGGCACTTCCACTTATGGTCCTATAGTTTAGGGAAATTAAAATCAAAAAGACACAGCCACCCCAAAGTTTGGGACGCCTCTGTTTACAAGAACCTCGTTTACAGTACAAGTTCAACATCGCAGAAAGTGAAAAATGGATAAAGAAGTTGTGGTATTTACTTACAAAGCAATATCACTCAGCAATGAAATCTATGTCATCAGGCCCTTAGCAGCACAATGAGTGGATTCAGGTATGATGATTCTAACTGAAATAAGTCACACAGAAAAAGAAACATCATAAGATATCAGTAATACACGGAATGTAAACTTGGCTACACAGGAACTGAATTACAGAACAGAACAGGGTCTCAAATTTAGAAAACCAACTTATGCTTGCTTAAGGGTAAAGGTGAGTTGGGGTGCTGCATAAAACCAGAGATTGAAATGAGCACAGATAAAGTTCCTTAAGCCAAATATGGAATAGACAAGAGCTACTCCTTGCTCAACGAAATGGACTCAACACCGCATATTAAATGCCTAAGAATGTACCTGACTAGTAAGTATCTTAAAACCTATGGATTGCTATGTCTCCGAAAGAGAATCAAGCATGTGTACAGGGGCATAAACGCAGCAGTGATAGGATTGGAGAGGTTCGGTGAGCAAATAAAGACCCTTTGAAGTCATATTGCATGGTACCCATTCCACGGGTTTCAACTACCCAGGTTTAAGGTATTCTTCCTTCAGCTAAAACATACATGTGGAACCTAGAGTATGATCAACCATGTGATCGGGAGACCTGTTCAAATATGTCTCAGTTTTCGTACCCTGGTACTCGGGTGCAACATTCCAGACGCTTTACTAACACCCTCCCGACTTGGAGAGTCAGTCCCTTTAACCTCCTGTTTGGCCCAGTTTGCAATTTCTGCGGAAGATGAACAGGAATAGCGAGAACCAATGAGAGACTAGCTGGAGGTGTCTGGACGGGCAAATTTAACTCTCATTTCCCACCAGGAAGAGGAATTAACCAAAGGCTCAGCGTGCCGTGCCGGAACCAGATTAGGGCCTGAAGCCATCCTGCGGTGTTGCGGCCAGCTCAAAAGAAAGCGAGTTGAAGAAAGGAGCTCAGGGGCACTGTAATTCACAAACCTGCAGAGTTATAAATGACAGCTATCGTCCAAAAATATACTGAAGTAAGGCTGCCAAGAGGACTTGAAAGCGGGGCAGAATTGCAGGAAACCGATTTCAGGAGGCAGACTGGAATTGCATTGAAAGCATAGGAAAAGTGGCAGAACGTCCACAATGATGCACTTGGCCAAAAAGGGCGTATGCGTTTTTTCCTGAATATATTCAGGAAAAAACGCATACGCCCTTTTTGGCCAACCAAGCAAGCTTGCAAAGGAAGTCTGCACTACAATGAAGTCTCACTTCCCCCCGGTCCAAAGGGCCATCTGAAAAAAGTGTAAAATCCAGAAAGGCAGGACAGGCCATGGAGAACTGGGAGCCTTGTTATGCTGATGGGTGGGATGTAAATTGCCAACAGACACTCGGGAGAAGTGTATGGTGTTTCCTGAAACATCTAAAAAACAAAGCAACAGAGCCTAGGGCACTTCCACTTATGGTCCTATAGCTTAGGGAAATTAAAATCAAAAAGACACAGCCACCCCAAAGTTTGGGACGCCTCTGTTTACAAGAACCTCGTTTACCGTACAAGTTCAACATCGCAGAAAGTGAAAAATGGATAAAGAAGTTGTGGTATTTACTTACAAAGCAATATCACTCAGCAATGAAATCTATGTCATCAGGCCCTTAGCAGCACAATGAGTGGATTCAGGTATGATGATTCTAACTGAAATAAGTCACACAGAAAAAGAAACATCATAAGATATCAGTAATACACGGAATGTAAACTTGGCTACACAGGAACTGAATTACAGAACAGAACAGGGTCTCAAATTTAGAAAACCAACTTATGCTTGCTTAAGGGTAAAGGTGAGTTGGGGTGCTGCATAAAACCAGAGATTGAAATGAGCACAGATAAAGTTCCTTAAGCCAAATATGGAATAGACAAGAGCTACTCCTTGCTCAACTAAATGGACTCAACACCGCATATTAAATGCCTAAGAATGTACCTGACTAGTAAGTATCTTAAAACCTATGGATTGCTATGTCTCCGAAAGAGAATCAAGCATGTGTACAGGGGCATAAACGCAGCAGTGATAGGATTGGAGAGGTTCGGTGAGCAAATGAAGACCCTTTGAAGTCATATTGCATGGTACCCATTCCACGGGTTTCAACTACCCAGGTTTAAGGTATTCTTCCTTCAGCTAAAACATGCATGTGGAACCTAGAGTATGATCAACCATGTGATCGGGAGACGTGTTCAAATATGTCTCAGTTTTCGTACCCTGGTACTCGGGTGCAACATTCCAGACGCTTTACTAACACCCTCCCGACTTGGAGAGTCAGTCCCTTTAACCTCCTGTTTGGCCCAGTTTGCAATTTCTGCGGAAGATGAACAGGAATAGCGAGAACCAATGAGAGACTAGCTGGAGGTGTCTGGACGGGCAAATTTAACTCTCATTTCCCACCAGGAAGAGGAATTAACCAAAGGCTCAGCGTGCCGTGCCGGAACCAGATTAGGGCCTGAAGCCATCCTGCGGTGTTGCGGCCAGCTCAAAAGAAAGCGAGTTGAAGAAAGGAGCTCAGGGGCACTGTAATTCACAAACCTGCAGAGTTATAAATGACAGCTATCGTCCAAAAATATACTGAAGTAAGGCTGCCAAGAGGACTTGAAAGCGGGGCAGAATTGCAGGAAACCGATTTCAGGAGGTAGACTGGAATTGCATTGAAAGCATAGGAAAAGAGGCAGAACGTCCACAATGATGCACTTGGCCAAAAAGGGCGTATGCGTTTTTTCCTGAATATATTCAGGAAAAAACGCATACGCCCTTTTTGGCCAACCAAGCAAGCTTGCAAAGGAAGTCTGCACTACAATGAAGTCTCACTTCCCCCCGGTCAAAAGGGCCATCTGAAAAAAGTGTAAAATCCAGAAAGGCAGGACAGGCCATGGAGAACTGGGAGCCTTGTTATGCTGATGGGCGGGATGTAAATTGCCAACAGACACTCGGGAGAAGTGTATGGTGTTTCCTGAAACATCTAAAAAACAAAGCAACAGAGCCTAGGGCACTTCCACTTATGGTCCTATAGCTTAGGGAAATTAAAATCAAAAAGACACAGCCACCCCAAAGTTTGGGACGCCTCTGTTTACAAGAACCTCGTTTACCGTACAAGTTCAACATCGCAGAAAGTGAAAAATGGATAAAGAAGTTGTGGTATTTACTTACAAAGCAATATCACTCAGCAATGAAATCTATGTCATCAGGCCCTTAGCAGCACAATGAGTGGATTCAGGTATGATGATTCTAACTGAAATAAGTCACACAGAAAAAGAAACATCATAAGATATCAGTAATACACGGAATGTAAACTTGGCTACACAGGAACTGAATTACAGAACAGAACAGGGTCTCAAATTTAGAAAACCAACTTATGCTTGCTTAAGGGTAAAGGTGAGTTGGGGTGCTGCATAAAACCAGAGATTGAAATGAGCACAGATAAAGTTCCTTAAGCCAAATATGGAATAGACAAGAGCTACTCCTTGCTCAACTAAATGGACTCAACACCGCATATTAAATGCCTAAGAATGTACCTGACTAGTAAGTATCTTAAAACCTATGGATTGCTATGTCTCCGAAAGAGAATCAAGCATGTGTACAGGGGCATAAACGCAGCAGTGATAGGATTGGAGAGGTTCGGTGAGCAAATGAAGACCCTTTGAAGTCATATTGCATGGTACCCATTCCACGGGTTTCAACTACCCAGGTTTAAGGTATTCTTCCTTCAGCTAAAACATGCATGTGGAACCTAGAGTATGATCAACCATGTGATCGGGAGACGTGTTCAAATATGTCTCAGTTTTCGTACCCTGGTACTCGGGTGCAACATTCCAGACGCTTTACTAACACCCTCCCGACTTGGAGAGTCAGTCCCTTTAACCTCCTGTTTGGCCCAGTTTGCAATTTCTGCGGAAGATGAACAGGAATAGCGAGAACCAATGAGAGACTAGCTGGAGGTGTCTGGACGGGCAAATTTAACTCTCATTTCCCACCAGGAAGAGGAATTAACCAAAGGCTCAGCGTGCCGTGCCGGAACCAGATTAGGGCCTGAAGCCATCCTGCGGTGTTGCGGCCAGCTCAAAAGAAAGCGAGTTGAAGAAAGGAGCTCAGGGGCACTGTAATTCACAAACCTGCAGAGTTATAAATGACAGCTATCGTCCAAAAATATACTGAAGTAAGGCTGCCAAGAGGACTTGAAAGCGGGGCAGAATTGCAGGAAACCGATTTCAGGAGGTAGACTGGAATTGCATTGAAAGCATAGGAAAAGAGGCAGAACGTCCACAATGATGCACTTGGCCAAAAAGGGCGTATGCGTTTTTTCCTGAATATATTCAGGAAAAAACGCATACGCCCTTTTTGGCCAACCAAGCAAGCTTGCAAAGGAAGTCTGCACTACAATGAAGTCTCACTTCCCCCCGGTCAAAAGGGCCATCTGAAAAAAGTGTAAAATCCAGAAAGGCAGGACAGGCCATGGAGAACTGGGAGCCTTGTTATGCTGATGGGCGGGATGTAAATTGCCAACAGACACTCGGGAGAAGTGTATGGTGTTTCCTGAAACATCTAAAAAACAAAGCAACAGAGCCTAGGGCACTTCCACTTATGGTCCTATAGCTTAGGGAAATTAAAATCAAAAAGACACAGCCACCCCAAAGTTTGGGACGCCTCTGTTTACAAGAACCTCGTTTACAGTACAAGTTCAACATCGCAGAAAGTGAAAAATGGATAAAGAAGTTGTGGTATTTACTTACAAAGCAATATCACTCAGCAATGAAATCTATGTCATCAGGCCCTTAGCAGCACAATGAGTGGATTCAGGTATGATGATTCTAACTGAAATAAGTCACACAGAAAAAGAAACATCATAAGATATCAGTAATACACGGAATGTAAACTTGGCTACACAGGAACTGAATTACAGAACAGAACAGGGTCTCAAATTTAGAAAACCAACTTATGCTTGCTTAAGGGTAAAGGTGAGTTGGGGTGCTGCATAAAACCAGAGATTGAAATGAGCACAGATAAAGTTCCTTAAGCCAAATATGGAATAGACAAGAGCTACTCCTTGCTCAACGAAATGGACTCAACACCGCATATTAAATGCCTAAGAATGTACCTGACTAGTAAGTATCTTAAAACCTATGGATTGCTATGTCTCCGAAAGAGAATCAAGCATGTGTACAGGGGCATAAACGCAGCAGTGATAGGATTGGAGAGGTTCGGTGAGCAAATGAAGACCCTTTGAAGTCATATTGCATGGTACCCATTCCACGGGTTTCAACTACCCAGGTTTAAGGTATTCTTCCTTCAGCTAAAACATACATGTGGAACCTAGAGTATGATCAACCATGTGATCGGGAGACCTGTTCAAATATGTCTCAGTTTTCGTACCCTGGTACTCGGGTGCAACATTCCAGACGCTTTACTAACACCCTCCCGACTTGGAGAGTCAGTCCGTTTAACCTCCTGTTTGGCCCAGTTTGCAATTTCTGCGGAAGATGAACAGGAATAGCGAGAACCAATGAGAGACTAGCTGGAGGTGTCTGGACGGGCAAATTTAACTCTCATTTCCCACCAGGAAGAGGAATTAACCAAAGGCTCAGCGTGCCGTGCCGGAACCAGATTAGGGCCTGAAGCCATCCTGCGGTGTTGCGGCCAGCTCAAAAGAAAGCGAGTTGAAGAAAGGAGCTCAGGGGCACTGTAATTCACAAACCTGCAGAGTTATAAATGACAGCTATCATCCAAAAATATACTGAAGTAAGGCTGCCAAGAGGACTTGAAAGCGGGGCAGAATTGCAGGAAACCGATTTCAGGAGGCAGACTGGAATTGCATTGAAAGCATAGGAAAAGTGGCAGAACGTCCACAATGATGCACTTGGCCAAAAAGGGCGTATGCGTTTTTTCCTGAATATATTCAGGAAAAAACGCATACGCCCTTTTTGGCCAACCAAGCAAGCTTGCAAAGGAAATCTGCACTACAATGAAGTCTCACTTCCCCCCGGTCAAAAGGGCCATCTGAAAAAAGTGTAAAATCCAGAAAGGCAGGACAGGCCATGGAGAACTGGGAGCCTTGTTATGCTGATGGGCGGGATGTAAATTGCCAACAGACACTCGGGAGAAGTGTATGGTGTTTCCTGAAACATCTAAAAAACAAAGCAACAGAGCCTAGGGCACTTCCACTTATGGTCCTATAGCTTAGGGAAATTAAAATCAAAAAGACACAGCCACCCCAAAGTTTGGGACGCCTCTGTTTACAAGAACCTCGTTTACCGTACAAGTTCAACATCGCAGAAAGTGAAAAATGGATAAAGAAGTTGTGGTATTTACTTACAAAGCAATATCACTCAGCAATGAAATCTATGTCATCAGGCCCTTAGCAGCACAATGAGTGGATTCAGGTATGATGATTCTAACTGAAATAAGTCACACAGAGAAAGAAACATCATAAGATATCAGTAATACACGGAATGTAAACTTGGCTACACAGGAACTGAATTACAGAACAGAACAGGGTCTCAAATTTAGAAAACCAACTTATGCTTGCTTAAGGGTAAAGGTGAGTTGGGGTGCTGCATAAAACCAGAGATTGAAATGAGCACAGATAAAGTTCCTTAAGCCAAATATGGAATAGACAAGAGCTACTCCTTGCTCAACGAAATGGACTCAACACCGCATATTAAATGCCTAAGAATGTACCTGACTAGTAAGTATCTTAAAACCTATGGATTGCTATGTCTCCGAAAGAGAATCAAGCATGTGTACAGGGGCATAAACGCAGCAGTGATAGGATTGGAGAGGTTTGGTGAGCAAATGAAGACCCTTTGAAGTCATATTGCATGGTACCCATTCCACGGGTTTCAACTACCCAGGTTTAAGGTATTCTTCCTTCAGCTAAAACATGCATGTGGAACCTAGAGTATGATCAACCATGTGATCGGGAGACGTGTTCAAATATGTCTCAGTTTTCGTACCCTGGTACTCGGGTGCAACATTCCAGACGCTTTACTAACACCCTCCCGACTTGGAGAGTCAGTCCCTTTAACCTCCTGTTTGGCCCAGTTTGCAATTTCTGCGGAAGATGAACAGGAATAGCGAGAACCAATGAGAGACTAGCTGGAGGTGTCTGGACGGGCATATTTAACTCTCATTTCCCACCAGGAAGAGGAATTAACCAAAGGCTCAGCGTGCCGTGCCGGAACCAGATTAGGGCCTGAAGCCATCCTGCGGTGTTGCGGCCAGCTCAAAAGAAAGCGAGTTGAAGAAAGGAGCTCAGGGGCACTGTAATTCACAAACCTGCAGAGTTATAAATGACAGCTATCGTCCAAAAATATACTGAAGTAAGGCTGCCAAGAGGACTTGAAAGCGGGGCAGAATTGCAGGAAACCGATTTCAGGAGGTAGACTGGAATTGCATTGAAAGCATAGGAAAAGAGGCAGAACGTCCACAATGATGCACTTGGCCAAAAAGGGCGTATGCGTTTTTTCCTGAATATATTCAGGAAAAAACGCATACGCCCTTTTTGGCCAACCAAGCAAGCTTGCAAAGGAAATCTGCACTACAATGAAGTCTCACTTCCCCCCGGTCAAAAGGGCCATCTGAAAAAAGTGTAAAATCCAGAAAGGCAGGACAGGCCATGGAGAACTGGGAGCCTTGTTATGCTGATGGGCGGGATGTAAATTGCCAACAGACACTCGGGAGAAGTGTATGGTGTTTCCTGAAACATCTAAAAAACAAAGCAACAGAGCCTAGGGCACTTCCACTTATGGTCCTATAGCTTAGGGAAATTAAAATCAAAAAGACACAGCCACCCCAAAGTTTGGGACGCCTCTGTTTACAAGAACCTCGTTTACAGTACAAGTTCAACATCGCAGAAAGTGAAAAATGGATAAAGAAGTTGTGGTATTTACTTACAAAGCAATATCACTCAGCAATGAAATCTATGTCATCAGGCCCTTAGCAGCACAATGAGTGGATTCAGGTATGATGATTCTAACTGAAATAAGTCACACAGAAAAAGAAACATCATAAGATATCAGTAATACACGGAATGTAAACTTGGCTACACAGGAACTGAATTACAGAACAGAACAGGGTCTCAAATTTAGAAAACCAACTTATGCTTGCTTAAGGGGAAAGGTGAGTTGGGGTGCTGCATAAAACCAGAGATTGAAATGAGCACAGATAAAGTTCCTTAAGCCAAATATGGAATAGACAAGAGCTACTCCTTGCTCAACGAAATGGACTCAACACCGCATATTAAATGCCTAAGAATGTACCTGACTAGTAAGTATCTTAAAACCTATGGATTGCTATGTCTCCGAAAGAGAATCAAGCATGTGTACAGGGGCATAAACGCAGCAGTGATAGGATTGGAGAGGTTCGGTGAGCAAATGAAGACCCTTTGAAGTCACATTGCATGGTACCCATTCCACGGGTTTCAACTACCCAGGTTTAAGGTATTCTTCCTTCAGCTAAAACATGCATGTGGAACCTAGAGTATGATCAACCATGTGATCGGGAGACCTGTTCAAATATGTCTCAGTTTTCGTACCCTGGTACTTGGGTGAAACATTCCAGACGCTTTACTAACACCCTCCCGACTTGGAGAGTCAGTCCCTTTAACCTCCTGTTTGGCCCAGTTTGCAATTTCTGCGGAAGATGAACAGGAATAGCGAGAACCAATGAGAGACTAGCTGGAGGTGTCTGGACGGGCAAATTTAACTCTCATTTCCCACCAGGAAGAGGAATTAACCAAAGGCTCAGCGTGCCGTGCCGGAACCAGATTAGGGCCTGAAGCCATCCTGCGGTGTTGCGGCCAGCTCAAAAGAAAGCGAGTTGAAGAAAGGAGCTCAGGGGCACTGTAATTCAAAAACCTGCAGAGTTATAAATGACAGCTATCGTCCAAAAATATACTGAAGTAAGGCTGCCAAGAGGACTTGAAAGCGGGGCAGAATTGCAGGAAACCGATTTCAGGAGGTAGACTGGAATTGCATTGAAAGCATAGGAAAAGAGGCAGAACGTCCACAATGATGCACTTGGCCATAAAGGGCGTATGCGTTTTTTCCTGAATATATTCAGGAAGAAACGCATACGCCCGTTTTGGCCAACCAAGCAAGCTTGCAAAGGAAATCTGCACTACAATGAAGTCTCACTTCCCCCCGGTCAAAAGGGCCATCTGAAAAAAGTGTAAAATCCAGAAAGGCAGGACAGGCCATGGAGAACTGGGAGCCTTGTTATGCTGATGGACGGGATATAAATTGCCAACAGACACTCGGGAGAAGTGTATGGTGTTTCCTGAAACATCTAAAAAACAAAGCAACAGAGCCTAGGGCACTTCCACTTATGGTCCTATAGCTTAGGGAAATTAAAATCAAAAAGACACAGCCACCCCAAAGTTTGGGACGTCTCTGTTTACAAGAACCTCGTTTACAGTACAAGTTCAACATTGCAGAAAGTGAAAAATGGATGAAGAAGTTGTGGTATTTACTTACAAAGCAATATCACTCAGCAATGAAATCTATGTCATCAGGCCCTTAGCAGCACAATGAGTGGATTCAGGTATGATGATTCTAACTGAAATAAGTCACACAGAAAAAGAAACATCATAAGATATCAGTAATACACGGAATGTAAACTTGGCTACACAGGAACTGAATTACAGAACAGAACAGGGTCTCAAATTTAGAAAACCAACTTATGCTTGCTTAAGGGTAAAGGTGAGTTGGGGTGCTGCATAAAACCAGAGATTGAAATGAGCACAGATAAAGTTCCTTAAGCCAAATATGGAATAGACAAGAGCTACTCCTTGCTCAACGAAATGGACTCAACACCGCATATTAAACGCCTAAGAATGTACCTGACTAGTAAGTATCTTAAAACCTATGGATTGCTATGTCTCCAAAAGTGAATCAAGCGTGTGTACAGGGGCATAAACGCAGCAGTGATAGGATTGGAGAGGTTCGGTGAGCAAATGAAGACCCTTTGAAGTCATATTGCATGGTACCCATTCCACGGGTTTCAACTACCCAGGTTTAAGGTATTCTTCCTTCAGCTAAAACATGCATGTGGAACCTAGAGTATGATCAACCATGTGATCGGGAGACGTGTTCAAATATGTCTCAGTTTTCGTACCCTGGTACTCGGGTGCAACATTCCAGACGCTTTACTAACACCCTCCCGACTTGGAGAGTCAGTCCCTTTAACCTCCTGTTTGGCCCAGTTTGCAATTTCTGCGGAAGATGAACAGGAATAGCGAGAACCAATGAGAGACTAGCTGGAGGTGTCTGGACGGGCAAATTTAACTCTCATTTCCCACCAGGAAGAGGAATTAACCAAAGGCTCAGCGTGCCGTGCCGGAACCAGATTAGGGCCTGAAGCCATCCTGCGGTGTTGCGGCCAGCTCAAAAGAAAGCGAGTTGAAGAAAGGAGCTCAGGGGCACTGTAATTCACAAACCTGCAGAGTTATAAATGACAGCTATCGTCCAAAAATATACTGAAGTAAGGCTGCCAAGAGGACTTGAAAGCGGGGCAGACTTGCAGGAAACCGATTTCAGGAGGCAGACTGGAATTGCATTGAAAGCATAGGAAAAGAGGCAGAACGTCCACAATGATGCACTTGGCCAAAAAGGGCGTATGCGTTTTTTCCTGAATATATTCAGGAAAAAACGCATACGCCCGTTTTGGCCAACCAAGCAAGCTTGCAAAGGAAATCTGCACTACAATGAAGTCTCACTTCCCCCCGGTCAAAAGGGCCATCTGAAAAAAGTGTAAAATCCAGAAAGGCAGGACAGGCCATGGAGAACTGGGAGCCTTGTTATGCTGATGGACGGGATATAAATTGCCAACAGACACTCGGGAGAAGTGTATGGTGTTTCCTGAAACATCTAAAAAACAAAGCAACAGAGCCTAGGGCACTTCCACTTATGGTCCTATAGCTTAGGGAAATTAAAATCAAAAAGACACAGCCACCCCAAAGTTTGGGACGTCTCTGTTTACAAGAACCTCGTTTACAGTACAAGTTCAACATTGCAGAAATTGAAAAATGGATAAAGAAGTTGTGGTATTTACTTACAAAGCAATATCACTCAGCAATGAAATCTATGTCATCAGGCCCTTAGCAGCACAATGAGTGGATTCAGGTATGATGATTCTAACTGAAATAAGTCACACAGAAAAAGAAACATCATAAGATATCAGTAATACACGGAATGTAAACTTGGCTACACAGGAACTGAATTACAGAACAGAACAGGGTCTCAAATTTAGAAAACCAACTTATGCTTGCTTAAGGGTAAAGGTGAGTTGGGGTGCTGCATAAAACCAGAGATTGAAATGAGCACAGATAAAGTTCCTTAAGCCAAATATGGAATAGACAAGAGCTACTCCTTGCTCAACGAAATGGACTCAACACCGCATATTAAACGCCTAAGAATGTACCTGACTAGTAAGTATCTTAAAACCTATGGATTGCTATGTCTCCAAAAGTGAATCAAGCGTGTGTACAGGGGCATAAACGCAGCAGTGATAGGATTGGAGAGGTTCGGTGAGCAAATGAAGACCCTTTGAAGTCATATTGCATGGTACCCATTCCACGGGTTTCAACTACCCAGGTTTAAGGTATTCTTCCTTCAGCTAAAACATGCATGTGGAACCTAGAGTATGATCAACCATGTGATCGGGAGACGTGTTCAAATATGTCTCAGTTTTCGTACCCTGGTACTCGGGTGCAACATTCCAGACGCTTTACTAACACCCTCCCGACTTGGAGAGTCAGTCCCTTTAACCTCCTGTTTGGCCCAGTTTGCAATTTCTGCGGAAGATGAACAGGAATAGCGAGAACCAATGAGAGACTAGCTGGAGGTGTCTGGACGGGCAAATTTAACTCTCATTTCCCACCAGGAAGAGGAATTAACCAAAGGCTCAGCGTGCCGTGCCGGAACCAGATTAGGGCCTGAAGCCATCCTGCGGTGTTGCGGCCAGCTCAAAAGAAAGCGAGTTGAAGAAAGGAGCTCAGGGGCACTGTAATTCACAAACCTGCAGAGTTATAAATGACAGCTATCGTCCAAAAATATACTGAAGTAAGGCTGCCAAGAGGACTTGAAAGCGGGGCAGACTTGCAGGAAACCGATTTCAGGAGGCAGACTGGAATTGCATTGAAAGCATAGGAAAAGAGGCAGAACGTCCACAATGATGCACTTGGCCAAAAAGGGCGTATGCGTTTTTTCCTGAATATATTCAGGAAAAAACGCATACGCCCGTTTTGGCCAACCAAGCAAGCTTGCAAAGGAAATCTGCACTACAATGAAGTCTCACTTCCCCCCGGTCAAAAGGGCCATCTGAAAAAAGTGTAAAATCCAGAAAGGCAGGACAGGCCATGGAGAACTGGGAGCCTTGTTATGCTGATGGACGGGATATAAATTGCCAACAGACACTCGGGAGAAGTGTATGGTGTTTCCTGAAACATCTAAAAAACAAAGCAACAGAGCCTAGGGCACTTCCACTTATGGTCCTATAGCTTAGGGAAATTAAAATCAAAAAGACACAGCCACCCCAAAGTTTGGGACGTCTCTGTTTACAAGAACCTCGTTTACAGTACAAGTTCAACATTGCAGAAATTGAAAAATGGATAAAGAAGTTGTGGTATTTACTTACAAAGCAATATCACTCAGCAATGAAATCTATGTCATCAGGCCCTTAGCAGCACAATGAGTGGATTCAGGTATGATGATTCTAACTGAAATAAGTCACACAGAAAAAGAAACATCATAAGATATCAGTAATACACGGAATGTAAACTTGGCTACACAGGAACTGAATTACAGAACAGAACAGGGTCTCAAATTTAGAAAACCAACTTATGCTTGCTTAAGGGTAAAGGTGAGTTGGGGTGCTGCATAAAACCAGAGATTGAAATGAGCACAGATAAAGTTCCTTAAGCCAAATATGGAATAGACAAGAGCTACTCCTTGCTCAACGAAATGGACTCAACACCACATATTAAATGCCTAAGAATGTACCTGACTAGTAAGTATCTTAAAACCTATGGATTGCTATGTCTCCGAAAGAGAATCAAGCATGTGTACAGGGGCATAAACGCAGCAGTGATAGGATTGGAGAGGTTCGGTGAGCAAATGAAGACCCTTTGAAGTCATATTGCATGGTACCCATTCCACGGGTTTCAACTACCCAGGTTTAAGGTATTCTTCCTTCAGCTAAAACATGCATGTGGAACCTAGAGTATGATCAACCATGTGATCGGGAGACCTGTTCAAATATGTCTCAGTTTTCGTACCCTGGTACTCGGGTGCAACATTCCAGACGCTTTACTAACACCCTCCCGACTTGGAGAGTCAGTCCCTTTAACCTCCTGTTTGGCCCAGTTTGCAATTTCTGCGGAAGATGAACAGGAATAGCGAGAACCAATGAGAGACTAGCTGGAGGTGTCTGGACGGGCAAATTTAACTCTCATTTCCCACCAGGAAGAGGAATTAACCAAAGGCTCAGCGTGCCGTGCCGGAACCAGATTAGGGCCTGAAGCCATCCTGCGGTGTTGCGGCCAGCTCAAAAGAAAGCGAGTTGAAGAAAGGAGCTCAGGGGCACTGTAATTCACAAACCTGCAGAGTTATAAATGACAGCTATCGTCCAAAAATATACTGAAGTAAGGCTGCCAAGAGGACTTGAAAGCGGGGCAGAATTGCAGGAAACCGATTTCAGGAGGTAGACTGGAATTGCATTGAAAGCATAGGAAAAGAGGCAGAACGTCCACAATGATGCACTTGGCCATAAAGAGCGTATGCGTTTTTTCCTGAATATATTCAGGAAGAAACGCATACGCCCGTTTTGGCCAACCAAGCAAGCTTGCAAAGGAAATCTGCACTACAATGAAGTCTCACTTCCCCCCGGTCAAAAGGGCCATCTGAAAAAAGTGTAAAATCCAGAAAGGCAGGACAGGCCATGGAGAACTGGGAGCCTTGTTATGCTGATGGACGGGATATAAATTGCCAACAGACACTCGGGAGAAGTGTATGGTGTTTCCTGAAACATCTAAAAAACAAAGCAACAGAGCCTAGGGCACTTCCACTTATGGTCCTATAGCTTTGGGAAATTAAAATCAAAAAGACACAGCCACCCCAAAGTTTGGGACGTCTCTGTTTACAAGAACCTCGTTTACAGTACAAGTTCAACATCGCAGAAAGTGAAAAATGGATGAAGAAGTTGTGGTATTTACTTACAAATCAATATCACTCAGCAATGAAATCTATGTCATCAGGCCCTTAGCAGCACAATGAGTGGATTCAGGTATGATGATTCTAACTGAAATAAGTCACACAGAAAAAGAAACATCATAAGATATCAGTAATACACGGAATGTAAACTTGGCTACACAGGAACTGAATTACAGAACAGAACAGGGTCTCAAATTTAGAAAACCAACTTATACTTGCTTAAGGGTAAAGGTGAGTTGGGGTGCTGCATAAAACCAGAGATTGAAATGAGCACAGATAAAGTTCCTTAAGCCAAATATGGAATAGACAAGAGCTACTCCTTGCTCAACGAAATGGACTCAACACCGCATATTAAACGCCTAAGAATGTACCTGACTAGTAAGTATCTTAAAACCTATGGATTGCTATGTCTCCAAAAGTGAATCAAGCGTGTGTACAGGGGCATAAACGCAGCAGTGATAGGATTGGAGAGGTTCGGTGAGCAAATGAAGACCCTTTGAAGTCATATTGCATGGTACCCATTCCACGGGTTTCAACTACCCAGGTTTAAGGTATTCTTCCTTCAGCTAAAACATGCATGTGGAACCTAGAGTATGATCAACCATGTGATCGGGAGACGTGTTCAAATATGTCTCAGTTTTCGTACCCTGGTACTCGGGTGCAACATTCCAGACGCTTTACTAACACCCTCCCGACTTGGAGAGTCAGTCCCTTTAACCTCCTGTTTGGCCCAGTTTGCAATTTCTGCGGAAGATGAACAGGAATAGCGAGAACCAATGAGAGACTAGCTGGAGGTGTCTGGACGGGCAAATTTAACTCTCATTTCCCACCAGGAAGAGGAATTAACCAAAGGCTCAGCGTGCCGTGCCGGAACCAGATTAGGGCCTGAAGCCATCCTGCGGTGTTTCGGCCAGCTCAAAAGAAAGCGAGTTGAAGAAAGGAGCTCAGGGGCACTGTAATTCACAAACCTGCAGAGTTATAAATGACAGCTATCGTCCAAAAATATACTGAAGTAAGGCTGCCAAGAGGACTTGAAAGTGGGGCAGAATTGCAGGAAACCGATTTCAGGAGGTAGACTGGAATTGCATTGAAAGCATAGGAAAAGAGGCAGAACGTCCACAATGATGCACTTGGCCAAAAAGGGCGTATGCGTTTTTTCCTGAATATATTCAGGAAAAAACGCATACGCCCTTTTTGGCCAACCAAGCAAGCTTGCAAAGGAAATCTGCACTACAATGAAGTCTCCCTTCCCCCCGGTCAAAAGGGCCATCTGAAAAAAGTGTAAAATCCAGAAAGGCAGGACAGGCCATGGAGAACTGGGAGCCTTGTTATGCTGATGGACGGGATATAAATTGCCAACAGACACTCGGGAGAAGTGTATGGTGTTTCCTGAAACATTTAAAAAACAAAGCAACAGAGCCTAGGGCACTTCCACTTATGGTCCTATAGCTTAGGGAAATTAAAATCAAAAAGACACAGCCACCCCAAAGTTTGGGACGTCTCTGTTTACAAGAACCTCGTTTACAGTACAAGTTCAACATTGCAGAAAGTGAAAAATGGATGAAGAAGTTGTGGTATTTACTTACAAATCAATATCACTCAGCAATGAAATCTATGTCATCAGGCCCTTAGCAGCACAATGAGTGGATTCAGGTATGATGATTCTAACTGAAATAAGTCACACAGAAAAAGAAACATCATAAGATATCAGTAATACACGGAATGTAAACTTGGCTACACAGGAACTGAATTACAGAACAGAACAGGGTCTCAAATTTAGAAAACCAACTTATGCTTGCTTAAGGGTAAAGGTGAGTTGGGGTGCTGCATAAAACCAGAGATTGAAATGAGCACAGATAAAGTTCCTTAAGCCAAATATGGAATAGACAAGAGCTACTCCTTGCTCAACGAAATGGACTCAACACCGCATATTAAACGCCTAAGAATGTACCTGACTAGTAAGTATCTTAAAACCTATGGATTGCTATGTCTCCGAAAGTGAATCAAGCGTGTGTACAGGGGCATAAACGCAACAGTGATAGGATTGGAGAGGTTCGGTGAGCAAATGAAGACCCTTTGAAGTCATATTTCATGGTACCCATTCCACGGGTTTCAACTACCCAGGTTTAAGGTATTCTTCCTTCAGCTAAAACATGCATGTGGAACCTAGAGTATGATCAACCATGTGATCGGGAGACGTGTTCAAATATGTCTCAGTTTTCGTACCCTGGTACTCGGGTGCAACATTCCAGACGCTTTACTAACACCCTCCCGACTTGGAGAGTCAGTCCCTTTAACCTCCTGTTTGGCCCAGTTTGCAATTTCTGCGGAAGATGAACAGGAATAGCGAGAACCAATGAGAGACTAGCTGGAGGTGTCTGGACGGGCAAATTTAACTCTCATTTCCCACCAGGAAGAGGAATTAACCAAAGGCTCAGCGTGCCGTGCCGGAACCAGATTAGGGCCTGAAGCCATCCTGCGGTGTTGCGGCCAGCTCAAAAGAAAGCGAGTTGAAGAAAGGAGCTCAGGGGCACTGTAATTCACAAACCTGCAGAGTTATAAATGACAGCTATCGTCCAAAAATATACTGAAGTAAGGCTGCCAAGAGGACTTGAAAGCGGGGCAGAATTGCAGGAAACCGATTTCAGGAGGCAGACTGGAATTGCATTGAAAGCATAGGAAAAGAGGCAGAACGTCCACAATGATGCACTTGGCCAAAAAGGGCGTATGCGTTTTTTCCTGAATATATTCAGGAAAAAACGCATACGCCCTTTTTGGCCAACCAAGCAAGCTTGCAAAGGAAATCTGCACTACAATGAAGTCTCACTTCCCCCCGGTCAAAAGGGCCATCTGAAAAAAGTGTAAAATCCAGAAAGGCAGGACAGGCCATGGAGAACTGGGAGCCTTGTTATGCTGATGGACGGGATATAAATTGCCAACAGACACTCGGGAGAAGTGTATGGTGTTTCCTGAAACATCTAAAAAACAAAGCAACAGAGCCTAGGGCACTTCCACTTATGGTCCTATAGCTTAGGGAAATTAAAATCAAAAAGACACAGCCACCCCAAAGTTTGGGACGTCTCTGTTTACAAGAACCTCGTTTACAGTACAAGTTCAACATTGCAGAAAGTGAAAAATGGATGAAGAAGTTGTGGTATTTACTTACAAATCAATATCACTCAGCAATGAAATCTATGTCATCAGGCCCTTAGCAGCACAATGAGTGGATTCAGGTATGATGATTCTAACTGAAATAAGTCACACAGAAAAAGAAACATCATAAGATATCAGTAATACACGGAATGTAAACTTGGCTACACAGGAACTGAATTACAGAACAGAACAGGGTCTCAAATTTAGAAAACCAACTTATGCTTGCTTAAGGGTAAAGGTGAGTTGGGGTGCTGCATAAAACCAGAGATTGAAATGAGCACAGATAAAGTTCCTTAAGCCAAATATGGAATAGACAAGAGCTACTCCTTGCTCAACGAAATGGACTCAACACCGCATATTAAACGCCTAAGAATGTACCTGACTAGTAAGTATCTTAAAACCTATGGATTGCTATGTCTCCAAAAGTGAATCAAGCGTGTGTACAGGGGCATAAACGCAGCAGTGATAGGATTGGAGAGGTTCGGTGAGCAAATGAAGACCCTTTGAAGTCATATTGCATGGTACCCATTCCACGGGTTTCAACTACCCAGGTTTAAGGTATTCTTCCTTCAGCTAAAACATGCATGTGGAACCTAGAGTATGATCAACCATGTGATCGGGAGACGTGTTCAAATATGTCTCAGTTTTCGTACCCTGGTACTCGGGTGCAACATTCCAGACGCTTTACTAACACCCTCCCGACTTGGAGAGTCAGTCCCTTTAACCTCCTGTTTGGCCCAGTTTGCAATTTCTGCGGAAGATGAACAGGAATAGCGAGAACCAATGAGAGACTAGCTGGAGGTGTCTGGACGGGCAAATTTAACTCTCATTTCCCACCAGGAAGAGGAATTAACCAAAGGCTCAGCGTGCCGTGCCGGAACCAGATTAGGGCCTGAAGCCATCCTGCGGTGTTGCGGCCAGCTCAAAAGAAAGCGAGTTGAAGAAAGGAGCTCAGGGGCACTGTAATTCACAAACCTGCAGAGTTATAAATGACAGCTATCGTCCAAAAATATACTGAAGTAAGGCTGCCAAGAGGACTTGAAAGTGGGGCAGAATTGCAGGAAACCGATTTCAGGAGGTAGACTGGAATTGCATTGAAAGCATAGGAAAAGAGGCAGAACGTCCACAATGATGCACTTGGCCAAAAAGGGCGTATGCGTTTTTTCCTGAATATATTCAGGAAGAAACGCATACGCCCTTTTTGGCCAACCAAGCAAGCTTGCAAAGGAAATCTGCACTACAATGAAGTCTCACTTCCCCCCGGTCAAAAGGGCCATCTGAAAAAAGTGTAAAATCCAGAAAGGCAGGACAGGCCATGGAGAACTGGGAGCCTTGTTATGCTGATGGACGGGATATAAATTGCCAACAGACACTCGGGAGAAGTGTATGGTGTTTCCTGAAACATCTAAAAAACAAAGCAACAGAGCCTAGGGCACTTCCACTTATGGTCCTATAGCTTAGGGAAATTAAAATCAAAAAGACACAGCCACCCCAAAGTTTGGGACGTCTCTGTTTACAAGAACCTCGTTTACAGTACAAGTTCAACATCGCAGAAAGTGAAAAATGGATGAAGAAGTTGTGGTATTTACTTACAAATCAATATCACTCAGCAATGAAATCTATGTCATCAGGCCCTTAGCAGCACAATGAGTGGATTCAGGTATGATGATTCTAACTGAAATAAGTCACACAGAAAAAGAAACATCATAAGATATCAGTAATACATGGAATGTAAACTTGGCTACACAGGAACTGAATTACAGAACAGAACAGGGTCTCAAATTTAGAAAACCAACTTATGCTTGCTTAAGGGTAAAGGTGAGTTGGGGTGCTGCATAAAACCAGAGATTGAAATGAGCACAGATAAAGTTCCTTAAGCCAAATATGGAATAGACAAGAGCTACTCCTTGCTCAATGAAATGGACTCAACACCGCATATTAAACGCCTAAGAATGTACCTGACTAGTAAGTATCTTAAAACCTATGGATTGCTATGTCTCCAAAAGTGAATCAAGCGTGTGTACAGGGGCATAAACGCAGCAGTGATAGGATTGGAGAGGTTCGGTGAGCAAATGAAGACCCTTTGAAGTCATATTGCATGGTACCCATTCCACGGGTTTCAACTACCCAGGTTTAAGGTATTCTTCCTTCAGCTAAAACATGCATGTGGAACCTAGAGTATGATCAACCATGTGATCGGGAGACGTGTTCAAATATGTCTCAGTTTTCGTACCCTGGTACTCGGGTGCAACATTCCAGACGCTTTACTAACACCCTCCCGACTTGGAGAGTCAGTCCCTTTAACCTCCTGTTTGGCCCAGTTTGCAATTTCTGCGGAAGATGAACAGGAATAGCGAGAACCAATGAGAGACTAGCTGGAGGTGTCTGGACGGGCAAATTTAACTCTCATTTCCCACCAGGAAGAGGAATTAACCAAAGGCTCAGCGTGCCGTGCCGGAACCAGATTAGGGCCTGAAGCCATCCTGCGGTGTTGCGGCCAGCTCAAAAGAAAGCGAGTTGAAGAAAGGAGCTCAGGGGCACTGTAATTCACAAACCTGCAGAGTTATAAATGACAGCTATCGTCCAAAAATATACTGAAGTAAGGCTGCCAAGAGGACTTGAAAGCGGGGCAGAATTGCAGGAAACCGATTTCAGGAGGTAGACTGGAATTGCATTGAAAGCATAGGAAAAGAGGCAGAACGTCCACAATGATGCACTTGGCCAAAAAGGGCGTATGCGTTTTTTCCTGAATATATTCAGGAAAAAACGCATACGCCCTTTTTGGCCAACCAAGCAAGCTTGCAAAGGAAATCTGCACTACAATGAAGTCTCACTTCCCCCCGGTCAAAAGGGCCATCTGAAAAAAGTGTAAAATCCAGAAAGGCAGGACAGGCCATGGAGAACTGGGAGCCTTGTTATGCTGATGGGCGGGATGTAAATTGCCAACAGACACTCGGGAGAAGTGTATGGTGTTTCCTGAAACATCTAAAAAACAAAGCAACAGAGCCTAGGGCACTTCCACTTATGGTCCTATAGCTTAGGGAAATTAAAATCAAAAAGACACAGCCACCCCAAAGTTTGGGACGCCTCTGTTTACAAGAACCTCGTTTACAGTACAAGTTCAACATCGCAGAAAGTGAAAAATGGATGAAGAAGTTGTGGTATTTACTTACAAATCAATATCACTCAGCAATGAAATCTATGTCATCAGGCCCTTAGCAGCACAATGAGTGGATTCAGGTATGATGATTCTAACTGAAATAAGTCACACAGAAAAAGAAACATCATAAGATATCAGTAATACATGGAATGTAAACTTGGCTACACAGGAACTGAATTACAGAACAGAACAGGGTCTCAAATTTAGAAAACCAACTTATGCTTGCTTAAGGGTAAAGGAGAGTTGGGGTGCTGCATAAAACCAGAGATTGAAATGAGCACAGATAAAGTTCCTTAAGCCAAATATGGAATAGACAAGAGCTACTCCTTGCTCAATGAAATGGACTCAACACCGCATATTAAACGCCTAAGAATGTACCTGACTAGTAAGTATCTTAAAACCTATGGATTGCTATGTCTCCAAAAGTGAATCAAGCGTGTGTACAGGGGCATAAACGCAGCAGTGATAGGATTGGAGAGGTTCGGTGAGCAAATGAAGACCCTTTGAAGTCATATTGCATGGTACCCATTCCACGGGTTTCAACTACCCAGGTTTAAGGTATTCTTCCTTCAGCTAAAACATGCATGTGGAACCTAGAGTATGATCAACCATGTGATCGGGAGACGTGTTCAAATATGTCTCAGTTTTCGTACCCTGGTACTCGGGTGCAACATTCCAGACGCTTTACTAACACCCTCACGACTTGGAGAGTCAGTCCCTTTAACCTCCTGTTTGGCCCAGTTTGCAATTTCTGCGGAAGATGAACAGGAATAGCGAGAACCAATGAGAGACTAGCTGGAGGTGTCTGGACGGGCAAATTTAACTCTCATTTCCCACCAGGAAGAGGAATTAACCAAAGGCTCAGCGTGCCGTGCCGGAACCAGATTAGGGCCTGAAGCCATCCTGCGGTGTTGCGGCCAGCTCAAAAGAAAGCGAGTTGAAGAAAGGAGCTCAGGGGCACTGTAATTCACAAACCTGCAGAGTTATAAATGACAGCTATCGTCCAAAAATATACTGAAGTAAGGCTGCCAAGAGGACTTGAAAGTGGGGCAGAAATGCAGGAAACCGATTTCAGGAGGTAGACTGGAATTGCATTGAAAGCATAGGAAAAGAGGCAGAACGTCCACAATGATGCACTTGGCCAAAAAGGGCGTACGCGTTTTTTCCTGAATATATTCAGGAAGAAACGCGTACGCTCTTTTTGGCCAACCAAGCAAACTTGCAAAGGAAATCTGCACTACAATGAAGTCTCACTTCCCCCCGGTCAAAAGGGCCATCTGAAAAAAGTGTAAAATCCAGAAAGGCAGGACAGGCCATGGAGAACTGGGAGCCATGTTATGCTGATGGGTGGGATGTAAATTGCCAACAGACACTCGGGAGAAGTGTATGGTGTTTCCTGAAACATCTAAAAAACAAAGCAACAGAGCCTAGGGCACTTCCACTTATGGTCCTATAGCTTAGGGAAATTAAAATCAAAAAGACACAGCCACCCCAAAGTTTGGGACGCCTCTGTTTACAAGAACCTCGTTTACCGTACAAGTTCAATATCACAGAAAGTGAAAAATGGATAAAGAACTTGTGGTACTTACGTACAATGCAGTATCACTCAACAATGAAATCTATGTCATCAGGCCCGTAGCAGCATAATGAGTGGATTCAGGTACGATGATTCTAACTGAAATAAGTCACACAGAAAAAGAAACATCATAAGATATCACTAATACACGGAATGTAAACTTGGCTACACAGGAACTGAATTCCAAAACAGAACAGGGTCTCAAATTTAGAAAACCAACTTATGCTTGCTTAAGGGGAAAGGTGAGTTGGGGTGCTGCATAAAACCAGAGATTGAAATGAGCACAGATAAAGTTCCTTAAGCCAAATATGGAATAGCAAGAGCTACTCCTTGCTCAATGAAATGGACTCAACACCCCATATTAAACGCCTAAGAATGTACCTGACTAGTAAGTATCTTAAAACCTATGGATTGCTATGTCTCCAAAAGAGAATCAAGCATGTGTACAGGGGCATAAACGCACCAGTGATAGGATTGGAGAGGTTCAGTGAGCAAATGAAGACCCTTTGAAGTCATATTGCATGGTACCCATTCCACGGGTCTCAACTCTCCAGGTTTAAGGTATTCTTCCTTCAGCTAAAACATGCATGTGGAACCCAGAGTATGATCAACCGTGTGAACGGGAGACATGTTCAAATATGTCTCAGTTTTCCTCCCCTGGTACTCGGGTGCAACATTCCAGACGCTTTACTAACACTCTCCGCACTTGGAGAGTCAGCACCTTTAAGCTCCTGTTTGGCCCAGTTTGCAATTTCTGCGGAATATGAACAGAATTAGGGAGAACCAATGAGAGACTAGCTGGAGGTGTCTGGACGGGCAAATTTAACTCTCATTTCCCACCAGGAAGAGGAAATAACCAAAGGCTCAGCATGCCGTGCCAGAACCAGATTAGGGCCTGAAGCCATCCTGCGGTGTTGCGGCCAGGTCACAAGAAAGCGAGTTGAAGAAAGGAGCTCAGGGGCACTGTAATTCACAAACCTGCAGAGTTATAAATGACAGCTATCGTCCAAAAATATACTGAAGTAAGGCTGCCAAGAGGACTTGAAAGCGGGGCAGAATTGCAGGAAACCGATTTCAGGAGGTAGACTGGAATTGCATTGAAAGCATAGGAAAAGAGGCAGAACGTCCACAATGATGCACTTGGCCAAAAAGGGCGTATGCGTTTTTTCCTGAATATATTCAGGAAAAAACGCATACGCCCTTTTTGGCCAACCAAGCAAGCTTGCAAAGGAAATCTGCACTACAATGAAGTCTCACTTCCCCCCGGTCAAAAGGGCCATCTGAAAAAAGTGTAAAATCCAGAAAGGCAGGACAGGCCATGGAGAACTGGGAGCCTTGTTATGCTGATGGGCGGGATGTAAATTGCCAACAGACACTCGGGAGAAGTGTATGGTGTTTCCTGAAACATCTAAAAAACAAAGCAACAGAGCCTAGGGCACTTCCACTTATGGTCCTATAGCTTAGGGAAATTAAAATAAAAAAGACACAGCCACCTCAAAGTTTGGGACGCCTCTGTTTACAAGAACCTCGTTTACAGTACAAGTTCAACATCGCAGAAAGTGAAAAATGGATAAAGAAGTTGTGGTATTTACTTACAAAGCAATATCACTCAGCAATGAAATCTATGTCATCAGGCCCTTAGCAGCACAATGAGTGGATTCAGGTATGATGATTCTAACTGAAATAAGTCACACAGAAAAAGAAACATCATAAGATATCAGTAATACACGGAATGTAAACTTGGCTACACAGGAACTGAATTACAGAACAGAACAGGGTCTCAAATTTAGAAAACCAACTTATGCTTGCATAAGGGGAAAGGTGAGTTGGGGTGCTGCATAAAACCAGAGATTGAAATGAGCACAGATAAAGTTCCTTAAGCCAAATATGGAATAGACAAGAGCTACTCCTTGCTCAACGAAATGGACTCAACACCGCATATTAAATGCCTAAGAATGTACCTGACTAGTAAGTATCTTAAAACCTATGGATTGCTATGTCTCCGAAAGAGAATCAAGCATGTGTACAGGGGCATAAACGCAGCAGTGATAGGATTGGAGAGGTTCGGTGAGCAAATGAAGACCCTTTGAAGTCATATTGCATGGTACCCATTCCACGGGTTTCAACTACCCAGGTTTAAGGTATTCTTCCTTCAGCTAAAACATGCATGTGGAACCTAGAGTATGATCAACCATGTGATCGGGAGACGTGTTCAAATATGTCTCAGTTTTTGTACCCTGGTACTCGGGTGCAACATTCCAGACGCTTTACTAACACCCTCCCGACTTGGAGAGTCAGTCCCTTTAACCTCCTGTTTGGCCCAGTTTGCAATTTCTGCGGAAGATGAACAGGAATAGTGAGAACCAATGAGAGACTAGTTGGAGGTGTCTGGACGGGCAAATTTAACTCTCATTTCCCACCAGGAAGAGGAATTAACCAAAGGCTCAGCGTGCCGTGCCGGAACCAGATTAGGGCCTGAAGCCATCCTGCGGTGTTGCGGCCAGCTCAAAAGAAAGCGAGTTGAAGAAAGGAGCTCAGGGGCACTGTAATTCACAAACCTGCAGAGTTATAAATGACAGCTATCGTCCAAAAATATACTGAAGTAAGGCTGCCAAGAGGACTTGAAAGCGGGGCAGAATTGCAGGAAACCGATTTCAGGAGGTAGACTGGAATTGCATTGAAAGCATAGGAAAAGAGGCAGAACGTCCACAATGATGCACTTGGCCAAAAAGGGCGTATGCGTTTTTTCCTGAATATATTCAGGAAAAAACGCATACGCCCTTTTTGGCCAACCAAGCAAGCTTGCAAAGGAAATCTGCACTACAATGAAGTCTCACTTCCCCCCGGTCAAAAGGGCCATCTGAAAAAAGTGTAAAATCCAGAAAGGCAGGACAGGCCATGGAGAACTGGGAGCCTTGTTATGCTGATGGGCGGGATGTAAATTGCCAACAGACACTCGGGAGAAGTGTATGGTGTTTCCTGAAACATCTAAAAAACAAAGCAACAGAGCCTAGGGCACTTCCACTTATGGTCCTATAGCTTAGGGAAATTAAAATCAAAAAGACACAGCCACCCCAAAGTTTGGGACGCCTCTGTTTACAAGAACCTCGTTTACAGTACAAGTTCAACATTGCAGAAAGTGAAAAATGGATAAAGAAGTTGTGGTATTTACTTACAAAGCAATATCACTCAGCAATGAAATCTATGTCATCAGGCCCTTAGCAGCACAATGAGTGGATTCAGGTATGATGATTCTAACTGAAATAAGTCACACAGAAAAAGAAACTTCATAAGATATCAGTAATACACGGAATGTAAACTTGGCTACACAGGAACTGAATTACAGAACAGAACAGGGTCTCAAATTTAGAAAACCAACTTATGCTTGCTTAAGGGGAAAGGTGAGTTGGGGTGCTGCATAAAACCAGAGATTGAAATGAGCACAGATAAAGTTCCTTAAGCCAAATATGGAATAGACAAGAGCTACTCCTTGCTCAACGAAATGGACTCAACACCGCATATTAAATGCCTAAGAATGTACCTGACTAGTAAGTATCTTAAAACCTATGGATTGCTATGTCTCCGAAAGAGAATCAAGCATGTGTACAGGGGCATAAACGCAGCAGTGATAGGATTGGAGAGGTTCGGTGAGCAAATGAAGACCCTTTGAAGTCATATTGCATGGTACCCATTCCACGGGTTTCAACTACCCAGGTTTAAGGTATTCTTCCTTCAGCTAAAACATGCATGTGGAACCTAGAGTATGATCAACCATGTGATCGGGAGACGTGTTCAAATATGTCTCAGTTTTCGTACCCTGGTACTCGGGTGCAACATTCCAGACGCTTTACTAACACCCTCCCGACTTGGAGAGTCAGTCCCTTTAACCTCCTGTTTGGCCCAGTTTGCAATTTCTGCGGAAGATGAACAGGAATAGCGAGAACCAATGAGAGACTATCTGGAGGTGTCTGGACCGGCAAATTTAACTCTCATTTCCCACCAGGAAGAGGAATTAACCAAAGGCTCAGCGTGCCGTGCCGGAACCAGATTAGGGCCTGAAGCCATCCTGCGGTGTTGCGGCCAGCTCAAAAGAAAGCGAGTTGAAGAAAGGAGCTCAGGGGCACTGTAATTCACAAACCTGCAGAGTTATAAATGACAGCTATCGTCCAAAAATATACTGAAGTAAGGCTGCCAAGAGGACTTGAAAGCGGGGCAGAATTGCAGGAAACCGATTTCAGGAGGCAGACTGGAATTGCATTGAAAGCATAGGAAAAGAGGCAGAACGTCCAAAATGATGCACTTGGCCAAAAAGGGCGTATGCGTTTTTTCCTGAATATATTCAGGAAAAAACGCATACGCCCTTTTTGGCCAACCAAGCAAGCTTGCAAAGGAAATCTGCACTACAATGAAGTCTCACTTCCCCCCGGTCAAAAGGGCCATCTGAAGAAAGTGTAAAATCCAGAAAGGCAGGACAGGCCATGGAGAACTGGGAGCCTTGTTATGCTGATGGGCGGGATGTAAATTGCCAACAGACACTCGGGAGAAGTGTATGGTGTTTCCTGAAACATCTAAAAAACAAAGCAACAGAGCCTAGGGCACTTCCACTTATGGTCCTATAGCTTAGGGAAATTAAAATCAAAAAGACACAGCCACCTCAAAGTTTGGGACGCCTCTGTTTACAAGAACCTCGTTTACAGTACAAGTTCAACATCGCAGAAAGTGAAAAATGGATAAAGAAGTTGTGGTATTTACTTACAAAGCAATATCACTCAGCAATGAAATCTATGTCATCAGGCCCTTAGCAGCACAATGAGTGGATTCAGGTATGATGATTCTAACTGAAATAAGTCACACAGAAAAAGAAACATCATAAGATATCAGTAATACACGGAATGTAAACTTGGCTACACAGGAACTGAATTACAGAACAGAACAGGGTCTCAAATTTAGAAAACCAACTTATGCTTGCTTAAGGGTAAAGGTGAGTTGGGGTGCTGCATAAAACCAGAGATTGAAATGAGCACAGATAAAGTTCCTTAAGCCAAATATGGAATAGACAAGAGCTACTCCTTGCTCAACGAAATGGACTCAACACCGCATATTAAATGCCTAAGAATGTACCTGACTAGTAAGTATCTTAAAACCTATGGATTGCTATGTCTCCGAAAGAGAATCAAGCATGTGTACAGGGGCATAAACGCAGCAGTGATAGGATTGGAGAGGTTCGGTGAGCAAATGAAGACCCTTTGAAGTCATATTGCATGGTACCCATTCCACGGGTTTCAACTACCCAGGTTTAAGGTATTCTTCCTTCAGCTAAAACATGCATGTGGAACCTAGAGTATGATCAACCATGTGATCGGGAGACGTGTTCAAATATGTCTCAGTTTTCGTACCCTGGTACTCGGGTGCAACATTCCAGACGCTTTACTAACACCCTCACGACTTGGAGAGTCAGTCCCTTTAACCTCCTGTTTGGCCCAGTTTGCAATTTCTGCGGAAGATGAACAGGAATAGCGAGAACCAATGAGAGACTAGCTGGAGGTGTCTGGACGGGCAAATTTAACTCTCATTTCCCACCAGGAAGAGGAATTAACCAAAGGCTCAGCGTGCCGTGCCGGAACCAGATTAGGGCCTGAAGCCATCCTGCGGTGTTGCGGCCAGCTCAAAAGAAAGCGAGTTGAAGAAAGGAGCTCAGGGGCACTGTAATTCACAAACCTGCAGAGTTATAAATGACAGCTATCGTCCAAAAATATACTGAAGTAAGGCTGCCAAGAGGACTTGAAAGCGGGGCAGAATTGCAGGAAACCGATTTCAGGAGGTAGACTGGAATTGCATTGAAAGCATAGGAAAAGAGGCAGAACGTCCACAATGATGCACTTGGCCAAAAAGGGCATATGCGTTTTTTCCTGAATATATTCAGGAAAAAACGCATACGCCCTTTTTGGCCAACCAAGCAAGCTTGCAAAGGAAATCTGCACTACAATGAAGTCTCACTTCCCCCCGGTCAAAAGGGCCATCTGAAAAAAGTGTAAAATCCAGAAAGGCAGGACAGGCCATGGAGAACTGGGAGCCTTGTTATGCTGATGGACGGGATATAAATTGCCAACAGACACTCGGGAGAAGTGTATGGTGTTTCCTGAAACATCTAAAAAACAAAGCAACAGAGCCTAGGGCACTTCCACTTATGGTCCTATAGCTTAGGGAAATTAAAATCAAAAAGACACAGCCACCCCAAAGTTTGGGACGTCTCTGTTTACAAGAACCTCGTTTACAGTACAAGTTCAACATTGCAGAAAGTGAAAAATGGATAAAGAAGTTGTGGTATTTACTTACAAAGCAATATCACTCAGCAATGAAATCTATGTCATCAGGCCCTTAGCAGCACAATGAGTGGATTCAGGTATGATGATTCTAACTGAAATAAGTCACACAGAAAAAGAAACATCATAAGATATCAGTAATACACGGAATGTAAACTTGGCTACACAGGAACTGAATTACAGAACAGAACAGGGTCTCAAATTTAGAAAACCAACTTATGCTTGCTTAAGGGGAAAGGTGAGTTGGGGTGCTGCATAAAACCAGAGATTGAAATGAGCACAGATAAAGTTCCTTAAGCCAAATATGGAATAGACAAGAGCTACTCCTTGCTCAACGAAATAGACTCAACACCGCATATTAAATGCCTAAGAATGTACCTGACTAGTAAGTATCTTAAAACCTATGGATTGCTATGTCTCCGAAAGAGAATCAAGCATGTGTACAGGGGCATAAACGCAGCAGTGATAGGATTGGAGAGGTTCGGTGAGCAAATGAAGACCCTTTGAAGTCATATTGCATGGTACCCATTCCACGGGTTTCAACTACCCAGGTTTAAGGTATTCTTCCTTCAGCTAAAACATGCATGTGGAACCTAGAGTATGATCAACCATGTGATCGGGAGACGTGTTCAAATATGTCTCAGTTTTCGTACCCTGGTACTCGGGTGCAACATTCCAGACGCTTTACTAACACCCTCCCGACTTGGAGAGTCAGTCCCTTTAACCTCCTGTTTGGCCCAGTTTGCAATTTCTGCGGAAGATGAACAGGAATAGCGAGAACCAATGAGAGACTAGCTGGAGGTGTCTGGACGGGCAAATTTAACTCTCATTTCCCACCAGGAAGAGGAATTAACCAAAGGCTCAGCGTGCCGTGCCGGAACCAGATTAGGGCCTGAAGCCATCCTGCGGTGTTGCGGCCAGCTCAAAAGAAAGCGAGTTGAAGAAAGGAGCTCAGGGGCACTGTAATTCACAAACCTGCAGAGTTATAAATGACAGCTATCGTCCAAAAATATACTGAAGTAAGGCTGCCAAGAGGACTTGAAAGCGGGGCAGAATTGCAGGAAACCGATTTCAGGAGGTAGACTGGAATTGCATTGAAAGCATAGGAAAAGAGGCAGAACGTCCACAATGATGCACTTGGCCATAAAGAGCGTATGCGTTTTTTCCTGAATATATTCAGGAAGAAACGCATACGCCCGTTTTGGCCAACCAAGCAAGCTTGCAAAGGAAATCTGCACTACAATGAAGTCTCACTTCCCCCCGGTCAAAAGGGCCATCTGAAAAAAGTGTAAAATCCAGAAAGGCAGGACAGGCCATGGAGAACTGGGAGCCTTGTTATGCTGATGGACGGGATATAAATTGCCAACAGACACTCGGGAGAAGTGTATGGTGTTTCCTGAAACATCTAAAAAACAAAGCAACAGAGCCTAGGGCACTTCCACTTATGGTCCTATAGCTTTGGGAAATTAAAATCAAAAAGACACAGCCACCCCAAAGTTTGGGACGTCTCTGTTTACAAGAACCTCGTTTACAGTACAAGTTCAACATCGCAGAAAGTGAAAAATGGATGAAGAAGTTGTGGTATTTACTTACAAATCAATATCACTCAGCAATGAAATCTATGTCATCAGGCCCTTAGCAGCACAATGAGTGGATTCAGGTATGATGATTCTAACTGAAATAAGTCACACAGAAAAAGAAACATCATAAGATATCAGTAATACACGGAATGTAAACTTGGCTACACAGGAACTGAATTACAGAACAGAACAGGGTCTCAAATTTAGAAAACCAACTTATGCTTGCTTAAGGGTAAAGGTGAGTTGGGGTGCTGCATAAAACCAGAGATTGAAATGAGCACAGATAAAGTTCCTTAAGCCAAATATGGAATAGACAAGAGCTACTCCTTGCTCAACGAAATGGACTCAACACCGCATATTAAACGCCTAAGAATGTACCTGACTAGTAAGTATCTTAAAACCTATGGATTGCTATGTCTCCAAAAGTGAATCAAGCGTGTGTACAGGGGCATAAACGCAGCAGTGATAGGATTGGAGAGGTTCGGTGAGCAAATGAAGACCCTTTGAAGTCATATTGCATGGTACCCATTCCACGGGTTTCAACTACCCAGGTTTAAGGTATTCTTCCTTCAGCTAAAACATGCATGTGGAACCTAGAGTATGATCAACCATGTGATCGGGAGACGTGTTCAAATATGTCTCAGTTTTCGTACCCTGGTACTCGGGTGCAACATTCCAGACGCTTTACTAACACCCTCCCGACTTGGAGAGTCAGTCCCTTTAACCTCCTGTTTGGCCCAGTTTGCAATTTCTGCGGAAGATGAACAGGAATAGCGAGAACCAATGAGAGACTAGCTGGAGGTGTCTGGACGGGCAAATTTAACTCTCATTTCCCACCAGGAAGAGGAATTAACCAAAGGCTCAGCGTGCCGTGCCGGAACCAGATTAGGGCCTGAAGCCATCCTGCGGTGTTGCGGCCAGCTCAAAAGAAAGCGAGTTGAAGAAAGGAGCTCAGGGGCACTGTAATTCACAAACCTGCAGAGTTATAAATGACAGCTATCGTCCAAAAATATACTGAAGTAAGGCTGCCAAGAGGACTTGAAAGTGGGGCAGAATTGCAGGAAACCGATTTCAGGAGGCAGACTGGAATTGCATTGAAAGCATAGGAAAAGAGGCAGAACGTCCACAATGATGCACTTGGCCAAAAAGGGCGTATGCGTTTTTTCCTGAATATATTCAGGAAAAAACGCATACGCCCGTTTTGGCCAACCAAGCAAGCTTGCAAAGGAAATCTGCACTACAATGAAGTCTCACTTCCCCCCGGTCAAAAGGGCCATCTGAAAAAAGTGTAAAATCCAGAAAGGCAGGACAGGCCATGGAGAACTGGGAGCCTTGTTATGCTGATGGACGGGATATAAATTGCCAACAGACACTCGGGAGAAGTGTATGGTGTTTCCTGAAACATCTAAAAAACAAAGCAACAGAGCCTAGGGCACTTCCACTTATGGTCCTATAGCTTAGGGAAATTAAAATCAAAAAGACACAGCCACCCCAAAGTTTGGGACGTCTCTGTTTACAAGAACCTCGTTTACAGTACAAGTTCAACATCGCAGAAAGTGAAAAATGGATGAAGAAGTTGTGGTATTTACTTACAAATCAATATCACTCAGCAATGAAATCTATGTCATCAGGCCCTTAGCAGCACAATGAGTGGATTCAGGTATGATGATTCTAACTGAAATAAGTCACACAGAAAAAGAAACATCATAAGATATCAGTAATACACGGAATGTAAACTTGGCTACACAGGAACTGAATTACAGAACAGAACAGGGTCTCAAATTTAGAAAACCAACTTATGCTTGCTTAAGGGTAAAGGTGAGTTGGGGTGCTGCATAAAACCAGAGATTGAAATGAGCACAGATAAAGTTCCTTAAGCCAAATATGGAATAGACAAGAGCTACTCCTTGCACAACGAAATGGACTCAACACCGCATATTAAACGCCTAAGAATGTACCTGACTAGTAAGTATCTTAAAACCTATGGATTGCTATGTCTCCGAAAGTGAATCAAGCGTGTGTACAGGGGCATAAACGCAACAGTGATAGGATTGGAGAGGTTCGGTGAGCAAATGAAGACCCTTTGAAGTCATATTGCATGGTACCCATTCCACGGGTTTCAACTACCCAGGTTTAAGGTATTCTTCCTTCAGCTAAAACATGCATGTGGAACCTAGAGTATGATCAACCATGTGATCGGGAGACGTGTTCAAATATGTCTCAGTTTTCGTACCCTGGTACTCGGGTGCAACATTCCAGACGCTTTACTAACACCCTCCCGACTTGGAGAGTCAGTCCCTTTAACCTCCTGTTTGGCCCAGTTTGCAATTTCTGCGGAAGATGAACAGGAATAGCGAGAACCAATGAGAGACTAGCTGGAGGTGTCTGGACGGGCAAATTTAACTCTCATTTCCCACCAGGAAGAGGAATTAACCAAAGGCTCAGCGTGCCGTGCCGGAACCAGATTAGGGCCTGAAGCCATCCTGCGGTGTTGCGGCCAGCTCAAAAGAAAGCGAGTTGAAGAAAGGAGCTCAGGGGCACTGTAATTCACAAACCTGCAGAGTTATAAATGACAGCTATCGTCCAAAAATATACTGAAGTAAGGCTGCCAAGAGGACTTGAAAGCGGGGCAGAATTGCAGGAAACCGATTTCAGGAGGCAGACTGGAATTGCATTGAAAGCATAGGAAAAGAGGCAGAACGTCCACAATGATGCACTTGGCCAAAAAGGGCGTATGCGTTTTTTCCTGAATATATTCAGGAAAAAACGCATACGCACTTTTTGGCCAACCAAGCAAGCTTGCAAAGGAAATCTGCACTACAATGAAGTCTCACTTCCCCCCGGTCAAAAGGGCCATCTGAAAAAAGTGTAAAATCCAGAAAGGCAGGACAGGCCATGGAGAACTGGGAGCCTTGTTATGCTGATGGACGGGATATAAATTGCCAACAGACACTCGGGAGAAGTGTATGGTGTTTCCTGAAACATCTAAAAAACAAAGCAACAGAGCCTAGGGCACTTCCACTTATGGTCCTATAGCTTAGGGAAATTAAAATCAAAAAGACACAGCCACCCCAAAGTTTGGGACGTCTCTGTTTACAAGAACCTCGTTTACAGTACAAGTTCAACATTGCAGAAAGTGAAAAATGGATGAAGAAGTTGTGGTATTCACTTACAAATCAATATCACTCAGCAATGAAATCTATGTCATCAGGCCCTTAGCAGCACAATGAGTGGATTCAGGTATGATGATTCTAACTGAAATAAGTCACACAGAAAAAGAAACATCATAAGATATCAGTAATACACGGAATGTAAACTTGGCTACACAGGAACTGAATTACAGAACAGAACAGGGTCTCAAATTTAGAAAACCAACTTATGCTTGCTTAAGGGTAAAGGTGAGTTGGGGTGCTGCATAAAACCAGAGATTGAAATGAGCACAGATAAAGTTCCTTAAGCCAAATATGGAATAGACAAGAGCTACTCCTTGCTCAACGAAATGGACTCAACACCGCATATTAAACGCCTAAGAATGTACCTGACTAGTAAGTATCTTAAAACCTATGGATTGCTATGTCTCCGAAAGTGAATCAAGCGTGTGTACAGGGGCATAAACGCAACAGTGATAGGATTGGAGAGGTTCGGTGAGCAAATGAAGACCTTTTGAAGTCATATTGCATGGTACCCATTCCACGGGTTTCAACTACCCAGGTTTAAGGTATTCTTCCTTCAGCTAAAACATGCATGTGGAACCTAGAGTATGATCAACCATGTGATCGGGAGACGTGTTCAAATATGTCTCAGTTTTCGTACCCTGGTACTCGGGTGCAACATTCCAGACGCTTTACTAACACCCTCCCGACTTGGAGAGTCAGTCCCTTTAACCTCCTGTTTGGCCCAGTTTGCAATTTCTGCGGAAGATGAACAGGAATAGCGAGAACCAATGAGAGACTAGCTGGAGGTGTCTGGACGGGCAAATTTAACTCTCATTTCCCACCAGGAAGAGGAATTAACCAAAGGCTCAGCGTGCCGTGCCGGAACCAGATTAGGGCCTGAAGCCATCCTGCGGTGTTGCGGCCAGCTCAAAAGAAAGCGAGTTGAAGAAAGGAGCTCAGGGGCACTGTAATTCACAAACCTGCAGAGTTATAAATGACAGCTATCGTCCAAAAATATACTGAAGTAAGGCTGCCAAGAGGACTTGAAAGCGGGGCAGAATTGCAGGAAACCGATTTCAGGAGGCAGACTGGAATTACATTGAAAGCATAGGAAAAGAGGCAGAACGTCCACAATGATGCACTTGGCCAAAAAGGGCGTATGCGTTTTTTCCTGAATATATTCAGGAAAAAACGCATACGCCCTTTTTGGCCAACCAAGCAAGCTTGCAAAGGAAATCTGCACTACAATGAAGTCTCACTTCCCCCCGGTCAAAAGGGCCATCTGAAAAAAGTGTAAAATCCAGAAAGGCAGGACAGGCCATGGAGAACTGGGAGCCTTGTTATGCTGATGGACGGGATATAAATTGCCAACAGACACTCGGGAGAAGTGTATGGTGTTTCCTGAAACATCTAAAAAACAAAGCAACAGAGCCTAGGGCACTTCCACTTATGGTCCTATAGCTTAGGGAAATTAAAATCAAAAAGACACAGCCACCCCAAAGTTTGGGACGTCTCTGTTTACAAGAACCTCGTTTACAGTACAAGTTCAACATTGCAGAAAGTGAAAAATGGATGAAGAAGTTGTGGTATTTACTTACAAATCAATATCACTCAGCAATGAAATCTATGTCATCAGGCCCTTAGCAGCACAATGAGTGGATTCAGGTATGATGATTCTAACTGAAATAAGTCACACAGAAAAAGAAACATCATAAGATATCAGTAATACACGGAATGTAAACTTGGCTACACAGGAACTGAATTACAGAACAGAACAGGGTCTCAAATTTAGAAAACCAACTTATGCTTGCTTAAGGGTAAAGGTGAGTTGGGGTGCTGCATAAAACCAGAGATTGAAATGAGCACAGATAAAGTTCCTTAAGCCAAATATGGAATAGACAAGAGCTACTCCTTGCTCAACGAAATGGACTCAACACCGCATATTAAACGCCTAAGAATGTACCTGACTAGTAAGTATCTTAAAACCTATGGATTGCTATGTCTCCAAAAGTGAATCAAGCGTGTGTACAGGGGCATAAACGCAGCAGTGATAGGATTGGAGAGGTTCGGTGAGCAAATGAAGACCCTTTGAAGTCATATTGCATGGTACCCATTCCACGGGTTTCAACTACCCAGGTTTAAGGTATTCTTCCTTCAGCTAAAACATGCATGTGGAACCTAGAGTATGATCAACCATGTGATCGGGAGACGTGTTCAAATATGTCTCAGTTTTCGTACCCTGGTACTCGGGTGCAACATTCCAGACGCTTTACTAACACCCTCCCGACTTGGAGAGTCAGTCCCTTTAACCTCCTGTTTGGCCCAGTTTGCAATTTCTGCGGAAGATGAACAGGAATAGCGAGAACCAATGAGAGACTAGCTGGAGGTGTCTGGACGGGCAAATTTAACTCTCATTTCCCACCAGGAAGAGGAATTAACCAAAGGCTCAGCGTGCCGTGCCGGAACCAGATTAGGGCCTGAAGCCATCCTGCGGTGTTGCGGCCAGCTCAAAAGAAAGCGAGTTGAAGAAAGGAGCTCAGGGGCACTGTAATTCACAAACCTGCAGAGTTATAAATGACAGCTATCGTCCAAAAATATACTGAAGTAAGGCTGCCAAGAGGACTTGAAAGTGGGGCAGAATTGCAGGAAACCGATTTCAGGAGGTAGACTGGAATTGCATTGAAAGCATAGGAAAAGAGGCAGAACGTCCACAATGATGCACTTGGCCAAAAAGGGCGTATGCGTTTTTTCCTGAATATATTCAGGAAGAAACGCATACGCCCTTTTTGGCCAACCAAGCAAGCTTGCAAAGGAAATCTGCACTACAATGAAGTCTCACTTCCCCCCGGTCAAAAGGGCCATCTGAAAAAAGTGTAAAATCCAGAAAGGCAGGACAGGCCATGGAGAACTGGGAGCCTTGTTATGCTGATGGACGGGATATAAATTGCCAACAGACACTCGGGAGAAGTGTATGGTGTTTCCTGAAACATCTAAAAAACAAAGCAACAGAGCCTAGGGCACTTCCACTTATGGTCCTATAGCTTAGGGAAATTAAAATCAAAAAGACACAGCCACCCCAAAGTTTGGGACGTCTCTGTTTACAAGAACCTCGTTTACAGTACAAGTTCAACATCGCAGAAAGTGAAAAATGGATGAAGAAGTTGTGGTATTTACTTACAAATCAATATCACTCAGCAATGAAATCTATGTCATCAGGCCCTTAGCAGCACAATGAGTGGATTCAGGTATGATGATTCTAACTGAAATAAGTCACACAGAAAAAGAAACATCATAAGATATCAGTAATACATGGAATGTAAACTTGGCTACACAGGAACTGAATTACAGAACAGAAGAGGGTCTCAAATTTAGAAAACCAACTTATGCTTGCTTAAGGGTAAAGGTGAGTTGGGGTGCTGCATAAAACCAGAGATTGAAATGAGCACAGATAAAGTTCCTTAAGCCAAATATGGAATAGACAAGAGCTACTCCTTGCTCAATGAAATGGACTCAACACCGCATATTAAACGCCTAAGAATGTACCTGACTAGTAAGTATCTTAAAACCTATGGATTGCTATGTCTCCAAAAGTGAATCAAGCGTGTGTACAGGGGCATAAACGCAGCAGTGATAGGATTGGAGAGGTTCGGTGAGCAAATGAAGACCCTTTGAAGTCATATTGCATGGTACCCATTCCACGGGTTTCAACTACCCAGGTTTAAGGTATTCTTCCTTCAGCTAAAACATGCATGTGGAACCTAGAGTATGATCAACCATGTGATCGGGAGACGTGTTCAAATATGTCTCAGTTTTCGTACCCTGGTACTCGGGTGCAACATTCCAGACGCTTTACTAACACCCTCCCGACTTGGAGAGTCAGTCCCTTTAACCTCCTGTTTGGCCCAGTTTGCAATTTCTGCGGAAGATGAACAGGAATAGCGAGAACCAATGAGAGACTAGCTGGAGGTGTCTGGACGGGCAAATTTAACTCTCATTTCCCACCAGGAAGAGGAATTAACCAAAGGCTCAGCGTGCCGTGCCGGAACCAGATTAGGGCCTGAAGCCATCCTGCGGTGTTGCGGCCAGCTCAAAAGAAAGCGAGTTGAAGAAAGGAGCTCAGGGGCACTGTAATTCACAAACCTGCAGAGTTATAAATGACAGCTATCGTCCAAAAATATACTGAAGTAAGGCTGCCAAGAGGACTTGAAAGCGGGGCAGAATTGCAGGAAACCGATTTCAGGAGGTAGACTGGAATTGCATTGAAAGCATAGGAAAAGAGGCAGAACGTCCACAATGATGCACTTGGCCAAAAAGGGCGTATGCGTTTTTTCCTGAATATATTCAGGAAAAAACGCATACGCCCTTTTTGGCCAACCAAGCAAGCTTGCAAAGGAAATCTGCACTACAATGAAGTCTCACTTCCCCCCGGTCAAAAGGGCCATCTGAAAAAAGTGTAAAATCCAGAAAGGCAGGACAGGCCATGGAGAACTGGGAGCCTTGTTATGCTGATGGGCGGGATGTAAATTGCCAACAGACACTCGGGAGAAGTGTATGGTGTTTCCTGAAACATCTAAAAAACAAAGCAACAGAGCCTAGGGCACTTCCACTTATGGTCCTATAGCTTAGGGAAATTAAAATCAAAAAGACACAGCCACCCCAAAGTTTGGGACGCCTCTGTTTACAAGAACCTCGTTTACAGTACAAGTTCAACATCGCAGAAAGTGAAAAATGGATGAAGAAGTTGTGGTATTTACTTACAAATCAATATCACTCAGCAATGAAATCTATGTCATCAGGCCCTTAGCAGCACAATGAGTGGATTCAGGTATGATGATTCTAACTGAAATAAGTCACACAGAAAAAGAAACATCATAAGATATCAGTAATACATGGAATGTAAACTTGGCTACACAGGAACTGAATTACAGAACAGAACAGGGTCTCAAATTTAGAAAACCAACTTATGCTTGCTTAAGGGTAAAGGTGAGTTGGGGTGCTGCATAAAACCAGAGATTGAAATGAGCACAGATAAAGTTCCTTAAGCCAAATATGGAATAGACAAGAGCTACTCCTTGCTCAATGAAATGGACTCAACACCGCATATTAAACGCCTAAGAATGTACCTGACTAGTAAGTATCTTAAAACCTATGGATTGCTATGTCTCCAAAAGTGAATCAAGCGTGTGTACAGGGGCATAAACGCAGCAGTGATAGGATTGGAGAGGTTCGGTGAGCAAATGAAGACCCTTTGAAGTCATATTGCATGGTACCCATTCCACGGGTTTCAACTACCCAGGTTTAAGGTATTCTTCCTTCAGCTAAAACATGCATGTGGAACCTAGAGTATGATCAACCATGTGATCGGGAGACGTGTTCAAATATGTCTCAGTTTTCGTACCCTGGTACTCGGGTGCAACATTCCAGACGCTTTACTAACACCCTCACGACTTGGAGAGTCAGTCCCTTTAACCTCCTGTTTGGCCCAGTTTGCAATTTCTGCGGAAGATGAACAGGAATAGCGAGAACCAATGAGAGACTAGCTGGAGGTGTCTGGACGGGCAAATTTAACTCTCATTTCCCACCAGGAAGAGGAATTAACCAAAGGCTCAGCGTGCCGTGCCGGAACCAGATTAGGGCCTGAAGCCATCCTGCGGTGTTGCGGCCAGCTCAAAAGAAAGCGAGTTGAAGAAAGGAGCTCAGGGGCACTGTAATTCACAAACCTGCAGAGTTATAAATGACAGCTATCGTCCAAAAATATACTGAAGTAAGGCTGCCAAGAGGACTTGAAAGTGGGGCAGAAATGCAGGAAACCGATTTCAGGAGGTAGACTGGAATTGCATTGAAAGCATAGGAAAAGAGGCAGAACGTCCACAATGATGCACTTGGCCAAAAAGGGCGTACGCGTTTTTTCCTGAATATATTCAGGAAAAAACGCGTACGCCCTTTTTGGCCAACCAAGCAAACTTGCAAAGGAAATCTGCACTACAATGAAGTCTCACTTCCCCCCGGTCAAAAGGGCCATCTGAAAAAAGTGTAAAATCCAGAAAGGCAGGACAGGCCATGGAGAACTGGGAGCCATGTTATGCTGATGGGCGGGATGTAAATTGCCAACAGACACTCGGGAGAAGTGTATGGTGTTTCCTGAAACATCTAAAAAACAAAGCAACAGAGCCTAGGGCACTTCCACTTATGGTCCTATAGCTTAGGGAAATTAAAATCAAAAAGACACAGCCACCCCAAAGTTTGGGACGCCTCTGTTTACAAGAACCTCGTTTACCGTACAAGTTCAATATCACAGAAAGTGAAAAATGGATAAAGAACTTGTGGTACTTACGTACAATGCAGTATCACTCAACAATGAAATCTATGTCATCAGGCCCGTAGCAGCATAATGAGTGGATTCAGGTACGATGATTCTAACTGAAATAAGTCACACAGAAAAAGAAACATCATAAGATATCACTAATACACGGAATGTAAACTTGGCTACACAGGAACTGAATTCCAAAACAGAACAGGGTCTCAAATTTAGAAAACCAACTTATGCTTGCTTAAGGGGAAAGGTGAGTTGGGGTGCTGCATAAAACCAGAGATTGAAATGAGCACAGATAAAGTTCCTTAAGCCAAATATGGAATAGCAAGAGCTACTCCTTGCTCAATGAAATGGACTCAACACCCCATATTAAACGCCTAAGAATGTACCTGACTAGTAAGTATCTTAAAACCTATGGATTGCTATGTCTCCAAAAGAGAATCAAGCATGTGTACAGGGGCATAAACGCACCAGTGATAGGATTGGAGAGGTTCAGTGAGCAAATGAAGACCCTTTGAAGTCATATTGCATGGTACCCATTCCACGGGTCTCAACTCTCCAGGTTTAAGGTATTCTTCCTTCAGCTAAAACATGCATGTGGAACCCAGAGTATGATCAACCGTGTGAACGGGAGACATGTTCAAATATGTCTCAGTTTTCCTCCCCTGGTACTCGGGTGCAACATTCCAGACGCTTTACTAACACTCTCCGCACTTGGAGAGTCAGCACCTTTAAGCTCCTGTTTGGCCCAGTTTGCAATTTCTGCGGAATATGAACAGAATTAGGGAGAACCAATGAGAGACTAGCTGGAGGTGTCTGGACGGGCAAATTTAACTCTCATTTCCCACCAGGAAGAGGAAATAACCAAAGGCTCAGCATGCCGTGCCGGAACCAGATTAGGGCCTGAAGCCATCCTGCGGTGTTGCGGCCAGGTCACAAGAAAGCGAGTTGAAGAAAGGAGCTCAGGGGCACTGTAATTCACAAACCTGCAGAGTTATAAATGACAGCTATCGTCCAAAAATATACTGAAGTAAGGCTGCCAAGAGGACTTGAAAGCGGGGCAGAATTGCAGGAAACCGATTTCAGGAGGTAGACTGGAATTGCATTGAAAGCATAGGAAAAGAGGCAGAACGTCCACAATGATGCACTTGGCCAAAAAGGGCGTATGCGTTTTTTCCTGAATATATTCAGGAAAAAACGCATACGCCCTTTTTGGCCAACCAAGCAAGCTTGCAAAGGAAATCTGCACTACAATGAAGTCTCACTTCCCCCCGGTCAAAAGGGCCATCTGAAAAAAGTGTAAAATCCAGAAAGGCAGGACAGGCCATGGAGAACTGGGAGCCTTGTTATGCTGATGGGCGGGATGTAAATTGCCAACAGACACTCGGGAGAAGTGTATGGTGTTTCCTGAAACATCTAAAAAACAAAGCAACAGAGCCTAGGGCACTTCCACTTATGGTCCTATAGCTTAGGGAAATTAAAATAAAAAAGACACAGCCACCTCAAAGTTTGGGACGCCTCTGTTTACAAGAACCTCGTTTACAGTACAAGTTCAACATCGCAGAAAGTGAAAAATGGATAAAGAAGTTGTGGTATTTACTTACAAAGCAATATCACTCAGCAATGAAATCTATGTCATCAGGCCCTTAGCAGCACAATGAGTGGATTCAGGTATGATGATTCTAACTGAAATAAGTCACACAGAAAAAGAAACATCATAAGATATCAGTAATACACGGAATGTAAACTTGGCTACACAGGAACTGAATTACAGAACAGAACAGGGTCTCAAATTTAGAAAACCAACTTATGCTTGCATAAGGGGAAAGGTGAGTTGGGGTGCTGCATAAAACCAGAGATTGAAATGAGCACAGATAAAGTTCCTTAAGCCAAATATGGAATAGACAAGAGCTACTCCTTGCTCAACGAAATGGACTCAACACCGCATATTAAATGCCTAAGAATGTACCTGACTAGTAAGTATCTTAAAACCTATGGATTGCTATGTCTCCGAAAGAGAATCAAGCATGTGTACAGGGGCATAAACGCAGCAGTGATAGGATTGGAGAGGTTCGGTGAGCAAATGAAGACCCTTTGAAGTCATATTGCATGGTACCCATTCCACGGGTTTCAACTACCCAGGTTTAAGGTATTCTTCCTTCAGCTAAAACATGCATGTGGAACCTAGAGTATGATCAACCATGTGATCGGGAGACGTGTTCAAATATGTCTCAGTTTTTGTACCCTGGTACTCGGGTGCAACATTCCAGACGCTTTACTAACACCCTCCCGACTTGGAGAGTCAGTCCCTTTAACCTCCTGTTTGGCCCAGTTTGCAATTTCTGCGGAAGATGAACAGGAATAGTGAGAACCAATGAGAGACTAGTTGGAGGTGTCTGGACGGGCAAATTTAACTCTCATTTCCCACCAGGAAGAGGAATTAACCAAAGGCTCAGCGTGCCGTGCCGGAACCAGATTAGGGCCTGAAGCCATCCTGCGGTGTTGCGGCCAGCTCAAAAGAAAGCGAGTTGAAGAAAGGAGCTCAGGGGCACTGTAATTCACAAACCTGCAGAGTTATAAATGACAGCTATCGTCCAAAAATATACTGAAGTAAGGCTGCCAAGAGGACTTGAAAGCGGGGCAGAATTGCAGGAAACCGATTTCAGGAGGTAGACTGGAATTGCATTGAAAGCATAGGAAAAGAGGCAGAACGTCCACAATGATGCACTTGGCCAAAAAGGGCGTATGCGTTTTTTCCTGAATATATTCAGGAAAAAACGCATACGCCCTTTTTGGCCAACCAAGCAAGCTTGCAAAGGAAATCTGCACTACAATGAAGTCTCACTTCCCCCCGGTCAAAAGGGCCATCTGAAAAAAGTGTAAAATCCAGAAAGGCAGGACAGGCCATGGAGAACTGGGAGCCTTGTTATGCTGATGGGCGGGATGTAAATTGCCAACAGACACTCGGGAGAAGTGTATGGTGTTTCCTGAAACATCTAAAAAACAAAGCAACAGAGCCTAGGGCACTTCCACTTATGGTCCTATAGCTTAGGGAAATTAAAATCAAAAAGACACAGCCACCCCAAAGTTTGGGACGCCTCTGTTTACAAGAACCTCGTTTACAGTACAAGTTCAACATCGCAGAAAGTGAAAAATGGATAAAGAAGTTGTGGTATTTACTTACAAAGCAATATCACTCAGCAATGAAATCTATGTCATCAGGCCCTTAGCAGCACAATGAGTGGATTCAGGTATGATGATTCTAACTGAAATAAGTCACACAGAAAAAGAAACATCATAAGATATCAGTAATACACGGAATGTAAACTTGGCTACACAGGAACTGAATTACAGAACAGAACAGGGTCTCAAATTTAGAAAACCAACTTATGCTTGCTTAAGGGGAAAGGTGAGTTGGGGTGCTGCATAAAACCAGAGATTGAAATGAGCACAGATAAAGTTCCTTAAGCCAAATATGGAATAGACAAGAGCTACTCCTTGCTCAACGAAATGGACTCAACACCGCATATTAAATGCCTAAGAATGTACCTGACTAGTAAGTATCTTAAAACCTATGGATTGCTATGTCTCCGAAAGAGAATCAAGCATGTGTACAGGGGCATAAACGCAGCAGTGATAGGATTGGAGAGGTTCGGTGAGCAAATGAAGACCCTTTGAAGTCATATTGCATGGTACCCATTCCACGGGTTTCAACTACCCAGGTTTAAGGTATTCTTCCTTCAGCTAAAACATGCATGTGGAACCTAGAGTATGATCAACCATGTGATCGGGAGACGTGTTCAAATATGTCTCAGTTTTCGTACCCTGGTACTCGGGTGCAACATTCCAGACGCTTTACTAACACCCTCCCGACTTGGAGAGTCAGTCCCTTTAACCTCCTGTTTGGCCCAGTTTGCAATTTCTGCGGAAGATGAACAGGAATAGCGAGAACCAATGAGAGACTAGCTGGAGGTGTCTGGACGGGCAAATTTAACTCTCATTTCCCACCAGGAAGAGGAATTAACCAAAGGCTCAGCGTGCCGTGCCGGAACCAGATTAGGGCCTGAAGCCATCCTGCGGTGTTGCGGCCAGCTCAAAAGAAAGCGAGTTGAAGAAAGGAGCTCAGGGGCACTGTAATTCACAAACCTGCAGAGTTATAAATGACAGCTATCGTCCAAAAATATACTGAAGTAAGGCTGCCAAGAGGACTTGAAAGCGGGGCAGAATTGCAGGAAACCGATTTCAGGAGGCAGACTGGAATTGCATTGAAAGCATAGGAAAAGAGGCAGAACGTCCAAAATGATGCACTTGGCCAAAAAGGGCGTATGCGTTTTTTCCTGAATATATTCAGGAAAAAACGCATACGCCCTTTTTGGCCAACCAAGCAAGCTTGCAAAGGAAATCTGCACTACAATGAAGTCTCACTTCCCCCCGGTCAAAAGGGCCATCTGAAGAAAGTGTAAAATCCAGAAAGGCAGGACAGGCCATGGAGAACTGGGAGCCTTGTTATGCTGATGGGCGGGATGTAAATTGCCAACAGACACTCGGGAGAAGTGTATGGTGTTTCCTGAAACATCTAAAAAACAAAGCAACAGAGCCTAGGGCACTTCCACTTATGGTCCTATAGCTTAGGGAAATTAAAATCAAAAAGACACAGCCACCTCAAAGTTTGGGACGCCTCTGTTTACAAGAACCTCGTTTACAGTACAAGTTCAACATCGCAGAAAGTGAAAAATGGATAAAGAAGTTGTGGTATTTACTTACAAAGCAATATCACTCAGCAATGAAATCTATGTCATCAGGCCCTTAGCAGCACAATGAGTGGATTCAGGTATGATGATTCTAACTGAAATAAGTCACACAGAAAAAGAAACATCATAAGATATCAGTAATACACGGAATGTAAACTTGGCTACACAGGAACTGAATTACAGAACAGAACAGGGTCTCAAATTTAGAAAACCAACTTATGCTTGCTTAAGGGGAAAGGTGAGTTGGGGTGCTGCATAAAACCAGAGATTGAAATGAGCACAGATAAAGTTCCTTAAGCCAAATATGGAATAGACAAGAGCTACTCCTTGCTCAACGAAATGGACTCAACACCGCATATTAAATGCCTAAGAATGTACCTGACTAGTAAGTATCTTAAAACCTATGGATTGCTATGTCTCCGAAAGAGAATCAAGCATGTGTACAGGGGCATAAACGCAGCAGTGATAGGATTGGAGAGGTTCGGTGAGCAAATGAAGACCCTTTGAAGTCATATTGCATGGTACCCATTCCACGGGTTTCAACTACCCAGGTTTAAGGTATTCTTCCTTCAGCTAAAACATGCATGTGGAACCTAGAGTATGATCAACCATGTGATCGGGAGACGTGTTCAAATATGTCTCAGTTTTCGTACCCTGGTACTCGGGTGCAACATTCCAGACGCTTTACTAACACCCTCACGACTTGGAGAGTCAGTCCCTTTAACCTCCTGTTTGGCCCAGTTTGCAATTTCTGCGGAAGATGAACAGGAATAGCGAGAACCAATGAGAGACTAGCTGGAGGTGTCTGGACGGGCAAATTTAACTCTCATTTCCCACCAGGAAGAGGAATTAACCAAAGGCTCAGCGTGCCGTGCCGGAACCAGATTAGGGCCTGAAGCCATCCTGCGGTGTTGCGGCCAGCTCAAAAGAAAGCGAGTTGAAGAAAGGAGCTCAGGGGCACTGTAATTCACAAACCTGCAGAGTTATAAATGACAGCTATCGTCCAAAAATATACTGAAGTAAGGCTGCCAAGAGGACTTGAAAGCGGGGCAGAATTGCAGGAAACCGATTTCAGGAGGTAGACTGGAATTGCATTGAAAGAATAGGAAAAGAGGCAGGACGTCCAAAATGATGCACTTGGCCAAAAAGGGCGTATGCGTTTTTTCCTGAATATATTCAGGAAAAAACGCATACGCCCTTTTTGTCCAACCAAGCAAGCTTGCAAAGGAAATCTGCACTACAATGAAGTCTCACTTCCCCCCGGTCAAAAGGGACATCTGAAAAAAGTGTAAAATCCAGAAAGGCAGGACAGGCCATGGAGAACTGGGAGCCTTGTTATGCTGATGGGCGGGATGTAAATTGCCAACAGACACTCGGGAGAAGTGTATGGTGTTTCCTGAAACATCTAAAAAACAAAGCAACAGAGCCTAGGGCACTTCCACTTATGGTCCTATAGCTTAGGGAAATTAAAATCAAAAAGACACAGCCACCCCACTGTTTGGGACGCCTCTGTTTACAAGAACCTCGTTTACAGTACAAGTTCAACATCGCAGAAAGTGTAAAATGGATAAAGAAGTTGTGGTATTTACTTACAAAGCAATATCACTCAGCAATGAAATCTATGTCATCAGGCCCTTAGCAGCACAATGAGTGGATTCAGGTATGATGATTCTAACTGAAATAAGTCACACAGAAAAAGAAACATCATAAGATATCAGTAATACACGGAATGTAAACTTGGCTACACAGGAACTGAATTACAGAACAGAACAGGGTCTCAAATTTAGAAAACCAACTTATGCTTGCTTAAGGGTAAAGGTGAGTTGGGGTGCTGCATAAAACCAGAGATTGAAATGAACACAGATAAAGTTCCTTAAGCCAAATATGGAATAGACAAGAGCTACTCCTTGCTCAACGAAATGGACTCAACACCGCATATTAAATGCCTAAGAATGTACCTGACTAGTAAGTATCTTAAAACCTATGGATTGCTATGTCTCCGAAAGAGAATCAAGCATGTGTACAGGGGCATAAACGCAGCAGTGATAGGATTGGAGAGGTTCGGTGAGCAAATGAAGACCCTTTGAAGTCATATTGCATGGTACCCATTCCACGGGTTTCAACTACCCAGGTTTAAGGTATTCTTCCTTCAGCTAAAACATGCATGTGGAACCTAGAGTATGATCAACCATGTGATCGGGAGACGTGTTCAAATATGTCTCAGTTTTCGTACCCTGGTACTCGGGTGCAACATTCCAGACGCTTTACTAACACCCTCCCGACTTGGAGAGTCAGTCCCTTTAACCTCCTGTTTGGCCCAGTTTGCAATTTCTGCGGAAGATGAACAGGAATAGCGAGAACCAATGAGAGACTAGCTGGAGGTGTCTGGACGGGCAAATTTAACTCTCATTTCCCACCAGGAAGAGGAATTAACCAAAGGCTCAGCGTGCCGTGCCGGAACCAGATTAGGGCCTGAAGCCATCCTGCGGTGTTGCGGCCAGGTCACAAGAAAGCGAGTTGAAGAAAGGAGCTCAGGGGCACTGTAATTCACAAACCTGCAGAGTTATAAATGACAGCTATCGTCCAAAAATATACTGAAGTAAGGCTGCCAAGAGGACTTGAAAGCGGGGCAGAATTGCAGGAAACCAATTTCAGGAGGTAGACTGGAATTGCATTGAAAGCATAGGAAAAGAGGCAGAACGTCCACAATGATGCACTTGGCCAAAAAGGGCGTATGCGTTTTTTCCTGAATATATTCAGGAAAAAACGCATACGCCCTTTTTGGCCAACCAAGCAAGCTTGCAAAGGAAATCTGCACTACAATGAAGTCTCACTTCCCCCCGGTCAAAAGGGCCATCTGAAAAAAGTGTAAAATCCAGAAAGGCAGGACAGGCCATGGAGAACTGGGAGCCTTGTTATGCTGATGGGCGGGATGTAAATTGCCAACAGACACTCGGGAGAAGTGTATGGTGTTTCCTGAAACATCTAAAAAACAAAGCAACAGAGCCTAGGGCACTTCCACTTATGGTCCTATAGCTTAGGGAAATTAAAATCAAAAAGACACAGCCACCCCAAAGTTTGGGACGCCTCTGTTTACAAGAACCTCGTTTACAGTACAAGTTCAACATCGCAGAAAGTGAAAAATGGATAAAGAAGTTGTGGTATTTACTTACAAAGCAATATCACTCAGCAATGAAATCTATGTCATCAGGCCCTTAGCAGCACAATGAGTGGATTCAGGTATGATGATTCTAACTGAAATAAGTCACACAGAAAAAGAAACATCATAAGATATCAGTAATACACGGAATGTAAACTTGGCTACACAGGAACTGAATTACAGAACAGAACAGGGTCTCAAATTTAGAAAACCAACTTATGCTTGCTTAAGGGGAAAGGTGAGTTGGGGTGCTGCATAAAACCAGAGATTGAAATGAGCACAGATAAAGTTCCTTAAGCCAAATATGGAATAGACAAGAGCTACTCCTTGCTCAACGAAATGGACTCAACACCGCATATTAAATGCCTAAGAATGTACCTGACTAGTAAGTATCTTAAAACCTATGGATTGCTATGTCTCCGAAAGAGAATCAAGCATGTGTACAGGGGCATAAACGCAGCAGTGATAGGATTGGAGAGGTTCGGTGAGCAAATGAAGACCCTTTGAAGTCATATTGCATGGTACCCATTCCACGGGTTTCAACTACCCAGGTTTAAGGTATTCTTCCTTCAGCTAAAACATGCATGTGGAACCTAGAGTATGATCAACCATGTGATCGGGAGACGTGTTCAAATATGTCTCAGTTTTCGTACCCTGGTACTCGGGTGCAACATTCCAGACGCTTTACTAACACCCTCCCGACTTGGAGAGTCAGTCCCTTTAACCTCCTGTTTGGCCCAGTTTGCAATTTCTGCGGAAGATGAACAGGAATAGCGAGAACCAATGAGAGACTAGCTGGAGGTGTCTGGACGGGCAAATTTAACTCTCATTTCCCACCAGGAAGAGGAATTAACCAAAGGCTCAGCGTGCCGTGCCGGAACCAGATTAGGGCCTGAAGCCATCCTGCGGTGTTGCGGCCAGCTCAAAAGAAAGCGAGTTGAAGAAAGGAGCTCAGGGGCACTGTAATTCACAAACCTGCAGAGTTATAAATGACAGCTATCGTCCAAAAATATACTGAAGTAAGGCTGCCAAGAGGACTTGAAAGCGGGGCAGAATTGCAGGAAACCGATTTCAGGAGGTAGACTGGAATTGCATTGAAAGCATAGGAAAAGAGGCAGAACGTCCACAATGATGCACTTGGCCAAAAAGGGCGTATGCGTTTTTTCCTGAATATATTCAGGAAAAAACGCATACGCCCTTTTTGGCCAACCAAGCAAGCTTGCAAAGGAAATCTGCACTACAATGAAGTCTCACTTCCCCCCGGTCAAAAGGGCCATCTGAAAAAAGTGTAAAATCCAGAAAGGCAGGACAGGCCATGGAGAACTGGGAGCCTTGTTATGCTGATGGGCGGGATGTAAATTGCCAACAGACACTCGGGAGAAGTGTATGGTGTTTCCTGAAACATCTAAAAAACAAAGCAACAGAGCCTAGGGCACTTCCACTTATGGTCCTATAGCTTAGGGAAATTAAAATCAAAAAGACACAGCCACCCCAAAGTTTGGGACGCCTCTGTTTACAAGAACCTCGTTTACAGTACAAGTTCAACATTGCAGAAAGTGAAAAATGGATAAAGAAGTTGTGGTATTTACTTACAAAGCAATATCACTCAGCAATGAAATCTATGTCATCAGGCCCTTAGCAGCACAATGAGTGGATTCAGGTATGATGATTCTAACTGAAATAAGTCACACAGAAAAAGAAACATCATAAGATATCAGTAATACACGGAATGTAAACTTGGCTACACAGGAACTGAATTACAGAACAGAACAGGGTCTCAAATTTAGAAAACCAACTTATGCTTGCTTAAGGGGAAAGGTGAGTTGGGGTGCTGCATAAAACCAGAGATTGAAATGAGCACAGATAAAGTTCCTTAAGCCAAATATGGAATAGACAAGAGCTACTCCTTGCTCAACGAAATGGACTCAACACCGCATATTAAATGCCTAAGAATGTACCTGACTAGTAAGTATCTTAAAACCTATGGATTGCTATGTCTCCGAAAGAGAATCAAGCATGTGTACAGGGGCATAAACGCAGCAGTGATAGGATTGGAGAGGTTCGGTGAGCAAATGAAGACCCTTTGAAGTCATATTGCATGGTACCCATTCCACGGGTTTCAACTACCCAGGTTTAAGGTATTCTTCCTTCAGCTAAAACATGCATGTGGAACCTAGAGTATGATCAACCATGTGATCGGGAGACGTGTTCAAATATGTCTCAGTTTTCGTACCCTGGTACTCGGGTGCAACATTCCAGACGCTTTACTAACACCCTCCCGACTTGGAGAGTCAGTCCCTTTAACCTCCTGTTTGGCCCAGTTTGCAATTTCTGCGGAAGATGAACAGGAATAGCGAGAACCAATGAGAGACTATCTGGAGGTGTCTGGACCGGCAAATTTAACTCTCATTTCCCACCAGGAAGAGGAATTAACCAAAGGCTCAGCGTGCCGTGCCGGAACCAGATTAGGGCCTGAAGCCATCCTGCGGTGTTGCGGCCAGCTCAAAAGAAAGCGAGTTGAAGAAAGGAGCTCAGGGGCACTGTAATTCACAAACCTGCAGAGTTATAAATGACAGCTATCGTCCAAAAATATACTGAAGTAAGGCTGCCAAGAGGACTTGAAAGCGGGGCAGAATTGCAGGAAACCAATTTCAGGAGGCAGACTGGAATTGCATTGAAAGCATAGGAAAAGAGGCAGAACGTCCAAAATGATGCACTTGGCCAAAAAGGGCGTATGCGTTTTTTCCTGAATATATTCAGGAAAAAACGCATACGCCCTTTTTGGCCAACCAAGCAAGCTTGCAAAGGAAATCTGCACTACAATGAAGTCTCACTTCCCCCCGGTCAAAAGGGCCATCTGAAGAAAGTGTAAAATCCAGAAAGGCAGGACAGGCCATGGAGAACTGGGAGCCTTGTTATGCTGATGGGCGGGATGTAAATTGCCAACAGACACTCGGGAGAAGTGTATGGTGTTTCCTGAAACATCTAAAAAACAAAGCAACAGAGCCTAGGGCACTTCCACTTATGGTCCTATAGCTTAGGGAAATTAAAATCAAAAAGACACAGCCACCTCAAAGTTTGGGACGCCTCTGTTTACAAGAACCTCGTTTACAGTACAAGTTCAACATCGCAGAAAGTGAAAAATGGATAAAGAAGTTGTGGTATTTACTTACAAAGCAATATCACTCAGCAATGAAATCTATGTCATCAGGCCCTTAGCAGCACAATGAGTGGATTCAGGTATGATGATTCTAACTGAAATAAGTCACACAGAAAAAGAAACATCATAAGATATCAGTAATACACGGAATGTAAACTTGGCTACACAGGAACTGAATTACAGAACAGAACAGGGTCTCAAATTTAGAAAACCAACTTATGCTTGCTTAAGGGTAAAGGTGAGTTGGGGTGCTGCATAAAACCAGAGATTGAAATGAGCACAGATAAAGTTCCTTAAGCCAAATATGGAATAGACAAGAGCTACTCCTTGCTCAACGAAATGGACTCAACACCGCATATTAAATGCCTAAGAATGTACCTGACTAGTAAGTATCTTAAAACCTATGGATTGCTATGTCTCCGAAAGAGAATCAAGCATGTGTACAGGGGCATAAACGCAGCAGTGATAGGATTGGAGAGGTTCGGTGAGCAAATGAAGACCCTTTGAAGTCATATTGCATGGTACCCATTTCACGGGTTTCAACTACCCAGGTTTAAGGTATTCTTCCTTCAGCTAAAACATGCATGTGGAACCTAGAGTATGATCAACCATGTGATCGGGAGACGTGTTCAAATATGTCTCAGTTTTCGTACCCTGGTACTCGGGTGCAACATTCCAGACGCTTTACTAACACCCTCCCGACTTGGAGAGTCAGTCCCTTTAACCTCCTGTTTGGCCCAGTTTGCAATTTCTGCGGAAGATGAACAGGAATAGCGAGAACCAATCAGAGACTAGCTGGAGGTGTCTGGACGGGCAAATTTAACTCTCATTTCCCACCAGGAAGAGGAATTAACCAAAGGCTCAGCGTGCCGTGCCGGAACCAGATTAGGGCCTGAAGCCATCCTGCGGTGTTGCGGCCAGCTCAAAAGAAAGCAAGTTGAAGAAAGGAGCTCAGGGGCACTGTAATTCACAAACCTGCAGAGTTATAAATGACAGCTATCGTCCAAAAATATACTGAAGTAAGGCTGCCAAGAGGACTTGAAAGCGGGGCAGAATTGCAGGAAACCGATTTCAGGAGGTAGACTGGAATTGCATTGAAAGCATAGGAAAAGAGGCAGGACGTCCAAAATGATGCACTTGGCGAAAAAGGGGGTATGCGTTTTTTCCTGAATATATTCAGGAAAAAACGCATACGCCCTTTTTGGCCAACCAAGCAAGCTTGCAAAGGAAATCTGCACTACAATGAAGTCTCACTTCCCCCCGGTCAAAAGGGCCATCTGAAAAAAGTGTAAAATCCAGAAAGACAGGACAGGCCATGGAGAACTGGGAGCCTTGTTATGCTGATGGGCGGGATGTAAATTGCCAACAGACACTCGGGAGAAGTGTATGGTGTTTCCTGAAACATCTAAAAAACAAAGCAACAGAGCCTAGGGCACTTCCACTTATGGTCCTATAGCTTAGGGAAATTAAAATCAAAAAGACACAGCCACCCCAAAGTTTGGGACGCCTCTGTTTACAAGAACCTCGTTTACAGTACAAGTTCAACATCGCAGAAAGTGAAAAATGGATAAAGAAGTTGTGGTATTTACTTACAAAGCAATATCACTCAGCAATGAAATCTATGTCATCAGGCCCTTAGCAGCACAATGAGTGGATTCAGGTATGATGATTCTAACTGAAATAAGTCACACAGAAAAAGAAACATCATAAGATATCAGTAATACACGGAATGTAAACTTGGCTACACAGGAACTGAATTACAGAACAGAACAGGGTCTCAAATTTAGAAAACCAACTTATGCTTGCTTAAGGGTAAAGGTGAGTTGGGGTGCTGCATAAAACCAGAGATTGAAATGAGCACAGATAAAGTTCCTTAAGCCAAATATGGAATAGACAAGAGCTACTCCTTGCTCAACGAAATGGACTCAACACCGCATATTAAATGCCTAAGAATGTACCTGACTAGTAAGTATCTTAAAACCTATGGATTGCTATGTCTCCGAAAGAGAATCAAGCATGTGTACAGGGGCATAAACGCAGCAGTGATAGGATTGGAGAGGTTCGGTGAGCAAATGAAGACCCTTTGAAGTCATATTGCATGGTACCCATTCCACGGGTTTCAACTACCCAGGTTTAAGGTATTCTTCCTTCAGCTAAAACATGCATGTGGAACCTAGAGTATGATCAACCATGTGATCGGGAGACGTGTTCAAATATGTCTCAGTTTTCGTACCCTGGTACTCGGGTGCAACATTCCAGACGCTTTACTAACACCCTCCCGACTTGGAGAGTCAGTCCCTTTAACCTCCTGTTTGGCCCAGTTTGCAATTTCTGCGGAAGATGAACAGGAATAGCGAGAACCAATGAGAGACTAGCTGGAGGTGTCTGGACGGGCAAATTTAACTCTCATTTCCCACCAGGAAGAGGAATTAACCAAAGGCTCAGCGTGCCGTGCCGGAACCAGATTAGGGCCTGAAGCCATCCTGCGGTGTTGCGGCCAGCTCAAAAGAAAGCGAGTTGAAGAAAGGAGTCAGGGGCACTGTAATTCACAAACCTGCAGAGTTATAAATGACAGCTATCGTCCAAAAATATACTGAAGTAAGGCTGCCAAGAGGACTTGAAAGCGGGGCAGAATTGCAGGAAACCGATTTCAGGAGGTAGACTGGAATTGCATTGAAAGCATAGGAAAAGAGGCAGAACGTCCACAATGATGCACTTGGCCAAAAAGGGCGTATGCGTTTTTTCCTGAATATATTCAGGAAAAAACGCATACGCCCTTTTTGGCCAACCAAGCAAGCTTGCAAAGGAAATCTGCACTACAATGAAGTCTCACTTCCCCCCGGTCAAAAGGGCCATCTGAAAAAAGTGTAAAATCCAGAAAGGCAGGACAGGCCATGGAGAACTGGGAGCCTTGTTATGCTGATGGGCGGGATGTAAATTGCCAACAGACACTCGGGAGAAGTGTATGGTGTTTCCTGAAACATCTAAAAAACAAAGCAACAGAGCCTAGGGCACTTCCACTTATGGTCCTATAGCTTAGGGAAATTAAAATCAAAAAGACACAGCCACCCCAAAGTTTGGGACGCCTCTGTTTACAAGAACCTCGTTTACAGTACAAGTTCAACATCGCAGAAAGTGAAAAATGGATAAAGAAGTTGTGGTATTTACTTACAAAGCAATATCACTCAGCAATGAAATCTATGTCATCAGGCCCTTAGCAGCACAATGAGTGGATTCAGGTATGATGATTCTAACTGAAATAAGTCACACAGAAAAAGAAACATCATAAGATATCAGTAATACACGGAATGTAAACTTGGCTACACAGGAACTGAATTACAGAACAGAACAGGGTCTCAAATTTAGAAAACCAACTTATGCTTGCTTAAGGGTAAAGGTGAGTTGGGGTGCTGCATAAAACCAGAGATTGAAATGAGCACAGATAAAGTTCCTTAAGCCAAATATGGAATAGACAAGAGCTACTCCTTGCTCAACGAAATGGACTCAACACCGCATATTAAATGCCTAAGAATGTACCTGACTAGTAAGTATCTTAAAACCTATGGATTGCTATGTCTCCGAAAGAGAATCAAGCATGTGTACAGGGGCATAAACGCAGCAGTGATAGGATTGGAGAGGTTCGGTGAGCAAATGAAGACCCTTTGAAGTCATATTGCATGGTACCCATTCCACGGGTTTCAACTACCCAGGTTTAAGGTATTCTTCCTTCAGCTAAAACATGCATGTGGAACCTAGAGTATGATCAACCATGTGATCGGGAGACGTGTTCAAATATGTCTCAGTTTTCGTACCCTGGTACTCGGGTGCAACATTCCAGACGCTTTACTAACACCCTCCCGACTTGGAGAGTCAGTCCCTTTAACCTCCTGTTTGGCCCAGTTTGCAATTTCTGCGGAAGATGAACAGGAATAGCGAGAACCAATGAGAGACTATCTGGAGGTGTCTGGACCGGCAAATTTAACTCTCATTTCCCACCAGGAAGAGGAATTAACCAAAGGCTCAGCATGCCGTGCCGGAACCAGATTAGGGCCTGAAGCCATCCTGCGGTGTTGCGGCCAGCTCAAAAGAAAGCGAGTTGAAGAAAGGAGCTCAGGGGCACTGTAATTCACAAACCTGCAGAGTTATAAATGACAGCTATCGTCCAAAAATATACTGAAGTAAGGCTGCCAAGAGGACTTGAAAGCGGGGCAGAATTGCAGGAAACCGATTTCAGGAGGTAGACTGGAATTGCATTGAAAGCATAGGAAAAGAGGCAGAACGTCCACAATGATGCACTTGGCCAAAAAGGGCGTATGCGTTTTTTCCTGAATATATTCAGGAAAAAACGCATACGCCCTTTTTGGCCAACCAAGCAAGCTTGCAAAGGAAATCTGCACTACAATGAAGTCTCACTTCCCCCCGGTCAAAAGGGCCATCTGAAAAAAGTGTAAAATCCAGAAAGGCAGGACAGGCCATGGAGAACTGGGAGCCTTGTTATGCTGATGGGCGGGATGTAAATTGCCAACAGACACTCGGGAGAAGTGTATGGTGTTTCCTGAAACATCTAAAAAACAAAGCAACAGAGCCTAGGGCACTTCCACTTATGGTCCTATAGCTTAGGGAAATTAAAATCAAAAAGACACAGCCACCCCAAAGTTTGGGACGCCTCTGTTTACAAGAACCTCGTTTACAGTACAAGTTCAACATCGCAGAAAGTGAAAAATGGATAAAGAAGTTGTGGTATTTACTTACAAAGCAATATCACTCAGCAATGAAATCTATGTCATCAGGCCCTTAGCAGCACAATGAGTGGATTCAGGTATGATGATTCTAACTGAAATAAGTCACACAGAAAAAGAAACATCATAAGATATCAGTAATACACGGAATGTAAACTTGGCTACACAGGAACTGAATTACAGAACAGAACAGGGTCTCAAATTTAGAAAACCAACTTATGCTTGCTTAAGGGGAAAGGTGAGTTGGGGTGCTGCATAAAACCAGAGATTGAAATGAACACAGATAAAGTTCCTTAAGCCAAATATGGAATAGACAAGAGCTACTCCTTGCTCAACGAAATGGACTCAACACCGCATATTAAATGCCTAAGAATGTACCTGACTAGTAAGTATCTTAAAACCTATGGATTGCTATGTCTCCGAAAGAGAATCAAGCATGTGTACAGGGGCATAAACGCAGCAGTGATAGGATTGGAGAGGTTCGGTGAGCAAATGAAGACCCTTTGAAGTCATATTGCATGGTACCCATTCCACGGGTTTCAACTACCCAGGTTTAAGGTATTCTTCCTTCAGCTAAAACATGCATGTGGAACCTAGAGTATGATCAACCATGTGATCGGGAGACGTGTTCAAATATGTCTCAGTTTTCGTACCCTGGTACTCGGGTGCAACATTCCAGACGCTTTACTAACACCCTCCCGACTTGGAGAGTCAGTCCCTTTAACCTCCTGTTTGGCCCAGTTTGCAATTTCTGCGGAAGATGAACAGGAATAGCGAGAACCAATGAGAGACTAGCTGGAGGTGTCTGGACGGGCAAATTTAACTCTCATTTCCCACCAGGAAGAGGAATTAACCAAAGGCTCAGCGTGCCGTGCCGGAACCAGATTAGGGCCTGAAGCCATCCTGCGGTGTTGCGGCCAGGTCACAAGAAAGCGAGTTGAAGAAAGGAGCTCAGGGGCACTGTAATTCACAAACCTGCAGAGTTATAAATGACAGCTATCGTCCAAAAATATACTGAAGTAAGGCTGCCAAGAGGACTTGAAAGCGGGGCAGAATTGCAGGAAACCAATTTCAGGAGGTAGACTGGAATTGCATTGAAAGCATAGGAAAAGAGGCAGAACGTCCACAATGATGCACTTGGCCAAAAAGGGCGTATGCGTTTTTTCCTGAATATATTCAGGAAAAAACGCATACGCCCTTTTTGGCCAACCAAGCAAGCTTGCAAAGGAAATCTGCACTACAATGAAGTCTCACTTCCCCCCGGTCAAAAGGGCCATCTGAAAAAAGTGTAAAATCCAGAAAGGCAGGACAGGCCATGGAGAACTGGGAGCCTTGTTATGCTGATGGGCGGGATGTAAATTGCCAACAGACACTCGGGAGAAGTGTATGGTGTTTCCTGAAACATCTAAAAAACAAAGCAACAGAGCCTAGGGCACTTCCACTTATGGTCCTATAGCTTAGGGAAATTAAAATCAAAAAGACACAGCCACCCCAAAGTTTGGGACGCCTCTGTTTACAAGAACCTCGTTTACAGTACAAGTTCAACATCGCAGAAAGTGAAAAATGGATAAAGAAGTTGTGGTATTTACTTACAAAGCAATATCACTCAGCAATGAAATCTATGTCATCAGGCCCTTAGCAGCACAATGAGTGGATTCAGGTATGATGATTCTAACTGAAATAAGTCACACAGAAAAAGAAACATCATAAGATATCAGTAATACACGGAATGTAAACTTGGCTACACAGGAACTGAATTACAGAACAGAACAGGGTCTCAAATTTAGAAAACCAACTTATGCTTGCTTAAGGGTAAAGGTGAGTTGGGGTGCTGCATAAAACCAGAGATTGAAATGAGCACAGATAAAGTTCCTTAAGCCAAATATGGAATAGACAAGAGCTACTCCTTGCTCAACGAAATGGACTCAACACCGCATATTAAATGCCTAAGAATGTACCTGACTAGTAAGTATCTTAAAACCTATGGATTGCTATGTCTCCGAAAGAGAATCAAGCATGTGTACAGGGGCATAAACGCAGCAGTGATAGGATTGGAGAGGTTCGGTGAGCAAATGAAGACCCTTTGAAGTCATATTGCATGGTACCCATTCCACGGGTTTCAACTACCCAGGTTTAAGGTATTCTTCCTTCAGCTAAAACATGCATGTGGAACCTAGAGTATGATCAACCATGTGATCGGGAGACGTGTTCAAATATGTCTCAGTTTTCGTACCCTGGTACTCGGGTGCAACATTCCAGACGCTTTACTAACACCCTCCCGACTTGGAGAGTCAGTCCCTTTAACCTCCTGTTTGGCCCAGTTTGCAATTTCTGCGGAAGATGAACAGGAATAGCGAGAACCAATGAGAGACTAGCTGGAGGTGTCTGGACGGGCAAATTTAACTCTCATTTCCCACCAGGAAGAGGAATTAACCAAAGGCTCAGCGTGCCGTGCCGGAACCAGATTAGGGCCTGAAGCCATCCTGCGGTGTTGCGGCCAGCTCAAAAGAAAGCGAGTTGAAGAAAGGAGTCAGGGGCACTGTAATTCACAAACCTGCAGAGTTATAAATGACAGCTATCGTCCAAAAATATACTGAAGTAAGGCTGCCAAGAGGACTTGAAAGCGGGGCAGAATTGCAGGAAACCGATTTCAGGAGGTAGACTGGAATTGCATTGAAAGCATAGGAAAAGAGGCAGAACGTCCACAATGATGCACTTGGCCAAAAAGGGCGTATGCGTTTTTTCCTGAATATATTCAGGAAAAAACGCATACGCCCTTTTTGGCCAACCAAGCAAGCTTGCAAAGGAAATCTGCACTACAATGAAGTCTCACTTCCCCCCGGTCAAAAGGGCCATCTGAAAAAAGTGTAAAATCCAGAAAGGCAGGACAGGCCATGGAGAACTGGGAGCCTTGTTATGCTGATGGGCGGGATGTAAATTGCCAACAGACACTCGGGAGAAGTGTATGGTGTTTCCTGAAACATCTAAAAAACAAAGCAACAGAGCCTAGGGCACTTCCACTTATGGTCCTATAGCTTAGGGAAATTAAAATCAAAAAGACACAGCCACCCCAAAGTTTGGGACGCCTCTGTTTACAAGAACCTCGTTTACAGTACAAGTTCAACATCGCAGAAAGTGAAAAATGGATAAAGAAGTTGTGGTATTTACTTACAAAGCAATATCACTCAGCAATGAAATCTATGTCATCAGGCCCTTAGCAGCACAATGAGTGGATTCAGGTATGATGATTCTAACTGAAATAAGTCACACAGAAAAAGAAACATCATAAGATATCAGTAATACACGGAATGTAAACTTGGCTACACAGGAACTGAATTACAGAACAGAACAGGGTCTCAAATTTAGAAAACCAACTTATGCTTGCTTAAGGGGAAAGGTGAGTTGGGGTGCTGCATAAAACCAGAGATTGAAATGAGCACAGATAAAGTTCCTTAAGCCAAATATGGAATAGACAAGAGCTACTCCTTGCTCAACGAAATGGACTCAACACCGCATATTAAATGCCTAAGAATGTACCTGACTAGTAAGTATCTTAAAACCTATGGATTGCTATGTCTCCGAAAGAGAATCAAGCATGTGTACAGGGGCATAAACGCAGCAGTGATAGGATTGGAGAGGTTCGGTGAGCAAATGAAGACCCTTTGAAGTCATATTGCATGGTACCCATTCCACGGGTTTCAACTACCCAGGTTTAAGGTATTCTTCCTTCAGCTAAAACATGCATGTGGAACCTAGAGTATGATCAACCATGTGATCGGGAGACGTGTTCAAATATGTCTCAGTTTTCGTACCCTGGTACTCGGGTGCAACATTCCAGACGCTTTACTAACACCCTCCCGACTTGGAGAGTCAGTCCCTTTAACCTCCTGTTTGGCCCAGTTTGCAATTTCTGCGGAAGATGAACAGGAATAGCGAGAACCAATGAGAGACTATCTGGAGGTGTCTGGACCGGCAAATTTAACTCTCATTTCCCACCAGGAAGAGGAATTAACCAAAGGCTCAGCATGCCGTGCCGGAACCAGATTAGGGCCTGAAGCCATCCTGCGGTGTTGCGGCCAGCTCAAAAGAAAGCGAGTTGAAGAAAGGAGCTCAGGGGCACTGTAATTCACAAACCTGCAGAGTTATAAATGACAGCTATCGTCCAAAAATATACTGAAGTAAGGCTGCCAAGAGGACTTGAAAGCGGGGCAGAATTGCAGGAAACCGATTTCAGGAGGTAGACTGGAATTGCATTGAAAGCATAGGAAAAGAGGCAGAACGTCCACAATGATGCACTTGGCCAAAAAGGGCGTATGCGTTTTTTCCTGAATATATTCAGGAAAAAACGCATACGCCCTTTTTGGCCAACCAAGCAAGCTTGCAAAGGAAATCTGCACTACAATGAAGTCTCACTTCCCCCCGGTCAAAAGGGCCATCTGAAAAAAGTGTAAAATCCAGAAAGGCAGGACAGGCCATGGAGAACTGGGAGCCTTGTTATGCTGATGGGCGGGATGTAAATTGCCAACAGACACTCGGGAGAAGTGTATGGTGTTTCCTGAAACATCTAAAAAACAAAGCAACAGAGCCTAGGGCACTTCCACTTATGGTCCTATAGCTTAGGGAAATTAAAATCAAAAAGACACAGCCACCCCAAAGTTTGGGACGCCTCTGTTTACAAGAACCTCGTTTACAGTACAAGTTCAACATCGCAGAAAGTGAAAAATGGATAAAGAAGTTGTGGTATTTACTTACAAAGCAATATCACTCAGCAATGAAATCTATGTCATCAGGCCCTTAGCAGCACAATGAGTGGATTCAGGTATGATGATTCTAACTGAAATAAGTCACACAGAAAAAGAAACATCATAAGATATCAGTAATACACGGAATGTAAACTTGGCTACACAGGAACTGAATTACAGAACAGAACAGGGTCTCAAATTTAGAAAACCAACTTATGCTTGCTTAAGGGTAAAGGTGAGTTGGGGTGCTGCATAAAACCAGAGATTGAAATGAGCACAGATAAAGTTCCTTAAGCCAAATATGGAATAGACAAGAGCTACTCCTTGCTCAACGAAATGGACTCAACACCGCATATTAAATGCCTAAGAATGTACCTGACTAGTAAGTATCTTAAAACCTATGGATTGTTATGTCTCCGAAAGAGAATCAAGCATGTGTACAGGGGCATAAACGCAGCAGTGATAGGATTGGAGAGGTTCGGTGAGCAAATGAAGACCCTTTGAAGTCATATTGCATGGTACCCATTCCACGGGTTTCAACTACCCAGGTTTAAGGTATTCTTCCTTCAGCTAAAACATGCATGTGGAACCTAGAGTATGATCAACCATGTGATCGGGAGACGTGTTCAAATATGTCTCAGTTTTCGTACCCTGGTACTCGGGTGCAACATTCCAGACGCTTTACTAACACCCTCCCAACTTGGAGAGTCAGTCCCTTTAACCTCCTGTTTGGCCCAGTTTGCAATTTCTGCGGAAGATGAACAGGAATAGTGAGAACCAATGAGAGACTAGCTGGAGGTGTCTGGACGGGCAAATTTAACTCTCATTTCCCACCAGGAAGAGGAATTAACCAAAGGCTCAGCGTGCCGTGCCGGAACCAGATTAGGGCCTGAAGCCATCCTGCGGTGTTGCGGCCAGCTCAAAAGAAAGCGAGTTGAAGAAAGGAGCTCAGGGACACTGTAATTCACAAACCTGCAGAGTTATAAATGACAGCTATCGTCCAAAAATATACTGAAGTAAGGCTGCCAAGAGGACTTGAAAGCGGGGCAGAATTGCAGGAAACCGATTTCAGGAGGCAGACTGGAATTGCATTGAAAGCATAGGAAAAGAGGCAGAACGTCCACAATGATGCACTTGGCCAAAAAGGGCGTATGCGTTTTTTCCTGAATATATTCAGGAAAAAACGCATACGCCCTTTTTGGCCAACCAAGCAAGCTTGCAAAGGAAATCTGCACTACAATGAAGTCTCACTTCCCCCCGGTCAAAAGGGCCATCTGAAAAAAGTGTAAAATCCAGAAAGGCAGGACAGGCCATGGAGAACTGGGAGCCTTGTTATGCTGATGGGCGGGATGTAAATTGCCAACAGACACTCGGGAGAAGTGTATGGTGTTTCCTGAAACATCTAAAAAACAAAGCAACAGAGCCTAGGGCACTTCCACTTATGGTCCTATAGCTTAGGGAAATTAAAATCAAAAAGACACAGCCACCCCAAAGTTTGGGACGCCTCTGTTTACAAGAACCTCATTTACAGTACAAGTTCAACATCGCAGAAAGTGAAAAATGGATAAAGAAGTTGTGGTATTTACTTACAAAGCAATATCACTCAGCAATGAAATCTATGTCATCAGGCCCTTAGCAGCACAATGAGTGGATTCAGGTATGATGATTCTAACTGAAATAAGTCACACAGAAAAAGAAACATCATAAGATATCAGTAATACACGGAATGTAAACTTGGCTACACAGGAACTGAATTACAGAACAGAACAGGGTCTCAAATTTAGAAAACCAACTTATGCTTGCTTAAGGGTAAAGGTGAGTTGGGGTGCTGCATAAAACCAGAGATTGAAATGAGCACAGATAAAGTTCCTTAAGCCAAATATGGAATAGACAAGAGCTACTCCTTGCTCAACGAAACGGACTCAACACCGCATATTAAACGCCTAAGAATGTACCTGACTAGTAAGTATCTTAAAACCTATGGATTGTTATGTCTCCGAAAGAGAATCAAGCATGTGTACAGGGGCATAAACGCAGCAGTGATAGGATTGGAGAGGTTCGGTGAGCAAATGAAGACCCTTTGAAGTCATATTGCATGGTACCCATTCCACGGGTTTCAACTACCCAGGTTTAAGGTATTCTTCCTTCAGCTAAAACATGCATGTGGAACCTAGAGTATGATCAACCATGTGATCGGGAGACGTGTTCAAATATGTCTCAGTTTTCGTACCCTGGTACTCGGGTGCAACATTCCAGACGCTTTACTAACACCCTCCCGACTTGGAGAGTCAGTCCCTTTAACCTCCTGTTTGGCCCAGTTTGCAATTTCTGCGGAAGATGAACAGGAATAGCGAGAACCAATGAGAGACTAGCTGGAGGTGTCTGGACGGGCAAATTTAACTCTCATTTCCCACCAGGAAGAGGAATTAACCAAAGGCTCAGCGTGCCGTGCCGGAACCAGATTAGGGCCTGAAGCCATCCTGCGGTGTTGCGGCCAGCTCAAAAGAAAGCGAGTTGAAGAAAGGAGCTCAGGGGCACTGTAATTCACAAACCTGCAGAGTTATAAATGACAGCTATCGTCCAAAAATATACTGAAGTAAGGCTGCCAAGAGGACTTGAAAGCGGGGCAGAATTGCAGGAAACCGATTTCAGGAGGTAGACTGGAATTGCATTGAAAGCATAGGAAAAGAGGCAGAACGTCCACAATGATGCACTTGGCCAAAAAGGGCGTATGCGTTTTTTCCTGAATATATTCAGGAAAAAACGCATACGCCCTTTTTGGCCAACCAAGCAAGCTTGCAAAGGAAATCTGCACTACAATGAAGTCTCACTTCCCCCCGGTCAAAAGGGCCATCTGAAAAAAGTGTAAAATCCAGAAAGGCAGGACAGGCCATGGAGAACTGGGAGCCTTGTTATGCTGATGGGCGGGATGTAAATTGCCAACAGACACTCGGGAGAAGTGTATGGTGTTTCCTGAAACATCTAAAAAACAAAGCAACAGAGCCTAGGGCACTTCCACTTATGGTCCTATAGCTTAGGGAAATTAAAATCAAAAAGACACAGCCACCCCAAAGTTTGGGACGCCTCTGTTTACAAGAACCTCGTTTACAGTACAAGTTCAACATCGCAGAAAGTGAAAAATGGATAAAGAAGTTGTGGTATTTACTTACAAAGCAATATCACTCAGCAATGAAATCTATGTCATCAGGCCCTTAGCAGCACAATGAGTGGATTCAGGTATGATGATTCTAACTGAAATAAGTCACACAGAAAAAGAAACATCATAAGATATCAGTAATACACGGAATGTAAACTTGGCTACACAGGAACTGAATTACAGAACAGAACAGGGTCTCAAATTTAGAAAACCAACTTATGCTTGCTTAAGGGGAAAGGTGAGTTGGGGTGCTGCATAAAACCAGAGATTGAAATGAGCACAGATAAAGTTCCTTAAGCCAAATATGGAATAGACAAGAGCTACTCCTTGCTCAACGAAATGGACTCAACACCGCATATTAAATGCCTAAGAATGTACCTGACTAGTAAGTATCTTAAAACCTATGGATTGCTATGTCTCCGAAAGAGAATCAAGCATGTGTACAGGGGCATAAACGCAGCAGTGATAGGATTGGAGAGGTTCGGTGAGCAAATGAAGACCCTTTGAAGTCATATTGCATGGTACCCATTCCACGGGTTTCAACTACCCAGGTTTAAGGTATTCTTCCTTCAGCTAAAACATGCATGTGGAACCTAGAGTATGATCAACCATGTGATCGGGAGACGTGTTCAAATATGTCTCAGTTTTCGTACCCTGGTACTCGGGTGCAACATTCCAGACGCTTTACTAACACCCTCCCAACTTGGAGAGTCAGTCCCTTTAACCTCCTGTTTGGCCCAGTTTGCAATTTCTGCGGAAGATGAACAGGAATAGCGAGAACCAATGAGAGACTAGCTGGAGGTGTCTGGACGGGCAAATTTAACTCTCATTTCCCACCAGGAAGAGGAATTAACCAAAGGCTCAGCATGCCGTGCCGGAACCAGATTAGGGCCTGAAGCCATCCTGCGGTGTTGCGGCCAGCTCAAAAGAAAGCGAGTTGAAGAAAGGAGCTCAGGGACACTGTAATTCACAAACCTGCAGAGTTATAAATGACAGCTATCGTCCAAAAATATACTGAAGTAAGGCTGCCAAGAGGACTTGAAAGCGGGGCAGAATTGGAGGAAACCGATTTCAGGAGGCAGACTGGAATTGCATTGAAAGCATAGGAAAAGAGGCAGAACGTCCACAATGATGCACTTGGCCAAAAAGGGCGTATGCGTTTTTTCCTGAATATATTCAGGAAAAAACGCATACGCCCTTTTTGGCCAACCAAGCAAGCTTGCAAAGGAAATCTGCACTACAATGAAGTCTCACTTCCCCCCGGTCAAAAGGGCCATCTGAAAAAAGTGTAAAATCCAGAAAGGCAGGACAGGCCATGGAGAACTGGGAGCCTTGTTATGCTGATGGGCGGGATGTAAATTGCCAACAGACACTCGGGAGAAGTGTATGGTGTTTCCTGAAACATCTAAAAAACAAAGCAACAGAGCCTAGGGCACTTCCACTTATGGTCCTATAGCTTAGGGAAATTAAAATCAAAAAGACACAGCCACCCCAAAGTTTGGGACGCCTCTGTTTACAAGAACCTCGTTTACAGTACAAGTTCAACATCGCAGAAAGTGAAAAATGGATAAAGAAGTTGTGGTATTTACTTACAAAGCAATATCACTCAGCAATGAAATCTATGTCATCAGGCCCTTAGCAGCACAATGAGTGGATTCAGGTATGATGATTCTAACTGAAATAAGTCACACAGAAAAAGAAACATCATAAGATATCAGTAATACACGGAATGTAAACTTGGCTACACAGGAACTGAATTACAGAACAGAACAGGGTCTCAAATTTAGAAAACCAACTTATGCTTGCTTAAGGGGAAAGGTGAGTTGGGGTGTTGCATAAAACCAGAGATTGAAATGAGCACAGATAAAGTTCCTTAAGCCAAATATGGAATAGACAAGAGCTACTCCTTGCTCAACGAAATGGACTCAACACCGCATATTAAATGCCTAAGAATGTACCTGACTAGTAAGTATCTTAAAACCTATGGATTGCTATGTCTCCGAAAGAGAATCAAGCATGTGTACAGGGGCATAAACGCAGCAGTGATAGGATTGGAGAGGTTCGGTGAGCAAATGAAGACCCTTTGAAGTCATATTGCATGGTACCCATTCCACGGGTTTCAACTACCCAGGTTTAAGGTATTCTTCCTTCAGGTAAAACATGCATGTGGAACCTAGAGTATGATCAACCATGTGATCGGGAAACGTGTTCAAATATGTCTCAGTTTTCGTACCCTGGAACTCGGGTGCAACATTCCAGACGCTTTACTAACACCCTCCCGACTTGGAGAGTCAGTCCCTTTAACCTCCTGTTTGGCCCAGTTTGCAAATTCTGCAGAAGATGAACAGGAATAGCGAGAACCAATGAGAGACTAGCTGGAGGTGTCTGGACGGGCAAATTTAACTCTCATTTCCCACCAGGAAGAGGAAATAACCAAAGGCTCAGCATGCCGTGCCGGAACCAGATTAGGGCCTGAAGCCATCCTGCGGTGTTGCGGCCAGCTCAAAAGAAAGCGAGTTGAAGAAAGGAGCTCAGGGGCACTGTAATTCACAAACCTGCAGAGTTATAAATGACAGCTATCGTCCAAAAATATACTGAAGTAAGGCTGCCAAGAGGACTTGAAAGCGGGGCAGAATTGCAGGAAACCGATTTCAGGAGGTAGACTGGAATTGCATTGAAAGCATAGGAAAAGAGGCAGAACGTCCACAATGATGCACTTGGCCAAAAAGGGCGTATGCGTTTTTTCCTGAATATATTCAGGAAAAAACGCATACGCCCTTTTTGGCCAACCAAGCAAGCTTGCAAAGGAAATCTGCACTACAATGAAGTCTCACTTCCCCCCGGTCAAAAGGGCCATCTGAAAAAAGTGTAAAATCCAGAAAGGCAGGACAGGCCATGGAGAACTGGGAGCCTTGTTATGCTGATGGGCGGGATGTAAATTGCCAACAGACACTCGGGAGAAGTGTATGGTGTTTCCTGAAACATCTAAAAAACAAAGCAACAGAGCCTAGGGCACTTCCACTTATGGTCCTATAGCTTAGGGAAATTAAAATCAAAAAGACACAGCCACCCCAAAGTTTGGGACGCCTCTGTTTACAAGAACCTCGTTTACAGTACAAGTTCAACATCGCAGAAAGTGAAAAATGGATAAAGAAGTTGTGGTATTTACTTACAAAGCAATATCACTCAGCAATGAAATCTATGTCATCAGGCCCTTAGCAGCACAATGAGTGGATTCAGGTATGATGATTCTAACTGAAATAAGTCACACAGAAAAAGAAACATCATAAGATATCAGTAATACACGGAATGTAAACTTGGCTACACAGGAACTGAATTACAGAACAGAACAGGGTCTCAAATTTAGAAAACCAACTTATGCTTGCATAAGGGGAAAGGTGAGTTGGGGTGCTGCATAAAACCAGAGATTGAAATGAGCACAGATAAAGTTCCTTAAGCCAAATATGGAATAGACAAGAGCTACTCCTTGCTCAACGAAATGGACTCAACACCGCATATTAAACGCCTAAGAATGTACCTGACTAGTAAGTATCTTAAAACCTATGGATTGCTATGTCTCCGAAAGAGAATCAAGCATGTGTACAGGGGCATAAACGCAGCAGTGATAGGATTGGAGAGGTTCGGTGAGCAAATGAAGACCCTTTGAAGTCATATTGCATGGTACCCATTCCACGGGTTTCAACTACCCAGGTTTAAGGTATTCTTCCTTCAGCTAAAACATGCATGTGGAACCTAGAGTATGATCAACCATGTGATCGGGAGATGTGTTCAAATATGTCTCAGTTTTCGTACCCTGGTACTCGGGTGCAACATTCCAGACGCTTTACTAACACCCTCCCGACTTGGAGAGTCAGTCCCTTTAACCTCCTGTTTGGCCCAGTTTGCAATTTCTGCGGAAGATGAACAGGAATAGCGAGAACCAATGAGAGACTAGCTGGAGGTGTCTGGACGGGCAAATTTAACCCTCATTTCCCTCCAGGAAGAGGAATTAACCAAAGGCTCAGCGTGCCGTGCCAGAACCAGATTAGGGCCTGAAGCCATCCTGCGGTGTTGCGGCCAGCTCAAAAGAAAGCGAGTTGAAGAAAGGAGCTCAGGGGCACTGTAATTCACAAACCTGCAGAGTTATAAATGACAGCTATCGTCCAAAAATATATTGAAGTAAGGCTGCCAAGAGGACTTGAAAGCGGGGCAGAATTGCAGGAAACCGATTTCAGGAGGCAGACTGGAATTGCATTGAAAGCATAGGAAAAGAGGCAGAACGTCCACAATGATGCACTTGGCCAAAAAGGGCGTATGCGTTTTTTCCTGAATATATTCAGGAAAAAACGCATACGCCCTTTTTGGCCAACCAAGCAAGCTTGCAAAGGAAATCTGCACTACAATGAAGTCTCACTTCCCCCCGGTCAAAAGGGCCATCTGAAAAAAGTGTAAAATCCAGAAAGGCAGGACAGGCCATGGAGAACTGGGAGCCTTGTTATGCTGATGGGCGGGATGTAAATTGCCAACAGACACTCGGGAGAAGTGTATGGTGTTTCCTGAAACATCTAAAAAACAAAGCAACAGAGCCTAGGGCACTTCCACTTATGGTCCTATAGCTTAGGGAAATTAAAATCAAAAAGACACAGCCACCCCAAAGTTTGGGACGCCTCTGTTTACAAGAACCTCGTTTACAGTACAAGTTCAACATCGCAGAAAGTGAAAAATGGATAAAGAAGTTGTGGTATTTACTTACAAAGCAATATCACTCAGCAATGAAATCTATGTCATCAGGCCCTTAGCAGCACAATGAGTGGATTCAGGTATGATGATTCTAACTGAAATAAGTCACACAGAAAAAGAAACATCATAAGATATCAGTAATACACGGAATGTAAACTTGGCTACACAGGAACTGAATTACAGAACAGAACAGGGTCTCAAATTTAGAAAACCAACTTATGCTTTCTTAAGGGGAAAGGTGAGTTGGGGTGCTGCATAAAACCAGAGATTGAAATGAGCACAGATAAAGTTCCTTAAGCCAAATATGGAATAGACAAGAGCTACCTCTTGCTCAACGAAATGGACTCAACACCGCATATTAAATGCCTAAGAATGTACCTGACTAGTAAGTATCTTAAAACCTATGGATTGCTATGTCTCCGAAAGAGAATCAAGCATGTGTACAGGGGCATAAACGCAGCAGTGATAGGATTGGAGAGGTTCGGTGAGCAAATGAAGACCCTTTGAAGTCATATTGCATGGTACCCATTCCACGGGTTTCAACTACCCAGGTTTAAGGTATTCTTCCTTCAGGTAAAACATGCATGTGGAACCTAGAGTATGATCAACCATGTGATCGGGAAACGTGTTCAAATATGTCTCAGTTTTCGTACCCTGGAACTCGGGTGCAACATTCCAGACGCTTTACTAACACCCTCCCGACTTGGAGAGTCAGTCCCTTTAACCTCCTGTTTGGCCCAGTTTGCAAATTCTGCAGAAGATGAACAGGAATAGCGAGAACCAATGAGAGACTAGCTGGAGGTGTCTGGACGGGCAAATTTAACTCTCATTTCCCACCAGGAAGAGGAAATAACCAAAGGCTCAGCATGCCGTGCCGGAACCAGATTAGGGCCTGAAGCCATCCTGCGGTGTTGCGGCCAGCTCAAAAGAAAGCGAGTTGAAGAAAGGAGCTCAGGGGCACTGTAATTCACAAACCTGCAGAGTTATAAATGACAGCTATCGTCCAAAAATATACTGAAGTAAGGCTGCCAAGAGGACTTGAAAGCGGGGCAGAATTGCAGGAAACCGATTTCAGGAGGTAGACTGGAATTGCATTGAAAGCATAGGAAAAGAGGCAGAACGTCCACAATGATGCACTTGGCCAAAAAGGGCGTATGCGTTTTTTCCTGAATATATTCAGGAAAAAACGCATACGCCCTTTTTGGCCAACCAAGCAAGCTTGCAAAGGAAATCTGCACTACAATGAAGTCTCACTTCCCCCCGGTCAAAAGGGCCATCTGAAAAAAGTGTAAAATCCAGAAAGGCAGGACAGGCCATGGAGAACTGGGAGCCTTGTTATGCTGATGGGCGGGATGTAAATTGCCAACAGACACTCGGGAGAAGTGTATGGTGTTTCCTGAAACATCTAAAAAACAAAGCAACAGAGCCTAGGGCACTTCCACTTATGGTCCTATAGCTTAGGGAAATTAAAATCAAAAAGACACAGCCACCCCAAAGTTTGGGACGCCTCTGTTTACAAGAACCTCGTTTACAGTACAAGTTCAACATCGCAGAAAGTGAAAAATGGATAAAGAAGTTGTGGTATTTACTTACAAAGCAATATCACTCAGCAATGAAATCTATGTCATCAGGCCCTTAGCAGCACAATGAGTGGATTCAGGTATGATGATTCTAACTGAAATAAGTCACACAGAAAAAGAAACATCATAAGATATCAGTAATACACGGAATGTAAACTTGGCTACACAGGAACTGAATTACAGAACAGAACAGGGTCTCAAATTTAGAAAACCAACTTATGCTTGCATAAGGGGAAAGGTGAGTTGGGGTGCTGCATAAAACCAGAGATTGAAATGAGCACAGATAAAGTTCCTTAAGCCAAATATGGAATAGACAAGAGCTACTCCTTGCTCAACGAAATGGACTCAACACCGCATATTAAACGCCTAAGAATGTACCTGACTAGTAAGTATCTTAAAACCTATGGATTGCTATGTCTCCGAAAGAGAATCAAGCATGTGTACAGGGGCATAAACGCAGCAGTGATAGGATTGGAGAGGTTCGGTGAGCAAATGAAGACCCTTTGAAGTCATATTGCATGGTACCCATTCCAAGGGTTTCAACTACCCAGGTTTAAGGTATTCTTCCTTCAGCTAAAACATGCATGTGGAACCTAGAGTATGATCAACCATGTGATCGGGAGATGTGTTCAAATATGTCTCAGTTTTCGTACCCTGGTACTCGGGTGCAACATTCCAGACGCTTTACTAACACCCTCCCGACTTGGAGAGTCAGTCCCTTTAACCTCCTGTTTGGCCCAGTTTGCAATTTCTGCGGAAGATGAACAGGAATAGTGAGAACCAATGAGAGACTAGCTGGAGGTGTCTGGACGGGCAAATTTAACCCTCATTTCCCTCCAGGAAGAGGAATTAACCAAAGGCTCAGCGTGCCGTGCCGGAACCAGATTAGGGCCTGAAGCCATCCTGCGGTGTTGCGGCCAGCTCAAAAGAAAGCGAGTTGAAGAAAGGAGCTCAGGGGCACTGTAATTCACAAACCTGCAGAGTTATAAATGACAGCTATCGTCCAAAAATATACTGAAGTAAGGCTGCCAAGAGGACTTGAAAGCGGGGCAGAATTGCAGGAAACCGATTTCAGGAGGTAGACTGGAATTGCATTGAAAGCATAGGAAAAGAGGCAGAACGTCCACAATGATGCACTTGGCCAAAAAGGGCGTATGCGTTTTTTCCTGAATATATTCAGGAAAAAACGCATACGCCCTTTTTGGCCAACCAAGCAAGCTTGCAAAGGAAATCTGCACTACAATGAAGTCTCACTTCCCCCCGGTCAAAAGGGCCATCTGAAAAAAGTGTAAAATCCAGAAAGGCAGGACAGGCCATGGAGAACTGGGAGCCTTGTTATGCTGATGGGCGGGATGTAAATTGCCAACAGACACTCGGGAGAAGTGTATGGTGTTTCCTGAAACATCTAAAAAACAAAGCAACAGAGCCTAGGGCACTTCCACTTATGGTCCTATAGCTTAGGGAAATTAAAATCAAAAAGACACAGCCACCCCAAAGTTTGGGACGCCTCTGTTTACAAGAACCTCGTTTACAGTACAAGTTCAACATCGCAGAAAGTGAAAAATGGATAAAGAAGTTGTGGTATTTACTTACAAAGCAATATCACTCAGCAATGAAATCTATGTCATCAGGCCCTTAGCAGCACAATGAGTGGATTCAGGTATGATGATTCTAACTGAAATAAGTCACACAGAAAAAGAAACATCATAAGATATCAGTAATACACGGAATGTAAACTTGGCTACACAGGAACTGAATTACAGAACAGAACAGGGTCTCAAATTTAGAAAACCAACTTATGCTTGCTTAAGGGTAAAGGTGAGTTGGGGTGCTGCATAAAACCAGAGATTGAAATGAGCACAGATAAAGTTCCTTAAGCCAAATATGGAATAGACAAGAGCTACTCCTTGCTCAACGAAATGGACTCAACACCGCATATTAAATGCCTAAGAATGTACCTGACTAGTAAGTATCTTAAAACCTATGGATTGCTATGTCTCCGAAAGAGAATCAAGCATGTGTACAGGGGCATAAACGCAGCAGTGATAGGATTGGAGAGGTTCGGTGAGCAAATGAAGACCCTTTGAAGTCATATTGCATGGTACCCATTCCACGGGTTTCAACTACCCAGGTTTAAGGTATTCTTCCTTCAGCTAAAACATGCATGTGGAACCTAGAGTATGATCAACCATGTGATCGGGAGACGTGTTCAAATATGTCTCAGTTTTCGTACCCTGGTACTCGGGTGCAACATTCCAGACGCTTTACTAACACCCTCCCGACTTGGAGAGTCAGTCCCTTTAACCTCCTGTTTGGCCCAGTTTGCAATTTCTGCGGAAGATGAACAGGAATAGCGAGAACCAATGAGAGACTAGCTGGAGGTGTCTGGACGGGCAAATTTAACTCTCATTTCCCACCAGGAAGAGGAATTAACCAAAGGCTCAGCGTGCCGTGCCGGAACCAGATTAGGGCCTGAAGCCATCCTGCGGTGTTGCGGCCAGCTCAAAAGAAAGCGAGTTGAAGAAAGGAGCTCAGGGGCACTGTAATTCACAAACCTGCAGAGTTATAAATGACAGCTATCGTCCAAAAATATACTGAAGTAAGGCTGCCAAGAGGACTTGAAAGCGGGGCAGAATTGCAGGAAACCGATTTCAGGAGGTAGACTGGAATTGCATTGAAAGCATAGGAAAAGAGGCAGAACGTCCACAATGATGCACTTGGCCAAAAAGGGCGTATGCGTTTTTTCCTGAATATATTCAGGAAAAAACGCATACGCCCTTTTTGGCCAACCAAGCAAGCTTGCAAAGGAAATCTGCACTACAATGAAGTCTCCCTTCCCCCCGGTCAAAAGGGCCATCTGAAAAAAGTGTAAAATCCAGAAAGGCAGGACAGGCCATGGAGAACTGGGAGCCTTGTTATGCTGATGGGCGGGATGTAAATTGCCAACAGACACTCGGGAGAAGTGTATGGTGTTTCCTGAAACATCTAAAAAACAAAGCAACAGAGCCTAGGGCACTTCCACTTATGGTCCTATAGCTTAGGGAAATTAAAATCAAAAAGACACAGCCACCCCAAAGTTTGGGACGCCTCTGTTTACAAGAACCTCGTTTACAGTACAAGTTCAACATCGCAGAAAGTGAAAAATGGATAAAGAAGTTGTGGTATTTACTTACAAAGCAATATCACTCAGCAATGAAATCTATGTCATCAGGCCCTTAGCAGCACAATGAGTGGATTCAGGTATGATGATTCTAACTGAAATAAGTCACACAGAAAAAGAAACATCATAAGATATCAGTAATACACGGAATGTAAACTTGGCTACACAGGAACTGAATTACAGAACAGAACAGGGTCTCAAATTTAGAAAACCAACTTATGCTTGCTTAAGGGTAAAGGTGAGTTGGGGTGCTGCATAAAACCAGAGATTGAAATGAGCACAGATAAAGTTCCTTAAGCCAAATATGGAATAGACAAGAGCTACTCCTTGCTCAATGAAATGGACTCAACACCGCATATTAAATGCCTAAGAATGTACCTGACTAGTAAGTATCTTAAAACCTATGGATTGCTATGTCTCCGAAAGAGAATCAAGCATGTGTACAGGGGCATAAACGCAGCAGTGATAGGATTGGAGAGGTTCGGTGAGCAAATGAAGACCCTTTGAAGTCATATTGCATGGTACCCATTCCAAGGGTTTCAACTACCCAGGTTTAAGGTATTCTTCCTTCAGGTAAAACATGCATGTGGAACCTAGAGTATGATCAACCATGTGATCGGGAAACGTGTTCAAATATGTCTCAGTTTTCGTACCCTGGAACTCGGGTGCAACATTCCAGACGCTTTACTAACACCCTCCCGACTTGGAGAGTCAGTCCCTTTAACCTCCTGTTTGGCCCAGTTTGCAAATTCTGCAGAAGATGAACAGGAATAGCGAGAACCAATGAGAGACTAGCTGGAGGTGTCTGGACGGGCAAATTTAACTCTCATTTCCCACCAGGAAGAGGAAATAACCAAAGGCTCAGCGTGCCGTGCCGGAACCAGATTAGGGCCTGAAGCCATCCTGCGGTGTTGCGGCCAGCTCAAAAGAAAGCGAGTTGAAGAAAGGAGCTCAGGGGCACTGTAATTCACAAACCTGCAGAGTTATAAATGACAGCTATCGTCCAAAAATATACTGAAGTAAGGCTGCCAAGAGGACTTGAAAGCGGGACAGAATTGCAGGAAACCGATTTCAGGAGGTAGACTGGAATTGCATTGAAAGCATAGGAAAAGAGGCAGAACGTCCACAATGATGCACTTGGCCAAAAAGGGCGTATGCGTTTTTTCCTGAATATATTCAGGAAAAAACGCATACGCCCTTTTTGGCCAACCAAGCAAGCTTGCAAAGGAAATCTGCACTACAATGAAGTCTCACTTCCCCCCGGTCAAAAGGGCCATCTGAAAAAAGTGTAAAATCCAGAAAGGCAGGACAGGCCATGGAGAACTGGGAGCCTTGTTATGCTGATGGGCGGGATGTAAATTGCCAACAGACACTCGGGAGAAGTGTATGGTGTTTCCTGAAACATCTAAAAAACAAAGCAACAGAGCCTAGGGCACTTCCACTTATGGTCCTATAGCTTAGGGAAATTAAAATCAAAAAGACACAGCCACCCCAAAGTTTGGGACGCCTCTGTTTACAAGAACCTCGTTTACAGTACAAGTTCAACATCGCAGAAAGTGAAAAATGGATAAAGAAGTTGTGGTATTTACTTACAAAGCAATATCACTCAGCAATGAAATCTATGTCATCAGGCCCTTAGCAGCACAATGAGTGGATTCAGGTATGATGATTCTAACTGAAATAAGTCACACAGAAAAAGAAACATCATAAGATATCAGTAATACACGGAATGTAAACTTGGCTACACAGGAACTGAATTACAGAACAGAACAGGGTCTCAAATTTAGAAAACCAACTTATGCTTGCATAAGGGGAAAGGTGAGTTGGGGTGCTGCATAAAACCAGAGATTGAAATGAGCACAGATAAAGTTCCTTAAGCCAAATATGGAATAGACAAGAGCTACTCCTTGCTCAACGAAATGGACTCAACACCGCATATTAAACGCCTAAGAATGTACCTGACTAGTAAGTATCTTAAAACCTATGGATTGCTATGTCTCCGAAAGAGAATCAAGCATGTGTACAGGGGCATAAACGCAGCAGTGATAGGATTGGAGAGGTTCGGTGAGCAAATGAAGACCCTTTGAAGTCATATTGCATGGTACCCATTCCACGGGTTTCAACTACCCAGGTTTAAGGTATTCTTCCTTCAGCTAAAACATGCATGTGGAACCTAGAGTATGATCAACCATGTGATCGGGAGATGTGTTCAAATATGTCTCAGTTTTCGTACCCTGGTACTCGGGTGCAACATTCCAGACGCTTTACTAACACCCTCCCGACTTGGAGAGTCAGTCCCTTTAACCTCCTGTTTGGCCCAGTTTGCAATTTCTGCGGAAGATGAACAGGAATAGCGAGAACCAATGAGAGACTAGCTGGAGGTGTCTGGACGGGCAAATTTAACCCTCATTTCCCTCCAGGAAGAGGAATTAACCAAAGGCTCAGCGTGCCGTGCCGGAACCAGATTAGGGCCTGAAGCCATCCTGCGGTGTTGCGGCCAGCTCAAAAGAAAGCGAGTTGAAGAAAGGAGCTCAGGGGCACTGTAATTCACAAACCTGCAGAGTTATAAATGACAGCTATCGTCCAAAAATATACTGAAGTAAGGCTGCCAAGAGGACTTGAAAGCGGGGCAGAATTGCAGGAAACCGATTTCAGGAGGTAGACTGGAATTGCATTGAAAGCATAGGAAAAGAGGCAGAACGTCCACAATGATGCACTTGGCCAAAAAGGGCGTATGCGTTTTTTCCTGAATATATTCAGGAAAAAACGCATACGCCCTTTTTGGCCAACCAAGCAAGCTTGCAAAGGAAATCTGCACTACAATGAAGTCTCACTTCCCCCCGGTCAAAAGGGCCATCTGAAAAAAGTGTAAAATCCAGAAAGGCAGGACAGGCCATGGAGAACTGGGAGCCTTGTTATGCTGATGGGCGGGATGTAAATTGCCAACAGACACTCGGGAGAAGTGTATGGTGTTTCCTGAAACATCTAAAAAACAAAGCAACAGAGCCTAGGGCACTTCCACTTATGGTCCTATAGCTTAGGGAAATTAAAATCAAAAAGACACAGCCACCCCAAAGTTTGGGACGCCTCTGTTTACAAGAACCTCGTTTACAGTACAAGTTCAACATCGCAGAAAGTGAAAAATGGATAAAGAAGTTGTGGTATTTACTTACAAAGCAATATCACTCAGCAATGAAATCTATGTCATCAGGCCCTTAGCAGCACAATGAGTGGATTCAGGTATGATGATTCTAACTGAAATAAGTCACACAGAAAAAGAAACATCATAAGATATCAGTAATACACGGAATGTAAACTTGGCTACACAGGAACTGAATTACAGAACAGAACAGGGTCTCAAATTTAGAAAACCAACTTATGCTTGCTTAAGGGTAAAGGTGAGTTGGGGTGCTGCATAAAACCAGAGATTGAAATGAGCACAGATAAAGTTCCTTAAGCCAAATATGGAATAGACAAGAGCTACTCCTTGCTCAACGAAATGGACTCAACACCGCATATTAAACGCCTAAGAATGTACCTGACTAGTAAGTATCTTAAAACCTATGGATTGCTATGTCTCCGAAAGAGAATCAAGCATGTGTACAGGGGCATAAACGCAGCAGTGATAGGATTGGAGAGGTTCGGTGAGCAAATGAAGACCCTTTGAAGTCATATTGCATGGTACCCATTCCAAGGGTTTCAACTACCCAGGTTTAAGGTATTCTTCCTTCAGCTAAAACATGCATGTGGAACCTAGAGTATGATCAACCATGTGATCGGGAGATGTGTTCAAATATGTCTCAGTTTTCGTACCCTGGTACTCGGGTGCAACATTCCAGACGCTTTACTAACACCCTCCCGACTTGGAGAGTCAGTCCCTTTAACCTCCTGTTTGGCCCAGTTTGCAATTTCTGCGGAAGATGAACAGGAATAGTGAGAACCAATGAGAGACTAGCTGGAGGTGTCTGGACGGGCAAATTTAACCCTCATTTCCCTCCAGGAAGAGGAATTAACCAAAGGCTCAGCGTGCCGTGCCGGAACCAGATTAGGGCCTGAAGCCATCCTGCGGTGTTGCGGCCAGCTCAAAAGAAAGCGAGTTGAAGAAAGGAGGTCAGGGGCACTGTAATTCACAAACCTGCAGAGTTATAAATGACAGCTATCGTCCAAAAATATACTGAAGTAAGGCTGCCAAGAGGACTTGAAAGCGGGGCAGAATTGCAGGAAACCGATTTCAGGAGGCAGACTGGAATTGCATTGAAAGCATAGGAAAAGAGGCAGAACGTCCACAATGATGCACTTGGCCAAAAAGGGCGTATGCGTTTTTTCCTGAATATATTCAGGAAAAAACGCATACGCCCTTTTTGGCCAACCAAGCAAGCTTGCAAAGGAAATCTGCACTACAATGAAGTCTCACTTCCCCCCGGTCAAAAGGGCCATCTGAAAAAAGTGTAAAATCCAGAAAGGCAGGACAGGCCATGGAGAACTGGGAGCCTTGTTATGCTGATGGGCGGGATGTAAATTGCCAACAGACACTCGGGAGAAGTGTATGGTGTTTCCTGAAACATCTAAAAAACAAAGCAACAGAGCCTAGGGCACTTCCACTTATGGTCCTATAGCTTAGGGAAATTAAAATCAAAAAGACACAGCCACCCCAAAGTTTGGGACGCCTCTGTTTACAAGAACCTCGTTTACAGTACAAGTTCAACATCGCAGAAAGTGAAAAATGGATAAAGAAGTTGTGGTATTTACTTACAAAGCAATATCACTCAGCAATGAAATCTATGTCATCAGGCCCTTAGCAGCACAATGAGTGGATTCAGGTATGATGATTCTAACTGAAATAAGTCACACAGAAAAAGAAACATCATAAGATATCAGTAATACACGGAATGTAAACTTGGCTACACAGGAACTGAATTACAGAACAGAACAGGGTCTCAAATTTAGAAAACCAACTTATGCTTTCTTAAGGGGAAAGGTGAGTTGGGGTGCTGCATAAAACCAGAGATTGAAATGAGCACAGATAAAGTTCCTTAAGCCAAATATGGAATAGACAAGAGCTACTCCTTGCTCAACGAAATGGACTCAACACCGCATATTAAATGCCTAAGAATGTACCTGACTAGTAAGTATCTTAAAACCTATGGATTGCTATGTCTCCGAAAGAGAATCAAGCATGTGTACAGGGGCATAAACGCAGCAGTGATAGGATTGGAGAGGTTCGGTGAGCAAATGAAGACCCTTTGAAGTCATATTGCATGGTACCCATTCCACGGGTTTCAACTACCCAGGTTTAAGGTATTCTTCCTTCAGGTAAAACATGCATGTGGAACCTAGAGTATGATCAACCATGTGATCGGGAAACGTGTTCAAATATGTCTCAGTTTTCGTACCCTGGAACTCGGGTGCAACATTCCAGACGCTTTACTAACACCCTCCCGACTTGGAGAGTCAGTCCCTTTAACCTCCTGTTTGGCCCAGTTTGCAATTTCTGCGGAAGATGAACAGGAATAGCGAGAACCAATGAGAGACTAGCTGGAGGTGTCTGGACGGGCAAATTTAACTCTCATTTCCCACCAGGAAGAGGAATTAACCAAAGGCTCAGCGTGCCGTGCCGGAACCAGATTAGGGCCTGAAGCCATCCTGCGGTGTTGCGGCCAGCTCAAAAGAAAGCGAGTTGAAGAAAGGAGCTCAGGGGCACTGTAATTCACAAACCTGCAGAGTTATAAATGACAGCTATCGTCCAAAAATATACTGAAGTAAGGCTGCCAAGAGGACTTGAAAGCGGGGCAGAATTGCAGGAAACCGATTTCAGGAGGCAGACTGGAATTGCATTGAAAGCATAGGAAAAGAGGCAGAACGTCCACAATGATGCACTTGGCCAAAAAGGGCGTATGCGTTTTTTCCTGAATATATTCAGGAAAAAACGCATACGCCCTTTTTGGCCAACCAAGCAAGCTTGCAAAGGAAATCTGCACTACAATGAAGTCTCCCTTCCCCCCGGTCAAAAGGGCCATCTGAAAAAAGTGTAAAATCCAGAAAGGCAGGACAGGCCATGGAGAACTGGGAGCCTTGTTATGCTGATGGGCGGGATGTAAATTGCCAACAGACACTCGGGAGAAGTGTATGGTGTTTCCTGAAACATCTAAAAAACAAAGCAACAGAGCCTAGGGCACTTCCACTTATGGTCCTATAGCTTAGGGAAATTAAAATCAAAAAGACACAGCCACCCCAAAGTTTGGGACGCCTCTGTTTACAAGAACCTCGTTTACAGTACAAGTTCAACATCGCAGAAAGTGAAAAATGGATAAAGAAGTTGTGGTATTTACTTACAAAGCAATATCACTCAGCAATGAAATCTATGTCATCAGGCCCTTAGCAGCACAATGAGTGGATTCAGGTATGATGATTCTAACTGAAATAAGTCACACAGAAAAAGAAACATCATAAGATATCAGTAATACACGGAATGTAAACTTGGCTACACAGGAACTGAATTACAGAACAGAACAGGGTCTCAAATTTAGAAAACCAACTTATGCTTGCTTAAGGGGAAAGGTGAGTTGGGGTGCTGCATAAAACCAGAGATTGAAATGAGCACAGATAAAGTTCCTTAAGCCAAATATGGAATAGACAAGAGCTACCCCTTGCTCAACGAAATGGACTCAACACCGCATATTAAATGCCTAAGAATGTACCTGACTAGTAAGTATCTTAAAACCTATGGATTGCTATGTCTCCGAAAGAGAATCAAGCATGTGTACAGGGGCATAAACGCAGCAGTGATAGGATTGGAGAGGTTCGGTGAGCAAATGAAGACCCTTTGAAGTCATATTGCATGGTACCCATTCCACGGGTTTCAACTACCCAGGTTTAAGGTATTCTTCCTTCAGGTAAAACATGCATGTGGAACCTAGAGTATGATCAACCATGTGATCGGGAGACGTGTTCAAATATGTCTCAGTTTTCGTACCCTGGTACTCGGGTGCAACATTCCAGACGCTTTACTAACACCCTCCCGACTTGGAGAGTCAGTCCCTTTAACCTCCTGTTTGGCCCAGTTTGCAATTTCTGCGGAAGATGAACAGGAATAGCGAGAACCAATGAGAGACTAGCTGGAGGTGTCTGGACGGGCAAATTTAACTCTCATTTCCCACCAGGAAGAGGAATTAACCAAAGGCTCAGCGTGCCGTGCCGGAACCAGATTAGGGCCTGAAGCCATCCTGCGGTGTTGCGGCCAGCTCAAAAGAAAGCGAGTTGAAGAAAGGAGCTCAGGGGCACTGTAATTCACAAACCTGCAGAGTTATAAATGACAGCTATCGTCCAAAAATATACTGAAGTAAGGCTGCCAAGAGGACTTGAAAGCGGGGCAGAATTGCAGGAAACCGATTTCAGGAGGCAGACTGGAATTGCATTGAAAGCATAGGAAAAGAGGCAGAACGTCCACAATGATGCACTTGGCCAAAAAGGGCGTATGCGTTTTTTCCTGAATATATTCAGGAAAAAACGCATACGCCCTTTTTGGCCAACCAAGCAAGCTTGCAAAGGAAATCTGCACTACAATGAAGTCTCCCTTCCCCCCGGTCAAAAGGGCCATCTGAAAAAAGTGTAAAATCCAGAAAGGCAGGACAGGCCATGGAGAACTGGGAGCCTTGTTATGCTGATGGGCGGGATGTAAATTGCCAACAGACACTCGGGAGAAGTGTATGGTGTTTCCTGAAACATCTAAAAAACAAAGCAACAGAGCCTAGGGCACTTCCACTTATGGTCCTATAGCTTAGGGAAATTAAAATCAAAAAGACACAGCCACCCCAAAGTTTGGGACGCCTCTGTTTACAAGAACCTCGTTTACAGTACAAGTTCAACATCGCAGAAAGTGAAAAATGGATAAAGAAGTTGTGGTATTTACTTACAAAGCAATATCACTCAGCAATGAAATCTATGTCATCAGGCCCTTAGCAGCACAATGAGTGGATTCAGGTATGATGATTCTAACTGAAATAAGTCACACAGAAAAAGAAACATCATAAGATATCAGTAATACACGGAATGTAAACTTGGCTACACAGGAACTGAATTACAGAACAGAACAGGGTCTCAAATTTAGAAAACCAACTTATGCTTTCTTAAGGGGAAAGGTGAGTTGGGGTGCTGCATAAAACCAGAGATTGAAATGAGCACAGATAAAGTTCCTTAAGCCAAATATGGAATAGACAAGAGCTACCTCTTGCTCAACGAAATGGACTCAACACCGCATATTAAATGCCTAAGAATGTACCTGACTAGTAAGTATCTTAAAACCTATGGATTGCTATGTCTCCGAAAGAGAATCAAGCATGTGTACAGGGGCATAAACGCAGCAGTGATAGGATTGGAGAGGTTCGGTGAGCAAATGAAGACCCTTTGAAGTCATATTGCATGGTACCCATTCCACGGGTTTCAACTACCCAGGTTTAAGGTATTCTTCCTTCAGCTAAAACATGCATGTGGAACCTAGAGTATGATCAACCATGTGATCGGGAGACGTGTTCAAATATGTCTCAGTTTTCGTACCCTGGTACTCGGGTGCAACATTCCAGACGCTTTACTAACACCCTCCCGACTTGGAGAGTCAGTCCCTTTAACCTCCTGTTTGGCCCAGTTTGCAATTTCTGCGGAAGATGAACAGGAATAGCGAGAACCAATGAGAGACTAGCTGGAGGTGTCTGGACGGGCAAATTTAACTCTCATTTCCCACCAGGAAGAGGAATTAACCAAAGGCTCAGCGTGCCGTGCCGGAACCAGATTAGGGCCTGAAGCCATCCTGCGGTGTTGCGGCCAGCTCAAAAGAAAGCGAGTTGAAGAAAGGAGCTCAGGGGCACTGTAATTCACAAACCTGCAGAGTTATAAATGACAGCTATCGTCCAAAAATATACTGAAGTAAGGCTGCCAAGAGGACTTGAAAGCGGGGCAGAATTGCAGGAAACCGATTTCAGGAGGCAGACTGGAATTGCATTGAAAGCATAGGAAAAGAGGCAGAACGTCCACAATGATGCACTTGGCCAAAAAGGGCGTATGCGTTTTTTCCTGAATATATTCAGGAAAAAACGCATACGCCCTTTTTGGCCAACCAAGCAAGCTTGCAAAGGAAATCTGCACTACAATGAAGTCTCCCTTCCCCCCGGTCAAAAGGGCCATCTGAAAAAAGTGTAAAATCCAGAAAGGCAGGACAGGCCATGGAGAACTGGGAGCCTTGTTATGCTGATGGGCGGGATGTAAATTGCCAACAGACACTCGGGAGAAGTGTATGGTGTTTCCTGAAACATCTAAAAAACAAAGCAACAGAGCCTAGGGCACTTCCACTTATGGTCCTATAGCTTAGGGAAATTAAAATCAAACAGACACAGCCACCCCAAAGTTTGGGACGCCTCTGTTTACAAGAACCTCGTTTACAGTACAAGTTCAACATCGCAGAAAGTGAAAAATGGATAAAGAAGTTGTGGTATTTACTTACAAAGCAATATCACTCAGCAATGAAATCTATGTCATCAGGCCCTTAGCAGCACAATGAGTGGATTCAGGTATGATGATTCTAACTGAAATAAGTCACACAGAAAAAGAAACATCATAAGATATCAGTAATACACGGAATGTAAACTTGGCTACACAGGAACTGAATTACAGAACAGAACAGGGTCTCAAATTTAGAAAACCAACTTATGCTTGCTTAAGGGGAAAGGTGAGTTGGGGTGCTGCATAAAACCAGAGATTGAAATGAGCACAGATAAAGTTCCTTAAGCCAAATATGGAATAGACAAGAGCTACTCCTTGCTCAACGAAATGGACTCAACACCGCATATTAAATGCCTAAGAATGTACCTGACTAGTAAGTATCTTAAAACCTATGGATTGCTATGTCTCCGAAAGAGAATCAAGCATGTGTACAGGGGCATAAACGCAGCAGTGATAGGATTGGAGAGGTTCGGTGAGCAAATGAAGACCCTTTGAAGTCATATTGCATGGTACCCATTCCACGGGTTTCAACTACCCAGGTTTAAGGTATTCTTCCTTCAGCTAAAACATGCATGTGGAACCTAGAGTATGATCAACCATGTGATCGGGAGACGTGTTCAAATATGTCTCAGTTTTCGTACCCTGGTACTCGGGTGCAACATTCCAGACGCTTTACTAACACCCTCCCGACTTGGAGAGTCAGTCCCTTTAACCTCCTGTTTGGCCCAGTTTGCAATTTCTGCGGAAGATGAACAGGAATAGCGAGAACCAATGAGAGACTAGCTGGAGGTGTCTGGACGGGCAAATTTAACTCTCATTTCCCACCAGGAAGAGGAATTAACCAAAGGCTCAGCGTGCCGTGCCGGAACCAGATTAGGGCCTGAAGCCATCCTGCGGTGTTGCGGCCAGCTCAAAAGAAAGCGAGTTGAAGAAAGGAGCTCAGGGGCACTGTAATTCACAAACCTGCAGAGTTATAAATGACAGCTATCGTCCAAAAATATACTGAAGTAAGGCTGCCAAGAGGACTTGAAAGCAGGGCAGAATTGCAGGAAACCGATTTCAGGAGGCAGACTGGAATTGCATTGAAAGCATAGGAAAAGAGGCAGAACGTCCACAATGATGCACTTGGCCAAAAAGGGCGTATGCGTTTTTTCCTGAATATATTCAGGAAAAAACGCATACGCCCTTTTTGGCCAACCAAGCAAGCTTGCAAAGGAAATCTGCACTACAATGAAGTCTCACTTCCCCCCGGTCAAAAGGGCCATCTGAAAAAAGTGTAAAATCCAGAAAGGCAGGACAGGCCATGGAGAACTGGGAGCCTTGTTATGCTGATGGGCGGGATGTAAATTGCCAACAGACACTCGGGAGAAGTGTATGGTGTTTCCTGAAACATCTAAAAAACAAAGCAACAGAGCCTAGGGCACTTCCACTTATGGTCTTATAGCTTAGGGAAATTAAAATCAAAAAGACACAGCCACCCCAAAGTTTGGGACGCCTCTGTTTACAAGAACCTCGTGTACAGTACAAGTTCAACATCGCAGAAAGTGAAAAATGGATAAAGAAGTTGTGGTATTTACTTACAAAGCAATATCACTCAGCAATGAAATCTATGTCATCAGGCCCTTAGCAGCACAATGAGTGGATTCAGGTATGATGATTCTAACTGAAATAAGTCACACAGAAAAAGAAACATCATAAGATATCAGTAATACACGGAATGTAAACTTGGCTACACAGGAACTGAATTACAGAACAGAACAGGGTCTCAAATTTAGAAAACCAACTTATGCTTGCTTAAGGGTAAAGGTGAGTTGGGGTGCTGCATAAAACCAGAGATTGAAATGAGCACAGATAAAGTTCCTTAAGCCAAATATGGAATAGACAAGAGCTACTCCTTGCTCAACGAAATGGACTCAACACCGCATATTAAATGCCTAAGAATGTACCTGACTAGTAAGTATCTTAAAACCTATGGATTGCTATGTCTCCGAAAGAGAATCAAGCATGTGTACAGGGGCATAAACGCAGCAGTGATAGGATTGGAGAGGTTCGGTGAGCAAATGAAGACCCTTTGAAGTCATATTGCATGGTACCCATTCCACGGGTTTCAACTACCCAGGTTTAAGGTATTCTTCCTTCAGCTAAAACATGCATGTGGAACCTAGAGTATGATCAACCATGTGATCGGGAGACGTGTTCAAATATGTCTCAGTTTTCGTACCCTGGTACTCGGGTGCAACATTCCAGACGCTTTACTAACACCCTCCCGACTTGGAGAGTCAGTCCCTTTAACCTCCTGTTTGGCCCAGTTTGCAATTTCTGCGGAAGATGAACAGGAATAGCGAGAACCAATGAGAGACTAGCTGGAGGTGTCTGGACGGGCAAATTTAACTCTCATTTCCCACCAGGAAGAGGAATTAACCAAAGGCTCAGCGTGCCGTGCCGGAACCAGATTAGGGCCTGAAGCCATCCTGCGGTGTTGCGGCCAGCTCAAAAGAAAGCGAGTTGAAGAAAGGAGCTCAGGGGCACTGTAATTCACAAACCTGCAGAGTTATAAATGACAGCTATCGTCCAAAAATATACTGAAGTAAGGCTGCCAAGAGGACTTGAAAGCAGGGCAGAATTGCAGGAAACCGATTTCAGGAGGCAGACTGGAATTGCATTGAAAGCATAGGAAAAGAGGCAGAACGTCCACAATGATGCACTTGGCCAAAAAGGGCGTATGCGTTTTTTCCTGAATATATTCAGGAAAAAACGCATACGCCCTTTTTGGCCAACCAAGCAAGCTTGCAAAGGAAATCTGCACTACAATGAAGTCTCACTTCCCCCCGGTCAAAAGGGCCATCTGAAAAAAGTGTAAAATCCAGAAAGGCAGGACAGGCCATGGAGAACTGGGAGCCTTGTTATGCTGATGGGCGGGATGTAAATTGCCAACAGACACTCGGGAGAAGTGTATGGTGTTTCCTGAAACATCTAAAAAACAAAGCAACAGAGCCTAGGGCACTTCCACTTATGGTCTTATAGCTTAGGGAAATTAAAATCAAAAAGACACAGCCACCCCAAAGTTTGGGACGCCTCTGTTTACAAGAACCTCGTGTACAGTACAAGTTCAACATCGCAGAAAGTGAAAAATGGATAAAGAAGTTGTGGTATTTACTTACAAAGCAATATCACTCAGCAATGAAATCTATGTCATCAGGCCCTTAGCAGCACAATGAGTGGATTCAGGTATGATGATTCTAACTGAAATAAGTCACACAGAAAAAGAAACATCATAAGATATCAGTAATACACGGAATGTAAACTTGGCTACACAGGAACTGAATTACAGAACAGAACAGGGTCTCAAATTTAGAAAACCAACTTATGCTTGCTTAAGGGTAAAGGTGAGTTGGGGTGCTGCATAAAACCAGAGATTGAAATGAGCACAGATAAAGTTCCTTAAGCCAAATATGGAATAGACAAGAGCTACTCCTTGCTCAACGAAATGGACTCAACACCGCATATTAAATGCCTAAGAATGTACCTGACTAGTAAGTATCTTAAAACCTATGGATTGCTATGTCTCCGAAAGAGAATCAAGCATGTGTACAGGGGCATAAACGCAGCAGTGATAGGATTGGAGAGGTTCGGTGAGCAAATGAAGACCCTTTGAAGTCATATTGCATGGTACCCATTCCACGGGTTTCAACTACCCAGGTTTAAGGTATTCTTCCTTCAGCTAAAACATGCATGTGGAACCTAGAGTATGATCAACCATGTGATCGGGAGACGTGTTCAAATATGTCTCAGTTTTCGTACCCTGGTACTCGGGTGCAACATTCCAGACGCTTTACTAACACCCTCCCGACTTGGAGAGTCAGTCCCTTTAACCTCCTGTTTGGCCCAGTTTGCAATTTCTGCGGAAGATGAACAGGAATAGCGAGAACCAATGAGAGACTAGCTGGAGGTGTCTGGACGGGCAAATTTAACTCTCATTTCCCACCAGGAAGAGGAATTAACCAAAGGCTCAGCGTGCCGTGCCGGAACCAGATTAGGGCCTGAAGCCATCCTGCGGTGTTGCGGCCAGCTCAAAAGAAAGCGAGTTGAAGAAAGGAGCTCAGGGGCACTGTAATTCACAAACCTGCAGAGTTATAAATGACAGCTATCGTCCAAAAATATACTGAAGTAAGGCTGCCAAGAGGACTTGAAAGCGGGGCAGAATTGCAGGAAACCGATTTCAGGAGGCAGACTGGAATTGCATTGAAAGCATAGGAAAAGAGGCAGAACGTCCACAATGATGCACTTGGCCAAAAAGGGCGTATGCGTTTTTTCCTGAATATATTCAGGAAAAAACGCATACGCCCTTTTTGGCCAACCAAGCAAGCTTGCAAAGGAAATCTGCACTACAATGAAGTCTCACTTCCCCCCGGTCAAAAGGGCCATCTGAAAAAAGTGTAAAATCCAGAAAGGCAGGACAGGCCATGGAGAACTGGGAGCCTTGTTATGCTGATGGGCGGGATGTAAATTGCCAACAGACACTCGGGAGAAGTGTATGGTGTTTCCTGAAACATCTAAAAAACAAAGCAACAGAGCCTAGGGCACTTCCACTTATGGTCCTATAGCTTAGGGAAATTAAAATCAAAAAGACACAGCCACCTCAAAGTTTGGGACGCCTCTGTTTACAAGAACCTCGTTTACAGTACAAGTTCAACATCGCAGAAAGTGAAAAATGGATAAAGAAGTTGTGGTATTTACTTACAAAGCAATATCACTCAGCAATGAAATCTATGTCATCAGGCCCTTAGCAGCACAATGAGTGGATTCAGGTATGATGATTCTAACTGAAATAAGTCACACAGAAAAAGAAACATCATAAGATATCAGTAATACACGGAATGTAAACTTGGCTACACAGGAACTGAATTACAGAACAGAACAGGGTCTCAAATTTAGAAAACCAACTTATGCTTGCTTAAGGGTAAAGGTGAGTTGGGGTGCTGCATAAAACCAGAGATTGAAATGAACACAGATAAAGTTCCTTAAGCCAAATATGGAATAGACAAGAGCTACTCCTTGCTCAACGAAATGGACTCAACACCGCATATTAAATGCCTAAGAATGTACCTGACTAGTAAGTATCTTAAAACCTATGGATTGCTATGTCTCCGAAAGAGAATCAAGCATGTGTACAGGGGCATAAACGCAGCAGTGATAGGATTGGAGAGGTTCGGTGAGCAAATGAAGACCCTTTGAAGTCATATTGCATGGTACCCATTCCACGGGTTTCAACTACCCAGGTTTAAGGTATTCTTCCTTCAGCTAAAACATGCATGTGGAACCTAGAGTATGATCAACCATGTGATCGGGAGACCTGTTCAAATATGTCTCAGTTTTCGTACCCTGGTACTCGGGTGCAACATTCCAGACGCTTTACTAACACCCTCCCGACTTGGAGAGTCAGTCCCTTTAACCTCCTGTTTGGCCCAGTTTGCAATTTCTGCGGAAGATGAACAGGAATAGCGAGAACCAATGAGAGACTAGCTGGAGGTGTCTGGACGGGCAAATTTAACTCTCATTTCCCACCAGGAGGAGGAATTAACCAAAGGCTCAGCGTGCCGTGCCGGAACCAGATTAGGGCCTGAAGCCATCCTGCGGTGTTGCGGCCAGCTCAAAAGAAAGCGAGTTGAAGAAAGGAGCTCAGGGGCACTGTAATTCACAAACCTGCAGAGTTATAAATGACAGCTATCGTCCAAAAATATACTGAAGTAAGGCTGCCAAGAGGACTTGAAAGCGGGGCAGAATTGCAGGAAACCGATTTCAGGAGGTAGACTGGAATTGCATTGAAAGCATAGGAAAAGAGGCAGAACGTCCACCATGATGCACTTGGCCAAAAAGGGCATATGCGTTTTTTCCTGAATATATTCAGGTAAAAACGCATACGCCCTTTTTGGCCAACCAAGCAAGCTTGCAAAGGAAATCTGCACTACAATGAAGTCTCACTTCCCCCCGGTCAAAAGGGCCATCTGAAAAAAGTGTAAAATCCAGAAAGGCAGGACAGGCCATGGAGAACTGGGAGCCTTGTTATGCTGATGGGCGGGATGTAAATTGCCAACAGACACTCGGGAGAAGTGTATGGTGTTTCCTGAAACATCTAAAAAACAAAGCAACAGAGCCTAGGGCACTTCCACTTATGGTCCTATAGCTTAGGGAAATTAAAATCAAAAAGACACAGCCACCCCAAAGTTTGGGACGTCTCTGTTTACAAGAACGTCGTGTACAGTACAAGTTCAACATCGCAGAAAGTGAAAAATGGATAAAGAAGTTGTGGTATTTACTTACAAAGCAATATCACTCAGCAATGAAATCTATGTCATCAGGCCCTTAGCAGCACAATGAGTGGATTCAGGTATGATGATTCTAACTGAAATAAGTCACACAGAAAAAGAAACATCATAAGATATCAGTAATACACGGAATGTAAACTTGGCTACACAGGAACTGAATTACAGAACAGAACAGGGTCTCAAATTTAGAAAACCAACTTATGCTTGCTTAAGGGGAAAGGTGAGTTGGGGTGCTGCATAAAACCAGAGATTGAAATGAGCACAGATAAAGTTCCTTAAGCCAAATATGGAATAGACAAGAGCTACTCCTTGCTCAACGAAATGGACTCAACACCGCATATTAAATGCCTAAGAATGTACCTGACTAGTAAGTATCTTAAAACCTATGGATTGCTATGTCTCCGAAAGAGAATCAAGCATGTGTACAGGGGCATAAACGCAGCAGTGATAGGATTGGAGAGGTTCGGTGAGCAAATGAAGACCCTTTGAAGTCATATTGCATGGTACCCATTCCACGGGTTTCAACTACCCAGGTTTAAGGTATTCTTCCTTCAGCTAAAACATGCATGTGGAACCTAGAGTATGATCAACCATGTGATCGGGAGACGTGTTCAAATATGTCTCAGTTTTCGTACCCTGGTACTCGGGTGCAACATTCCAGACGCTTTACTAACACCCTCCCGACTTGGAGAGTCAGTCCCTTTAACCTCCTGTTTGGCCCAGTTTGCAATTTCTGCGGAAGATGAACAGGAATAGCGAGAATCAATGAGAGACTAGCTGGAGGTGTCTGGACGGGCAAATTTAACTCTCATTTCCCACCAGGAAGAGGAATTAACCAAAGGCTCAGCGTGCCGTGCCGGAACCAGATTAGGGCCTGAAGCCATCCTGCGGTGTTGCGGCCAGCTCAAAAGAAAGCGAGTTGAAGAAAGGAGCTCAGGGGCACTGTAATTCACAAACCTGCAGAGTTATAAATGACAGCAATCGTCCAAAAATATACTGAAGTAAGGCTGCCAAGAGGACTTGAAAGCGGGGCAGAATTGCAGGAAACCGATTTCAGGAGGCAGACTGGAATTGCATTGAAAGCATAGGAAAAGAGGCAGAACGTCCACCATGATGCACTTGGCCAAAAAGGGCGTATGCGTTTTTTCCTGAATATATTCAGGTAAAAACGCATACGCCCTTTTTGGCCAACCAAGCAAGCTTGCAAAGGAAATCTGCACTACAATGAAGTCTCACTTCCCCCCGGTCAAAAGGGCCATCTGAAAAAAGTGTAAAATCCAGAAAGGCAGGACAGGCCATGGAGAACTGGGAGCCTTGTTATGCTGATGGGCGGGATGTAAATTGCCAACAGACACTCGGGAGAAGTGTATGGTGTTTCCTGAAACATCTAAAAAACAAAGCAACAGAGCCTAGGGCACTTCCACTTATGGTCCTATAGCTTAGGGAAATTAAAATCAAAAAGACACAGCCACCTCAAAGTTTGGGACGCCTCTGTTTACAAGAACCTCGTGTACAGTACAAGTTCAACATCGCAGAAAGTGAAAAATGGATAAAGAAGTTGTGGTATTTACTTACAAAGCAATATCACTCAGCAATGAAATCTATGTCATCAGGCCCTTAGCAGCACAATGAGTGGATTCAGGTATGATGATTCTAACTGAAATAAGTCACACAGAAAAAGAAACATCATAAGATATCAGTAATACACGGAATGTAAACTTGGCTACACAGGAACTGAATTACAGAACAGAACAGGGTCTCAAATTTAGAAAACCAACTTATGCTTGCTTAAGGGTAAAGGTGAGTTGGGGTGCTGCATAAAACCAGAGATTGAAATGAGCACAGATAAAGTTCCTTAAGCCAAATATGGAATAGACAAGAGCTACTCCTTGCTCAACGAAATGGACTCAACACCGCATATTAAATGCCTAAGAATGTACCTGACTAGTAAGTATCTTAAAACCTATGGATTGCTATGTCTCCGATAGAGAATCAAGCATGTGTACAGGGGCATAAACGCAGCAGTGATAGGATTGGAGAGGTTCGGTGAGCAAATGAAGACCCTTTGAAGTCATATTGCATGGTACCCATTCCACGGGTTTCAACTACCCAGGTTTAAGGTATTCTTCCTTCAGCTAAAACATGCATGTGGAACCTAGAGTATGATCAACCATGTGATCGGGAGACGTGTTCAAATATGTCTCAGTTTTCGTACCCTGGTACTCGGGTGCAACATTCCAGACGCTTTACTAACACCCTCCCGACTTGGAGAGTCAGTCCCTTTAACCTCCTGTTTGGCCCAGTTTGCAATTTCTGCGGAAGATGAACAGGAATAGCGAGAACCAATGAGAGACTAGCTGGAGGTGTCTGGACGGGCAAATTTAACTCTCATTTCCCACCAGGAAGAGGAATTAACCAAAGGCTCAGCGTGCCGTGCCGGAACCAGATTAGGGCCTGAAGCCATCCTGCGGTGTTGCGGCCAGCTCAAAAGAAAGCGAGTTGAAGAAAGGAGCTCAGGGGCACTGTAATTCACAAACCTGCAGAGTTATAAATGACAGCTATCGTCCAAAAATATACTGAAGTAAGGCTGCCAAGAGGACTTGAAAGCGGGGCAGAATTGCAGGAAACCGATTTCAGGAGGTAGACTGGAATTGCATTGAATGCATAGGAAAAGAGGCAGAACGTCCACAATGATGCACTTGGCCAAAAAGGGCGTATGAGTTTTTTCCTGAATATATTCAGGAAGAAACGCATACGCCCTTTTTGGCCAACCAAGCAAGCTTGCAAAGGAAATCTGCACTACAATGAAGTCTCACTTCCCCCCGGTCAAAAGGGCCATCTGAAAAAAGTGTAAAATCCAGAAAGGCAGGACAGGCCATGGAGAACTGGGAGCCTTGTTATGCTGATGGGCGGGATGTAAATTGCCAACAGACACTCGGGAGAAGTGTATGGTGTTTCCTGAAACATCTAAAAAACAAAGCAACAGAGCCTAGGGCACTTCCACTTATGGTCCTATAGCTTAGGGAAATTAAAATCAAAAAGACACAGCCACCCCAAAGTTTGGGACGCCTCTGTTTACAAGAACCTCGTTTACAGTACAAGTTCAACATCGCAGAAAGTGAAAAATGGATAAAGAAGTTGTGGTATTTACTTACAAAGCAATATCACTCAGCAATGAAATCTATGTCATCAGGCCCTTAGCAGCACAATGAGTGGATTCAGGTATGATGATTCTAACTGAAATAAGTCACACAGAAAAAGAAACATCATAAGATATCAGTAATACACGGAATGTAAACTTGGCTACACAGGAACTGAATTACAGAACAGAACAGGGTCTCAAATTTAGAAAACCAACTTATGCTTGCTTAAGGGGAAAGGTGAGTTGGGGTGCTGCATAAAACCAGAGATTGAAATGAGCACAGATAAAGTTCCTTAAGCCAAATATGGAATAGACAAGAGCTACTCCTTGCTCAACGAAATGGACTCAACACCGCATATTAAATGCCTAAGAATGTACCTGACTAGTAAGTATCTTAAAACCTATGGATTGCTATGTCTCCGAAAGAGAATCAAGCATGTGTACAGGGGCATAAACGCAGCAGTGATAGGATTGGAGAGGTTCGGTGAGCAAATGAAGACCCTCTGAAGTCATATTGCATGGTACCCATTCCACGGGTTTCAACTACCCAGGTTTAAGGTATTCTTCCTTCAGCTATAACATGCATGTGGAACCTAGAGTATGATCAACCATGTGATCGGGAGACGTGTTCAAATATGTCTCAGTTTTCGTACCCTGGTACTCGGGTGCAACATTCCAGACGCTTTACTAACACCCTCCCGACTTGGAGAGTCAGTCCCTTTAACCTCCTGTTTGGCCCAGTTTGCAATTTCTGCGGAAGATGAACAGGAATAGCGAGAACCAATGAGAGACTAGCTGGAGGTGTCTGGACGGGCAAATTTAACTCTCATTTCCCACCAGGAAGAGGAATTAACCAAAGGCTCAGTGTGCCGTGCCGGAACCAGATTAGGGCCTGAAGCCATCCTGCGGTGTTGCGGCCAGCTCAAAAGAAAGCGAGTTGAAGAAAGGAGCTCAGGGGCACTGTAATTCACAAACCTGCAGAGTTATAAATGACAGCTATCGTCCAAAAATATACTGAAGTAAGGCTGCCAAGAGGACTTGAAAGCGGGGCAGAATTGCAGGAAACCGATTTCAGGAGGCAGACTGGAATTGCATTGAAAGCATAGGAAAAGAGGCAGAACGTCCACAATGATGCACTTGGCCAAAAAGGGCGTATGCGTTTTTTCCTGAATATATTCAGGAAGAAACGCATACGCCCGTTTTGGCCAACCAAGCAAGCTTGCAAAGGAAATCTGCACTACAATGAAGTCTCACTTCCCCCCGGTCAAAAGGGCCATCTGAAAAAAGTGTAAAATCCAGAAAGACAGGACAGGCCATGGAGAACTGGGAGCCTTGTTATGCTGATGGGCGGGATGTAAATTGCCAACAGACACTCGGGAGAAGTGTATGGTGTTTCCTGAAACATCTAAAAAACAAAGCAACAGAGCCTAGGGCACTTCCACTTATGGTCCTATAGCTTAGGGAAATTAAAATCAAAAAGACACAGCCACCCCAAAGTTTGGGACGCCTCTGTTTACAAGAACCTCGTTTACAGTACAAGTTCAACATCGCAGAAAGTGAAAAATGGATAAAGAAGTTGTGGTATTTACTTACAAAGCAATATCACTCAGCAATGAAATCTATGTCATCAGGCCCTTAGCAGCACAATGAGTGGATTCAGGTATGATGATTCTAACTGAAATAAGTCACACAGAAAAAGAAACATCATAAGATATCAGTAATACACGGAATGTAAACTTGGCTACACAGGAACTGAATTACAGAACAGAACAGGGTCTCAAATTTAGAAAACCAACTTATGCTTGCTTAAGGGTAAAGGTGAGTTGGGGTGCTGCATAAAACCAGAGATTGAAATGAGCACAGATAAAGTTCCTTAAGCCAAATATGGAATAGACAAGAGCTACTCCTTGCTCAACGAAATGGACTCAACACCGCATATTAAATGCCTAAGAATGTACCTGACTAGTAAGTATCTTAAAACCTATGGATTGCTATGTCTCCGATAGAGAATCAAGCATGTGTACAGGGGCATAAACGCAGCAGTGATAGGATTGGAGAGGTTCGGTGAGCAAATGAAGACCCTTTGAAGTCATATTGCATGGTACCCATTCCACGGGTTTCAACTACCCAGGTTTAAGGTATTCTTCCTTCAGCTAAAACATGCATGTGGAACCTAGAGTATGATCAACCATGTGATCGGGAGACGTGTTCAAATATGTCTCAGTTTTCGTACCCTGGTACTCGGGTGCAACATTCCAGACGCTTTACTAACACCCTCCCGACTTGGAGAGTCAGTCCCTTTAACCTCCTGTTTGGCCCAGTTTGCAATTTCTGCGGAAGATGAACAGGAATAGCGAGAACCAATGAGAGACTAGCTGGAGGTGTCTGGACGGGCAAATTTAACTCTCATTTCCCACCAGGAAGAGGAATTAACCAAAGGCTCAGCGTGCCGTGCCGGAACCAGATTAGGGCCTGAAGCCATCCTGCGGTGTTGCGGCCAGCTCAAAAGAAAGCGAGTTGAAGAAAGGAGCTCAGGGGCACTGTAATTCACAAACCTGCAGAGTTATAAATGACAGCTATCGTCCAAAAATATACTGAAGTAAGGCTGCCAAGAGGACTTGAAAGCGGGGCAGAATTGCAGGAAACCGATTTCAGGAGGTAGACTGGAATTGCATTGAATGCATAGGAAAAGAGGCAGAACGTCCACAATGATGCACTTGGCCAAAAAGGGCGTATGAGTTTTTTCCTGAATATATTCAGGAAGAAACGCATACGCCCTTTTTGGCCAACCAAGCAAGCTTGCAAAGGAAATCTGCACTACAATGAAGTCTCACTTCCCCCCGGTCAAAAGGGCCATCTGAAAAAAGTGTAAAATCCAGAAAGACAGGACAGGCCATGGAGAACTGGGAGCCTTGTTATGCTGATGGACGGGATGTAAATTGCCAACAGACACTCGGGAGAAGTGTATGGTGTTTCCTGAAACATCTAAAAAACAAAGCAACAGAGCCTAGGGCACTTCCACTTATGGTCCTATAGCTTAGGGAAATTAAAATCAAAAAGACACAGCCACCCCAAAGTTTGGGACGCCTCTGTTTACAAGAACCTCGTTTACAGTACAAGTTCAACATCGCAGAAAGTGAAAAATGGATAAAGAAGTTGTGGTATTTACTTACAAAGCAATATCACTCAGCAATGAAATCTATGTCATCAGGCCCTTAGCAGCACAATGAGTGGATTCAGGTATGATGATTCTAACTGAAATAAGTCACACAGAAAAAGAAACATCATAAGATATCAGTAATACACGGAATGTAAACTTGGCTACACAGGAACTGAATTACAGAACAGAACAGGGTCTCAAATTTAGAAAACCAACTTATGCTTGCTTAAGGGGAAAGGTGAGTTGGGGTGCTGCATAAAACCAGAGATTGAAATGAGCACAGATAAAGTTCCTTAAGCCAAATATGGAATAGACAAGAGCTACTCCTTGCTCAACGAAATGGACTCAACACCGCATATTAAATGCCTAAGAATGTACCTGACTAGTAAGTATCTTAAAACCTATGGATTGCTATGTCTCCGAAAGAGAATCAAGCATGTGTACAGGGGCATAAACGCAGCAGTGATAGGATTGGAGAGGTTCGGTGAGCAAATGAAGACCCTCTGAAGTCATATTGCATGGTACCCATTCCACGGGTTTCAACTACCCAGGTTTAAGGTATTCTTCCTTCAGCTATAACATGCATGTGGAACCTAGAGTATGATCAACCATGTGATCGGGAGACGTGTTCAAATATGTCTCAGTTTTCGTACCCTGGTACTCGGGTGCAACATTCCAGACGCTTTACTAACACCCTCCCGACTTGGAGAGTCAGTCCCTTTAACCTCCTGTTTGGCCCAGTTTGCAATTTCTGCGGAAGATGAACAGGAATAGCGAGAACCAATGAGAGACTAGCTGGAGGTGTCTGGACGGGCAAATTTAACTCTCATTTCCCACCAGGAAGAGGAATTAACCAAAGGCTCAGCGTGCCGTGCCGGAACCAGATTAGGGCCTGAAGCCATCCTGCGGTGTTGCGGCCAGCTCAAAAGAAAGCGAGTTGAAGAAAGGAGCTCAGGGGCACTGTAATTCACAAACCTGCAGAGTTATAAATGACAGCTATCGTCCAAAAATATACTGAAGTAAGGCTGCCAAGAGGACTTGAAAGCGGGGCAGAATTGCAGGAAACCGATTTCAGGAGGCAGACTGGAATTGCATTGAAAGCATAGGAAAAGAGGCAGAACGTCCACAATGATGCACTTGGCCAAAAAGGGCGTATGCGTTTTTTCCTGAATATATTCAGGAAGAAACGCATACGCCCGTTTTGGCCAACCAAGCAAGCTTGCAAAGGAAATCTGCACTACAATGAAGTCTCACTTCCCCCCGGTCAAAAGGGCCATCTGAAAAAAGTGTAAAATCCAGAAAGACAGGACAGGCCATGGAGAACTGGGAGCCTTGTTATGCTGATGGGCGGGATGTAAATTGCCAACAGACACTCGGGAGAAGTGTATGGTGTTTCCTGAAACATCTAAAAAACAAAGCAACAGAGCCTAGGGCACTTCCACTTATGGTCCTATAGCTTAGGGAAATTAAAATCAAAAAGACACAGCCACCCCAAAGTTTGGGACGCCTCTGTTTACAAGAACCTCGTTTACAGTACAAGTTCAACATCGCAGAAAGTGAAAAATGGATAAAGAAGTTGTGGTATTTACTTACAAAGCAATATCACTCAGCAATGAAATCTATGTCATCAGGCCCTTAGCAGCACAATGAGTGGATTCAGGTATGATGATTCTAACTGAAATAAGTCACACAGAAAAAGAAACATCATAAGATATCAGTAATACACGGAATGTAAACTTGGCTACACAGGAACTGAATTACAGAACAGAACAGGGTCTCAAATTTAGAAAACCAACTTATGCTTGCTTAAGGGGAAAGGTGAGTTGGGGTGCTGCATAAAACCAGAGATTGAAATGAGCACAGATAAAGTTCCTTAAGCCAAATATGGAATAGACAAGAGCTACTCCTTGCTCAACGAAATGGACTCAACACCGCATATTAAATGCCTAAGAATGTACCTGACTAGTAAGTATCTTAAAACCTATGGATTGCTATGTCTCCGAAAGAGAATCAAGCATGTGTACAGGGGCATAAACGCAGCAGTGATAGGATTGGAGAGGTTCGGTGAGCAAATGAAGACCCTCTGAAGTCATATTGCATGGTACCCATTCCACGGGTTTCAACTACCCAGGTTTAAGGTATTCTTCCTTCAGCTATAACATGCATGTGGAACCTAGAGTATGATCAACCATGTGATCGGGAGACGTGTTCAAATATGTCTCAGTTTTCGTACCCTGGTACTCGGGTGCAACATTCCAGACGCTTTACTAACACCCTCCCGACTTGGAGAGTCAGTCCCTTTAACCTCCTGTTTGGCCCAGTTTGCAATTTCTGCGGAAGATGAACAGGAATAGCGAGAACCAATGAGAGACTAGCTGGAGGTGTCTGGACGGGCAAATTTAACTCTCATTTCCCACCAGGAAGAGGAATTAACCAAAGGCTCAGTGTGCCGTGCCGGAACCAGATTAGGGCCTGAAGCCATCCTGCGGTGTTGCGGCCAGCTCAAAAGAAAGCGAGTTGAAGAAAGGAGCTCAGGGGCACTGTAATTCACAAACCTGCAGAGTTATAAATGACAGCTATCGTCCAAAAATATACTGAAGTAAGGCTGCCAAGAGGACTTGAAAGCGGGGCAGAATTGCAGGAAACCGATTTCAGGAGGCAGACTGGAATTGCATTGAAAGCATAGGAAAAGAGGCAGAACGTCCACAATGATGCACTTGGCCAAAAAGGGCGTATGCGTTTTTTCCTGAATATATTCAGGAAGAAACGCATACGCCCGTTTTGGCCAACCAAGCAAGCTTGCAAAGGAAATCTGCACTACAATGAAGTCTCACTTCCCCCCGGTCAAAAGGGCCATCTGAAAAAAGTGTAAAATCCAGAAAGACAGGACAGGCCATGGAGAACTGGGAGCCTTGTTATGCTGATGGGCGGGATGTAAATTGCCAACAGACACTCGGGAGAAGTGTATGGTGTTTCCTGAAACATCTAAAAAACAAAGCAACAGAGCCTAGGGCACTTCCACTTATGGTCCTATAGCTTAGGGAAATTAAAATCAAAAAGACACAGCCACCCCAAAGTTTGGGACGCCTCTGTTTACAAGAACCTCGTTTACAGTACAAGTTCAACATCGCAGAAAGTGAAAAATGGATAAAGAAGTTGTGGTATTTACTTACAAAGCAATATCACTCAGCAATGAAATCTATGTCATCAGGCCCTTAGCAGCACAATGAGTGGATTCAGGTATGATGATTCTAACTGAAATAAGTCACACAGAAAAAGAAACATCATAAGATATCAGTAATACACGGAATGTAAACTTGGCTACACAGGAACTGAATTACAGAACAGAACAGGGTCTCAAATTTAGAAAACCAACTTATGCTTGCTTAAGGGGAAAGGTGAGTTGGGGTGCTGCATAAAACCAGAGATTGAAATGAGCACAGATAAAGTTCCTTAAGCCAAATATGGAATAGACAAGAGCTACTCCTTGCTCAACGAAATGGACTCAACACCGCATATTAAATGCCTAAGAATGTACCTGACTAGTAAGTATCTTAAAACCTATGGATTGCTATGTCTCCGATAGAGAATCAAGCATGTGTACAGGGGCATAAACGCAGCAGTGATAGGATTGGAGAGGTTCGGTGAGCAAATGAAGACCCTTTGAAGTCATATTGCATGGTACCCATTCCACGGGTTTCAACTACCCAGGTTTAAGGTATTCTTCCTTCAGCTAAAACATGCATGTGGAACCTAGAGTATGATCAACCATGTGATCGGGAGACGTGTTCAAATATGTCTCAGTTTTCGTACCCTGGTACTCGGGTGCAACATTCCAGACGCTTTACTAACACCCTCCCGACTTGGAGAGTCAGTCCCTTTAACCTCCTGTTTGGCCCAGTTTGCAATTTCTGCGGAAGATGAACAGGAATAGCGAGAACCAATGAGAGACTAGCTGGAGGTGTCTGGACGGGCAAATTTAACTCTCATTTCCCACCAGGAAGAGGAATTAACCAAAGGCTCAGCGTGCCGTGCCGGAACCAGATTAGGGCCTGAAGCCATCCTGCGGTGTTGCGGCCAGCTCAAAAGAAAGCGAGTTGAAGAAAGGAGCTCAGGGGCACTGTAATTCACAAACCTGCAGAGTTATAAATGACAGCTATCGTCCAAAAATATACTGAAGTAAGGCTGCCAAGAGGACTTGAAAGCGGGGCAGAATTGCAGGAAACCGATTTCAGGAGGTAGACTGGAATTGCATTGAATGCATAGGAAAAGAGGCAGAACGTCCACAATGATGCACTTGGCCAAAAAGGGCGTATGAGTTTTTTCCTGAATATATTCAGGAAGAAACGCATACGCCCTTTTTGGCCAACCAAGCAAGCTTGCAAAGGAAATCTGCACTACAATGAAGTCTCACTTCCCCCCGGTCAAAAGGGCCATCTGAAAAAAGTGTAAAATCCAGAAAGACAGGACAGGCCATGGAGAACTGGGAGCCTTGTTATGCTGATGGGCGGGATGTAAATTGCCAACAGACACTCGGGAGAAGTGTATGGTGTTTCCTGAAACATCTAAAAAACAAAGCAACAGAGCCTAGGGCACTTCCACTTATGGTCCTATAGCTTAGGGAAATTAAAATCAAAAAGACACAGCCACCCCAAAGTTTGGGACGCCTCTGTTTACAAGAACCTCGTTTACAGTACAAGTTCAACATCGCAGAAAGTGAAAAATGGATAAAGAAGTTGTGGTATTTACTTACAAAGCAATATCACTCAGCAATGAAATCTATGTCATCAGGCCCTTAGCAGCACAATGAGTGGATTCAGGTATGATGATTCTAACTGAAATAAGTCACACAGAAAAAGAAACATCATAAGATATCAGTAATACACGGAATGTAAACTTGGCTACACAGGAACTGAATTACAGAACAGAACAGGGTCTCAAATTTAGAAAACCAACTTATGCTTGCTTAAGGGGAAAGGTGAGTTGGGGTGCTGCATAAAACCAGAGATTGAAATGAGCACAGATAAAGTTCCTTAAGCCAAATATGGAATAGACAAGAGCTACTCCTTGCTCAACGAAATGGACTCAACACCGCATATTAAATGCCTAAGAATGTACCTGACTAGTAAGTATCTTAAAACCTATGGATTGCTATGTCTCCGAAAGAGAATCAAGCATGTGTACAGGGGCATAAACGCAGCAGTGATAGGATTGGAGAGGTTCGGTGAGCAAATGAAGACCCTCTGAAGTCATATTGCATGGTACCCATTCCACGGGTTTCAACTACCCAGGTTTAAGGTATTCTTCCTTCAGCTATAACATGCATGTGGAACCTAGAGTATGATCAACCATGTGATCGGGAGACGTGTTCAAATATGTCTCAGTTTTCGTACCCTGGTACTCGGGTGCAACATTCCAGACGCTTTACTAACACCCTCCCGACTTGGAGAGTCAGTCCCTTTAACCTCCTGTTTGGCCCAGTTTGCAATTTCTGCGGAAGATGAACAGGAATAGCGAGAACCAATGAGAGACTAGCTGGAGGTGTCTGGACGGGCAAATTTAACTCTCATTTCCCACCAGGAAGAGGAATTAACCAAAGGCTCAGCGTGCCGTGCCGGAACCAGATTAGGGCCTGAAGCCATCCTGCGGTGTTGCGGCCAGCTCAAAAGAAAGCGAGTTGAAGAAAGGAGCTCAGGGGCACTGTAATTCACAAACCTGCAGAGTTATAAATGACAGCTATCGTCCAAAAATATACTGAAGTAAGGCTGCCAAGAGGACTTGAAAGCGGGGCAGAATTGCAGGAAACCGATTTCAGGAGGCAGACTGGAATTGCATTGAAAGCATAGGAAAAGAGGCAGAACGTCCACAATGATGCACTTGGCCAAAAAGGGCGTATGCGTTTTTTCCTGAATATATTCAGGAAGAAACGCATACGCCCGTTTTGGCCAACCAAGCAAGCTTGCAAAGGAAATCTGCACTACAATGAAGTCTCACTTCCCCCCGGTCAAAAGGGCCATCTGAAAAAAGTGTAAAATCCAGAAAGACAGGACAGGCCATGGAGAACTGGGAGCCTTGTTATGCTGATGGGCGGGATGTAAATTGCCAACAGACACTCGGGAGAAGTGTATGGTGTTTCCTGAAACATCTAAAAAACAAAGCAACAGAGCCTAGGGCACTTCCACTTATGGTCCTATAGCTTAGGGAAATTAAAATCAAAAAGACACAGCCACCCCAAAGTTTGGGACGCCTCTGTTTACAAGAACCTCGTTTACAGTACAAGTTCAACATCGCAGAAAGTGAAAAATGGATAAAGAAGTTGTGGTATTTACTTACAAAGCAATATCACTCAGCAATGAAATCTATGTCATCAGGCCCTTAGCAGCACAATGAGTGGATTCAGGTATGATGATTCTAACTGAAATAAGTCACACAGAAAAAGAAACATCATAAGATATCAGTAATACACGGAATGTAAACTTGGCTACACAGGAACTGAATTACAGAACAGAACAGGGTCTCAAATTTAGAAAACCAACTTATGCTTGCTTAAGGGGAAAGGTGAGTTGGGGTGCTGCATAAAACCAGAGATTGAAATGAGCACAGATAAAGTTCCTTAAGCCAAATATGGAATAGACAAGAGCTACTCCTTGCTCAACGAAATGGACTCAACACCGCATATTAAATGCCTAAGAATGTACCTGACTAGTAAGTATCTTAAAACCTATGGATTGCTATGTCTCCGAAAGAGAATCAAGCATGTGTACAGGGGCATAAACGCAGCAGTGATAGGATTGGAGAGGTTCGGTGAGCAAATGAAGACCCTCTGAAGTCATATTGCATGGTACCCATTCCACGGGTTTCAACTACCCAGGTTTAAGGTATTCTTCCTTCAGCTAAAACATGCATGTGGAACCTAGAGTATGATCAACCATGTGATCGGGAGACGTGTTCAAATATGTCTCAGTTTTCGTACCCTGGTACTCGGGTGCAACATTCCAGACGCTTTACTAACACCCTCCCGACTTGGAGAGTCAGTCCCTTTAACCTCCTGTTTGGCCCAGTTTGCAATTTCTGCGGAAGATGAACAGGAATAGCGAGAACCAATGAGAGACTAGCTGGAGGTGTCTGGACGGGCAAATTTAACTCTCATTTCCCACCAGGAAGAGGAATTAACCAAAGGCTCAGTGTGCCGTGCCGGAACCAGATTAGGGCCTGAAGCCATCCTGCGGTGTTGCGGCCAGCTCAAAAGAAAGCGAGTTGAAGAAAGGAGCTCAGGGGCACTGTAATTCACAAACCTGCAGAGTTATAAATGACAGCTATCGTCCAAAAATATACTGAAGTAAGGCTGCCAAGAGGACTTGAAAGCGGGGCAGAATTGCAGGAAACCGATTTCAGGAGGCAGACTGGAATTGCATTGAAAGCATAGGAAAAGAGGCAGAACGTCCACAATGATGCACTTGGCCAAAAAGGGCGTATGCGTTTTTTCCTGAATATATTCAGGAAGAAACGCATACGCCCGTTTTGGCCAACCAAGCAAGCTTGCAAAGGAAATCTGCACTACAATGAAGTCTCACTTCCCCCCGGTCAAAAGGGCCATCTGAAAAAAGTGTAAAATCCAGAAAGACAGGACAGGCCATGGAGAACTGGGAGCCTTGTTATGCTGATGGGCGGGATGTAAATTGCCAACAGACACTCGGGAGAAGTGTATGGTGTTTCCTGAAACATCTAAAAAACAAAGCAACAGAGCCTAGGGCACTTCCACTTATGGTCCTATAGCTTAGGGAAATTAAAATCAAAACGACACAGCCACCCCAAAGTTTGGGACGTCTCTGTTTACAAGAACCTCATTTACAGTACAAGTTCAACATTGCAGAAAGTGAAAAATGGATGAAGAAGTTGTGGTATTTACTTACAAATCAATATCACTCAGCAATGAAATCTATGTCATCAGGCCCTTAGCAGCACAATGAGTGGATTCAGGTATGATGATTCTAACTGAAATAAGTCACACAGAAAAAGAAACATCATAAGATATCAGTAATACACGGAATGTAAACTTGGCTACACAGGAACTGAATTACAGAACAGAACAGGGTCTCAAATTTAGAAAACCAACTTATGCTTGCTTAAGGGGAAAGGTGAGTTGGGGTGCTGCATAAAACCAGAGATTGAAATGAGCACAGATAAAGTTCCTTAAGCCAAATATGGAATAGACAAGAGCTACTCCTTGCTCAACGAAATGGACTCAACACCGCATATTAAACGCCTAAGAATGTACCTGACTAGTAAGTATCTTAAAACCTATGGATTGCTATGTCTCCAAAAGAGAATCAAGCGTGTGTACAGGGGCATAAACGCAGCAGTGATAGGATTGGAGAGGTTCGGTGAGCAAATGAAGACCCTTTGAAGTCATATTGCATGGTACCCATTCCACGGGTTTCAACTACCCAGGTTTAAGGTATTCTTCCTTCAGCTAAAACATGCATGTGGAACCTAGAGTATGATCAACCATGTGATCGGGAAATGTGTTCAAATATGTCTCAGTTTTCGTACACTGGAACTCGGGTGAAACATTCCAGACGCTTTACTAACACCCTCCCAACTTGGAGAGTCAGTCCCTTTAACCTCCTGTTTGGCCCAGTTTGCAATTTCTGCGGAAGATGAACAGGAATAGCGAGAACCAATGAGAGACTAGCTGGAGGTGTCTGGACGGGCAAATTTAACTCTCATTTCCCACCAGGAAGAGGAATTAACCAAAGGCTCAGCGTGCCGTGCCGGAACCAGATTAGGGCCTGAAGCCATCCTGCGGTGTTGCGGCCAGCTCAAAAGAAAGCGAGTTGAAGAAAGGAGCTCAGGGGCACTGTAATTCACAAACCTGCAGAGTTATAAATGACAGCTATCGTCCAAAAATATACTGAAGTAAGGCTGCCAAGAGGACTTGAAAGCGGGGCAGAATTGCAGGAAACCGATTTCAGGAGGTAGACTGGAATTGCATTGAAAGCATAGGAAAAGAGGCAGAACGTCCACAATGATGCACTTGGCCAAAAAGGGCGTATGCGTTTTTTCCTGAATATATTCAGGAAAAAACGCATACGCCCTTTTTGGCCAACCAAGCAAGCTTGCAAAGGAAATCTGCACTACAATGAAGTCTCACTTCCCCCCGGTCAAAAGGGCCATCTGAAAAAAGTGTAAACTCCAGAAAGGCAGGACAGGCCATGGAGAACTGGGAGCCTTGTTATGCTGATGGGCGGGATGTAAATTGCCAACAGACACTCGGGAGAAGTGTATGGTGTTTCCTGAAACATCTAAAAAACAAAGCAACAGAGCCTAGGGCACTTCCACTTATGGTCCTATAGCTTAGGGAAATTAAAATCAAAAAGACACAGCCACCCCAAAGTTTGGGACGCCTCTGTTTACAAGAACCTCGTTTACAGTACAAGTTCAACATCGCAGAAAGTGAAAAATGGATAAAGAAGTTGTGGTATTTACTTACAAAGCAATATCACTCAGCAATGAAATCTATGTCATCAGGCCCTTAGCAGCACAATGAGTGGATTCAGGTATGATGATTCTAACTGAAATAAGTCACACAGAAAAAGAAACATCATAAGATATCAGTAATACACGGAATGTAAACTTGGCTACACAGGAACTGAATTACAGAACAGAACAGGGTCTCAAATTTAGAAAACCAACTTATGCTTGCTTAAGGGTAAAGGTGAGTTGGGGTGCTGCATAAAACCAGAGATTGAAATGAGCACAGATAAAGTTCCTTAAGCCAAATATGGAATAGACAAGAGCTACTCCTTGCTCAACGAAATGGACTCAACACCGCATATTAAATGCCTAAGAATGTACCTGACTAGTAAGTATCTTAAAACCTATGGATTGCTATGTCTCCGAAAGAGAATCAAGCATGTGTACAGGGGCATAAACGCAGCAGTGATAGGATTGGAGAGGTTCGGTGAGCAAATGAAGACCCTTTGAAGTCATATTGCATGGTACCCATTCCACGGGTTTCAACTACCCAGGTTTAAGGTATTCTTCCTTCAGCTAAAACATGCATGTGGAACCTAGAGTATGATCAACCATGTGATCGGGAGACGTGTTCAAATATGTCTCAGTTTTCGTACCCTGGTACTCGGGTGCAACATTCCAGACGCTTTACTAACACCCTCCCGACTTGGAGAGTCAGTCCCTTTAACCTCCTGTTTGGCCCAGTTTGCAATTTCTGCGGAAGATGAACAGGAATAGCGAGAACCAATGAGAGACTAGCTGGAAGGTGTCTGGACGGGCAAATTTAACTCTCATTTCCCACCAGGAAGAGGAATTAACCAAAGGCTCAGCGTGCCGTGCCGGAACCAGATTAGGGCCTGAAGCCATCCTGCGGTGTTGCGGCCAGCTCAAAAGAAAGCGAGTTGAAGAAAGGAGCTCAGGGGCACTGTAATTCACAAACCTGCAGAGTTATAAATGACAGCTATCGTCCAAAAATATACTGAAGTAAGGCTGCCAAGAGGACTTGAAAGCGGGGCAGAATTGCAGGAAACCGATTTCAGGAGGCAGACTGGAATTGCATTGAAAGCATAGGAAAAGAGGCAGAACGTCCACAATGATGCACTTGGCCAAAAAGGGCGTATGCGTTTTTTCCTGAATATATTCAGGAAGAAACGCATACGCCCGTTTTGGCCAACCAAGCAAGCTTGCAAAGGAAATCTGCACTACAATGAAGTCTCACTTCCCCCCGGTCAAAAGGGCCATCTGAAAAAAGTGTAAAATCCAGAAAGACAGGACAGGCCATGGAGAACTGGGAGCCTTGTTATGCTGATGGGCGGGATATAAATTGCCAACAGACACTCGGGAGAAGTGTATGGTGTTTCCTGAAACATCTAAAAAACAAAGCAACAGAGCCTAGGGCACTTCCACTTATGGTCCTATAGCTTAGGGAAATTAAAATCAAAAAGACACAGCCACCCCAAAGTTTGGGACGTCTCTGTTTACAAGAACCTCATTTACAGTACAAGTTCAACATTGCAGAAAGTGAAAAATGGATGAAGAAGTTGTGGTATTTACTTACAAATCAATATCACTCAGCAATGAAATCTATGTCATCAGGCCCTTAGCAGCACAATGAGTGGATTCAGGTATGATGATTCTAACTGAAATAAGTCACACAGAAAAAGAAACATCATAAGATATCAGTAATACACGGAATGTAAACTTGGCTACACAGGAACTGAATTACAGAACAGAACAGGGTCTCAAATTTAGAAAACCAACTTATGCTTGCTTAAGGGGAAAGGTGAGTTGGGGTGCTGCATAAAACCAGAGATTGAAATGAGCACAGATAAAGTTCCTTAAGCCAAATATGGAATAGACAAGAGCTACTCCTTGCTCAACGAAATGGACTCAACACCGCATATTAAATGCCTAAGAATGTACCTGACTAGTAAGTATCTTAAAACCTATGGATTGCTATGTCTCCGAAAGAGAATCAAGCATGTGTACAGGGGCATAAACGCAGCAGTGATAGGATTGGAGAGGTTCGGTGAGCAAATGAAGACCCTTTGAAGTCATATTGCATGGTACCCATTCCACGGGTTTCAACTACCCAGGTTTAAGGTATTCTTCCTTCAGCTAAAACATGCATGTGGAACCTAGAGTATGATCAACCATGTGATCGGGAGACGTGTTCAAATATGTCTCAGTTTTCGTACCCTGGTACTCGGGTGCAACATTCCAGACGCTTTACTAACACCCTCCCGACTTGGAGAGTCAGTCCCTTTAACCTCCTGTTTGGCCCAGTTTGCAATTTCTGCGGAAGATGAACAGGAATAGCGAGAACCAATGAGAGACTAGCTGGAGGTGTCTGGACGGGCAAATTTAACTCTCATTTCCCACCAGGAAGAGGAATTAACCAAAGGCTCAGCGTGCCGTGCCGGAACCAGATTAGGGCCTGAAGCCATCCTGCGGTGTTGCGGCCAGCTCAAAAGAAAGCGAGTTGAAGAAAGGAGCTCAGGGGCACTGTAATTCACAAACCTGCAGAGTTATAAATGACAGCTATCGTCCAAAAATATACTGAAGTAAGGCTGCCAAGAGGACTTGAAAGCGGGGCAGAATTGCAGGAAACCGATTTCAGGAGGTAGACTGGAATTGCATTGAAAGCATAGGAAAAGAGGCAGAACGTCCACAATGATGCACTTGGCCAAAAAGGGCGTATGCGTTTTTTCCTGAATATATTCAGGAAAAAACGCATACGCCCTTTTTGGCCAACCAAGCAAGCTTGCAAAGGAAATCTGCACTACAATGAAGTCTCACTTCCCCCCGGTCAAAAGGGCCATCTGAAAAAAGTGTAAACTCCAGAAAGGCAGGACAGGCCATGGAGAACTGGGAGCCTTGTTATGCTGATGGGCGGGATGTAAATTGCCAACAGACACTCGGGAGAAGTGTATGGTGTTTCCTGAAACATCTAAAAAACAAAGCAACAGAGCCTAGGGCACTTCCACTTATGGTCCTATAGCTTAGGGAAATTAAAATCAAAAAGACACAGCCACCCCAAAGTTTGGGACGCCTCTGTTTACAAGAACCTCGTGTACAGTACAAGTTCAACATCGCAGAAAGTGAAAAATGGATAAAGAAGTTGTGGTATTTACTTACAAAGCAATATCACTCAGCAATGAAATCTATGTCATCAGGCCCTTAGCAGCACAATGAGTGGATTCAGGTATGATGATTCTAACTGAAATAAGTCACACAGAAAAAGAAACATCATAAGATATCAGTAATACACGGAATGTAAACTTGGCTACACAGGAACTGAATTACAGAACAGAACAGGGTCTCAAATTTAGAAAACCAACTTATGCTTGCTTAAGGGTAAAGGTGAGTTGGGGTGCTGCATAAAACCAGAGATTGAAATGAGCACAGATAAAGTTCCTTAAGCCAAATATGGAATAGACAAGAGCTACTCCTTGCTCAACGAAATGGACTCAACACCGCATATTAAATGCCTAAGAATGTACCTGACTAGTAAGTATCTTAAAACCTATGGATTGCTATGTCTCCGAAAGAGAATCAAGCATGTGTACAGGGGCATAAACGCAGCAGTGATAGGATTGGAGAGGTTCGGTGAGCAAATGAAGACCCTTTGAAGTCATATTGCATGGTACCCATTCCACGGGTTTCAACTACCCAGGTTTAAGGTATTCTTCCTTCAGCTAAAACATGCATGTGGAACCTAGAGTATGATCAACCATGTGATCGGGAGACGTGTTCAAATATGTCTCAGTTTTCGTACCCTGGTACTCGGGTGCAACATTCCAGACGCTTTACTAACACCCTCCCGACTTGGAGAGTCAGTCCCTTTAACCTCCTGTTTGGCCCAGTTTGCAATTTCTGCGGAAGATGAACAGGAATAGCGAGAACCAATGAGAGACTAGCTGGAGGTGTCTGGACGGGCAAATTTAACTCTCATTTCCCACCAGGAAGAGGAATTAACCAAAGGCTCAGCGTGCCGTGCGGGAACCAGATTAGGGCCTGAAGCCATCCTGCGGTGTTGCGGCCAGCTCAAAAGAAAGCGAGTTGAAGAAAGGAGCTCAGGGGCACTGTAATTCACAAACCTGCAGAGTTATAAATGACAGCTATCGTCCAAAAATATACTGAAGTAAGGCTGCCAAGAGGACTTGAAAGCGGGGCAGAATTGCAGGAAACCGATTTCAGGAGGTAGACTGGAATTGCATTGAAAGCATAGGAAAAGAGGCAGAACGTCCACAATGATGCACTTGGCCATAAAGGGCGTATGCGTTTTTTCCTGAATATATTCAGGAAGAAACGCATACGCCCGTTTTGGCCAACCAAGCAAGCTTGCAAAGGAAATCTGCACTACAATGAAGTCTCACTTCCCCCCGGTCAAAAGGGCCATCTGAAAAAAGTGTAAAATCCAGAAAGGCAGGACAGGCCATGGAGAACTGGGAGCCTTGTTATGCTGATGGGCGGGATATAAATTGCCAACAGACACTCGGGAGAAGTGTATGGTGTTTCCTGAAACATCTAAAAAACAAACCAACAGAGCCTAGGGCACTTCCACTTATGGTCCTATAGCTTAGGGAAATTAAAATCAAAAAGACACAGCCACCCCAAAGTTTGGGACGTCTCTGTTTACAAGAATCTCGTTTACAGTACAAGTTCAACATTGCAGAAAGTGAAAAATGGATGAAGAAGTTGTGGTATTTACTTACAAATCAATATCACTCAGCAATGAAATCTATGTCATCAGGCCCTTAGCAGCACAATGAGTGGATTCAGGTATGATGATTCTAACTGAAATAAGTCACACAGAAAAAGAAACATCATAAGATATCAGTAATACACGGAATGTAAACTTGGCTACACAGGAACTGAATTACAGAACAGAACAGGGTCTCAAATTTAGAAAACCAACTTATGCTTGCTTAAGGGTAAAGGTGAGTTGGGGTGCTGCATAAAACCAGAGATTGAAATGAGCACAGATAAAGTTCCTTAAGCCAAATATGGAATAGACAAGAGCTACTCCTTGCTCAACGAAATGGACTCAACACCGCATATTAAACGCCTAAGAATGTACCTGACTAGTAAGTATCTTAAAACCTATGGATTGCTATGTCTCCAAAAGAGAATCAAGCGTGTGTACAGGGGCATAAACGCAGCAGTGATAGGATTGGAGAGGTTCGGTGAGCAAATGAAGACCCTCTGAAGTCATATTGCATGGTACCCATTCCACGGGTTTCAACTACCCAGGTTTAAGGTATTCTTCCTTCAGCTAAAACATGCATGTGGAACCTAGAGTATGATCAACCATGTGATCGGGAGACGTGTTCAAATATGTCTCAGTTTTCGTACCCTGGTACTCGGGTGCAACATTCCAGACGCTTTACTAACACCCTCCCGACTTGGAGAGTCAGTCCCTTTAACCTCCTGTTTGGCCCAGTTTGCAATTTCTGCGGAAGATGAACAGGAATAGCGAGAACCAATGAGAGACTAGCTGGAGGTGTCTGGACGGGCAAATTTAACTCTCATTTCCCACCAGGAAGAGGAATTAACCAAAGGCTCAGCGTGCCGTGCCGGAACCAGATTAGGGCCTGAAGCCATCCTGCGGTGTTGCGGCCAGCTCAAAAGAAAGCGAGTTGAAGAAAGGAGCTCAGGGGCACTGTAATTCACAAACCTGCAGAGTTATAAATGACAGCTATCGTCCAAAAATATACTGAAGTAAGGCTGCCAAGAGGACTTGAAAGCGGGGCAGAATTGCAGGAAACCGATTTCAGGAGGTAGACTGGAATTGCATTGAAAGCATAGGAAAAGAGGCAGAACGTCCACAATGATGCACTTGGCCAAAAAGGGCGTATGCGTTTTTTCCTGAATATATTCAGGAAAAAACGCATACGCCCTTTTTGGCCAACCAAGCAAGCTTGCAAAGGAAATCTGCACTACAATGAAGTCTCACTTCCCCCCGGTCAAAAGGGCCATCTGAAAAAAGTGTAAAATCCAGAAAGGCAGGACAGGCCATGGAGAACTGGGAGCCTTGTTATGCTGATGGGCGGGATGTAAATTGCCAACAGACACTCGGGAGAAGTGTATGGTGTTTCCTGAAACATCTAAAAAACAAAGCAACAGAGCCTAGGGCACTTCCACTTATGGTCCTATAGCTTAGGGAAATTAAAATCAAAAAGACACAGCCACCCCAAAGTTTGGGACGCCTCTGTTTACAAGAACCTCGTTTACAGTACAAGTTCAACATCGCAGAAAGTGAAAAATGGATAAAGAAGTTGTGGTATTTACTTACAAAGCAATATCACTCAGCAATGAAATCTATGTCATCAGGCCCTTAGCAGCACAATGAGTGGATTCAGGTATGATGATTCTAACTGAAATAAGTCACACAGAAAAAGAAACATCATAAGATATCAGTAATACACGGAATGTAAACTTGGCTACACAGGAACTGAATTACAGAACAGAACAGGGTCTCAAATTTAGAAAACCAACTTATGCTTGCTTAAGGGGAAAGGTGAGTTGGGGTGCTGCATAAAACCAGAGATTGAAATGAGCACAGATAAAGTTCCTTAAGCCAAATATGGAATAGACAAGAGCTACTCCTTGCTCAACGAAATGGACTCAACACTGCATATTAAATGCCTAAGAATGTACCTGACTAGTAAGTATCTTAAAACCTATGGATTGCTATGTCTCCGAAAGAGAATCAAGCATGTGTACAGGGGCATAAACGCAGCAGTGATAGGATTGGAGAGGTTCGGTGAGCAAATGAAGACCCTTTGAAGTCATATTGCATGGTACCCATTCCACGGGTTTCAACTACCCAGGTTTAAGGTATTCTTCCTTCAGCTAAAACATGCATGTGGAACCTAGAGTATGATCAACCATGTGATCGGGAGACGTGTTCAAATATGTCTCAGTTTTCGTACCCTGGTACTCGGGTGCAACATTCCAGACGCTTTACTAACACCCTCCCGACTTGGAGAGTCAGTCCCTTTAACCTCCTGTTTGGCCCAGTTTGCAATTTCTGCGGAAGATGAACAGGAATAGCGAGAACCAATGAGAGACTAGCTGGAGGTGTCTGGACGGGCAAATTTAACTCTCATTTCCCACCAGGAAGAGGAATTAACCAAAGGCTCAGCGTGCCGTGCCGGAACCAGATTAGGGCCTGAAGCCATCCTGCGGTGTTGCGGCCAGCTCAAAAGAAAGCGAGTTGAAGAAAGGAGCTCAGGGGCACTGTAATTCACAAACCTGCAGAGTTATAAATGACAGCTATCGTCCAAAAATATACTGAAGTAAGGCTGCCAAGAGGACTTGAAAGCGGGGCAGAATTGCAGGAAACCGATTTCAGGAGGTAGACTGGAATTGCATTGAAAGCATAGGAAAAGAGGCAGAACGTCCACAATGATGCACTTGGCCAAAAAGGGCGTATGCGTTTTTTCCTGAATATATTCAGGAAAAAACGCATACGCCCTTTTTGGCCAACCAAGCAAGCTTGCAAAGGAAATCTGCACTACAATGAAGTCTCACTTCCCCCCGGTCAAAAGGGCCATCTGAAAAAAGTGTAAACTCCAGAAAGGCAGGACAGGCCATGGAGAACTGGGAGCCTTGTTATGCTGATGGGCGGGATGTAAATTGCCAACAGACACTCGGGAGAAGTGTATGGTGTTTCCTGAAACATCTAAAAAACAAAGCAACAGAGCCTAGGGCACTTCCACTTATGGTCCTATAGCTTAGGGAAATTAAAATCAAAAAGACACAGCCACCCCAAAGTTTGGGACGCCTCTGTTTACAAGAACCTCGTGTACAGTACAAGTTCAACATCGCAGAAAGTGAAAAATGGATAAAGAAGTTGTGGTATTTACTTACAAAGCAATATCACTCAGCAATGAAATCTATGTCATCAGGCCCTTAGCAGCACAATGAGTGGATTCAGGTATGATGATTCTAACTGAAATAAGTCACACAGAAAAAGAAACATCATAAGATATCAGTAATACACGGAATGTAAACTTGGCTACACAGGAACTGAATTACAGAACAGAACAGGGTCTCAAATTTAGAAAACCAACTTATGCTTGCTTAAGGGTAAAGGTGAGTTGGGGTGCTGCATAAAACCAGAGATTGAAATGAGCACAGATAAAGTTCCTTAAGCCAAATATGGAATAGACAAGAGCTACTCCTTGCTCAACGAAATGGACTCAACACCGCATATTAAATGCCTAAGAATGTACCTGACTAGTAAGTATCTTAAAACCTATGGATTGCTATGTCTCCGAAAGAGAATCAAGCATGTGTACAGGGGCATAAACGCAGCAGTGATAGGATTGGAGAGGTTCGGTGAGCAAATGAAGACCCTTTGAAGTCATATTGCATGGTACCCATTCCACGGGTTTCAACTACCCAGGTTTAAGGTATTCTTCCTTCAGCTAAAACATGCATGTGGAACCTAGAGTATGATCAACCATGTGATCGGGAGACGTGTTCAAATATGTCTCAGTTTTCGTACCCTGGTACTCGGGTGCAACATTCCAGACGCTTTACTAACACCCTCCCGACTTGGAGAGTCAGTCCCTTTAACCTCCTGTTTGGCCCAGTTTGCAATTTCTGCGGAAGATGAACAGGAATAGCGAGAACCAATGAGAGACTAGCTGGAGGTGTCTGGACGGGCAAATTTAACTCTCATTTCCCACCAGGAAGAGGAATTAACCAAAGGCTCAGCGTGCCGTGCGGGAACCAGATTAGGGCCTGAAGCCATCCTGCGGTGTTGCGGCCAGCTCAAAAGAAAGCGAGTTGAAGAAAGGAGCTCAGGGGCACTGTAATTCACAAACCTGCAGAGTTATAAATGACAGCTATCGTCCAAAAATATACTGAAGTAAGGCTGCCAAGAGGACTTGAAAGCGGGGCAGAATTGCAGGAAACCGATTTCAGGAGGTAGACTGGAATTGCATTGAAAGCATAGGAAAAGAGGCAGAACGTCCACAATGATGCACTTGGCCATAAAGGGCGTATGCGTTTTTTCCTGAATATATTCAGGAAGAAACGCATACGCCCGTTTTGGCCAACCAAGCAAGCTTGCAAAGGAAATCTGCACTACAATGAAGTCTCACTTCCCCCCGGTCAAAAGGGCCATCTGAAAAAAGTGTAAAATCCAGAAAGGCAGGACAGGCCATGGAGAACTGGGAGCCTTGTTATGCTGATGGGCGGGATGTAAATTGCCAACAGACACTCGGGAGAAGTGTATGGTGTTTCCTGAAACATCTAAAAAACAAAGCAACAGAGCCTAGGGCACTTCCACTTATGGTCCTATAGCTTAGGGAAATTAAAATCAAAAAGACACAGCCACCCCAAAGTTTGGGACGCCTCTGTTTACAAGAACCTCGTTTACAGTACAAGTTCAACATCGCAGAAAGTGAAAAATGGATAAAGAAGTTGTGGTATTTACTTACAAAGCAATATCACTCAGCAATGAAATCTATGTCATCAGGCCCTTAGCAGCACAATGAGTGGATTCAGGTATGATGATTCTAACTGAAATAAGTCACACAGAAAAAGAAACATCATAAGATATCAGTAATACACAGAATGTAAACTTGGCTACACAGGAACTGAATTACAGAACAGAACAGGGTCTCAAATTTAGAAAACCAACTTATGCTTGCTTAAGGGGAAAGGTGAGTTGGGGTGCTGCATAAAACCAGAGATTGAAATGAGCACAGATAAAGTTCCTTAAGCCAAATATGGAATAGACAAGAGCTACTCCTTGCTCAACGAAATGGACTCAACACCGCATATTAAACGCCTAAGAATGTACCTGACTAGTAAGTATCTTAAAACCTATGGATTGCTATGTCTCCGAAAGAGAATCAAGCATGTGTACAGGGGCATAAACGCAGCAGTGATAGGATTGGAGAGGTTCGGTGAGCAAATGAAGACCCTTTGAAGTCATATTGCATGGTACCCATTCCACGGGTTTCAACTACCCAGGTTTAAGGTATTCTTCCTTCAGCTAAAACATGCATGTGGAACCTAGAGTATGATCAACCATGTGATCGGGAGACGTGTTCAAACATGTCTCAGTTTTCCTCCCCTGGTACTCGGGTGCAACATTCCAGACGCTTTACTAACACTCTCCGCACTTGGAGAGTCAGCACCTTTAAGCTCCTGTTTGGCCCAGTTTGCAATTTCTGCGGAAGATGAACAGAAATAGGGAGAACCAATGAGAGACTAGCTGGAGGTGTCTGGACGGGCAAATTTAACTCTCATTTCCCACCAGGAAGAGGAAATAACCAAAGGCTCAGCATGCCGTGCCAGAACCAGATTAGGGCCTGAAGCCATCCTGCGGTGTTGCGGTCAGCTCAAAAGAAAGCGAGTTGAAGAAAGGAGCTCAGGGACACTGTAATTCACAAACCTGCAGAGTTATAAATGACAGCTATCGTCCAAAAATATACTGAAGTAAGGCTGCCAAGAGGACTTGAAAGCGGGGCAGAATTGCAGGAAACCGATTTCAGGAGGTAGACTGGAATTGCATTGAAAGCATAGGAAAAGAGGCAGAACGTCCACAATGATGCACTTGGCCAAAAAGGGCGTATGCGTTTTTTCCTGAATATATTCAGGAAAAAACGCAAACGCCCTTTTTGGCCAACCAAGCAAGCTTGCAAAGGAAATCTGCACTACAATGAAGTCTCACTTCCCCCCGGTCAAAAGGGCCATCTGAAAAAAGTGTAAACTCCAGAAAGGCAGGACAGGCCATGGAGAACTGGGAGCCTTGTTATGCTGATGGGCGGGATGTAAATTGCCAACAGACACTCGGGAGAAGTGTATGGTGTTTCCTGAAACATCTAAAAAACAAAGCAACAGAGCCTAGGGCACTTCCACTTATGGTCCTATAGCTTAGGGAAATTAAAATCAAAAAGACACAGCCACCCCAAAGTTTGGGACGCCTCTGTTTACAAGAACCTCGTTTACAGTACAAGTTCAACATCGCAGAAAGTGAAAAATGGATAAAGAAGTTGTGGTATTTACTTACAAAGCAATATCACTCAGCAATGAAATCTATGTCATCAGGCCCTTAGCAGCACAATGAGTGGATTCAGGTATGATGATTCTAACTGAAATAAGTCACACAGAAAAAGAAACATCATAAGATATCAGTAATACACGGAATGTAAACTTGGCTACACAGGAACTGAATTACAGAACAGAACAGGGTCTCAAATTTAGAAAACCAACTTATGCTTGCTTAAGGGTAAAGGTGAGTTGGGGTGCTGCATAAAACCAGAGATTGAAATGAGCACAGATAAAGTTCCTTAAGCCAAATATGGAATAGACAAGAGCTACTCCTTGCTCAACGAAATGGACTCAACACCGCATATTAAATGCCTAAGAATGTACCTGACTAGTAAGTATCTTAAAACCTATGGATTGCTATGTCTCCGAAAGAGAATCAAGCATGTGTACAGGGGCATAAACGCAGCAGTGATAGGATTGGAGAGGTTCGGTGAGCAAATGAAGACCCTTTGAAGTCATATTGCATGGTACCCATTCCACGGGTTTCAACTACCCAGGTTTAAGGTATTCTTCCTTCAGCTAAAACATGCATGTGGAACCTAGAGTATGATCAACCATGTGATCGGGAGACCTGTTCAAATATGTCTCAGTTTTCGTACCCTGGTACTCGGGTGCAACATTCCAGACGCTTTACTAACACCCTCCCGACTTGGAGAGTCAGTCCCTTTAACCTCCTGTTTGGCCCAGTTTGCAATTTCTGCGGAAGATGAACAGGAATAGCGAGAACCAATGAGAGACTAGCTGGAGGTGTCTGGACGGGCAAATTTAACTCTCATTTCCCACCAGGAAGAGGAATTAACCAAAGGCTCAGCGTGCCGTGCCGGAACCAGATTAGGGCCTGAAGCCATCCTGCGGTGTTGCGGCCAGCTCAAAAGAAAGCGAGTTGAAGAAAGGAGCTCAGGGGCACTGTAATTCACAAACCTGCAGAGTTATAAATGACAGCTATCGTCCAAAAATATACTGAAGTAAGGCTGCCAAGAGGACTTGAAAGCGGGGCAGAATTGCAGGAAACCGATTTCAGGAGGCAGACTGGAATTGCATTGAAAGCATAGGAAAAGTGGCAGAACGTCCACAATGATGCACTTGGCCAAAAAGGGCGTATGCGTTTTTTCCTGAATATATTCAGGAAAAAACGCATACGCCCTTTTTGGCCAACCAAGCAAGCTTGCAAAGGAAATCTGCACTACAATGAAGTCTCACTTCCCCCCGGTCAAAAGGGCCATCTGAAAAAAGTGTAAAATCCAGAAAGGCAGGACAGGCCATGGAGAACTGGGAGCCTTGTTATGCTGATGGGCGGGATGTAAATTGCCAACAGACACTCGGGAGAAGTGTATGGTGTTTCCTGAAACATCTAAAAAACAAAGCAACAGAGCCTAGGGCACTTCCACTTATGGTCCTATAGCTTAGGGAAATTAAAATCAAAAAGACACAGCCACCCCAAAGTTTGGGACGCCTCTGTTTACAAGAACCTCGTTTACAGTACAAGTTCAACATCGCAGAAAGTGAAAAATGGATAAAGAAGTTGTGGTATTTACTTACAAAGCAATATCACTCAGCAATGAAATCTATGTCATCAGGCCCTTAGCAGCACAATGAGTGGATTCAGGTATGATGATTCTAACTGAAATAAGTCACACAGAAAAAGAAACATCATAAGATATCAGTAATACACGGAATGTAAACTTGGCTACACAGGAACTGAATTACAGAACAGAACAGGGTCTCAAATTTAGAAAACCAACTTATGCTTGCTTAAGGGGAAAGGTGAGTTGGGGTGCTGCATAAAACCAGAGATTGAAATGAGCACAGATAAAGTTCCTTAAGCCAAATATGGAATAGACAAGAGCTACTCCTTGCTCAACGAAATGGACTCAACACCGCATATTAAATGCCTAAGAATGTACCTGACTAGTAAGTATCTTAAAACCTATGGATTGCTATGTCTCCGAAAGAGAATCAAGCATGTGTACAGGGGCATAAACGCAGCAGTGATAGGATTGGAGAGGTTCGGTGAGCAAATGAAGACCCTTTGAAGTCATATTGCATGGTACCCATTCCACGGGTTTCAACTACCCAGGTTTAAGGTATTCTTCCTTCAGCTAAAACATGCATGTGGAACCTAGAGTATGATCAACCATGTGATCGGGAGACCTGTTCAAATATGTCTCAGTTTTCGTACCCTGGTACTCGGGTGCAACATTCCAGACGCTTTACTAACACCCTCCCGACTTGGAGAGTCAGTCCCTTTAACCTCCTGTTTGGCCCAGTTTGCAATTTCTGCGGAAGATGAACAGGAATAGCGAGAACCAATGAGAGACTAGCTGGAGGTGTCTGGACGGGCAAATTTAACTCTCATTTCCCACCAGGAAGAGGAATTAACCAAAGGCTCAGCGTGCCGTGCCGGAACCAGATTAGGGCCTGAAGCCATCCTGCGGTGTTGCGGCCAGCTCAAAAGAAAGCGAGTTGAAGAAAGGAGCTCAGGGGCACTGTAATTCACAAACCTGCAGAGTTATAAATGACAGCTATCATCCAAAAATATACTGAAGTAAGGCTGCCAAGAGGACTTGAAAGCGGGGCAGACTTGCAGGAAACCGATTTTAGGAGGCAGACTGGAATTGCATTGAAAGCATAGGAAAAGTGGCAGAACGTCCACAATGATGCACTTGGCCAAAAAGGGCGTATGCGTTTTTTCCTGAATATATTCAGGAAGAAACGCATACGCCCGTTTTGGCCAACCAAGCAAGCTTGCAAAGGAAATCTGCACTACAATGAAGTCTCACTTCCCCCCGGTCAAAAGGGCCATCTGAAAAAAGTGTAAAATCCAGAAAGGCAGGACAGGCCATGGAGAACTGGGAGCCTTGTTATGCTGATGGGCGGGATGTAAATTGCCAACAGACACTCGGGAGAAGTGTATGGTGTTTCCTGAAACATCTAAAAAACAAAGCAACAGAGCCTAGGGCACTTCCACTTATGGTCCTATAGCTTAGGGAAATTAAAATCAAAAAGACACAGCCACCCCAAAGTTTGGGACGTCTCTGTTTACAAGAACCTCGTTTACAGTACAAGTTCAACATCGCAGAAAGTGAAAAATGGATGAAGAAGTTGTGGTATTTACTTACAAATCAATATCACTCAGCAATGAAATCTATGTCATCAGGCCCTTAGCAGCACAATGAGTGGATTCAGGTATGATGATTCTAACTGAAATAAGTCACACAGAAAAAGAAACATCATAAGATATCAGTAATACACGGAATGTAAACTTGGCTACACAGGAACTGAATTACAGAACAGAACAGGGTCTCAAATTTAGAAAACCAACTTATGCTTGCTTAAGGGGAAAGGTGAGTTGGGGTGCTGCATAAAACCAGAGATTGAAATGAGCACAGATAAAGTTCCTTAAGCCAAATATGGAATAGACAAGAGCTACTCCTTGCTCAACGAAATGGACTCAACACCGCATATTAAACGCCTAAGAATGTACCTGACTAGTAAGTATCTTAAAACCTATGGATTGCTATGTCTCCGAAAGAGAATCAAGCATGTGTACAGGGGCATAAACGCAGCAGTGATAGGATTGGAGAGGTTCGGTGAGCAAATGAAGACCCTTTGAAGTCATATTGCATGGTACCCATTCCACGGGTTTCAACTACCCAGGTTTTAGGTATTCTTCCTTCAGCTAAAACATGCATGTGGAACCTAGAGTATGATCAACCATGTGATCGGGAGACCTGTTCAAATATGTCTCAGTTTTCGTACCCTGGTACTCGGGTGCAACATTCCAGACGCTTTACTAACACCCTCCCGACTTGGAGAGTCAGTCCCTTTAACCTCCTGTTTGGCCCAGTTTGCAATTTCTGCGGAAGATGAACAGGAATAACGAGAACCAATGAGAGACTAGCTGGAGGTGTCTGGACGGGCAAATTTAACTCTCATTTCCCACCAGGAAGAGGAATTAACCAAAGGCTCAGCGTGCCGTGCCGGAACCAGATTAGGGCCTGAAGCCATCCTGCGGTGTTGCGGCCAGCTCAAAAGAAAGCGAGTTGAAGAAAGGAGCTCAGGGGCACTGTAATTCAAAAACCTGCAGAGTTATAAATGACAGCTATCGTCCAAAAATATACTGAAGTAAGGCTGCCAAGAGGACTTGAAAGCGGGGCAGAATTGCAGGAAACCGATTTCAGGAGGTAGACTGGAATTGCATTGAAAGCATAGGAAAAGAGGCAGAACGTCCACAATGATGCACTTGGCCATAAAGAGCGTATGCGTTTTTTCCTGAATATATTCAGGAAGAAACGCATACGCCCGTTTTGGCCAACCAAGCAAGCTTGCAAAGGAAATCTGCACTACAATGAAGTCTCACTTCCCCCCGGTCAAAAGGGCCATCTGAAAAAAGTGTAAAATCCAGAAAGGCAGGACAGGCCATGGAGAACTGGGAGCCTTGTTATGCTGATGGACGGGATATAAATTGCCAACAGACACTCGGGAGAAGTGTATGGTGTTTCCTGAAACATCTAAAAAACAAAGCAACAGAGCCTAGGGCACTTCCACTTATGGTCCTATAGCTTAGGGAAATTAAAATCAAAAAGACACAGCCACCCCAAAGTTTGGGACGTCTCTGTTTACAAGAACCTCGTTTACAGTACAAGTTCAACATTGCAGAAAGTGAAAAATGGATGAAGAAGTTGTGGTATTTACTTACAAATCAATATCACTCAGCAATGAAATCTATGTCATCAGGCCCTTAGCAGCACAATGAGTGGATTCAGGTATGATGATTCTAACTGAAATAAGTCACACAGAAAAAGAAACATCATAAGATATCACTAATACACGGAATGTAAACTTGGCTACACAGGAACTGAATTCCAAAACAGAACAGGGTCTCAAATTTAGAAAACCAACTTATGCTTGCATAAGGGGAAAGGTGAGTTGGGGTGCTGCATAAAACCAGAGATTGAAATGAGCACAGATAAAGTTCCTTAAGCCAAATATGGAATAGCAAGAGCTACTCCTTGCTCAATGAAATGGACTCAACACCCCATATTAAACGCCTAAGAATGTACCTGACTAGTAAGTATCTTAAAACCTATGGATTGCTATGTCTCCAAAAGAGAATCAAGCATGTGTACAGGGGCATAAACGCACCAGTGATAGGATTGGAGAGGTTCAGTGAGCAAATGAAGACCCTTTGAAGTCATATTGCATGGTACCCATTCCACGGGTCTCAACTCTCCAGGTTTAAGGTATTCTTCCTTCAGCTAAAACATGCATGTGGAACCCAGAGTATGATCAACCATGTGAACGGGAGACATGTTCAAATATGTCTCAGTTTTCCTCCCCTGGTACTCGGGTGCAACATTCCAGACGCTTTACTAACACTCTCCGCACTTGGAGAGTCAGCACCTTTAAGCTCCTGTTTGGCCCAGTTTGCAATTTCTGCGGAATATGAACAGAATTAGGGAGAACCAATGAGAGACTAGCTGGAGGTGTCTGGACGGGCAAATTTAACTCTCATTTCCCACCAGGAAGAGGAAATAACCAAAGGCTCAGCATGCCGTGCCGGAACAAGATTAGGGCCTGAAGCCATCCTGCGGTGTTGCGGCCAGGTCACAAGAAAGCGAGTTGAAGAAAGGAGCTCAGGGGCACTGTAATTCACAAACCTGCAGAGTTATAAATGACAGCTATCGTCCAAAAATATACTGAAGTAAGGCTGCCAAGAGGACTTGAAAGTGGGGCAGAATTGCAGGAAACCGATTTCAGGAGGTAGACTGGAATTGCATTGAAAGCATAGGAAAAGAGGCAGAACGTCCACAATGATGCACTTGGCCAAAAAGGGCGTATGCGTTTTCTCCTGAATATATTCAGGAAAAAACGCATACGCCCTTTTTGGCCAACCAAGCAAGCTTGCAAAGGAAATCTGCACTACAATGAAGTCTCACTTCCCCCCGGTCAAAAGGGCCATCTGAAAAAAGTGTAAAATCCAGAAAGGCAGGACAGGCCATGGAGAACTGGGAGCCTTGTTATGCTGATGGGCGGGATGTAAATTGCCAACAGACACTCGGGAGAAGTGTATGGTGTTTCCTGAAACATCTAAAAAACAAAGCAACAGAGCCTAGGGCACTTCCACTTATGGTCCTATAGCTTAGGGAAATTAAAATCAAAAAGACACAGCCACCCCAAAGTTTGGGACGCCTCTGTTTACAAGAACCTCGTTTACAGTACAAGTTCAACATCGCAGAAAGTGAAAAATGGATAAAGAAGTTGTGGTATTTACTTACAAAGCAATATCACTCAGCAATGAAATCTATGTCATCAGGCCCTTAGCAGCACAATGAGTGGATTCAGGTATGATGATTCTAACTGAAATAAGTCACACAGAAAAAGAAACATCATAAGATATCAGTAATACACGGAATGTAAACTTGGCTACACAGGAACTGAATTACAGAACAGAACAGGGTCTCAAATTTAGAAAACCAACTTATGCTTGCATAAGGGGAAAGGTGAGTTGGGGTGCTGCATAAAACCAGAGATTGAAATGAGCACAGATAAAGTTCCTTAAGCCAAATATGGAATAGACAAGAGCTACTCCTTGCTCAACGAAATGGACTCAACACCGCATATTAAACGCCTAAGAATGTACCTGACTAGTAAGTATCTTAAAACCTATGGATTGCTATGTCTCCGAAAGAGAATCAAGCATGTGTACAGGGGCATAAACGCAGCAGTGATAGGATTGGAGAGGTTCGGTGAGCAAATGAAGACCCTTTGAAGTCATATTGCATGGTACCCATTCCACGGGTTTCAACTACCCAGGTTTAAGGTATTCTTCCTTCAGCTAAAACATGCATGTGGAACCTAGAGTATGATCAACCATGTGATCGGGAGACGTGTTCAAATATGTCTCAGTTTTCGTACCCTGGTACTCGGGTGCAACATTCCAGACGCTTTACTAACACCCTCCCGACTTGGAGAGTCAGTCCCTTTAACCTCCTGTTTGGCCCAGTTTGCAATTTCTGCGGAAGATGAACAGGAATAGCGAGAACCAATGAGAGACTAGCTGGAGGTGTCTGGACGGGCAAATTTAACTCTCATTTCCCACCAGGAAGAGGAATTAACCAAAGGCTCAGCGTGCCGTGCCGGAACCAGATTAGGGCCTGAAGCCATCCTGCGGTGTTGCGGCCAGCTCAAAAGAAAGCGAGTTGAAGAAAGGAGCTCAGGGGCACTGTAATTCACAAACCTGCAGAGTTATAAATGACAGCTATCGTCCAAAAATATACTGAAGTAAGGCTGCCAAGAGGACTTGAAAGTGGGGCAGAATTGCAGGAAACCGATTTCAGGAGGTAGACTGGAATTGCATTGAAAGCATAGGAAAAGAGGCAGAACGTCCACAATGATGCACTTGGCCAAAAAGGGCGTATGCGTTTTTTCCTGAATATATTCAGGAAAAAACGCATACGCCCTTTTTGGCCAACCAAGCAAGCTTGCAAAGGAAATCTGCACTACAATGAAGTCTCACTTCCCCCCGGTCAAAAGGGCCATCTGAAAAAAGTGTAAAATCCAGAAAGGCAGGACAGGCCATGGAGAACTGGGAGCCTTGTTATGCTGATGGACGGGATATAAATTGCCAACAGACACTCGGGAGAAGTGTATGGTGTTTCCTGAAACATCTAAAAAACAAAGCAACAGAGCCTAGGGCACTTCCACTTATGGTCCTATAGCTTAGGGAAATTAAAATCAAAAAGACACAGCCACCCCAAAGTTTGGGACGTCTCTGTTTACAAGAACCTCGTTTACAGTACAAGTTCAACATTGCAGAAAGTGAAAAATGGATGAAGAAGTTGTGGTATTTACTTACAAATCAATATCACTCAGCAATGAAATCTATGTCATCAGGCCCTTAGCAGCACAATGAGTGGATTCAGGTATGATGATTCTAACTGAAATAAGTCACACAGAAAAAGAAACATCATAAGATATCACTAATACACGGAATGTAAACTTGGCTACACAGGAACTGAATTCCAAAACAGAACAGGGTCTCAAATTTAGAAAACCAACTTATGCTTGCATAAGGGGAAAGGTGAGTTGGGGTGCTGCATAAAACCAGAGATTGAAATGAGCACAGATAAAGTTCCTTAAGCCAAATATGGAATAGCAAGAGCTACTCCTTGCTCAATGAAATGGACTCAACACCCCATATTAAACGCCTAAGAATGTACCTGACTAGTAAGTATCTTAAAACCTATGGATTGCTATGTCTCCAAAAGAGAATCAAGCATGTGTACAGGGGCATAAACGCACCAGTGATAGGATTGGAGAGGTTCAGTGAGCAAATGAAGACCCTTTGAAGTCATATTGCATGGTACCCATTCCACGGGTCTCAACTCTCCAGGTTAAAGTATTCTTCCTTCAGCTAAAACATGCATTTGGAACCCAGAGTATGATCAACCATGTGAACGGGAGACATGTTCAAATATGTCTCAGTTTTCCTCCCCTGGTACTCGGGTGCAACATTCCAGACGCTTTACTAACACTCTCCGCACTTGGAGAGTCAGCACCTTTAAGCTCCTGTTTGGCCCAGTTTGCAATTTCTGCGGAAGATGAACAGGAATAGCGAGAACCAATGAGAGACTAGCTGGAGGTGTCTGGACGGGCAAATTTAACACTCATTTCCCACCAGGAAGAGGAAATAACCAAAGGCTCAGCATGCCGTGCCGGAACAAGATTAGCGCCTGAAGCCATCCTGCGGTGTTGCGGCCAGGTCACAAGAAAGCGAGTTGAAGAAAGGAGCTCAGGGGCACTGTAATTCACAAACCTGCAGAGTTATAAATGACAGCTATCGTCCAAAAATATACTGAAGTAAGGCTGCCAAGAGGACTTGAAAGCGGGGCAGAATTGCAGGAAACCGATTTCAGGAGGTAGACTGGAATTGCATTGAAAGCATAGGAAAAGAGGCAGAACGTCCACAATGATGCACTTGGCCAAAAAGGGCGTATGCGTTTTTTCCTGAATATATTCAGGAAAAAACGCATACGCCCTTTTTGGCCAACCAAGCAAGCTTGCAAAGGAAATCTGCACTACAATGAAGTCTCACTTCCCCCCGGTCAAAAGGGCCATCTGAAAAAAGTGTAAAATCCAGAAAGGCAGGACAGGCCATGGAGAACTGGGAGCCTTGTTATGCTGATGGGCGGGATGTAAATTGCCAACAGACACTCGGGAGAAGTGTATGGTGTTTCCTGAAACATCTAAAAAACAAAGCAACAGAGCCTAGGGCACTTCCACTTATGGTCCTATAGCTTAGGGAAATTAAAATCAAAAAGACACAGCCACCCCAAAGTTTGGGACGCCTCTGTTTACAAGAACCTCGTTTACAGTACAAGTTCAACATCGCAGAAAGTGAAAAATGGATAAAGAAGTTGTGGTATTTACTTACAAAGCAATATCACTCAGCAATGAAATCTATGTCATCAGGCCCTTAGCAGCACAATGAGTGGATTCAGGTATGATGATTCTAACTGAAATAAGTCACACAGAAAAAGAAACATCATAAGATATCAGTAATACACGGAATGTAAACTTGGCTACACAGGAACTGAATTACAGAACAGAACAGGGTCTCAAATTTAGAAAACCAACTTATGCTTGCATAAGGGGAAAGGTGAGTTGGGGTGCTGCATAAAACCAGAGATTGAAATGAGCACAGATAAAGTTCCTTAAGCCAAATATGGAATAGACAAGAGCTACTCCTTGCTCAACGAAATGGACTCAACACCGCATATTAAATGCCTAAGAATGTACCTGACTAGTAAGTATCTTAAAACCTATGGATTGCTATGTCTCCGAAAGAGAATCAAGCATGTGTACAGGGGCATAAACGCAGCAGTGATAGGATTGGAGAGGTTCGGTGAGCAAATGAAGACCCTTTGAAGTCATATTGCATGGTACCCATTCCACGGGTTTCAACTACCCAGGTTTAAGGTATTCTTCCTTCAGCTAAAACATGCATGTGGAACCTAGAGTATGATCAACCATGTGATCGGGAGATGTGTTCAAATATGTCTCAGTTTTCGTACCCTGGTACTCGGGTGCAACATTCCAGACGCTTTACTAACACCCTCCCGACTTGGAGAGTCAGTCCCTTTAACCTCCTGTTTGGCCCAGTTTGCAATTTCTGCGGAAGATGAACAGGAATAGCGAGAACCAATGAGAGACTAGCTGGAGGTGTCTGGACGGGCAAATTTAACCCTCATTTCCCTCCAGGAAGAGGAATTAACCAAAGGCTCAGCGTGCCGTGCCGGAACCAGATTAGGGCCTGAAGCCATCCTGCGGTGTTGCGGCCAGCTCAAAAGAAAGCGAGTTGAAGAAAGGAGCTCAGGGGCACTGTAATTCACAAACCTGCAGAGTTATAAATGACAGCTATCGTCCAAAAATATACTGAAGTAAGGCTGCCAAGAGGACTTGAAAGCGGGGCAGAATTGCAGGAAACCGATTTCAGGAGGCAGACTGGAATTGCATTGAAAGCATAGGAAAAGAGGCAGAACGTCCACAATGATGCACTTGGCCAAAAAGGGCGTATGCGTTTTTTCCTGAATATATTCAGGAAAAAACGCATACGCCCTTTTTGGCCAACCAAGCAAGCTTGCAAAGGAAATCTGCACTACAATGAAGTCTCACTTCCCCCCGGTCAAAAGGGCCATCTGAAAAAAGTGTAAAATCCAGAAAGGCAGGACAGGCCATGGAGAACTGGGAGCCTTGTTATGCTGATGGACGGGATATAAATTGCCAACAGACACTCGGGAGAAGTGTATGGTGTTTCCTGAAACATCTAAAAAACAAAGCAACAGAGCCTAGGGCACTTCCACTTATGGTCCTATAGCTTAGGGAAATTAAAATAAAAAATACACAGCCACCCCAAAGTTTGGGACGTCTCTGTTTACAAGAACCTCGTTTACAGTACAAGTTCAACATTGCAGAAAGTGAAAAATGGATGAAGAAGTTGTGGTATTTACTTACAAATCAATATCACTCAGCAATGAAATCTATGTCATCAGGCCCTTAGCAGCACAATGAGTGGATTCAGGTATGATGATTCTAACTGAAATAAGTCACACAGAAAAAGAAACATCATAAGATATCAGTAATACACGGAATGTAAACTTGGCTACACAGGAACTGAATTACAGAACAGAACAGGGTCTCAAATTTAGAAAACCAACTTATGCTTGCTTAAGGGTAAAGGTGAGTTGGGGTGCTGCATAAAACCAGAGATTGAAATGAGCACAGATAAAGTTCCTTAAGCCAAATATGGAATAGACAAGAGCTACTCCTTGCTCAACGAAATGGACTCAACACCGCATATTAAATGCCTAAGAATGTACCTGACTAGTAAGTATCTTAAAACCTATGGATTGCTATGTCTCCAAAAGTGAATCAAGCGTGTGTACAGGGGCATAAACGCAGCAGTGATAGGATTGGAGAGGTTCGGTGAGCAAATGAAGACCCTTTGAAGTCATATTGCATGGTACCCATTCCACGGGTTTCAACTACCCAGGTTTAAGGTATTCTTCCTTCAGCTAAAACATGCATGTGGAACCTAGAGTATGATCAACCATGTGATCGGGAGACGTGTTCAAATATGTCTCAGTTTTCGTACCCTGGTACTCGGGTGCAACATTCCAGACGCTTTACTAACACCCTCCCGACTTGGAGAGTCAGTCCCTTTAACCTCCTGTTTGGCCCAGTTTGCAATTTCTGCGGAAGATGAACAGGAATAGCGAGAACCAATGAGAGACTAGCTGGAGGTGTCTGGACGGGCAAATTTAACTCTCATTTCCCACCAGGAAGAGGAATTAACCAAAGGCTCAGCGTGCCGTGCCGGAACCAGATTAGGGCCTGAAGCCATCCTGCGGTGTTGCGGCCAGCTCAAAAGAAAGCGAGTTGAAGAAAGGAGCTCAGGGGCACTGTAATTCACAAACCTGCAGAGTTATAAATGACAGCTATCGTCCAAAAATATACTGAAGTAAGGCTGCCAAGAGGACTTGAAAGCGGGGCAGAATTGCAGGAAACCGATTTCAGGAGGTAGACTGGAATTGCATTGAAAGCATAGGAAAAGAGGCAGAACGTCCACAATGATGCACTTGGCCAAAAAGGGCGTATGCGTTTTTTCCTGAATATATTCATGAAAAAACGCATACGCCCTTTTTGGCCAACCAAGCAAGCTTGCAAAGGAAATCTGCACTACAATGAAGTCTCACTTCCCCCCGGTCAAAAGGGCCATCTGAAAAAAGTGTAAAATCCAGAAAGGCAGGACAGGCCATGGAGAACTGGGAGCCTTGTTATGCTGATGGACGGGATATAAATTGCCAACAGACACTCGGGAGAAGTGTATGGTGTTTCCTGAAACATCTAAAAAACAAAGCAACAGAGCCTAGGGCACTTCCACTTATGGTCCTATAGCTTAGGGAAATTAAAATAAAAAATACACAGCCACCCCAAAGTTTGGGACGTCTCTGTTTACAAGAACCTCGTTTACAGTACAAGTTCAACATTGCAGAAAGTGAAAAATGGATGAAGAAGTTGTGGTATTTACTTACAAATCAATATCACTCAGCAATGAAATCTATGTCATCAGGCCCTTAGCAGCACAATGAGTGGATTCAGGTATGATGATTCTAACTGAAATAAGTCACACAGAAAAAGAAACATCAGAAGATATCAGTAATACACGGAATGTAAACTTGGCTACACAGGAACTGAATTACAGAACAGAACAGGGTCTCAAATTTAGAAAACCAACTTATGCTTGCTTAAGGGTAAAGGTGAGTTGGGGTGCTGCATAAAACCAGAGATTGAAATGAGCACAGATAAAGTTCCTTAAGCCAAATATGGAATAGACAAGAGCTACTCCTTGCTCAACGAAATGGACTCAACACCGCATATTAAATGCCTAAGAATGTACCTGACTAGTAAGTATCTTAAAACCTATGGATTGCTATGTCTCCAAAAGTGAATCAAGCGTGTGTACAGGGGCATAAACGCAGCAGTGATAGGATTGGAGAGGTTCGGTGAGCAAATGAAGACCCTTTGAAGTCATATTGCATGGTACCCATTCCACGGGTTTCAACTACCCAGGTTTAAGGTATTCTTCCTTCAGCTAAAACATGCATGTGGAACCTAGAGTATGATCAACCATGTGATCGGGAGACGTGTTCAAATATGTCTCAGTTTTCGTACCCTGGTACTCGGGTGCAACATTCCAGACGCTTTACTAACACCCTCCCGACTTGGAGAGTCAGTCCCTTTAACCTCCTGTTTGGCCCAGTTTGCAATTTCTGCGGAAGATGAACAGGAATAGCGAGAACCAATGAGAGACTAGCTGGAGGTGTCTGGACGGGCAAATTTAACTCTCATTTCCCACCAGGAAGAGGAATTAACCAAAGGCTCAGCGTGCCGTGCCGGAACCAGATTAGGGCCTGAAGCCATCCTGCGGTGTTGCGGCCAGCTCAAAAGAAAGCGAGTTGAAGAAAGGAGCTCAGGGGCACTGTAATTCACAAACCTGCAGAGTTATAAATGACAGCTATCGTCCAAAAATATACTGAAGTAAGGCTGCCAAGAGGACTTGAAAGCGGGGCAGAATTGCAGGAAACCGATTTCAGGAGGTAGACTGGAATTGCATTGAAAGCATAGGAAAAGAGGCAGAACGTCCACAATGATGCACTTGGCCAAAAAGGGCGTATGCGTTTTTTCCTGAATATATTCATGAAAAAACGCATACGCCCTTTTTGGCCAACCAAGCAAGCTTGCAAAGGAAATCTGCACTACAATGAAGTCTCACTTCCCCCCGGTCAAAAGGGCCATCTGAAAAAAGTGTAAAATCCAGAAAGGCAGGACAGGCCATGGAGAACTGGGAGCCTTGTTATGCTGATGGACGGGATATAAATTGCCAACAGACACTCGGGAGAAGTGTATGGTGTTTCCTGAAACATCTAAAAAACAAAGCAACAGAGCCTAGGGCACTTCCACTTATGGTCCTATAGCTTAGGGAAATTAAAATAAAAAATACACAGCCACCCCAAAGTTTGGGACGTCTCTGTTTACAAGAACCTCGTTTACAGTACAAGTTCAACATTGCAGAAAGTGAAAAATGGATGAAGAAGTTGTGGTATTTACTTACAAATCAATATCACTCAGCAATGAAATCTATGTCATCAGGCCCTTAGCAGCACAATGAGTGGATTCAGGTATGATGATTCTAACTGAAATAAGTCACACAGAAAAAGAAACATCAGAAGATATCAGTAATACACGGAATGTAAACTTGGCTACACAGGAACTGAATTACAGAACAGAACAGGGTCTCAAATTTAGAAAACCAACTTATGCTTGCTTAAGGGTAAAGGTGAGTTGGGGTGCTGCATAAAACCAGAGATTGAAATGAGCACAGATAAAGTTCCTTAAGCCAAATATGGAATAGACAAGAGCTACTCCTTGCTCAACGAAATGGACTCAACACCGCATATTAAATGCCTAAGAATGTACCTGACTAGTAAGTATCTTAAAACCTATGGATTGCTATGTCTCCAAAAGTGAATCAAGCGTGTGTACAGGGGCATAAACGCAGCAGTGATAGGATTGGAGAGGTTCGGTGAGCAAATGAAGACCCTTTGAAGTCATATTGCATGGTACCCATTCCACGGGTTTCAACTACCCAGGTTTAAGGTATTCTTCCTTCAGCTAAAACATGCATGTGGAACCTAGAGTATGATCAACCATGTGATCGGGAGACGTGTTCAAATATGTCTCAGTTTTCGTACCCTGGTACTCGGGTGCAACATTCCAGACGCTTTACTAACACCCTCCCGACTTGGAGAGTCAGTCCCTTTAACCTCCTGTTTGGCCCAGTTTGCAATTTCTGCGGAAGATGAACAGGAATAGCGAGAACCAATGAGAGACTAGCTGGAGGTGTCTGGACGGGCAAATTTAACTCTCATTTCCCACCAGGAAGAGGAATTAACCAAAGGCTCAGCGTGCCGTGCCGGAACCAGATTAGGGCCTGAAGCCATCCTGCGGTGTTGCGGCCAGCTCAAAAGAAAGCGAGTTGAAGAAAGGAGCTCAGGGGCACTGTAATTCACAAACCTGCAGAGTTATAAATGACAGCTATCGTCCAAAAATATACTGAAGTAAGGCTGCCAAGAGGACTTGAAAGTGGGGCAGAATTGCAGGAAACCGATTTCAGGAGGTAGACTGGAATTGCATTGAAAGCATAGGAAAAGAGGCAGAACGTCCACAATGATGCACTTGGCCAAAAAGGGCGTATGCGTTTTTTCCTGAATATATTCATGAAAAAACGCATACGCCCTTTTTGGCCAACCAAGCAAGCTTGCAAAGGAAATCTGCACTACAATGAAGTCTCACTTCCCCCCGGTCAAAAGGGCCATCTGAAAAAAGTGTAAAATCCAGAAAGGCAGGACAGGCCATGGAGAACTGGGAGCCTTGTTATGCTGATGGACGGGATATAAATTGCCAACAGACACTCGGGAGAAGTGTATGGTGTTTCCTGAAACATCTAAAAAACAAAGCAACAGAGCCTAGGGCACTTCCACTTATGGTCCTATAGCTTAGGGAAATTAAAATCAAAAAGACACAGCCACCCCAAAGTTTGGGACGTCTCTGTTTACAAGAACCTCGTTTACAGTACAAGTTCAACATTGCAGAAAGTGAAAAATGGATGAAGAAGTTGTGGTATTTACTTACAAATCAATATCACTCAGCAATGAAATCTATGTCATCAGGCCCTTAGCAGCACAATGAGTGGATTCAGGTATGATGATTCTAACTGAAATAAGTCACACAGAAAAAGAAACATCATAAGATATCACTAATACACGGAATGTAAACTTGGCTACACAGGAACTGAATTCCAAAACAGAACAGGGTCTCAAATTTAGAAAACCAACTTATGCTTGCTTAAGGGGAAAGGTGAGTTGGGGTGCTGCATAAAACCAGAGATTGAAATGAGCACAGATAAAGTTCCTTAAGCCAAATATGGAATAGCAAGAGCTACTCCTTGCTCAATGAAATGGACTCAACACCCGATATTAAACGCCTAAGAATGTACCTGACTAGTAAGTATCTTAAAACCTATGGATTGCTATGTCTCCAAAACAGAATCAAGCATGTGTACAGGGGCATAAACGCACCAGGGATAGGATTGGAGAGGTTCAGTGAGCAAATGAAGACCCTTTGAAGTCATATTGCATGGTACCCATTCCACGGGTCTCAACTCTCCAGGTTTAAGGTATTCTTCCTTCAGCTAAAACATGCATGTGGAACCCAGAGTATGATCAACCATGTGAACGGGAGACATGTTCAAATATGTCTCAGTTTTCCTCCCCTGGTACTCGGGTGCAACATTCCAGACGCTTTACTAACACCCTCCTGACTTGGAGAGTCAGTCCCTTTAACCTCCCGTTTGGCCCAGTTTGCAATTTCTGCGGAATATGAACAGAATTAGGGAGAACCAATGAGAGACTAGCTGGAGGTGTCTGGACGGGCAAATTTAACTCTCATTTCCCACCAGGAAGAGGAAATAACCAAAGGCTCAGCATGCCGTGCCGGAACCAGATTAGGGCCTGAAGCCATCCTGCGGTGTTGCGGCCAGGTCACAAGAAAGCGAGTTGAAGAAAGGAGCTCAGGGGCACTGTAATTCACAAACCTGCAGAGTTATAAATGACAGCTATCGTCCAAAAATATACTGAAGTAAGGCTGCCAAGAGGACTTGAAAGCGGGGCAGAATTGCAGGAAACCGATTTCAGGAGGTAGACTGGAATTGCATTGAAAGCATAGGAAAAGAGGCAGAACGTCCACAATGTTGCACTTGGCCAAAAAGGGCGTATGCGTTTTTTCATGAATATATTCAGGAAAAAACGCATACGCCCTTTTTGGCCAACCAAGCAAGCTTGCAAAGGAAATCTGCACTACAATGAAGTCTCACTTCCCCCCGGTCAAAAGGGCCATCTGAAAAAAGTGTAAAATCCAGAAAGGCAGGACAGGCCATGGAGAACTGGGAGCCTTGTTATGCTGATGGGCGGGATGTAAATTGCCAACAGACACTCGGGAGAAGTGTATGGTGTTTCCTGAAACATCTAAAAAACAAAGCAACAGAGCCTAGGGCACTTCCACTTATGGTCCTATAGCTTAGGGAAATTAAAATCAAAAAGACACAGCCACCCCAAAGTTTGGGATGCCTCTGTTTACAAGAACCTCGTTTACAGTACAAGTTCAACATCGCAGAAAGTGAAAAATGGATAAAGAAGTTGTGGTATTTACTTACAAAGCAATATCACTCAGCAATGAAATCTATGTCATCAGGCCCTTAGCAGCACAATGAGTGGATTCAGGTATGATGATTCTAACTGAAATAAGTCACACAGAGAAAGAAACATCATAAGATATCAGTAATACACGGAATGTAAACTTGGCTACACAGGAACTGAATTACAGAACAGAACAGGGTCTCAAATTTAGAAAACCAACTTATGCTTGCATAAGGGGAAAGGTGAGTTGGGGTGCTGCATAAAACCAGAGATTGAAATGAGCACAGATAAAGTTCCTTAAGCCAAATATGGAATAGACAAGAGCTACTCCTTGCTCAACAAAATGGACTCAACACCGCATATTAAACGCCTAAGAATGTACCTGACTAGTAAGTATCTTAAAACCTATGGATTGCTATGTCTCCGAAAGAGAATCAAGCATGTGTACAGGGGCATAAACGCAGCAGTGATAGGATTGGAGAGGTTCGGTGAGCAAATGAAGACCCTTTGAAGTCATATTGCATGGTACCCATTCCACGGGTTTCAACTACCCAGGTTTAAGGTATTCTTCCTTCAGCTAAAACATGCATGTGGAACCTAGAGTATGATCAACCATGTGATCGGGAGATGTGTTCAAATATGTCTCAGTTTTCGTACCCTGGTACTCGGGTGCAACATTCCAGACGCTTTACTAACACCCTCCCGACTTGGAGAGTCAGTCCCTTTAACCTCCTGTTTGGCCCAGTTTGCAATTTCTGCGGAAGATGAACAGGAATAGTGAGAACCAATGAGAGACTAGCTGGAGGTGTCTGGACGGGCAAATTTAACCCTCATTTCCCTCCAGGAAGAGGAATTAACCAAAGGCTCAGCGTGCCGTGCCGGAACCAGATTAGGGCCTGAAGCCATCCTGCGGTGTTGCGGCCAGCTCAAAAGAAAGCGAGTTGAAGAAAGGAGCTCAGGGGCACTGTAATTCACAAACCTGCAGAGTTATAAATGACAGCTATCGTCCAAAAATATACTGAAGTAAGGCTGCCAAGAGGACTTGAAAGTGGGGCAGAATTGCAGGAAACCGATTTCAGGAGGTAGACTGGAATTGCATTGAAAGCATAGGAAAAGAGGCAGAACGTCCACAATGATGCACTTGGCCAAAAAGGGCGTATGCGTTTTTTCCTGAATATATTCATGAAAAAACGCATACGCCCTTTTTGGCCAACCAAGCAAGCTTGCAAAGGAAATCTGCACTACAATGAAGTCTCACTTCCCCCCGGTCAAAAGGGCCATCTGAAAAAAGTGTAAAATCCAGAAAGGCAGGACAGGCCATGGAGAACTGGGAGCCTTGTTATGCTGATGGACGGGATATAAATTGCCAACAGACACTCGGGAGAAGTGTATGGTGTTTCCTGAAACATCTAAAAAACAAAGCAACAGAGCCTAGGGCACTTCCACTTATGGTCCTATAGCTTAGGGAAATTAAAATCAAAAAGACACAGCCACCCCAAAGTTTGGGACGTCTCTGTTTACAAGAACCTCGTTTACAGTACAAGTTCAACATTGCAGAAAGTGAAAAATGGATGAAGAAGTTGTGGTATTTACTTACAAATCAATATCACTCAGCAATGAAATCTATGTCATCAGGCCCTTAGCAGCACAATGAGTGGATTCAGGTATGATGATTCTAACTGAAATAAGTCACACAGAAAAAGAAACATCATAAGATATCAGTAATACACGGAATGTAAACTTGGCTACACAGGAACTGAATTCCAAAACAGAACAGGGTCTCAAATTTAGAAAACCAACTTATGCTTGCTTAAGGGGAAAGGTGAGTTGGGGTGCTGCATAAAACCAGAGATTGAAATGAGCACAGATAAAGTTCCTTAAGCCAAATATGGAATAGCAAGAGCTACTCCTTGCTCAATGAAATGGACTCAACACCCGATATTAAACGCCTAAGAATGTACCTGACTAGTAAGTATCTTAAAACCTATGGATTGCTATGTCTCCAAAAGAGAATCAAGCATGTGTACAGGGGCATAAACGCACCAGGGATAGGATTGGAGAGGTTCAGTGAGCAAATGAAGACCCTTTGAAGTCATATTGCATGGTACCCATTCCACGGGTCTCAACTCTCCAGGTTTAAGGTATTCTTCCTTCAGCTAAAACATGCATGTGGAACCCAGAGTATGATCAACCATGTGAACGGGAGACATGTTCAAATATGTCTCAGTTTTCCTCCCCTGGTACTCGGGTGCAACATTCCAGACGCTTTACTAACACCCTCCTGACTTGGAGAGTCAGTCCCTTTAACCTCCTGTTTGGCCCAGTTTGCAATTTCTGCGGAATATGAACAGAATTAGGGAGAACCAATGAGAGACTAGCTGGAGGTGTCTGGACGGGCAAATTTAACTCTCATTTCCCACCAGGAAGAGGAAATAACCAAAGGCTCAGCATGCCGTGCCGGAACCAGATTAGGGCCTGAAGCCATCCTGCGGTGTTGCGGCCAGGTCACAAGAAAGCGAGTTGAAGAAAGGAGCTCAGGGGCACTGTAATTCACAAACCTGCAGAGTTATAAATGACAGCTATCGTCCAAAAATATACTGAAGTAAGGCTGCCAAGAGGACTTGAAAGCGGGGCAGAATTGCAGGAAACCGATTTCAGGAGGTAGACTGGAATTGCATTGAAAGCATAGGAAAAGAGGCAGAACGTCCACAATGTTGCACTTGGCCAAAAAGGGCGTATGCGTTTTTTCATGAATATATTCAGGAAAAAACGCATACGCCCTTTTTGGCCAACCAAGCAAGCTTGCAAAGGAAATCTGCACTACAATGAAGTCTCACTTCCCCCCGGTCAAAAGGGCCATCTGAAAAAAGTGTAAAATCCAGAAAGGCAGGACAGGCCATGGAGAACTGGGAGCCTTGTTATGCTGATGGGCGGGATGTAAATTGCCAACAGACACTCGGGAGAAGTGTATGGTGTTTCCTGAAACATCTAAAAAACAAAGCAACAGAGCCTAGGGCACTTCCACTTATGGTCCTATAGCTTAGGGAAATTAAAATCAAAAAGACACAGCCACCCCAAAGTTTGGGATGCCTCTGTTTACAAGAACCTCGTTTACAGTACAAGTTCAACATCGCAGAAAGTGAAAAATGGATAAAGAAGTTGTGGTATTTACTTACAAAGCAATATCACTCAGCAATGAAATCTATGTCATCAGACCCTTAGCAGCACAATGAGTGGATTCAGGTATGATGATTCTAACTGAAATAAGTCACACAGAGAAAGAAACATCATAAGATATCAGTAATACACGGAATGTAAACTTGGCTACACAGGAACTGAATTACAGAACAGAACAGGGTCTCAAATTTAGAAAACCAACTTATGCTTGCATAAGGGGAAAGGTGAGTTGGGGTGCTGCATAAAACCAGAGATTGAAATGAGCACAGATAAAGTTCCTTAAGCCAAATATGGAATAGACAAGAGCTACTCCTTGCTCAACAAAATGGACTCAACACCGCATATTAAACGCCTAAGAATGTACCTGACTAGTAAGTATCTTAAAACCTATGGATTGCTATGTCTCCGAAAGAGAATCAAGCATGTGTACAGGGGCATAAACGCAGCAGTGATAGGATTGGAGAGGTTCGGTGAGCAAATGAAGACCCTTTGAAGTCATATTGCATGGTACCCATTCCACGGGTTTCAACTACCCAGGTTTAAGGTATTCTTCCTTCAGCTAAAACATGCATGTGGAACCTAGAGTATGATCAACCATGTGATCGGGAGATGTGTTCAAATATGTCTCAGTTTTCGTACCCTGGTACTCGGGTGCAACATTCCAGACGCTTTACTAACACCCTCCCGACTTGGAGAGTCAGTCCCTTTAACCTCCTGTTTGGCCCAGTTTGCAATTTCTGCGGAAGATGAACAGGAATAGCGAGAACCAATGAGAGACTAGCTGGAGGTGTCTGGACGGGCAAATTTAACCCTCATTTCCCTCCAGGAAGAGGAATTAACCAAAGGCTCAGCGTGCCGTGCCGGAACCAGATTAGGGCCTGAAGCCATCCTGCGGTGTTGCGGCCAGCTCAAAAGAAAGCGAGTTGAAGAAAGGAGCTCAGGGGCACTGTAATTCACAAACCTGCAGAGTTATAAATGACAGCTATCGTCCAAAAATATACTGAAGTAAGGCTGCCAAGAGGACTTGAAAGCGGGGCAGAATTGCAGGAAACCGATTTCAGGAGGTAGACTGGAATTGCATTGAAAGCATAGGAAAAGAGGCAGAACGTCCACAATGATGCACTTGGCCAAAAAGGGCGTATGCGTTTTTTCCTGAATATATTCAGGAAAAAACGCATACGCCCTTTTTGGCCAACCAAGCAAGCTTGCAAAGGAAATCTGCACTACAATGAAGTCTCCCTTCCCCGCGGTCAAAAGGGCCATCTGAAAAAAGTGTAAAATCCAGAAAGGCAGGACAGGCCATGGAGAACTGGGAGCCTTGTTATGCTGATGGGCGGGATGTAAATTGCCAACAGACACTCGGGAGAAGTGTATGGTGTTTCCTGAAACATCTAAAAAACAAAGCAACAGAGCCTAGGGCACTTCCACTTATGGTCCTATAGCTTAGGGAAATTAAAATCAAAAAGACACAGCCACCCCAAAGTTTGGGACGCCTCTGTTTACAAGAACCTCGTTTACAGTACAAGTTCAACATCGCAGAAAGTGAAAAATGGATAAAGAAGCTGTGGTATTTACTTACAAAGCAATATCACTCAGCAATGAAATCTATGTCATCAGGCCCTTAGCAGCACAATGAGTGGATTCAGGTATGATGATTCTAACTGAAATAAGTCACACAGAAAAAGAAACATCATAAGATATCAGTAATACACGGAATGTAAACTTGGCTACACAGGAACTGAATTACAGAACAGAACAGGGTCTCAAATTTAGAAAACCAACTTATGCTTGCTTAAGGGTAAAGGTGAGTTGGGGTGCTGCATAAAACCAGAGATTGAAATGAGCACAGATAAAGTTCCTTAAGCCAAATATGGAATAGCAAGAGCTACTCCTTTCTCAATGAAATGGACTCAACACCCCATATTAAACGCCTAAGAATGTACCTGACTAGTAAGTATCTTAAAACCTATGGATTGCTATGTCTCCAAAAGAGAATCAAGCATGTGTACAGGGGTATAAACGCAGCAGTGATAGGATTGGAGAGGTTCAGTGAGCAAATGAAGACCCTTTGAAGTCATATTGCATGGTACCCATTCCACGGGTCTCAACTCTCCAGGTTTAAGATATTCTTCCTTCAGCTAAAACATGCATGTGGAACCCAGAGTATGATCATCCGTGTGAACGGGAGACATGTTTAAATATGTCTCAGTTTTCCTCCCCTGGTACTCGGGTGCAACATTCCAGACGCTTTACTAACACTCTCCGCACTTGGAGAGTCAGCACCTTTAAGCTCCTGTTTGGCCCAGTTTGCAATTTCTGCGGAAGATGAACAGGAATAGCGAGAACCAATGAGAGACTAGCTGGAGGTGTCTGGACGGGCAAATTTAACTCTCATTTCCCACCAGGAACAGGAAATAACAAAAGGCTCAGCATGCCGTGCCGGAACCAGATTAGGGCCTGAAGCCATCCTGCGGTGTTGCGGCCAGCTCAAAAGAAAGCGAGTTGAAGAAAGGAGCTCAGGGGCACTGTAATTCACAAACCTGCAGAGTTATAAATGACAGCTATCGTCCAAAAATATACTGAAGTAAGGCTGCCAAGAGGACTTGAAAGCGGGGCAGAATTGCAGGAAACCGATTTCAGGAGGTAGACTGGAATTGCATTGAAAGCATAGGAAAAGAGGCAGAACGTCCACAATGATGCACTTGGCCAAAAAGGGCGTATGCGTTTTTTCCTGAATATATTCAGGAAAAAACGCATACGCCCTTTTTGGCCAACCAAGCAAGCTTGCAAAGGAAATCTGCACTACAATGAAGTCTCACTTCCCCCCGGTCAAAAGGGCCATCTGAAAAAAGTGTAAAATCCAGAAAGGCAGGACAGGCCATGGAGAACTGGGAGCCTTGTTATGCTGATGGGCGGGATGTAAATTGCCAACAGACACTCGGGAGAAGTGTATGGTGTTTCCTGAAACATCTAAAAAACAAAGCAACAGAGCCTAGGGCACTTCCACTTATGGTCCTATAGCTTAGGGAAATTAAAATCAAAAAGACACAGCCACCCCAAAGTTTGGGACGCCTCTGTTTACAAGAACCTCGTTTACAGTACAAGTTCAACATCGCAGAAAGTGAAAAATGGATAAAGAAGTTGTGGTATTTACTTACAAAGCAATATCACTCAGCAATGAAATCTATGTCATCAGGCCCTTAGCAGCACAATGAGTGGATTCAGGTATGATGATTCTAACTGAAATAAGTCACACAGACAAAGAAACATCATAAGATATCAGTAATACACGGAATGTAAACTTGGCTACACAGGAACTGAATTACAGAACAGAACAGGGTCTCAAATTTAGAAAACCAACTTATGCTTGCTTAAGGGTAAAGGTGAGTTGGGGTGCTGCATAAAACCAGAGATTGAAATGAGCACAGATAAAGTTCCTTAAGCCAAATATGGAATAGACAAGAGCTACTCCTTGCTCAACGAAATGGACTCAACACCGCATATTAAATGCCGAAGAATGTACCTGACTAGTAAGTATCTTAAAACCTATGGATTGTTATGTCTCCGAAAGAGAATCAAGCATGTGTGCAGGGGCATAAACGCAGCAGTGATAGGATTGGAGAGGTTCGGTGAGCAAATGAAGACCCTTTGAAGTCATATTGCATGGTACCCATTCCACGGGTTTCAACTACCCAGGTTTAAGGTATTCTTCCTTCAGCTAAAACATGCATGTGGAACCTAGAGTATGATCAACCATGTGATCGGGAGACGTGTTCAAATATGTCTCAGTTTTCGTACCCTGGTACTCGGGTGCAACATTCCAGACGCTTTACTAACACCCTCCCGACTTGGAGAGTCAGTCCCTTTAACCTCCTGTTTGGCCCAGTTTGCAATTTCTGCGGAAGATGAACAGGAATAGCGAGAACCAATGAGAGACTAGCTGGAGGTGTCTGGACGGGCAAATTTAACTCTCATTTCCCACCAGGAAGAGGAATTAACCAAAGGCTCAGCGTGCCGTGCCGGAACCAGATTAGGGCCTGAAGCCATCCTGCGGTGTTGCGGCCAGCTCAAAAGAAAGCGAGTTGAAGAAAGGAGCTCAGGGGCACTGTAATTCACAAACCTGCAGAGTTATAAATGACAGCTATCGTCCAAAAATATACTGAAGTAAGGCTGCCAAGAGGACTTGAAAGCGGGGCAGAATTGCAGGAAACCGATTTCAGGAGGTAGACTGGAATTGCATTGAAAGCATAGGAAAAGAGGCAGAACGTCCACAATGATGCACTTGGCCAAAAAGGGCGTATGCGTTTTTTCCTGAATATATTCAGGAAAAAACGCATACGCCCTTTTTGGCCAACCAAGCAAGCTTGCAAAGGAAATCTGCACTACAATGAAGTCTCACTTCCCCCCGGTCAAAAGGGCCATCTGAAAAAAGTGTAAAATCCAGAAAGGCAGGACAGGCCATGGAGAACTGGGAGCCTTGTTATGCTGATGGGCGGGATGTAAATTGCCAACAGACACTCGGGAGAAGTGTATGGTGTTTCCTGAAACATCTAAAAAACAAAGCAACAGAGCCTAGGGCACTTCCACTTATGGTCCTATAGCTTAGGGAAATTAAAATCAAAAAGACACAGCCACCCCAAAGTTTGGGACGCCTCTGTTTACAAGAACCTCGTGTACAGTACAAGTTCAACATCGCAGAAAGTGAAAAATGGATAAAGAAGTTGTGGTATTTACTTACAAAGCAATATCACTCAGCAATGAAATCTATGTCATCAGGCCCTTAGCAGCACAATGAGTGGATTCAGGTATGATGATTCTAACTGAAATAAGTCACACAGAAAAAGAAACATCATAAGATATCAGTAATACACGGAATGTAAACTTGGCTACACAGGAACTGAATTACAGAACAGAACAGGGTCTCAAATTTAGAAAACCAACTTATGCTTGCTTAAGGGTAAAGGTGAGTTGGGGTGCTGCATAAAACCAGAGATTGAAATGAGCACAGATAAAGTTCCTTAAGCCAAATATGGAATAGACAAGAGCTACTCCTTGCTCAACGAAATGGACTCAACACCGCATATTAAATGCCTAAGAATGTACCTGACTAGTAAGTATCTTAAAACCTATGGATTGCTATGTCTCCGAAAGAGAATCAAGCATGTGTACAGGGGCATAAACGCAGCAGTGATAGGATTGGAGAGGTTCGGTGAGCAAATGAAGACCCTTTGAAGTCATATTGCATGGTACCCATTCCACGGGTTTCAACTACCCAGGTTTAAGGTATTCTTCCTTCAGCTAAAACATGCATGTGGAACCTAGAGTATGATCAACCATGTGATCGGGAGACGTGTTCAAATATGTCTCAGTTTTTGTACCCTGGTACTCGGGTGCAACATTCCAGACGCTTTACTAACACCCTCCCGACTTGGAGAGTCAGTCCCTTTAACCTCCTGTTTGGCCCAGTTTGCAATTTCTGCGGAAGATGAACAGGAATAGTGAGAACCAATGAGAGACTAGCTGGAGGTGTCTGGACGGGCAAATTTAACTCTCATTTCCCACCAGGAAGAGGAATTAACCAAAGGCTCAGCGTGCCGTGCCGGAACCAGATTAGGGCCTGAAGCCATCCTGCGGTGTTGCGGCCAGCTCAAAAGAAAGCGAGTTGAAGAAAGGAGCTCAGGGGCACTGTAATTCACAAACTTGCAGAGTTATAAATGACAGCTATCGTCCAAAAATATACTGAAGTAAGGCTGCCAAGAGGACTTGAAAGCGGGGCAGAATTGCAGGAAACCGATTTCAGGAGGCAGACTGGAATTGCATTGAAAGCATAGGAAAAGAGGCAGAACGTCCAAAATGATGCACTTGGCCAAAAAGGGCGTATGCGTTTTTTCCTGAATATATTCAGGAAAAAACGCATACGCCCTTTTTGGCCAACCAAGCAAGCTTGCAAAGGAAATCTGCACTACAATGAAGTCTCACTTCCCCCCGGTCAAAAGGGCCATCTGAAGAAAGTGTAAAATCCAGAAAGGCAGGACAGGCCATGGAGAACTGGGAGCCTTGTTATGCTGATGGGCGGGATGTAAATTGCCAACAGACACTCGGGAGAAGTGTATGGTGTTTCCTGAAACATCTAAAAAACAAAGCAACAGAGCCTAGGGCACTTCCACTTATGGTCCTATAGCTTAGGGAAATTAAAATCAAAAAGACACAGCCACCTCAAAGTTTGGGACGCCTCTGTTTACAAGAACCTCGTTTACAGTACAAGTTCAACATTGCAGAAAGTGAAAAATGGATAAAGAAGTTGTGGTATTTACTTACAAAGCAATATCACTCAGCAATGAAATCTATGTCATCAGGCCCTTAGCAGCACAATGAGTGGATTCAGGTATGATGATTCTAACTGAAATAAGTCACACAGAAAAAGAAACATCATAAGATATCAGTAATACACGGAATGTAATCTTGGCTACACAGGAACTGAATTACAGAACAGAACAGGGTCTCAAATTTAGAAAACCAACTTATGCTTGCTTAAGGGGAAAGGTGAGTTGGGGTGCTGCATAAAACCAGAGATTGAAATGAGCACAGATAAAGTTCCTTAAGCCAAATATGGAATAGACAAGAGCTACTCCTTGGTCAACGAAATGGACTCAACACCGCATATTAAATGCCTAAGAATGTACCTGACTAGTAAGTATCTTAAAACCTATGGATTGCTATGTCTCCGAAAGAGAATCAAGCATGTGTACAGGGGCATAAACGCAGCAGTGATAGGATTGGAGAGGTTCGGTGAGCAAATGAAGACCCTTTGAAGTCATATTGCATGGTACCCATTCCACGGGTTTCAACTACCCAGGTTTAAGGTATTCTTCCTTCAGCTAAAACATGCATGTGGAACCTAGAGTATGATCAACCATGTGATCGGGAGACGTGTTCAAATATGTCTCAGTTTTCGTACCCTGGTACTCGGGTGCAACATTCCAGACGCTTTACTAACACCCTCCCGACTTGGAGAGTCAGTCCCTTTAACCTCCTGTTTGGCCCAGTTTGCAATTTCTGCGGAAGATGAACAGGAATAGCGAGAACCAATGAGAGACTAGCTGGAGGTGTCTGGACGGGCAAATTTAACTCTCATTTCCCACCAGGAAGAGGAATTAACCAAAGGCTCAGCGTGCCGTGCCGGAACCAGATTAGGGCCTGAAGCCATCCTGCGGTGTTGCGGCCAGCTCAAAAGAAAGCGAGTTGAAGAAAGGAGCTCAGGGGCACTGTAATTCACAAACCTGCAGAGTTATAAATGACAGCTATCGTCCAAAAATATACTGAAGTAAGGCTGCCAAGAGGACTTGAAAGCGGGGCAGAATTGCAGGAAACCGATTTCAGGAGGCAGACTGGAATTGCATTGAAAGCATAGGAAAAGAGGCAGGACGTCCAAAATGATGCACTTGGCCAAAAAGGGCGTATGCGTTTTTTCCTGAATATATTCAGGAAAAAACGCATACGCCCTTTTTGGCCAACCAAGCAAGCTTGCAAAGGAAATCTGCACTACAATGAAGTCTCACTTCCCCCCGGTCAAAAGGGCCATCTGAAAAAAGTGTAAAATCCAGAAAGGCAGGACAGGCCATGGAGAACTGGGAGCCTTGTTATGCTGATGGGCGGGATGTAAATTGCCAACAGACACTCGGGAGAAGTGTATGGTGTTTCCTGAAACATCTAAAAAACAAAGCAACAGAGCCTAGGGCACTTCCACTTATGGTCCTATAGCTTAGGGAAATTAAAATCAAAAAGACACAGCCACCCCAAAGTTTGGGACGCCTCTGTTTACAAGAACCTCGTTTACAGTACAAGTTCAACATCGCAGAAAGTGAAAAATGGATAAAGAAGTTGTGGTATTTACTTACAAAGCAATATCACTCAGCAATGAAATCTATGTCATCAGGCCCTTAGCAGCACAATGAGTGGATTCAGGTATGATGATTCTAACTGAAATAAGTCACACAGAAAAAGAAACATCATAAGATATCAGTAATACACGGAATGTAAACTTGGCTACACAGGAACTGAATTACAGAACAGAACAGGGTCTCAAATTTAGAAAACCAACTTATGCTTGCTTAAGGGTAAAGGTGAGTTGGGGTGCTGCATAAAACCAGAGATTGAAATGAGCACAGATAAAGTTCCTTAAGCCAAATATGGAATAGACAAGAGCTACTCCTTGCTCAACGAAATGGACTCAACACCGCATATTAAACGCCTAAGAATGTACCTGACTAGTAAGTATCTTAAAACCTATGGATTGCTATGTCTCCAAAAGAGAATCAAGCGTGTGTACAAGGGCATAAACGCAGCAGTGATAGGATTGGAGAGGTTCGGTGAGCAAATGAAGACCCTTTGAAGTCATATTGCATGGTACCCATTCCACGGGTTTCAACTACCCAGGTTTAAGGTATTCTTCCTTCAGCTAAAACATGCATGTGGAACCTAGAGTATGATCAACCATGTGATCGGGAAATGTGTTCAAATATGTCGCAGTTTTCGTACCCTGGAACTCGGGTGCAACATTCCAGACGCTTTACTAACACCCTCCCGACTTGGAGAGTCAGTCCCTTTAACCTCCTGTTTGGCCCAGTTTGCAAATTCTGCAGAAGATGAACAGGAATAGCGAGAACCAATGAGAGACTAGCTGGAGGTGTCTGGACGGGCAAATTTAACTCTCATTTCCCACCAGGAAGAGGAATTAACCAAAGGCTCAGCGTGCCGTGCCGGAACCAGATTAGGGCCTGAAGCCATCCTGCGGTGTTGCGGCCAGCTCAAAAGAAAGCGAGTTGAAGAAAGGAGCTCAGGGGCACTGTAATTCACAAACCTGCAGAGTTATAAATGACAGCTATCGTCCAAAAATATACTGAAGTAAGGCTGCCAAGAGGACTTGAAAGCGGGGCAGAATTGCAGGAAACCGATTTCAGGAGGCAGACTGGAATTGCATTGAAAGCATAGGAAAAGAGGCAGAACGTCCACAATGATGCACTTGGCCAAAAAGGGCGTATGCGTTTTTTCCTGAATATATTCAGGAAAAAACGCATACGCCCTTTTTGGCCAACCAAGCAAGCTTGCAAAGGAAATCTGCACTACAATGAAGTCTCACTTCCCCCCGGTCAAAAGGGCCATCTGAAAAAAGTGTAAAATCCAGAAAGGCAGGACAGGCCATGGAGAACTGGGAGCCTTGTTATGCTGATGGGCGGGATGTAAATTGCCAACAGACACTCGGGAGAAGTGTATGGTGTTTCCTGAAACATCTAAAAAACAAAGCAACAGAGCCTAGGGCACTTCCACTTATGGTCCTATAGCTTAGGGAAATTAAAATCAAAAAGACACAGCCACCCCAAAGTTTGGGACGCCTCTGTTTACAAGAACCTCATTTACAGTACAAGTTCAACATCGCAGAAAGTGAAAAATGGATAAAGAAGTTGTGGTATTTACTTACAAAGCAATATCACTCAGCAATGAAATCTATGTCATCAGGCCCTTAGCAGCACAATGAGTGGATTCAGGTATGATGATTCTAACTGAAATAAGTCACACAGAAAAAGAAACATCATAAGATATCAGTAATACACGGAATGTAAACTTGGCTACACAGGAACTGAATTACAGAACAGAACAGGGTCTCAAATTTAGAAAACCAACTTATGCTTGCTTAAGGGTAAAGGTGAGTTGGGGTGCTGCATAAAACCAGAGATTGAAATGAGCACAGATAAAGTTCCTTAAGCCAAATATGGAATAGACAAGAGCTACCTCTTGCTCAACGAAATGGACTCAACACCGCATATTAAATGCCTAAGAATGTACCTGACTAGTAAGTATCTTAAAACCTATGGATTGCTATGTCTCCGAAAGAGAATCAAGCATGTGTACAGGGGCATAAACGCAGCAGTGATAGGATTGGAGAGGTTCGGTGAGCAAATGAAGACCCTTTGAAGTCATATTGCATGGTACCCATTCCACGGGTTTCAACTACCCAGGTTTAAGGTATTCTTCCTTCAGCTAAAACATGCATGTGGAACCTAGAGTATGATCAACCATGTGATCGGGAGACGTGTTCAAATATGTCTCAGTTTTTGTACCCTGGTACTCGGGTGCAACATTCCAGACGCTTTACTAACACCCTCCCGACTTGGAGAGTCAGTCCCTTTAACCTCCTGTTTGGCCCAGTTTGCAATTTCTGCGGAAGATGAACAGGAATAGCGAGAACCAATGAGAGACTAGCTGGAGGTGTCTGGACGGGCAAATTTAACTCTCATTTCCCACCAGGAAGAGGAATTAACCAAAGGCTCAGCGTGCCGTGCCGGAACCAGATTAGGGCCTGAAGCCATCCTGCGGTGTTGCGGCCAGCTCAAAAGAAAGCGAGTTGAAGAAAGGAGCTCAGGGGCACTGTAATTCACAAACCTGCAGAGTTATAAATGACAGCTATCGTCCAAAAATATACTGAAGTAAGGCTGCCAAGAGGACTTGAAAGCGGGGCAGAATTGCAGGAAACCGATTTCAGGAGGTAGACTGGAATTGCATTGAAAGCATAGGAAAAGAGGCAGAACGTCCACAATGATGCACTTGGCCAAAAAGGGCGTATGCATTTTTTCCTGAATATATTCAGGAAAAAACGCATACGCCCTTTTTGGCCAACCAAGCAAGCTTGCAAAGGAAATCTGCACTACAATGAAGTCTCACTTCCCCCCGGTCAAAAGGGCCATCTGAAAAAAGTGTAAAATCCAGAAAGGCAGGACAGGCCATGGAGAACTGGGAGCCTTGTTATGCTGATGGGCGGGATGTAAATTGCCAACAGACACTCGGGAGAAGTGTATGGTGTTTCCTGAAACATCTAAAAAACAAAGCAACAGAGCCTAGGGCACTTCCACTTATGGTCCTATAGCTTAGGGAAATTAAAATCAAAAAGACACAGCCACCTCAAAGTTTGGGACGCCTCTGTTTACAAGAACCTCGTTTACAGTACAAGTTCAACATCGCAGAAAGTGTAAAATGGATAAAGAAGTTGTGGTATTTACTTACAAAGCAATATCACTCAGCAATGAAATCTATGTCATCAGGCCCTTAGCAGCACAATGAGTGGATTCAGGTATGATGATTCTAACTGAAATAAGTCACACAGAAAAAGAAACATCATAAGATATCAGTAATACACGGAATGTAAACTTGGCTACACAGGAACTGAATTACAGAACAGAACAGGGTCTCAAATTTAGAAAACCAACTTATGCTTGCTTAAGGGGAAAGGTGAGTTGGGGTGCTGCATAAAACCAGAGATTGAAATGAGCACAGATAAAGTTCCTTAAGCCAAATATGGAATAGACAAGAGCTACTCCTTGCTCAACGAAATGGACTCAACACCGCATATTAAATGCCTAAGAATGTACCTGACTAGTAAGTATCTTAAAACCTATGGATTGCTATGTCTCCGAAAGAGAATCAAGCATGTGTACAGGGGCATAAACGCAGCAGTGATAGGATTGGAGAGGTTCGGTGAGCAAATGAAGACCCTTTGAAGTCATATTGCATGGTACCCATTCCACGGGTTTCAACTACCCAGGTTTAAGGTATTCTTCCTTCAGCTAAAACATGCATGTGGAACCTAGAGTATGATCAACCATGTGATCGGGAGACGTGTTCAAATATGTCTCAGTTTTCGTACCCTGGTACTCGGGTGCAACATTCCAGACGCTTTACTAACACCCTCCCGACTTGGAGAGTCAGTCCCTTTAACCTCCTGTTTGGCCCAGTTTGCAATTTCTGCGGAAGATGAACAGGAATAGCGAGAACCAATGAGAGACTAGCTGGAGGTGTCTGGACGGGCAAATTTAACTCTCATTTCCCACCAGGAAGAGGAATTAACCAAAGGCTCAGCGTGCCGTGCCGGAACCAGATTAGGGCCTGAAGCCATCCTGCGGTGTTGCGGCCAGCTCAAAAGAAAGCGAGTTGAAGAAAGGAGCTCAGGGGCACTGTAATTCACAAACCTGCAGAGTTATAAATGACAGCTATCGTCCAAAAATATACTGAAGTAAGGCTGCCAAGAGGACTTGAAAGCGGGGCAGAATTGCAGGAAACCGATTTCAGGAGGCAGACTGGAATTGCATTGAAAGCATAGGAAAAGAGGCAGAACGTCCACAATGATGCACTTGGCCAAAAAGGGCGTATGCGTTTTTTCCTGAATATATTCAGGAAAAAACGCATACGCCCTTTTTGGCCAACCAAGCAAGCTTGCAAAGGAAATCTGCACTACAATGAAGTCTCACTTCCCCCCGGTCAAAAGGGCCATCTGAAAAAAGTGTAAAATCCAGAAAGGCAGGACAGGCCATGGAGAACTGGGAGCCTTGTTATGCTGATGGGCGGGATGTAAATTGCCAACAGACACTCGGGAGAAGTGTATGGTGTTTCCTGAAACATCTAAAAAACAAAGCAACAGAGCCTAGGGCACTTCCACTTATGGTCCTATAGCTTAGGGAAATTAAAATCAAAAAGACACAGCCACCCCAAAGTTTGGGACGCCTCTGTTTACAAGAACCTCGTTTACAGTACAAGTTCAACATCGCAGAAAGTGAAAAATGGATAAAGAAGTTGTGGTATTTACTTACAAAGCAATATCACTCAGCAATGAAATCTATGTCATCAGGCCCTTAGCAGCACAATGAGTGGATTCAGGTATGATGATTCTAACTGAAATAAGTCACACAGAAAAAGAAACATCATAAGATATCAGTAATACACGGAATGTAAACTTGGCTACACAGGAACTGAATTACAGAACAGAACAGGGTCTCAAATTTAGAAAACCAACTTATGCTTGCTTAAGGGGAAAGGTGAGTTGGGGTGCTGCATAAAACCAGAGATTGAAATGAGCACAGATAAAGTTCCTTAAGCCAAATATGGAATAGACAAGAGCTACTCCTTGCTCAACGAAATGGACTCAACACCGCATATTAAATGCCTAAGAATGTACCTGACTAGTAAGTATCTTAAAACCTATGGATTGCTATGTCTCCGAAAGAGAATCAAGCATGTGTACAGGGGCATAAACGCAGCAGTGATAGGATTGGAGAGGTTCGGTGAGCAAATGAAGACCCTTTGAAGTCATATTGCATGGTACCCATTCCACGGGTTTCAACTACCCAGGTTTAAGGTATTCTTCCTTCAGCTAAAACATGCATGTGGAACCTAGAGTATGATCAACCATGTGATCGGGAGACGTGTTCAAATATGTCTCAGTTTTCGTACCCTGGTACTCGGGTGCAACATTCCAGACGCTTTACTAACACCCTCCCGACTTGGAGAGTCAGTCCCTTTAACCTCCTGTTTGGCCCAGTTTGCAATTTCTGCGGAAGATGAACAGGAATAGCGAGAACCAATGAGAGACTAGCTGGAGGTGTCTGGACGGGCAAATTTAACTCTCATTTCCCACCAGGAAGAGGAATTAACCAAAGGCTCAGCGTGCCGTGCGGGAACCAGATTAGGGCCTGAAGCCATCCTGCGGTGTTGCGGCCAGCTCAAAAGAAAGCGAGTTGAAGAAAGGAGCTCAGGGGCACTGTAATTCACAAACCTGCAGAGTTATAAATGACAGCTATCGTCCAAAAATATACTGAAGTAAGGCTGCCAAGAGGACTTGAAAGTGGGGCAGAATTGCAGGAAACCGATTTCAGGAGGTAGACTGGAATTGCATTGAAAGCATAGGAAAAGAGGCAGAACGTCCACAATGATGCACTTGGCCAAAAAGGGCGTATGTGTTTTTTCCTGAATATATTCAGGAAAAAACGCATACGCCCTTTTTGGCCAACCAAGCAAGCTTGCAAAGGAAATCTGCACTACAATGAAGTCTCACTTCCCCCCGGTCAAAAGGGCCATCTGAAAAAAGTGTAAAATCCAGAAAGGCAGGACAGGCCATGGAGAACTGGGAGCCTTGTTATGCTGATGGGCGGGATGTAAATTGCCAACAGACACTCGGGAGAAGTGTATGGTGTTTCCTGAAACATCTAAAAAACAAAGCAACAGAGCCTAGGGCACTTCCACTTATGATCCTATAGCTAGGGAAATTAAAATCAAAAAGACACAGCCACCCCAAAGTTTGGGACGCCTCTGTTTACAAGAACCTCGTTTACAGTACAAGTTCAACATCGCAGAAAGTGAAAAATGGATAAAGAAGTTGTGGTATTTACTTACAAAGCAATATCACTCAGCAATGAAATCTATGTCATCAGGCCCTTAGCAGATCAATGAGTGGATTCAGGTATGATGATTCTAACTGAAATAAGTCACACAGAAAAAGAAACATCAGAAGATATCAGTAATACACGGAATGTAAACTTGGCTACACAGGAACTGAATTACAGAACAGAACAGGGTCTCAAATTTAGAAAACCAACTTATGCTTGCTTAAGGGTAAAGGTGAGTTGGGGTGCTGCATAAAACCAGAGATTGAAATGAGCACAGATAAAGTTCCTTAAGCCAAATATGGAATAGACAAGAGCTTCCTCTTGCTCAACGAAATGGACTCAACACCGCATATTAAATGCCTAAGAATGTACCTGACTAGTAAGTATCTTAAAACCTATGGATTGCTATGTCTCCGAAAGAGAATCAAGCATGTGTACAGGGGCATAAACGCAGCAGTGATAGGATTGGAGAGGTTCGGTGAGCAAATGAAGACCCTTTGAAGTCATATTGCATGGTACCCATTCCACGGGTTTCAACTACCCAGGTTTAAGGTATTCTTCCTTCAGCTAAAACATGCATGTGGAACCTAGAGTATGATCAACCATGTGATCGGGAGACGTGTTCAAATATGTCTCAGTTTTTGTACCCTGGTACTCGGGTGCAACATTCCAGATGCTTTACTAACACCCTCCCAACTTAGAGAGTCAGTCCCTTTAACCTCCTGTTTGGCCCAGTTTGCAATTTCTGCGGAAGATGAACAGGAATAGCGAGAACCAATGAGAGACTAGCTGGAGGTGTCTGGACGGGCAAATTTAACTCTCATTTCCCACCAGGAAGAGGAATTAACCAAAGGCTCAGCGTGCCGTGCCGGAACCAGATTAGGGCCTGAAGCCATCCTGCGGTGTTGCGGCCAGCTCAAAAGAAAGCGAGTTGAAGAAAGGAGCTCAGGGGCACTGTAATTCACAAACCTGCAGAGTTATAAATGACAGCTATCATCCAAAAATATACTGAAGTAAGGCTGCCAAGAGGACTTGAAAGCGGGGCAGAATTGCAGGAAACCGATTTCAGGAGGTAGACTGGAATTGCATTGAAAGCATAGGAAAAGAGGCAGAACGTCCACAATGATGCACTTGGCCAAAAAGGGCGTATGCGTTTTTTCCTGAATATATTCAGGAAAAAACGCATACGCCCTTTTTGGCCAACCAAGCAAGCTTGCAAAGGAAATCTGCACTACAATGAAGTCTCACTTCCCCCCGGTCAAAAGGGCCATCTGAAAAAAGTGTAAAATCCAGAAAGGCAGGACAGGCCATGGAGAACTGGGAGCCTTGTTATGCTGATGGGCGGGATGTAAATTGCCAACAGACACTCGGGAGAAGTGTATGGTGTTTCCTGAAACATCTAAAAAACAAAGCAACAGAGCCTAGGGCACTTCCACTTATGGTCCTATAGCTTAGGGAAATTAAAATCAAAAAGACACAGCCACCCCAAAGTTTGGGACGCCTCTGTTTACAAGAACCTCGTTTACAGTACAAGTTCAACATCGCAGAAAGTGAAAAATGGATAAAGAAGTTGTGGTATTTACTTACAAAGCAATATCACTCAGCAATGAAATCTATGTCATCAGGCCCTTAGCAGCTCAATGAGTGGATTCAGGTATGATGATTCTAACTGAAATAAGTCACACAGAAAAAGAAACATCATAAGATATCAGTAATACACGGAATGTAAACTTGGCTACACAGGAACTGAATTACAGAACAGAAAAGGGTCTCAAATTTAGAAAACCAACTTATGCTTGCTTAAGGGTAAAGGTGAGTTGGGGTGCTGCATAAAACCAGAGATTGAAATGAGCACAGATAAAGTTCCTTAAGCCAAATATGGAATAGACAAGAGCTACTCCTTGCTCAATGAAATGGACTCAACACCGCATATTAAATGCCTAAGAATGTACCTGACTAGTAAGTATCTTAAAACCTATGGATTGCTATGTCTCCAAAAGAGAATCAAGCATGTGTACAGGGGCATAAACGCAGCAGTGATAGGATTGGAGAGGTTCGGTGAGCAAATGAAGACCCTTTGAAGTCATATTGCATGGTACCCATTCCACGGGTTTCAACTACCCAGGTTTAAGGTATTCTTCCTTCAGCTAAAACATGCATGTGGAACCTAGAGTATGATCAACCATGTGATCGGGAGACGTGTTCAAATATGTCTCAGTTTTCGTACCCTGGTACTCGGGTGCAACATTCCAGACGCTTTACTAACACCCTCCCGACTTGGAGAGTCAGTCCCTTTAACCTCCTGTTTGGCCCAGTTTGCAATTTCTGCGGAAGATGAACAGGAATAGCGAGAACCAATGAGAGACTAGCTGGAGGTGTCTGGACGGGCAAATTTAACTCTCATTTCCCACCAGGAAGAGGAATTAACCAAAGGCTCAGCGTGCCGTGCCGGAACCAGATTAGGGCCTGAAGCCATCCTGCGGTGTTGCGGCCAGCTCAAAAGAAAGCGAGTTGAAGAAAGGAGCTCAGGGGCACTGTAATTCACAAACCTGCAGAGTTATAAATGACAGCTATCATCCAAAAATATACTGAAGTAAGGCTGCCAAGAGGACTTGAAAGCGGGGCAGAATTGCAGGAAACCGATTTCAGGAGGTAGACTGGAATTGCATTGAAAGCATAGGAAAAGAGGCAGAACGTCCACAATGATGCACTTGGCCAAAAAGGGCGTATGCGTTTTTTCCTGAATATATTCAGGAAAAAACGCATACGCCCTTTTTGGCCAACCAAGCAAGCTTGCAAAGGAAATCTGCACTACAATGAAGTCTCACTTCCCCCCGGTCAAAAGGGCCATCTGAAAAAAGTGTAAAATCCAGAAAGGCAGGACAGGCCATGGAGAACTGGGAGCCTTGTTATGCTGATGGGCGGGATGTAAATTGCCAACAGACACTCGGGAGAAGTGTATGGTGTTTCCTGAAACATCTAAAAAACAAAGCAACAGAGCCTAGGGCACTTCCACTTATGGTCCTATAGCTTAGAGAAATTAAAATCAAAAAGACACAGCCACCCCAAAGTTTGGGACGCCTCTGTTTACAAGAACCTCGTTTACAGTACAAGTTCAACATCGCAGAAAGTGAAAAATGGATAAAGAAGTTGTGGTATTTACTTACAAAGCAATATCACTCAGCAATGAAATCTATGTCATCAGGCCCTTAGCAGCTCAATGAGTGGATTCAGGTATGATGATTCTAACTGAAATAAGTCACACAGAAAAAGAAACATCATAAGATATCAGTAATACACGGAATGTAAACTTGGCTACACAGGAACTGAATTACAGAACAGAAAAGGGTCTCAAATTTAGAAAACCAACTTATGCTTGCTTAAGGGTAAAGGTGAGTTGGGGTGCTGCATAAAACCAGAGATTGAAATGAGCACAGATAAAGTTCCTTAAGCCAAATATGGAATAGACAAGAGCTACTCCTTGCTCAACGAAATGGACTCAACACCGCATATTAAATGCCTAAGAATGTACCTGACTAGTAAGTATCTTAAAACCTATGGATTGCTATGTCTCCGAAAGAGAATCAAGCATGTGTACAGGGGCATAAACGCAGCAGTGATAGGATTGGAGAGGTTCGGTGAGCAAATGAAGACCCTTTGAAGTCATATTGCATGGTACCCATTCCACGGGTTTCAACTACCCAGGTTTAAGGTATTCTTCCTTCAGCTAAAACATGCATGTGGAACCTAGAGTATGATCAACCATGTGATCGGGAGACGTGTTCAAATATGTCTCAGTTTTCGTACGCTGGTACTCGGGTGCAACATTCCAGACGCTTTACTAACACCCTCCCGACTTGGAGAGTCAGTCCCTTTAACCTCCTGTTTGGCCCAGTTTGCAATTTCTGCGGAAGATGAACAGGAATAGCGAGAACCAATGAGAGACTAGCTGGAGGTGTCTGGACGGGCAAATTTAACTCTCATTTCCCACCAGGAAGAGGAATTAACCAAAGGCTCAGCGTGCCGTGCGGGAACCAGATTAGGGCCTGAAGCCATCCTGCGGTGTTGCGGCCAGCTCAAAAGAAAGCGAGTTGAAGAAAGGAGCTCAGGGGCACTGTAATTCACAAACCTGCAGAGTTATAAATGACAGCTATCGTCCAAAAATATACTGAAGTAAGGCTGCCAAGAGGACTTGAAAGCGGGGCAGAATTGCAGGAAACCGATTTCAGGAGGCAGACTGGAATTGCATTGAAAGCATAGGAAAAGAGGCAGAACGTCCAAAATGATGCACTTGGCCAAAAAGGGCATATGCGTTTTTTCCTGAATATATTCAGGAAAAAACGCATACGCCCTTTTTGGCCAACCAAGCAAGCTTGCAAAGGAAATCTGCACTACAATGAAGTCTCACTTCCCCCCGGTCAAAAGGGCCATCTGAAAAAAGTGTAAAATCCAGAAAGGCAGGACAGGCCATGGAGAACTGGGAGCCTTGTTATGCTGATGGGCGGGATGTAAATTGCCAACAGACACTCGGGAGAAGTGTATGGTGTTTCCTGAAACATCTAAAAAACAAAGCAACAGAGCCTAGGGCACTTCCACTTATGGTCCTATAGCTTAGGGAAATTAAAATCAAAAAGACACAGCCACCCCAAAGTTTGGGACGCCTCTGTTTACAAGAACCTCGTTTACAGTACAAGTTCAACATCGCAGAAAGTGAAAAATGGATAAAGAAGTTGTGGTATTTACTTACAAAGCAATATCACTCAGCAATGAAATCTATGTCATCAGGCCCTTAGCAGCACAATGAGTGGATTCAGGTATGATGATTCTAACTGAAATAAGTCACACAGAAAAAGAAACATCATAAGATATCAGTAATACACGGAATGTAAACTTGGCTACACAGGAACTGAATTACAGAACAGAACAGGGTCTCAAATTTAGAAAACCAACTTATGCTTGCTTAAGGGTAAAGGTGAGTTGGGGTGCTGCATAAAACCAGAGATTGAAATGAGCACAGATAAAGTTCCTTAAGCCAAATATGGAATAGACAAGAGCTACTCCTTGCTCAACGAAATGGACTCAACACCGCATATTAAATGCCTAAGAATGTACCTGACTAGTAAGTATCTTAAAACCTATGGATTGCTATGTCTCCAAAAGAGAATCAAGCATGTGTACAGGGGCATAAACGCAGCAGTGATAGGATTGGAGAGGTTCGGTGAGCAAATGAAGACCCTTTGAAGTCATATTGCATGGTACCCATTCCACGGGTTTCAACTACCCAGGTTTAAGGTATTCTTCCTTCAGCTAAAACATGCATGTGGAACCTAGAGTATGATCAACCATGTGATCGGGAGACGTGTTCAAATATGTCTCAGTTTTCGTACCCTGGTACTCGGGTGCAACATTCCAGACGCTTTACTAACACCCTCCCGACTTGGAGAGTCAGTCCCTTTAACCTCCTGTTTGGCCCAGTTTGCAATTTCTGCGGAAGATGAACAGGAATAGCGAGAACCAATGAGAGACTAGCTGGAGGTGTCTGGACGGGCAAATTTAACTCTCATTTCCCACCAGGAAGAGGAATTAACCAAAGGCTCAGCGTGCCGTGCCGGAACCAGATTAGGGCCTGAAGCCATCCTGCGGTGTTGCGGCCAGCTCAAAAGAAAGCGAGTTGAAGAAAGGAGCTCAGGGGCACTGTAATTCACAAACCTGCAGAGTTATAAATGACAGCTATCGTCCAAAAATATACTGAAGTAAGGCTGCCAAGAGGACTTGAAAGCGGGGCAGAATTGCAGGAAACCGATTTCAGGAGGTAGACTGGAATTGCATTGAAAGCATAGGAAAAGAGGCAGAACGTCCACAATGATGCACTTGGCCAAAAAGGGTGTATGCGTTTTTTCCTGAATATATTCAGGAAAAAACGCATACGCCCTTTTTGGCCAACCAAGCAAGCTTGCAAAGGAAATCTGCACTACAATGAAGTCTCACTTCCCCCCGGTCAAAAGGGCCATCTGAAAAAAGTGTAAAATCCAGAAAGGCAGGACAGGCCATGGAGAACTGGGAGCCTTGTTATGCTGATGGGCGGGATGTAAATTGCCAACAGACACTCGGGAGAAGTGTATGGTGTTTCCTGAAACATCTAAAAAACAAAGCAACAGAGCCTAGGGCACTTCCACTTATGGTCCTATAGCTTAGGGAAATTAAAATCAAAAAGACACAGCCACCCCAAAGTTTGGGACGCCTCTGTTTACAAGAACCTCGTTTACAGTACAAGTTCAACATCGCAGAAAGTGAAAAATGGATAAAGAAGTTGTGGTATTTACTTACAAAGCAATATCACTCAGCAATGAAATCTATGTCATCAGGCCCTTAGCAGCACAATGAGTGGATTCAGGTATGATGATTCTAACTGAAATAAGTCACACAGAAAAAGAAACATCATAAGATATCAGTAATACACGGAATGTAAACTTGGCTACACAGGAACTGAATTACAGAACAGAACAGGGTCTCAAATTTAGAAAACCAACTTATGCTTGCTTAAGGGTAAAGGTGAGTTGGGGTGCTGCATAAAACCAGAGATTGAAATGAGCACAGATAAAGTTCCTTAAGCCAAATATGGAATAGACAAGAGCTACTCCTTGCTCAACGAAATGGACTCAACACCGCATATTAAATGCCTAAGAATGTACCTGACCAGTAAGTATCTTAAAACCTATGGATTGCTATGTCTCCGAAAGAGAATCAAGCATGTGTACAGGGGCATAAACGCAGCAGTGATAGGATTGGAGAGGTTCGGTGAGCAAATGAAGACCCTTTGAAGTCATATTGCATGGTACCCATTCCACGGGTTTCAACTACCCAGGTTTAAGGTATTCTTCCTTCAGCTAAAACATGCATGTGGAACCTAGAGTATGATCAACCATGTGATCGGGAGACGTGTTCAAATATGTCTCAGTTTTCGTACGCTGGTACTCGGGTGCAACATTCCAGACGCTTTACTAACACCCTCCCGACTTGGAGAGTCAGTCCCTTTAACCTCCTGTTTGGCCCAGTTTGCAATTTCTGCGGAAGATGAACAGGAATAGCGAGAACCAATGAGAGACTAGCTGGAGGTGTCTGGACGGGCAAATTTAACTCTCATTTCCCACCAGGAAGAGGAATTAACCAAAGGCTCAGCGTGCCGTGCGGGAACCAGATTAGGGCCTGAAGCCATCCTGCGGTGTTGCGGCCAGCTCAAAAGAAAGCGAGTTGAAGAAAGGAGCTCAGGGGCACTGTAATTCACAAACCTGCAGAGTTATAAATGACAGCTATCGTCCAAAAATATACTGAAGTAAGGCTGCCAAGAGGACTTGAAAGCGGGGCAGAATTGCAGGAAACCGATTTCAGGAGGCAGACTGGAATTGCATTGAAAGCATAGGAAAAGAGGCAGAACGTCCAAAATGATGCACTTGGCCAAAAAGGGCGTATGCGTTTTTTCCTGAATATATTCAGGAAAAAACGCATACGCCCTTTTTGGCCAACCAAGCAAGCTTGCAAAGGAAATCTGCACTACAATGAAGTCTCACTTCCCCCCGGTCAAAAGGGCCATCTGAAAAAAGTGTAAAATCCAGAAAGGCAGGACAGGCCATGGAGAACTGGGAGCCTTGTTATGCTGATGGGCGGGATGTAAATTGCCAACAGACACTCGGGAGAAGTGTATGGTGTTTCCTGAAACATCTAAAAAACAAAGCAACAGAGCCTAGGGCACTTCCACTTATGGTCCTATAGCTTAGGGAAATTAAAATCAAAAAGACACAGCCACCCCAAAGTTTGGGACGCCTCTGTTTACAAGAACCTCGTTTACAGTACAAGTTCAACATCGCAGAAAGTGAAAAATGGATAAAGAAGTTGTGGTATTTACTTACAAAGCAATATCACTCAGCAATGAAATCTATGTCATCAGGCCCTTAGCAGCACAATGAGTGGATTCAGGTATGATGATTCTAACTGAAATAAGTCACACAGAAAAAGAAACATCATAAGATATCAGTAATACACGGAATGTAAACTTGGCTACACAGGAACTGAATTACAGAACAGAACAGGGTCTCAAATTTAGAAAACCAACTTATGCTTGCTTAAGGGTAAAGGTGAGTTGGGGTGCTGCATAAAACCAGAGATTGAAATGAGCACAGATAAAGTTCCTTAAGCCAAATATGGAATAGACAAGAGCTACTCCTTGCTCAACGAAATGGACTCAACACCGCATATTAAATGCCTAAGAATGTACCTGACTAGTAAGTATCTTAAAACCTATGGATTGCTATGTCTCCAAAAGAGAATCAAGCATGTGTACAGGGGCATAAACGCAGCAGTGATAGGATTGGAGAGGTTCGGTGAGCAAATGAAGACCCTTTGAAGTCATATTGCATGGTACCCATTCCACGGGTTTCAACTACCCAGGTTTAAGGTATTCTTCCTTCAGCTAAAACATGCATGTGGAACCTAGAGTATGATCAACCATGTGATCGGGAGACGTGTTCAAATATGTCTCAGTTTTCGTACCCTGGTACTCGGGTGCAACATTCCAGACGCTTTACTAACGCCCTCCCGACTTGGAGAGTCAGTCCCTTTAACCTCCTGTTTGGCCCAGTTTGCAATTTCTGCGGAAGATGAACAGGAATAGCGAGAACCAATGAGAGACTAGCTGGAGGTGTCTGGACGGGCAAATTTAACTCTCATTTCCCACCAGGAAGAGGAATTAACCAAAGGCTCAGCGTGCCGTGCCGGAACCAGATTAGGGCCTGAAGCCATCCTGCGGTGTTGCGGCCAGCTCAAAAGAAAGCGAGTTGAAGAAAGGAGCTCAGGGGCACTGTAATTCACAAACCTGCAGAGTTATAAATGACAGCTATCGTCCAAAAATATACTGAAGTAAGGCTGCCAAGAGGACTTGAAAGCGGGGCAGAATTGCAGGAAACCGATTTCAGGAGGTAGACTGGAATTGCATTGAAAGCATAGGAAAAGAGGCAGAACGTCCACAATGATGCACTTGGCCAAAAAGGGCGTATGCGTTTTTTCCTGAATATATTCAGGAAAAAACGCATACGCCCTTTTTGGCCAACCAAGCAAGCTTGCAAAGGAAATCTGCACTACAATGAAGTCTCACTTCCCCCCGGTCAAAAGGGCCATCTGAAAAAAGTGTAAAATCCAGAAAGGCAGGACAGGCCATGGAGAACTGGGAGCCTTGTTATGCTGATGGGCGGGATGTAAATTGCCAACAGACACTCGGGAGAAGTGTATGGTGTTTCCTGAAACATCTAAAAAACAAAGCAACAGAGCCTAGGGCACTTCCACTTATGGTCCTATAGCTTAGGGAAATTAAAATCAAAAAGACACAGCCACCCCAAAGTTTGGGACGCCTCTGTTTACAAGAACCTCGTTTACAGTACAAGTTCAACATCGCAGAAAGTGAAAAATGGATAAAGAAGTTGTGGTATTTACTTACAAAGCAATATCACTCAGCAATGAAATCTATGTCATCAGGCCCTTAGCAGCACAATGAGTGGATTCAGGTATGATGATTCTAACTGAAATAAGTCACACAGAAAAAGAAACATCATAAGATATCAGTAATACACGGAATGTAAACTTGGCTACACAGGAACTGAATTACAGAACAGAACAGGGTCTCAAATTTAGAAAACCAACTTATGCTTGCTTAAGGGTAAAGGTGAGTTGGGGTGCTGCATAAAACCAGAGATTGAAATGAGCACAGATAAAGTTCCTTAAGCCAAATATGGAATAGACAAGAGCTACTCCTTGCTCAACGAAATGGACTCAACACCGCATATTAAATGCCTAAGAATGTACCTGACCAGTAAGTATCTTAAAACCTATGGATTGCTATGTCTCCGAAAGAGAATCAAGCATGTGTACAGGGGCATAAACGCAGCAGTGATAGGATTGGAGAGGTTCGGTGAGCAAATGAAGACCCTTTGAAGTCATATTGCATGGTACCCATTCCACGGGTTTCAACTACCCAGGTTTAAGGTATTCTTCCTTCAGCTAAAACATGCATGTGGAACCTAGAGTATGATCAACCATGTGATCGGGAGACGTGTTCAAATATGTCTCAGTTTTCGTACCCTGGTACTCGGGTGCAACATTCCAGACGCTTTACTAACACCCTCCCGACTTGGAGAGTCAGTCCCTTTAACCTCCTGTTTGGCCCAGTTTGCAATTTCTGCGGAAGATGAACAGGAATAGCGAGAACCAATGAGAGACTAGCTGGAGGTGTCTGGACGGGCAAATTTAACTCTCATTTCCCACCAGGAAGAGGAATTAACCAAAGGCTCAGCGTGCCGTGCCGGAACCAGATTAGGGCCTGAAGCCATCCTGCGGTGTTGCGGCCAGCTCAAAAGAAAGCGAGTTGAAGAAAGGAGCTCAGGGGCACTGTAATTCACAAACCTGCAGAGTTATAAATGACAGCTATCGTCCAAAAATATACTGAAGTAAGGCTGCCAAGAGGACTTGAAAGCGGGGCAGAATTGCAGGAAACCGATTTCAGGAGGTAGACTGGAATTGCATTGAAAGCATAGGAAAAGAGGCAGAACGTCCACAATGATGCACTTGGCCAAAAAGGGCGTATGCGTTTTTTCCTGAATATATTCAGGAAAAAACGCATACGCCCTTTTTGGCCAACCAAGCAAGCTTGCAAAGGAAATCTGCACTACAATGAAGTCTCACTTCCCCCCGGTCAAAAGGGCCATCTGGAAAAAGTGTAAAATCCAGAAAGGCAGGACAGGCCATGGAGAACTGGGAGCCTTGTTATGCTGATGGGCGGGATGTAAATTGCCAACAGACACTCGGGAGAAGTGTATGGTGTTTCCTGAAACATCTAAAAAACAAAGCAACAGAGCCTAGGGCACTTCCACTTATGGTCCTATAGCTTAGGGAAATTAAAATCAAAAAGACACAGCCACCCCAAAGTTTGGGACGCCTCTGTTTACAAGAACCTCGTTTACAGTACAAGTTCAACATCGCAGAAAGTGAAAAATGGATAAAGAAGTTGTGGTATTTACTTACAAAGCAATATCACTCAGCAATGAAATCTATGTCATCAGGCCCTTAGCAGCACAATGAGTGGATTCAGGTATGATGATTCTAACTGAAATAAGTCACACAGAAAAAGAAACATCATAAGATATCAGTAATACACGGAATGTAAACTTGGCTACACAGGAACTGAATTACAGAACAGAACAGGGTCTCAAATTTAGAAAACCAACTTATGCTTGCTTAAGGGTAAAGGTGAGTTGGGGTGCTGCATAAAACCAGAGATTGAAATGAGCACAGATAAAGTTCCTTAAGCCAAATATGGAATAGACAAGAGCTACTCCTTGCTCAACGAAATGGACTCAACACCGCATATTAAATGCCTAAGAATGTACCTGACCAGTAAGTATCTTAAAACCTATGGATTGCTATGTCTCCGAAAGAGAATCAAGCATGTGTACAGGGGCATAAACGCAGCAGTGATAGGATTGGAGAGGTTCGGTGAGCAAATGAAGACCCTTTGAAGTCATATTGCATGGTACCCATTCCACGGGTTTCAACTACCCAGGTTTAAGGTATTCTTCCTTCAGCTAAAACATGCATGTGGAACCTAGAGTATGATCAACCATGTGATCGGGAGACGTGTTCAAATATGTCTCAGTTTTCGTACCCTGGTACTCGGGTGCAACATTCCAGACGCTTTACTAACACCCTCCCGACTTGGAGAGTCAGTCCCTTTAACCTCCTGTTTGGCCCAGTTTGCAATTTCTGCGGAAGATGAACAGGAATAGCGAGAACCAATGAGAGACTAGCTGGAGGTGTCTGGACGGGCAAATTTAACTCTCATTTCCCACCAGGAAGAGGAATTAACCAAAGGCTCAGCGTGCCGTGCCGGAACCAGATTAGGGCCTGAAGCCATCCTGCGGTGTTGCGGCCAGCTCAAAAGAAAGCGAGTTGAAGAAAGGAGCTCAGGGGCACTGTAATTCACAAACCTGCAGAGTTATAAACGACAGCTATCGTCCAAAAATATACTGAAGTAAGGCTGCCAAGAGGACTTGAAAGCGGGGCAGAATTGCAGGAAACCGATTTCAGGAGGTAGACTGGAATTGCATTGAAAGCATAGGAAAAGAGGCAGAACGTCCACAATGATGCACTTGGCCAAAAAGGGCGTATGCGTTTTTTCCTGAATATATTCAGGAAAAAACGCATACGCCCTTTTTGGCCAACCAAGCAAGCTTGCAAAGGAAATCTGCACTACAATGAAGTCTCACTTCCCCCCGGTCAAAAGGGCCATCTGGAAAAAGTGTAAAATCCAGAAAGGCAGGACAGGCCATGGAGAACTGGGAGCCTTGTTATGCTGATGGGCGGGATGTAAATTGCCAACAGACACTCGGGAGAAGTGTATGGTGTTTCCTGAAACATCTAAAAAACAAAGCAACAGAGCCTAGGGCACTTCCACTTATGGTCCTATAGCTTAGGGAAATTAAAATCAAAAAGACACAGCCACCCCAAAGTTTGGGACGCCTCTGTTTACAAGAACCTCGTTTACAGTACAAGTTCAACATCGCAGAAAGTGAAAAATGGATAAAGAAGTTGTGGTATTTACTTACAAAGCAATATCACTCAGCAATGAAATCTATGTCATCAGGCCCTTAGCAGCACAATGAGTGGATTCAGGTATGATGATTCTAACTGAAATAAGTCACACAGAAAAAGAAACATCATAAGATATCAGTAATACACGGAATGTAAACTTGGCTACACAGGAACTGAATTACAGAACAGAACAGGGTCTCAAATTTAGAAAACCAACTTATGCTTGCTTAAGGGTAAAGGTGAGTTGGGGTGCTGCATAAAACCAGAGATTGAAATGAGCACAGATAAAGTTCCTTAAGCCAAATATGGAATAGACAAGAGCTACTCCTTGCTCAACGAAATGGACTCAACACCGCATATTAAATGCCTAAGAATGTACCTGACCAGTAAGTATCTTAAAACCTATGGATTGCTATGTCTCCGAAAGAGAATCAAGCATGTGTACAGGGGCATAAACGCAGCAGTGATAGGATTGGAGAGGTTCGGTGAGCAAATGAAGACCCTTTGAAGTCATATTGCATGGTACCCATTCCACGGGTTTCAACTACCCAGGTTTAAGGTATTCTTCCTTCAGCTAAAACATGCATGTGGAACCTAGAGTATGATCAACCATGTGATCGGGAGACGTGTTCAAATATGTCTCAGTTTTCGTACCCTGGTACTCGGGTGCAACATTCCAGACGCTTTACTAACGCCCTCCCGACTTGGAGAGTCAGTCCCTTTAACCTCCTGTTTGGCCCAGTTTGCAATTTCTGCGGAAGATGAACAGGAATAGCGAGAACCAATGAGAGACTAGCTGGAGGTGTCTGGACGGGCAAATTTAACTCTCATTTCCCACCAGGAAGAGGAATTAACCAAAGGCTCAGCGTGCCGTGCCGGAACCAGATTAGGGCCTGAAGCCATCCTGCGGTGTTGCGGCCAGCTCAAAAGAAAGCGAGTTGAAGAAAGGAGCTCAGGGGCACTGTAATTCACAAACCTGCAGAGTTATAAATGACAGCTATCGTCCAAAAATATACTGAAGTAAGGCTGCCAAGAGGACTTGAAAGCGGGGCAGAATTGCAGGAAACCGATTTCAGGAGGTAGACTGGAATTGCATTGAAAGCATAGGAAAAGAGGCAGAACGTCCACAATGATGCACTTGGCCAAAAAGGGCGTATGAGTTTTTTCCTGAATATATTCAGAAAAAAACGCATACGCCCTTTTTGGCCAACCAAGCAAGCTTGCAAAGGAAATCTGCACTACAATGAAGTCTCACTTCCCCCCGGTCAAAAGGGCCATCTGAAAAAAGTGTAAAATCCAGAAAGACAGGACAGGCCATGGAGAACTGGGAGCCTTGTTATGCTGATGGGCGGGATGTAAATTGCCAACAGACACTCGGGAGAAGTGTATGGTGTTTCCTGAAACATCTAAAAAACAAAGCAACAGAGCCTAGGGCACTTCCACTTATGGTCCTATAGCTTAGGGAAATTAAAATCAAAAAGACACAGCCACCCCAAAGTTTGGGACGCCTCTGTTTACAAGAACCTCGTTTACAGTACAAGTTCAACATCGCAGAAAGTGAAAAATGGATAAAGAAGTTGTGGTATTTACTTACAAAGCAATATCACTCAGCAATGAAATCTATGTCATCAGGCCCTTAGCAGCACAATGAGTGGATTCAGGTATGATGATTCTAACTGAAATAAGTCACACAGAAAAAGAAACATCATAAGATATCAGTAATACACGGAATGTAAACTTGGCTACACAGGAACTGAATTACAGAACAGAACAGGGTCTCAAATTTAGAAAACCAACTTATGCTTGCTTAAGGGTAAAGGTGAGTTGGGGTGCTGCATAAAACCAGAGATTGAAATGAGCACAAAGTTCCTTAAGCCAAATATGGAATAGACAAGAGCTACTCCTTGCTCAACGAAATGGACTCAACACCGCATATTAAATGCCTAAGAATGTACCTGACTAGTAAGTATCTTAAAACCTATGGATTGCTATGTCTCCGAAAGAGAATCAAGCATGTGTACAGGGGCATAAACGCAGCAGTGATAGGATTGGAGAGGTTCGGTGAGCAAATGAAGACCCTTTGAAGTCATATTGCATGGTACCCATTCCACGGGTTTCAACTACCCAGGTTTAAGGTATTCTTCCTTCAGCTAAAACATGCATGTGGAACCTAGAGTATGATCAACCATGTGATCGGGAGACGTGTTCAAATATGTCTCAGTTTTCGTACCCTGGTACTCGGGTGCAACATTCCAGATGCTTTACTAACACCCTCCCGACTTGGAGAGTCAGTCCCTTTAACCTCCTGTTTGGCCCAGTTTGCAATTTCTGCGGAAGATGAACAGGAATAGCGAGAACCAATGAGAGACTAGCTGGAGGTGTCTGGACGGGCAAATTTAACTCTCATTTCCCACCAGGAAGAGGAATTAACCAAAGGCTCAGCGTGCCGTGCCGGAACCAGATTAGGGCCTGAAGCCATCCTGCGGTGTTGCGGCCAGCTCAAAAGAAAGCGAGTTGAAGAAAGGAGCTCAGGGGCACTGTAATTCACAAACCTGCAGAGTTATAAATGACAGCTATCGTCCAAAAATATACTGAAGTAAGGCTGCCAAGAGGACTTGAAAGCGGGGCAGAATTGCAGGAAACCGATTTCAGGAGGTAGACTGGAATTGCATTGAAAGCATAGGAAAAGAGGCAGAACGTCCACAATGATGCACTTGGCCAAAAAGGGCGTATGCGTTTTTTCCTGAATATATTCAGAAAAAAACGCATACGCCCTTTTTGGCCAACCAAGCAAGCTTGCAAAGGAAATCTGCACTACAATGAAGTCTCACTTCCCCCCGGTCAAAAGGGCCATCTGAAAAAAGTGTAAAATCCAGAAAGACAGGACAGGCCATGGAGAACTGGGAGCCTTGTTATGCTGATGGGCGGGATGTAAATTGCCAACAGACACTCGGGAGAAGTGTATGGTGTTTCCTGAAACATCTAAAAAACAAAGCAACAGAGCCTAGGGCACTTCCACTTATGGTCCTATAGCTTAGGGAAATTAAAATCAAAAAGACACAGCCACCCCAAAGTTTGGGACGCCTCTGTTTACAAGAACCTCGTTTACAGTACAAGTTCAACATCGCAGAAAGTGAAAAATGGATAAAGAAGTTGTGGTATTTACTTACAAAGCAATATCACTCAGCAATGAAATCTATGTCATCAGGCCCTTAGCAGCACAATGAGTGGATTCAGGTATGATGATTCTAACTGAAATAAGTCACACAGAAAAAGAAACATCATAAGATATCAGTAATACACGGAATGTAAACTTGGCTACACAGGAACTGAATTACAGAACAGAACAGGGTCTCAAATTTAGAAAACCAACTTATGCTTGCTTAAGGGTAAAGGTGAGTTGGGGTGCTGCATAAAACCAGAGATTGAAATGAGCACAGATAAAGTTCCTTAAGCCAAATATGGAATAGACAAGAGCTACTCCTTGCTCAGCGAAATGGACTCAACACCGCATATTAAATGCCTAAGAATGTACCTGACCAGTAAGTATCTTAAAACCTATGGATTGCTATGTCTCCGAAAGAGAATCAAGCATGTGTACAGGGGCATAAACGCAGCAGTGATAGGATTGGAGAGGTTCGGTGAGCAAATGAAGACCCTTTGAAGTCATATTGCATGGTACCCATTCCACGGGTTTCAACTACCCAGGTTTAAGGTATTCTTCCTTCAGCTAAAACATGCATGTGGAACCTAGAGTATGATCAACCATGTGATCGGGAGACGTGTTCAAATATGTCTCAGTTTTCGTACCCTGGTACTCGGGTGCAACATTCCAGACGCTTTACTAACACCCTCCCGACTTGGAGAGTCAGTCCCTTTAACCTCCTGTTTGGCCCAGTTTGCAATTTCTGCGGAAGATGAACAGGAATAGCGAGAACCAATGAGAGACTAGCTGGAGGTGTCTGGACGGGCAAATTTAACTCTCATTTCCCACCAGGAAGAGGAATTAACCAAAGGCTCAGCGTGCCGTGCCGGAACCAGATTAGGGCCTGAAGCCATCCTGCGGTGTTGCGGCCAGCTCAAAAGAAAGCGAGTTGAAGAAAGGAGCTCAGGGGCACTGTAATTCACAAACCTGCAGAGTTATAAATGACAGCTATCGTCCAAAAATATACTGAAGTAAGGCTGCCAAGAGGACTTGAAAGCGGGGCAGAATTGCAGGAAACCGATTTCAGGAGGTAGACTGGAATTGCATTGAAAGCATAGGAAAAGAGGCAGAACGTCCACAATGATGCACTTGGCCAAAAAGGGCGTATGCGTTTTTTCCTGAATATATTCAGGAAAAAACGCATACGCCCTTTTTGGCCAACCAAGCAAGCTTGCAAAGGAAATCTGCACTACAATGAAGTCTCACTTCCCCCCGGTCAAAAGGGCCATCTGAAAAAAGTGTAAAATCCAGAAAGGCAGGACAGGCCATGGAGAACTGGGAGCCTTGTTATGCTGATGGGCGGGATGTAAATTGCCAACAGACACTCGGGAGAAGTGTATGGTGTTTCCTGAAACATCTAAAAAACAAAGCAACAGAGCCTAGGGCACTTCCACTTATGGTCCTATAGCTTAGGGAAATTAAAATCAAAAAGACACAGCCACCCCAAAGTTTGGGACGCCTCTGTTTACAAGAACCTCGTTTACAGTACAAGTTCAACATCGCAGAAAGTGAAAAATGGATAAAGAAGTTGTGGTATTTACTTACAAAGCAATATCACTCAGCAATGAAATCTATGTCATCAGGCCCTTAGCAGCACAATGAGTGGATTCAGGTATGATGATTCTAACTGAAATAAGTCACACAGAAAAAGAAACATCATAAGATATCAGTAATACACGGAATGTAAACTTGGCTACACAGGAACTGAATTACAGAACAGAACAGGGTCTCAAATTTAGAAAAACAACTTATGCTTTCTTAAGGGGAAAGGTGAGTTGGGGTGCTGCATAAAACCAGAGATTGAAATGAGCACAGATAAAGTTCCTTAAGCCAAATATGGAATAGACAAGAGCTACTCCTTGCTCAACGAAATGGACTCAACACCGCATATTAAATGCCTAAGAATGTACCTGACCAGTAAGTATCTTAAAACCTATGGATTGCTATGTCTCCGAAAGAGAATCAAGCATGTGTACAGGGGCATAAACGCAGCAGTGATAGGATTGGAGAGGTTCGGTGAGCAAATGAAGACCCTTTGAAGTCATATTGCATGGTACCCATTCCACGGGTTTCAACTACCCAGGTTTAAGGTATTCTTCCTTCAGCTAAAACATGCATGTGGAACCTAGAGTATGATCAACCATGTGATCGGGAGACGTGTTCAAATATGTCTCAGTTTTCGTACCCTGGTACTCGGGTGCAACATTCCAGACGCTTTACTAACACCCTCCCGACTTGGAGAGTCAGTCCCTTTAACCTCCTGTTTGGCCCAGTTTGCAATTTCTGCGGAAGATGAACAGGAATAGCGAGAACCAATGAGAGACTAGCTGGAGGTGTCTGGACGGGCAAATTTAACTCTCATTTCCCACCAGGAAGAGGAATTAACCAAAGGCTCAGCGTGCCGTGCCGGAACCAGATTAGGGCCTGAAGCCATCCTGCGGTGTTGCGGCCAGCTCAAAAGAAAGCGAGTTGAAGAAAGGAGCTCAGGGGCACTGTAATTCACAAACCTGCAGAGTTATAAATGACAGCTATCGTCCAAAAATATACTGAAGTAAGGCTGCCAAGAGGACTTGAAAGCGGGGCAGAATTGCAGGAAACCGATTTCAGGAGGTAGACTGGAATTGCATTGAAAGCATAGGAAAAGAGGCAGAACGTCCACAATGATGCACTTGGCCAAAAAGGGCGTATGAGTTTTTTCCTGAATATATTCAGAAAAAAACGCATACGCCCTTTTTGGCCAACCAAGCAAGCTTGCAAAGGAAATCTGCACTACAATGAAGTCTCACTTCCCCCCGGTCAAAAGGGCCATCTGAAAAAAGTGTAAAATCCAGAAAGACAGGACAGGCCATGGAGAACTGGGAGCCTTGTTATGCTGATGGGCGGGATGTAAATTGCCAACAGACACTCGGGAGAAGTGTATGGTGTTTCCTGAAACATCTAAAAAACAAAGCAACAGAGCCTAGGGCACTTCCACTTATGGTCCTATAGCTTAGGGAAATTAAAATCAAAAAGACACAGCCACCCCAAAGTTTGGGACGCCTCTGTTTACAAGAACCTCGTTTACAGTACAAGTTCAACATCGCAGAAAGTGAAAAATGGATAAAGAAGTTGTGGTATTTACTTACAAAGCAATATCACTCAGCAATGAAATCTATGTCATCAGGCCCTTAGCAGCACAATGAGTGGATTCAGGTATGATGATTCTAACTGAAATAAGTCACACAGAAAAAGAAACATCATAAGATATCAGTAATACACGGAATGTAAACTTGGCTACACAGGAACTGAATTACAGAACAGAACAGGGTCTCAAATTTAGAAAACCAACTTATGCTTGCTTAAGGGTAAAGGTGAGTTGGGGTGCTGCATAAAACCAGAGATTGAAATGAGCACAAAGTTCCTTAAGCCAAATATGGAATAGACAAGAGCTACTCCTTGCTCAACGAAATGGACTCAACACCGCATATTAAATGCCTAAGAATGTACCTGACTAGTAAGTATCTTAAAACCTATGGATTGCTATGTCTCCGAAAGAGAATCAAGCATGTGTACAGGGGCATAAACGCAGCAGTGATAGGATTGGAGAGGTTCGGTGAGCAAATGAAGACCCTTTGAAGTCATATTGCATGGTACCCATTCCACGGGTTTCAACTACCCAGGTTTAAGGTATTCTTCCTTCAGCTAAAACATGCATGTGGAACCTAGAGTATGATCAACCATGTGATCGGGAGACGTGTTCAAATATGTCTCAGTTTTCGTACCCTGGTACTCGGGTGCAACATTCCAGATGCTTTACTAACACCCTCCCGACTTGGAGAGTCAGTCCCTTTAACCTCCTGTTTGGCCCAGTTTGCAATTTCTGCGGAAGATGAACAGGAATAGCGAGAACCAATGAGAGACTAGCTGGAGGTGTCTGGACGGGCAAATTTAACTCTCATTTCCCACCAGGAAGAGGAATTAACCAAAGGCTCAGCGTGCCGTGCCGGAACCAGATTAGGGCCTGAAGCCATCCTGCGGTGTTGCGGCCAGCTCAAAAGAAAGCGAGTTGAAGAAAGGAGCTCAGGGGCACTGTAATTCACAAACCTGCAGAGTTATAAATGACAGCTATCGTCCAAAAATATACTGAAGTAAGGCTGCCAAGAGGACTTGAAAGTGGGGCAGAATTGCAGGAAACCGATTTCAGGAGGTAGACTGGAATTGCATTGAAAGCATAGGAAAAGAGGCAGAACGTCCACAATGATGCACTTGGCCAAAAAGGGCGTATGCGTTTTTTCCTGAATATATTCAGAAAAAAACGCATACGCCCCTTTTGGCCAACCAAGCAAGCTTGCAAAGGAAATCTGCACTACAATGAAGTCTCACTTCCCCCCGGTCAAAAGGGCCATCTGAAAAAAGTGTAAAATCCAGAAAGACAGGACAGGCCATGGAGAACTGGGAGCCTTGTTATGCTGATGGGCGGGATGTAAATTGCCAACAGACACTCGGGAGAAGTGTATGGTGTTTCCTGAAACATCTAAAAAACAAAGCAACAGAGCCTAGGGCACTTCCACTTATGGTCCTATAGCTTAGGGAAATTAAAATCAAAAAGACACAGCCACCCCAAAGTTTGGGACGCCTCTGTTTACAAGAACCTCGTTTACAGTACAAGTTCAACATCGCAGAAAGTGAAAAATGGATAAAGAAGTTGTGGTATTTACTTACAAAGCAATATCACTCAGCAATGAAATCTATGTCATCAGGCCCTTAGCAGCACAATGAGTGGATTCAGGTATGATGATTCTAACTGAAATAAGTCACACAGAAAAAGAAACATCATAAGATATCAGTAATACACGGAATGTAAACTTGGCTACACAGGAACTGAATTACAGAACAGAACAGGGTCTCAAATTTAGAAAACCAACTTATGCTTGCTTAAGGGTAAAGGTGAGTTGGGGTGCTGCATAAAACCAGAGATTGAAATGAGCACAGATAAAGTTCCTTAAGCCAAATATGGAATAGACAAGAGCTACTCCTTGCTCAGCGAAATGGACTCAACACCGCATATTAAATGCCTAAGAATGTACCTGACTAGTAAGTATCTTAAAACCTATGGATTGCTATGTCTCCGAAAGAGAATCAAGCATGTGTACAGGGGCATAAACGCAGCAGTGATAGGATTGGAGAGGTTCGGTGAGCAAATGAAGACCCTTTGAAGTCATATTGCATGGTACCCATTCCACGGGTTTCAACTACCCAGGTTTAAGGTATTCTTCCTTCAGCTAAAACATGCATGTGGAACCTAGAGTATGATCAACCATGTGATCGGGAGACGTGTTCAAATATGTCTCAGTTTTCGTACCCTGGTACTCGGGTGCAACATTCCAGACGCTTTACTAACACCCTCCCGACTTGGAGAGTCAGTCCCTTTAACCTCCTGTTTGGCCCAGTTTGCAATTTCTGCGGAAGATGAACAGGAATAGCGAGAACCAATGAGAGACTAGCTGGAGGTGTCTGGACGGGCAAATTTAACTCTCATTTCCCACCAGGAAGAGGAATTAACCAAAGGCTCAGCGTGCCGTGCCGGAACCAGATTAGGGCCTGAAGCCATCCTGCGGTGTTGCGGCCAGCTCAAAAGAAAGCGAGTTGAAGAAAGGAGCTCAGGGGCACTGTAATTCACAAACCTGCAGAGTTATAAATGACAGCTATCGTCCAAAAATATACTGAAGTAAGGCTGCCAAGAGGACTTGAAAGCGGGGCAGAATTGCAGGAAACCGATTTCAGGAGGTAGACTGGAATTGCATTGAAAGCATAGGAAAAGAGGCAGAACGTCCACAATGATGCACTTGGCCAAAAAGGGCGTATGCGTTTTTTCCTGAATATATTCAGGAAAAAACGCATACGCCCTTTTTGGCCAACCAAGCAAGCTTGCAAAGGAAATCTGCACTACAATGAAGTCTCACTTCCCCCCGGTCAAAAGGGCCATCTGAAAAAAGTGTAAAATCCAGAAAGGCAGGACAGGCCATGGAGAACTGGGAGCCTTGTTATGCTGATGGGCGGGATGTAAATTGCCAACAGACACTCGGGAGAAGTGTATGGTGTTTCCTGAAACATCTAAAAAACAAAGCAACAGAGCCTAGGGCACTTCCACTTATGGTCCTATAGCTTAGGGAAATTAAAATCAAAAAGACACAGCCACCCCAAAGTTTGGGACGCCTCTGTTTACAAGAACCTCGTTTACAGTACAAGTTCAACATCGCAGAAAGTGAAAAATGGATAAAGAAGTTGTGGTATTTACTTACAAAGCAATATCACTCAGCAATGAAATCTATGTCATCAGGCCCTTAGCAGCACAATGAGTGGATTCAGGTATGATGATTCTAACTGAAATAAGTCACACAGAAAAAGAAACATCATAAGATATCAGTAATACACGGAATGTAAACTTGGCTACACAGGAACTGAATTACAGAACAGAACAGGGTCTCAAATTTAGAAAACCAACTTATGCTTTCTTAAGGGGAAAGGTGAGTTGGGGTGCTGCATAAAACCAGAGATTGAAATGAGCACAGATAAAGTTCCTTAAGCCAAATATGGAATAGACAAGAGCTACCTCTTGCTCAACGAAATGGACTCAACACCGCATATTAAATGCCTAAGAATGTACCTGACTAGTAAGTATCTTAAAACCTATGGATTGCTATGTCTCCGAAAGAGAATCAAGCATGTGTACAGGGGCATAAACGCAGCAGTGATAGGATTGGAGAGGTTCGGTGAGCAAATGAAGACCCTTTGAAGTCATATTGCATGGTACCCATTCCACGGGTTTCAACTACCCAGGTTTAAGGTATTCTTCCTTCAGCTAAAACATGCATGTGGAACCTAGAGTATGATCAACCATGTGATCGGGAGACGTGTTCAAATATGTCTCAGTTTTCGTACCCTGGTACTCGGGTGCAACATTCCAGACGCTTTACTAACACCCTCCCGACTTGGAGAGTCAGTCCCTTTAACCTCCTGTTTGGCCCAGTTTGCAATTTCTGCGGAAGATGAACAGGAATAGCGAGAACCAATGAGAGACTAGCTGGAGGTGTCTGGACGGGCAAATTTAACTCTCATTTCCCACCAGGAAGAGGAATTAACCAAAGGCTCAGCGTGCCGTGCCGGAACCAGATTAGGGCCTGAAGCCATCCTGCGGTGTTGCGGCCAGCTCAAAAGAAAGCGAGTTGAAGAAAGGAGCTCAGGGGCACTGTAATTCACAAACCTGCAGAGTTATAAATGACAGCTATCGTCCAAAAATATACTGAAGTAAGGCTGCCAAGAGGACTTGAAAGCGGGGCAGAATTGCAGGAAACCGATTTCAGGAGGTAGACTGGAATTGCATTGAAAGCATAGGAAAAGAGGCAGAACGTCCACAATGATGCACTTGGCCAAAAAGGGCGTATGAGTTTTTTCCTGAATATATTCAGAAAAAAACGCATACGCCCTTTTTGGCCAACCAAGCAAGCTTGCAAAGGAAATCTGCACTACAATGAAGTCTCACTTCCCCCCGGTCAAAAGGGCCATCTGAAAAAAGTGTAAAATCCAGAAAGACAGGACAGGCCATGGAGAACTGGGAGCCTTGTTATGCTGATGGGCGGGATGTAAATTGCCAACAGACACTCGGGAGAAGTGTATGGTGTTTCCTGAAACATCTAAAAAACAAAGCAACAGAGCCTAGGGCACTTCCACTTATGGTCCTATAGCTTAGGGAAATTAAAATCAAAAAGACACAGCCACCCCAAAGTTTGGGACGCCTCTGTTTACAAGAACCTCGTTTACAGTACAAGTTCAACATCGCAGAAAGTGAAAAATGGATAAAGAAGTTGTGGTATTTACTTACAAAGCAATATCACTCAGCAATGAAATCTATGTCATCAGGCCCTTAGCAGCACAATGAGTGGATTCAGGTATGATGATTCTAACTGAAATAAGTCACACAGAAAAAGAAACATCATAAGATATCAGTAATACACGGAATGTAAACTTGGCTACACAGGAACTGAATTACAGAACAGAACAGGGTCTCAAATTTAGAAAACCAACTTATGCTTGCTTAAGGGTAAAGGTGAGTTGGGGTGCTGCATAAAACCAGAGATTGAAATGAGCACAAAGTTCCTTAAGCCAAATATGGAATAGACAAGAGCTACTCCTTGCTCAACGAAATGGACTCAACACCGCATATTAAATGCCTAAGAATGTACCTGACTAGTAAGTATCTTAAAACCTATGGATTGCTATGTCTCCGAAAGAGAATCAAGCATGTGTACAGGGGCATAAACGCAGCAGTGATAGGATTGGAGAGGTTCGGTGAGCAAATGAAGACCCTTTGAAGTCATATTGCATGGTACCCATTCCACGGGTTTCAACTACCCAGGTTTAAGGTATTCTTCCTTCAGCTAAAACATGCATGTGGAACCTAGAGTATGATCAACCATGTGATCGGGAGACGTGTTCAAATATGTCTCAGTTTTCGTACCCTGGTACTCGGGTGCAACATTCCAGATGCTTTACTAACACCCTCCCGACTTGGAGAGTCAGTCCCTTTAACCTCCTGTTTGGCCCAGTTTGCAATTTCTGCGGAAGATGAACAGGAATAGCGAGAACCAATGAGAGACTAGCTGGAGGTGTCTGGACGGGCAAATTTAACTCTCATTTCCCACCAGGAAGAGGAATTAACCAAAGGCTCAGCGTGCCGTGCCGGAACCAGATTAGGGCCTGAAGCCATCCTGCGGTGTTGCGGCCAGCTCAAAAGAAAGCGAGTTGAAGAAAGGAGCTCAGGGGCACTGTAATTCACAAACCTGCAGAGTTATAAATGACAGCTATCGTCCAAAAATATACTGAAGTAAGGCTGCCAAGAGGACTTGAAAGTGGGGCAGAATTGCAGGAAACCGATTTCAGGAGGTAGACTGGAATTGCATTGAAAGCATAGGAAAAGAGGCAGAACGTCCACAATGATGCACTTGGCCAAAAAGGGCGTATGCGTTTTTTCCTGAATATATTCAGAAAAAAACGCATACGCCCCTTTTGGCCAACCAAGCAAGCTTGCAAAGGAAATCTGCACTACAATGAAGTCTCACTTCCCCCCGGTCAAAAGGGCCATCTGAAAAAAGTGTAAAATCCAGAAAGACAGGACAGGCCATGGAGAACTGGGAGCCTTGTTATGCTGATGGGCGGGATGTAAATTGCCAACAGACACTCGGGAGAAGTGTATGGTGTTTCCTGAAACATCTAAAAAACAAAGCAACAGAGCCTAGGGCACTTCCACTTATGGTCCTATAGCTTAGGGAAATTAAAATCAAAAAGACACAGCCACCCCAAAGTTTGGGACGCCTCTGTTTACAAGAACCTCGTTTACAGTACAAGTTCAACATCGCAGAAAGTGAAAAATGGATAAAGAAGTTGTGGTATTTACTTACAAAGCAATATCACTCAGCAATGAAATCTATGTCATCAGGCCCTTAGCAGCACAATGAGTGGATTCAGGTATGATGATTCTAACTGAAATAAGTCACACAGAAAAAGAAACATCATAAGATATCAGTAATACACGGAATGTAAACTTGGCTACACAGGAACTGAATTACAGAACAGAACAGGGTCTCAAATTTAGAAAACCAACTTATGCTTGCTTAAGGGTAAAGGTGAGTTGGGGTGCTGCATAAAACCAGAGATTGAAATGAGCACAGATAAAGTTCCTTAAGCCAAATATGGAATAGACAAGAGCTACTCCTTGCTCAGCGAAATGGACTCAACACCGCATATTAAATGCCTAAGAATGTACCTGACTAGTAAGTATCTTAAAACCTATGGATTGCTATGTCTCCGAAAGAGAATCAAGCATGTGTACAGGGGCATAAACGCAGCAGTGATAGGATTGGAGAGGTTCGGTGAGCAAATGAAGACCCTTTGAAGTCATATTGCATGGTACCCATTCCACGGGTTTCAACTACCCAGGTTTAAGGTATTCTTCCTTCAGCTAAAACATGCATGTGGAACCTAGAGTATGATCAACCATGTGATCGGGAGACGTGTTCAAATATGTCTCAGTTTTCGTACCCTGGTACTCGGGTGCAACATTCCAGACGCTTTACTAACACCCTCCCGACTTGGAGAGTCAGTCCCTTTAACCTCCTGTTTGGCCCAGTTTGCAATTTCTGCGGAAGATGAACAGGAATAGCGAGAACCAATGAGAGACTAGCTGGAGGTGTCTGGACGGGCAAATTTAACTCTCATTTCCCACCAGGAAGAGGAATTAACCAAAGGCTCAGCGTGCCGTGCCGGAACCAGATTAGGGCCTGAAGCCATCCTGCGGTGTTGCGGCCAGCTCAAAAGAAAGCGAGTTGAAGAAAGGAGCTCAGGGGCACTGTAATTCACAAACCTGCAGAGTTATAAATGACAGCTATCGTCCAAAAATATACTGAAGTAAGGCTGCCAAGAGGACTTGAAAGCGGGGCAGAATTGCAGGAAACCGATTTCAGGAGGTAGACTGGAATTGCATTGAAAGCATAGGAAAAGAGGCAGAACGTCCACAATGATGCACTTGGCCAAAAAGGGCGTATGCGTTTTTTCCTGAATATATTCAGGAAAAAACGCATACGCCCTTTTTGGCCAACCAAGCAAGCTTGCAAAGGAAATCTGCACTACAATGAAGTCTCACTTCCCCCCGGTCAAAAGGGCCATCTGAAAAAAGTGTAAAATCCAGAAAGGCAGGACAGGCCATGGAGAACTGGGAGCCTTGTTATGCTGATGGGCGGGATGTAAATTGCCAACAGACACTCGGGAGAAGTGTATGGTGTTTCCTGAAACATCTAAAAAACAAAGCAACAGAGCCTAGGGCACTTCCACTTATGGTCCTATAGCTTAGGGAAATTAAAATCAAAAAGACACAGCCACCCCAAAGTTTGGGACGCCTCTGTTTACAAGAACCTCGTTTACAGTACAAGTTCAACATCGCAGAAAGTGAAAAATGGATAAAGAAGTTGTGGTATTTACTTACAAAGCAATATCACTCAGCAATGAAATCTATGTCATCAGGCCCTTAGCAGCACAATGAGTGGATTCAGGTATGATGATTCTAACTGAAATAAGTCACACAGAAAAAGAAACATCATAAGATATCAGTAATACACGGAATGTAAACTTGGCTACACAGGAACTGAATTACAGAACAGAACAGGGTCTCAAATTTAGAAAACCAACTTATGCTTTCTTAAGGGGAAAGGTGAGTTGGGGTGCTGCATAAAACCAGAGATTGAAATGAGCACAGATAAAGTTCCTTAAGCCAAATATGGAATAGACAAGAGCTACCTCTTGCTCAACGAAATGGACTCAACACCGCATATTAAATGCCTAAGAATGTACCTGACTAGTAAGTATCTTAAAACCTATGGATTGCTATGTCTCCGAAAGAGAATCAAGCATGTGTACAGGGGCATAAACGCAGCAGTGATAGGATTGGAGAGGTTCGGTGAGCAAATGAAGACCCTTTGAAGTCATATTGCATGGTACCCATTCCACGGGTTTCAACTACCCAGGTTTAAGGTATTCTTCCTTCAGCTAAAACATGCATGTGGAACCTAGAGTATGATCAACCATGTGATCGGGAGACGTGTTCAAATATGTCTCAGTTTTCGTACCCTGGTACTCGGGTGCAACATTCCAGACGCTTTACTAACACCCTCCCGACTTGGAGAGTCAGTCCCTTTAACCTCCTGTTTGGCCCAGTTTGCAATTTCTGCGGAAGATGAACAGGAATAGCGAGAACCAATGAGAGACTAGCTGGAGGTGTCTGGACGGGCAAATTTAACTCTCATTTCCCACCAGGAAGAGGAATTAACCAAAGGCTCAGCGTGCCGTGCCGGAACCAGATTAGGGCCTGAAGCCATCCTGCGGTGTTGCGGCCAGCTCAAAAGAAAGCGAGTTGAAGAAAGGAGCTCAGGGGCACTGTAATTCACAAACCTGCAGAGTTATAAATGACAGCTATCATCCAAAAATATACTGAAGTAAGGCTGCCAAGAGGACTTGAAAGCGGGGCAGAATTGCAGGAAACCGATTTCAGGAGGTAGACTGGAATTGCATTGAAAGCATAGGAAAAGAGGCAGAACGTCCACAATGATGCACTTGGCCAAAAAGGGCGTATGCGTTTTTTCCTGAATATATTCAGGAAAAAACGCATACGCCCTTTTTGGCCAACCAAGCAAGCTTGCAAAGGAAATCTGCACTACAATGAAGTCTCACTTCCCCCCGGTCAAAAGGGCCATCTGAAAAATGTGTAAAATCCAGAAAGGCAGGACAGTCCATGGAGAACTGGGAGCCTTGTTATGCTGATGGGCGGGATGTAAATTGCCAACAGACACTCGGGAGAAGTGTATGGTGTTTCCTGAAACATCTAAAAAACAAAGCAACAGAGCCTAGGGCACTTCCACTTATGGTCCTATAGCTTAGGGAAATTAAAATCAAAAAGACACAGCCACCCCAAAGTTTGGGACGCCTCTGTTTACAAGAACCTCGTTTACAGTACAAGTTCAACATCGCAGAAAGTGAAAAATGGATAAAGAAGTTGTGGTATTTACTTACAAAGCAATATCACTCAGCAATGAAATCTATGTCATCAGGCCCTTAGCAGCACAATGAGTGGATTCAGGTATGATGATTCTAACTGAAATAAGTCACACAGAAAAAGAAACATCATAAGATATCAGTAATACACGGAATGTAAACTTGGCTACACAGGAACTGAATTACAGAACAGAACAGGGTCTCAAATTTAGAAAACCAACTTATGCTTGCTTAAGGGTAAAGGTGAGTTGGGGTGCTGCATAAAACCAGAGATTGAAATGAGCACAGATAAAGTTCCTTAAGCCAAATATGGAATAGACAAGAGCTACTCCTTGCTCAACGAAATGGACTCAACACCGCATATTAAATGCCTAAGAATGTACCTGACTAGTAAGTATCTTAAAACCTATGGATTGCTATGTCTCCGAAAGAGAATCAAGCATGTGTACAGGGGCATAAACGCAGCAGTGATAGGATTGGAGAGGTTCGGTGAGCAAATGAAGACCCTTTGAAGTCATATTGCATGGTACCCATTCCACGGGTTTCAACTACCCAGGTTTAAGGTATTCTTCCTTCAGCTAAAACATGCATGTGGAACCTAGAGTATGATCAACCATGTGATCGGGAGACGTGTTCAAATATGTCTCAGTTTTCGTACCTGGTACTCGGGTGCAACATTCCAGACGCTTTACTAACACCCTCCCGACTTGGAGAGTCAGTCCCTTTAACCTCCTGTTTGGCCCAGTTTGCAATTTCTGCGGAAGATGAACAGGAATAGCGAGAACCAATGAGAGACTAGCTGGAGGTGTCTGGACGGGCAAATTTAACTCTCATTTCCCACCAGGAAGAGGAATTAACCAAAGGCTCAGCGTGCCGTGCCGGAACCAGATTAGGGCCTGAAGCCATCCTGCGGTGTTGCGGCCAGCTCAAAAGAAAGCGAGTTGAAGAAAGGAGCTCAGGGGCACTGTAATTCACAAACCTGCAGAGTTATAAATGACAGCTATCGTCCAAAAATATACTGAAGTAAGGCTGCCAAGAGGACTTGAAAGCGGGGCAGAATTGCAGGAAACCGATTTCAGGAGGCAGACTGGAATTGCATTGAAAGCATAGGAAAAGAGGCAGAACGTCCAAAATGATGCACTTGGCCAAAAAGGGCATATGCGTTTTTTCCTGAATATATTCAGGAAAAAACGCATACGCCCTTTTTGGCCAACCAAGCAAGCTTGCAAAGGAAATCTGCACTACAATGAAGTCTCACTTCCCCCCGGTCAAAAGGGCCATCTGAAAAAAGTGTAAAATCCAGAAAGGCAGGACAGGCCATGGAGAACTGGGAGCCTTGTTATGCTGATGGACGGGATATAAATTGCCAACAGACACTCGGGAGAAGTGTATGGTGTTTCCTGAAACATCTAAAAAACAAAGCAACAGAGCCTAGGGCACTTCCACTTATGGTCCTATAGCTTAGGGAAATTAAAATCAAAAAGACACAGCCACCCCAAAGTTTGGGACGCCTCTGTTTACAAGAACCTCGTTTACAGTACAAGTTCAACATCGCAGAAAGTGAAAAATGGATAAAGAAGTTGTGGTATTTACTTACAAAGCAATATCACTCAGCAATGAAATCTATGTCATCAGGCCCTTAGCAGCACAATGAGTGGATTCAGGTATGATGATTCTAACTGAAATAAGTCACACAGAAAAAGAAACATCATAAGATATCAGTAATACACGGAATGTAAACTTGGCTACACAGGAACTGAATTACAGAACAGAACAGGGTCTCAAATTTAGAAAACCAACTTATGCTTGCTTAAGGGTAAAGGTGAGTTGGGGTGCTGCATAAAACCAGAGATTGAAATGAGCACAGATAAAGTTCCTTAAGCCAAATATGGAATAAACAAGAGCTACTCCTTGCTCAACGAAATGGACTCAACACCGCATATTAAATGCCTAAGAATGTACCTGACTAGTAAGTATCTTAAAACCTATGGATTGCTATGTCTCCGAAAGAGAATCAAGCATGTGTACAGGGGCATAAACGCAGCAGTGATAGGATTGGAGAGGTTCGGTGAGCAAATGAAGACCCTTTGAAGTCATATTGCATGGTACCCATTCCACGGGTTTCAACTACCCAGGTTTAAGGTATTCTTCCTTCAGCTAAAACATGCATGTGGAACCTAGAGTATGATCAACCATGTGATCGGGAGACGTGTTCAAATATGTCTCAGTTTTCGTACCCTGGTACTCGGGTGCAACATTCCAGACGCTTTACTAACACCCTCCCGACTTGGAGAGTCAGTCCCTTTAACCTCCTGTTTGGCCCAGTTTGCAATTTCTGCGGAAGATGAACAGGAATAGCGAGAACCAATGAGAGACTAGCTGGAGGTGTCTGGACGGGCAAATTTAACTCTCATTTCCCACCAGGAAGAGGAATTAACCAAAGGCTCAGCGTGCCGTGCCGGAACCAGATTAGGGCCTGAAGCCATCCTGCGGTGTTGCGGCCAGCTCAAAAGAAAGCGAGTTGAAGAAAGGAGCTCAGGGGCACTGTAATTCACAAACCTGCAGAGTTATAAATGACAGCTATCATCCAAAAATATACTGAAGTAAGGCTGCCAAGAGGACTTGAAAGCGGGGCAGAATTGCAGGAAACCGATTTCAGGAGGTAGACTGGAATTGCATTGAAAGCATAGGAAAAGAGGCAGAACGTCCACAATGATGCACTTGGCCAAAAAGGGCGTATGCGTTTTTTCCTGAATATATTCAGGAAAAAACGCATACGCCCTTTTTGGCCAACCAAGCAAGCTTGCAAAGGAAATCTGCACTACAATGAAGTCTCCCTTCCCCCCGGTCAAAAGGGCCATCTGAAAAAAGTGTAAAATCCAGAAAGGCAGGACAGGCCATGGAGAACTGGGAGCCTTGTTATGCTGATGGGCGGGATGTAAATTGCCAACAGACACTCGGGAGAAGTGTATGGTGTTTCCTGAAACATCTAAAAAACAAAGCAACAGAGCCTAGGGCACTTCCACTTATGGTCCTATAGCTTAGGGAAATTAAAATCAAAAAGACACAGCCACCCCAAAGTTTGGGACGCCTCTGTTTACAAGAACCTCGTTTACAGTACAAGTTCAACATCGCAGAAAGTGAAAAATGGATAAAGAAGTTGTGGTATTTACTTACAAAGCAATATCACTCAGCAATGAAATCTATGTCATCAGGCCCTTAGCAGCTCAATGAGTGGATTCAGGTATGATGATTCTAACTGAAATAAGTCACACAGAAAAAGAAACATCATAAGATATCAGTAATACACGGAATGTAAACTTGGCTACACAGGAACTGAATTACAGAACAGAAAAGGGTCTCAAATTTAGAAAACCAACTTATGCTTGCTTAAGGGTAAAGGTGAGTTGGGGTGCTGCATAAAACCAGAGATTGAAATGAGCACAGATAAAGTTCCTTAAGCCAAATATGGAATAGACAAGAGCTACTCCTTGCTCAACGAAATGGACACAACACCGCATATTAAATGCCTAAGAATGTACCTGACTAGTAAGTATCTTAAAACCTATGGATTGCTATGTCTCCGAAAGAGAATCAAGCATGTGTACAGGGGCATAAACGCAGCAGTGATAGGATTGGAGAGGTTCGGTGAGCAAATGAAGACCCTTTGAAGTCATATTGCATGGTACCCATTCCACGGGTTTCAACTACCCAGGTTTAAGGTATTCTTCCTTCAGCTAAAACATGCATGTGGAACCTAGAGTATGATCAACCATGTGATCGGGAGACGTGTTCAAATATGTCTCAGTTTTCGTACCCTGGTACTCGGGTGCAACATTCCAGACGCTTTACTAACACCCTCCCGACTTGGAGAGTCAGTCCCTTTAACCTCCTGTTTGGCCCAGTTTGCAATTTCTGCGGAAGATGAACAGGAATAGCGAGAACCAATGAGAGACTAGCTGGAGGTGTCTGGACGGGCAAATTTAACTCTCATTTCCCACCAGGAAGAGGAATTAACCAAAGGCTCAGCGTGCCGTGCCGGAACCAGATTAGGGCCTGAAGCCATCCTGCGGTGTTGCGGCCAGCTCAAAAGAAAGCGAGTTGAAGAAAGGAGCTCAGGGGCACTGTAATTCACAAACCTGCAGAGTTATAAATGACAGCTATCGTCCAAAAATATACTGAAGTAAGGCTGCCAAGAGGACTTGAAAGCGGGGCAGAATTGCAGGAAACCGATTTCAGGAGGCAGACTGGAATTGCATTGAAAGCATAGGAAAAGAGGCAGAACGTCCAAAATGATGCACTTGGCCAAAAAGTGCATATGCGTTTTTTCCTGAATATATTCAGGAAAAAACGCATACGCCCTTTTTGGCCAACCAAGCAAGCTTGCAAAGGAAATCTGCACTACAATGAAGTCTCACTTCCCCCCGGTCAAAAGGGCCATCTGAAAAAAGTGTAAAATCCAGAAAGGCAGGACAGGCCATGGAGAACTGGGAGCCTTGTTATGCTGATGGGCGGGATGTAAATTGCCAACAGACACTCGGGAGAAGTGTATGGTGTTTCCTGAAACATCTAAAAAACAAAGCAACAGAGCCTAGGGCACTTCCACTTATGGTCCTATAGCTTAGGGAAATTAAAATCAAAAAGACACAGCCACCCCAAAGTTTGGGACGCCTCTGTTTACAAGAACCTCGTTTACAGTACAAGTTCAACATCGCAGAAAGTGAAAAATGGATAAAGAAGTTGTGGTATTTACTTACAAAGCAATATCACTCAGCAATGAAATCTATGTCATCAGGCCCTTAGCAGCACAATGAGTGGATTCAGGTATGATGATTCTAACTGAAATAAGTCACACAGAAAAAGAAACATCATAAGATATCAGTAATACACGGAATGTAAACTTGGCTACACAGGAACTGAATTACAGAACAGAACAGGGTCTCAAATTTAGAAAACCAACTTATGCTTGCTTAAGGGTAAAGGTGAGTTGGGGTGCTGCATAAAACCAGAGATTGAAATGAGCACAGATAAAGTTCCTTAAGCCAAATATGGAATAGACAAGAGCTACTCCTTGCTCAACGAAATGGACTCAACACCGCATATTAAATGCCTAAGAATGTACCTGACTAGTAAGTATCTTAAAACCTATGGATTGCTATGTCTCCGAAAGAGAATCAAGCATGTGTACAGGGGCATAAACGCAGCAGTGATAGGATTGGAGAGGTTCGGTGAGCAAATGAAGACCCTCTGAAGTCATATTGCATGGTACCCATTCCACGGGTTTCAACTACCCAGGTTTAAGGTATTCTTCCTTCAGCTAAAACATGCATGTGGAACCTAGAGTATGATCAACCATGTGATCGGGAGACGTGTTCAAATATGTCTCAGTTTTCGTACCCTGGTACTCGGGTGCAACATTCCAGACGCTTTACTAACACCCTCCCGACTTGGAGAGTCAGTCCCTTTAACCTCCTGTTTGGCCCAGTTTGCAATTTCTGCGGAAGATGAACAGGAATAGCGAGAACCAATGAGAGACTAGCTGGAGGTGTCTGGACGGGCAAATTTAACTCTCATTTCCCACCAGGAAGAGGAATTAACCAAAGGCTCAGCGTGCCGTGCCGGAACCAGATTAGGGCCTGAAGCCATCCTGCGGTGTTGCGGCCAGCTCAAAAGAAAGCGAGTTGAAGAAAGGAGCTCAGGGGCACTGTAATTCACAAACCTGCAGAGTTATAAATGACAGCTATCGTCCAAAAATATACTGAAGTAAGGCTGCCAAGAGGACTTGAAAGCGGGGCAGAATTGCAGGAAACCGATTTCAGGAGGTAGACTGGAATTGCATTGAAAGCATAGGAAAAGAGGCAGAACGTCCACAATGATGCACTTGGCCAAAAAGGGCGTATGCGTTTTTTCCTGAATATATTCAGGAAAAAACGCATACGCCCTTTTTGGCCAACCAAGCAAGCTTGCAAAGGAAATCTGCACTACAATGAAGTCTCACTTCCCCCCGGTCAAAAGGGCCATCTGAAAAAAGTGTAAAATCCAGAAAGGCAGGACAGGCCATGGAGAACTGGGAGCCTTGTTATGCTGATGGGCGGGATGTAAATTGCCAACAGACACTCGGGAGAAGTGTATGGTGTTTCCTGAAACATCTAAAACACAAAGCAACAGAGCCTAGGGCACTTCCACTTATGGTCCTATAGCTTAGGGAAATTAAAATCAAAAAGACACAGCCACCCCAAAGTTTGGGACGCCTCTGTTTACAAGAACCTCGTTTACAGTACAAGTTCAACATCGCAGAAAGTGAAAAATGGATAAAGAAGTTGTGGTATTTACTTACAAAGCAATATCACTCAGCAATGAAATCTATGTCATCAGGCCCTTAGCAGCACAATGAGTGGATTCAGGTATGATGATTCTAACTGAAATAAGTCACACAGAAAAAGAAACATCATAAGATATCAGTAATACACGGAATGTAAACTTGGCTACACAGGAACTGAATTACAGAACAGAACAGGGTCTCAAATTTAGAAAACCAACTTATGCTTGCTTAAGGGTAAAGGTGAGTTGGGGTGCTGCATAAAACCAGAGATTGAAATGAGCACAGATAAAGTTCCTTAAGCCAAATATGGAATAGACAAGAGCTACTCCTTGCTCAACGAAATGGACTCAACACCGCATATTAAATGCCTAAGAATGTACCTGACCAGTAAGTATCTTAAAACCTATGGATTGCTATGTCTCCGAAAGAGAATCAAGCATGTGTACAGGGGCATAAACGCAGCAGTGATAGGATTGGAGAGGTTCGGTGAGCAAATGAAGACCCTTTGAAGTCATATTGCATGGTACCCATTCCACGGGTTTCAACTACCCAGGTTTAAGGTATTCTTCCTTCAGCTAAAACATGCATGTGGAACCTAGAGTATGATCAACCATGTGATCGGGAGACGTGTTCAAATATGTCTCAGTTTTCGTACCCTGGTACTCGGGTGCAACATTCCAGACGCTTTACTAACACCCTCCCGACTTGGAGAGTCAGTCCCTTTAACCTCCTGTTTGGCCCAGTTTGCAATTTCTGCGGAAGATGAACAGGAATAGCGAGAACCAATGAGAGACTAGCTGGAGGTGTCTGGACGGGCAAATTTAACTCTCATTTCCCACCAGGAAGAGGAATTAACCAAAGGCTCAGCGTGCCGTGCCGGAACCAGATTAGGGCCTGAAGCCATCCTGCGGTGTTGCGGCCAGCTCAAAAGAAAGCGAGTTGAAGAAAGGAGCTCAGGGGCACTGTAATTCACAAACCTGCAGAGTTATAAATGACAGCTATCGTCCAAAAATATACTGAAGTAAGGCTGCCAAGAGGACTTGAAAGCGGGGCAGAATTGCAGGAAACCGATTTCAGGAGGTAGACTGGAATTGCATTGAAAGCATAGGAAAAGAGGCAGAACGTCCACAATGATGCACTTGGCCAAAAAGGGCGTATGCGTTTTTTCCTGAATATATTCAGGAAAAAACGCATACGCCCTTTTTGGCCAACCAAGCAAGCTTGCAAAGGAAATCTGCACTACAATGAAGTCTCACTTCCCCCCGGTCAAAAGGGCCATCTGAAAAAAGTGTAAAATCCAGAAAGGCAGGACAGGCCATGGAGAACTGGGAGCCTTGTTATGCTGATGGGCGGGATGTAAATTGCCAACAGACACTCGGGAGAAGTGTATGGTGTTTCCTGAAACATCTAAAAAACAAAGCAACAGAGCCTAGGGCACTTCCACTTATGGTCCTATAGCTTAGGGAAATTAAAATCAAAAAGACACAGCCACCCCAAAGTTTGGGACGCCTCTGTTTACAAGAACCTCGTTTACAGTACAAGTTCAACATCGCAGAAAGTGAAAAATGGATAAAGAAGTTGTGGTATTTACTTACAAAGCAATATCACTCAGCAATGAAATCTATGTCATCAGGCCCTTAGCAGCACAATGAGTGGATTCAGGTATGATGATTCTAACTGAAATAAGTCACACAGAAAAAGAAACATCATAAGATATCAGTAATACACGGAATGTAAACTTGGCTACACAGGAACTGAATTACAGAACAGAACAGGGTCTCAAATTTAGAAAACCAACTTATGCTTGCTTAAGGGTAAAGGTGAGTTGGGGTGCTGCATAAAACCAGAGATTGAAATGAGCACAGATAAAGTTCCTTAAGCCAAATATGGAATAGACAAGAGCTACTCCTTGCTCAACGAAATGGACTCAACACCGCATATTAAATGCCTAAGAATGTACCTGACCAGTAAGTATCTTAAAACCTATGGATTGCTATGTCTCCGAAAGAGAATCAAGCATGTGTACAGGGGCATAAACGCAGCAGTGATAGGATTGGAGAGGTTCGGTGAGCAAATGAAGACCCTTTGAAGTCATATTGCATGGTACCCATTCCACGGGTTTCAACTACCCAGGTTTAAGGTATTCTTCCTTCAGCTAAAACATGCATGTGGAACCTAGAGTATGATCAACCATGTGATCGGGAGACGTGTTCAAATATGTCTCAGTTTTCGTACCCTGGTACTCGGGTGCAACATTCCAGACGCTTTACTAACACCCTCCCGACTTGGAGAGTCAGTCCCTTTAACCTCCTGTTTGGCCCAGTTTGCAATTTCTGCGGAAGATGAACAGGAATAGCGAGAACCAATGAGAGACTAGCTGGAGGTGTCTGGACGGGCAAATTTAACTCTCATTTCCCACCAGGAAGAGGAATTAACCAAAGGCTCAGCGTGCCGTGCCGGAACCAGATTAGGGCCTGAAGCCATCCTGCGGTGTTGCGGCCAGCTCAAAAGAAAGCGAGTTGAAGAAAGGAGCTCAGGGGCACTGTAATTCACAAACCTGCAGAGTTATAAATGACAGCTATCGTCCAAAAATATACTGAAGTAAGGCTGCCAAGAGGACTTGAAAGCGGGGCAGAATTGCAGGAAACCGATTTCAGGAGGTAGACTGGAATTGCATTGAAAGCATAGGAAAAGAGGCAGAACGTCCACAATGATGCACTTGGCCAAAAAGGGCGTATGCGTTTTTTCCTGAATATATTCAGGAAAAAACGCATACGCCCTTTTTGGCCAACCAAGCAAGCTTGCAAAGGAAATCTGCACTACAATGAAGTCTCACTTCCCCCCGGTCAAAAGGGCCATCTGAAAAAAGTGTAAAATCCAGAAAGGCAGGACAGGCCATGGAGAACTGGGAGCCTTGTTATGCTGATGGGCGGGATGTAAATTGCCAACAGACACTCGGGAGGAGTGTATGGTGTTTCCTGAAACATCTAAAAAACAAAGCAACAGAGCCTAGGGCACTTCCACTTATGGTCCTATAGCTTAGGGAAATTAAAATCAAAAAGACACAGCCACCCCAAAGTTTGGGACGCCTCTGTTTACAAGAACCTCGTTTACAGTACAAGTTCAACATCGCAGAAAGTGAAAAATGGATAAAGAAGTTGTGGTATTTACTTACAAAGCAATATCACTCAGCAATGAAATCTATGTCATCAGGCCCTTAGCAGCACAATGAGTGGATTCAGGTATGATGATTCTAACTGAAATAAGTCACACAGAAAAAGAAACATCATAAGATATCAGTAATACACGGAATGTAAACTTGGCTACACAGGAACTGAATTACAGAACAGAACAGGGTCTCAAATTTAGAAAACCAACTTATGCTTGCTTAAGGGTAAAGGTGAGTTGGGGTGCTGCATAAAACCAGAGATTGAAATGAGCACAGATAAAGTTCCTTAAGCCAAATATGGAATAGACAAGAGCTACTCCTTGCTCAACGAAATGGACTCAACACCGCATATTAAATGCCTAAGAATGTACCTGACTAGTAAGTATCTTAAAACCTATGGATTGCTATGTCTCCGAAAGAGAATCAAGCATGTGTACAGGGGCATAAACGCAGCAGTGATAGGATTGGAGAGGTTCGGTGAGCAAATGAAGACCCTTTGAAGTCATATTGCATGGTACCCATTCCACGGGTTTCAACTACCCAGGTTTAAGGTATTCTTCCTTCAGCTAAAACATGCATGTGGAACCTAGAGTATGATCAACCATGTGATCGGGAGACATGTTCAAATATGTCTCAGTTTTCGTACCCTGGTACTCGGGTGCAACATTCCAGACGCTTTACTAACACCCTCCCGACTTGGAGAGTCAGTCCCTTTAACCTCCTGTTTGGCCCAGTTTGCAATTTCTGCGGAAGATGAACAGGAATAGCGAGAACAAATGAGAGACTAGCTGGAGGTGTCTGGACGGGCAAATTTAACTCTCATTTCCCACCAGGAAGAGGAATTAACCAAAGGCTCAGCGTGCCGTGCCGGAACCAGATTAGGGCCTGAAGCCATCCTGCGGTGTTGCGGCCAGCTCAAAAGAAAGCGAGTTGAAGAAAGGAGCTCAGGGGCACTGTAATTCACAAACCTGCAGAGTTATAAATGACAGCTATCGTCCAAAAATATACTGAAGTAAGGCTGCCAAGAGGACTTGAAAGCGGGGCAGAATTGCAGGAAACCGATTTCAGGAGGTAGACTGGAATTGCATTGAAAGCATAGGAAAAGAGGCAGAACGTCCACAATGATGCACTTGGCCAAAAAGGGCGTATGCGTTTTTTCCTGAATATATTCAGGAAAAAACGCATACGCCCTTTTTGGCCAACCAAGCAAGCTTGCAAAGGAAATCTGCACTACAATGAAGTCTCACTTCCCCCCGGTCAAAAGGGCCATCTGAAAAAAGTGTAAAATCCAGAAAGGCAGGACAGGCCATGGAGAACTGGGAGCCTTGTTATGCTGATGGGCGGGATGTAAATTGCCAACAGACACTCGGGAGAAGTGTATGGTGTTTCCTGAAACATCTAAAAAACAAAGCAACAGAGCCTAGGGCACTTCCACTTATGGTCCTATAGCTTAGGGAAATTAAAATCAAAAAGACACAGCCACCCCAAAGTTTGGGACGCCTCTGTTTACAAGAACCTCGTTTACAGTACAAGTTCAACATCGCAGAAAGTGAAAAATGGATAAAGAAGTTGTGGTATTTACTTACAAAGCAATATCACTCAGCAATGAAATCTATGTCATCAGGCCCTTAGCAGCACAATGAGTGGATTCAGGTATGATGATTCTAACTGAAATAAGTCACACAGAAAAAGAAACATCATAAGATATCAGTAATACACGGAATGTAAACTTGGCTACACAGGAACTGAATTACAGAACAGAACAGGGTCTCAAATTTAGAAAACCAACTTATGCTTGCTTAAGGGTAAAGGTGAGTTGGGGTGCTGCATAAAACCAGAGATTGAAATGAGCACAGATAAAGTTCCTTAAGCCAAATATGGAATAGACAAGAGCTACTCCTTGCTCAGCGAAATGGACTCAACACCGCATATTAAATGCCTAAGAATGTACCTGACCAGTAAGTATCTTAAAACCTATGGATTGCTATGTCTCCGAAAGAGAATCAAGCATGTGTACAGGGGCATAAACGCAGCAGTGATAGGATTGGAGAGGTTCGGTGAGCAAATGAAGACCCTTTGAAGTCATATTGCATGGTACCCATTCCACGGGTTTCAACTACCCAGGTTTAAGGTATTCTTCCTTCAGCTAAAACATGCATGTGGAACCTAGAGTATGATCAACCATGTGATCGGGAGACGTGTTCAAATATGTCTCAGTTTTCGTACCCTGGTACTCGGGTGCAACATTCCAGACGCTTTACTAACACCCTCCCGACTTGGAGAGTCAGTCCCTTTAACCTCCTGTTTGGCCCAGTTTGCAATTTCTGCGGAAGATGAACAGGAATAGCGAGAACCAATGAGAGACTAGCTGGAGGTGTCTGGACGGGCAAATTTAACTCTCATTTCCCACCAGGAAGAGGAATTAACCAAAGGCTCAGCGTGCCGTGCCGGAACCAGATTAGGGCCTGAAGCCATCCTGCGGTGTTGCGGCCAGCTCAAAAGAAAGCGAGTTGAAGAAAGGAGCTCAGGGGCACTGTAATTCACAAACCTGCAGAGTTATAAATGACAGCTATCGTCCAAAAATATACTGAAGTAAGGCTGCCAAGAGGACTTGAAAGCGGGGCAGAATTGCAGGAAACCGATTTCAGGAGGTAGACTGGAATTGCATTGAAAGCATAGGAAAAGAGGCAGAACGTCCACAATGATGCACTTGGCCAAAAAGGGCGTATGAGTTTTTTCCTGAATATATTCAGAAAAAAACGCATACGCCCTTTTTGGCCAACCAAGCAAGCTTGCAAAGGAAATCTGCACTACAATGAAGTCTCACTTCCCCCCGGTCAAAAGGGCCATCTGAAAAAAGTGTAAAATCCAGAAAGGCAGGACAGGCCATGGAGAACTGGGAGCCTTGTTATGCTGATGGGCGGGATGTAAATTGCCAACAGACACTCGGGAGAAGTGTATGGTGTTTCCTGAAACATCTAAAAAACAAAGCAACAGAGCCTAGGGCACTTCCACTTATGGTCCTATAGCTTAGGGAAATTAAAATCAAAAAGACACAGCCACCCCAAAGTTTGGGACGCCTCTGTTTACAAGAACCTCGTTTACAGTACAAGTTCAACATCGCAGAAAGTGAAAAATGGATAAAGAAGTTGTGGTATTTACTTACAAAGCAATATCACTCAGCAATGAAATCTATGTCATCAGGCCCTTAGCAGCACAATGAGTGGATTCAGGTATGATGATTCTAACTGAAATAAGTCACACAGAAAAAGAAACATCATAAGATATCAGTAATACACGGAATGTAAACTTGGCTACACAGGAACTGAATTACAGAACAGAACAGGGTCTCAAATTTAGAAAACCAACTTATGCTTGCTTAAGGGGAAAGGTGAGTTGGGGTGCTGCATAAAACCAGAGATTGAAATGAGCACAGATAAAGTTCCTTAAGCCAAATATGGAATAGACAAGAGCTACTCCTTGCTCAACGAAATGGACTCAACACCGCATATTAAATGCCTAAGAATGTACCTGACCAGTAAGTATCTTAAAACCTATGGATTGCTATGTCTCCGAAAGAGAATCAAGCATGTGTACAGGGGCATAAACGCAGCAGTGATAGGATTGGAGAGGTTCGGTGAGCAAATGAAGACCCTTTGAAGTCATATTGCATGGTACCCATTCCACGGGTTTCAACTACCCAGGTTTAAGGTATTCTTCCTTCAGCTAAAACATGCATGTGGAACCTAGAGTATGATCAACCATGTGATCGGGAGACGTGTTCAAATATGTCTCAGTTTTCGTACCCTGGTACTCGGGTGCAACATTCCAGACGCTTTACTAACACCCTCCCGACTTGGAGAGTCAGTCCCTTTAACCTCCTGTTTGGCCCAGTTTGCAATTTCTGCGGAAGATGAACAGGAATAGCGAGAACCAATGAGAGACTAGCTGGAGGTGTCTGGACGGGCAAATTTAACTCTCATTTCCCACCAGGAAGAGGAATTAACCAAAGGCTCAGCGTGCCGTGCCGGAACCAGATTAGGGCCTGAAGCCATCCTGCGGTGTTGCGGCCAGCTCAAAAGAAAGCGAGTTGAAGAAAGGAGCTCAGGGGCACTGTAATTCACAAACCTGCAGAGTTATAAATGACAGCTATCGTCCAAAAATATACTGAAGTAAGGCTGCCAAGAGGACTTGAAAGCGGGGCAGAATTGCAGGAAACCGATTTCAGGAGGTAGACTGGAATTGCATTGAAAGCATAGGAAAAGAGGCAGAACGTCCACAATGATGCACTTGGCCAAAAAGGGCGTATGCGTTTTTTCCTGAATATATTCAGGAAAAAACGCATACGCCCTTTTTGGCCAACCAAGCAAGCTTGCAAAGGAAATCTGCACTACAATGAAGTCTCACTTCCCCCCGGTCAAAAGGGCCATCTGAAAAAAGTGTAAAATCCAGAAAGGCAGGACAGGCCATGGAGAACTGGGAGCCTTGTTATGCTGATGGGCGGGATGTAAATTGCCAACAGACACTCGGGAGAAGTGTATGGTGTTTCCTGAAACATCTAAAAAACAAAGCAACAGAGCCTAGGGCACTTCCACTTATGGTCCTATAGCTTAGGGAAATTAAAATCAAAAAGACACAGCCACCCCAAAGTTTGGGACGCCTCTGTTTACAAGAACCTCGTTTACAGTACAAGTTCAACATCGCAGAAAGTGAAAAATGGATAAAGAAGTTGTGGTATTTACTTACAAAGCAATATCACTCAGCAATGAAATCTATGTCATCAGGCCCTTAGCAGCACAATGAGTGGATTCAGGTATGATGATTCTAACTGAAATAAGTCACACAGAAAAAGAAACATCATAAGATATCAGTAATACACGGAATGTAAACTTGGCTACACAGGAACTGAATTACAGAACAGAACAGGGTCTCAAATTTAGAAAACCAACTTATGCTTGCTTAAGGGTAAAGGTGAGTTGGGGTGCTGCATAAAACCAGAGATTGAAATGAGCACAGATAAAGTTCCTTAAGCCAAATATGGAATAGACAAGAGCTACTCCTTGCTCAACGAAATGGACTCAACACCGCATATTAAATGCCTAAGAATGTACCTGACCAGTAAGTATCTTAAAACCTATGGATTGCTATGTCTCCGAAAGAGAATCAAGCATGTGTACAGGGGCATAAACGCAGCAGTGATAGGATTGGAGAGGTTCGGTGAGCAAATGAAGACCCTTTGAAGTCATATTGCATGGTACCCATTCCACGGGTTTCAACTACCCAGGTTTAAGGTATTCTTCCTTCAGCTAAAACATGCATGTGGAACCTAGAGTATGATCAACCATGTGATCGGGAGACGTGTTCAAATATGTCTCAGTTTTCGTACCCTGGTACTCGGGTGCAACATTCCAGACGCTTTACTAACACCCTCCCAACTTGGAGAGTCAGTCCCTTTAACCTCCTGTTTGGCCCAGTTTGCAATTTCTGCGGAAGATGAACAGGAATAGCGAGAACCAATGAGAGACTAGCTGGAGGTGTCTGGACGGGCAAATTTAACTCTCATTTCCCACCAGGAAGAGGAATTAACCAAAGGCTCAGCGTGCCGTGCCGGAACCAGATTAGGGCCTGAAGCCATCCTGCGGTGTTGCGGCCAGCTCAAAAGAAAGCGAGTTGAAGAAAGGAGCTCAGGGGCACTGTAATTCACAAACCTGCAGAGTTATAAATGACAGCTATCGTCCAAAAATATACTGAAGTAAGGCTGCCAAGAGGACTTGAAAGCGGGGCAGAATTGCAGGAAACCGATTTCAGGAGGTAGACTGGAATTGCATTGAAAGCATAGGAAAAGAGGCAGAACGTCCACAATGATGCACTTGGCCAAAAAGGGCGTATGCGTTTTTTCCTGAATATATTCAGGAAAAAACGCATACGCCCTTTTTGGCCAACCAAGCAAGCTTGCAAAGGAAATCTGCACTACAATGAAGTCTCACTTCCCCCCGGTCAAAAGGGCCATCTGAAAAAAGTGTAAAATCCAGAAAGGCAGGACAGGCCATGGAGAACTGGGAGCCTTGTTATGCTGATGGGCGGGATGTAAATTGCCAACAGACACTCGGGAGAAGTGTATGGTGTTTCCTGAAACATCTAAAAAACAAAGCAACAGAGCCTAGGGCACTTCCACTTATGGTCCTATAGCTTAGGGAAATTAAAATCAAAAAGACACAGCCACCCCAAAGTTTGGGACGCCTCTGTTTACAAGAACCTCGTTTACAGTACAAGTTCAACATCGCAGAAAGTGAAAAATGGATAAAGAAGTTGTGGTATTTACTTACAAAGCAATATCACTCAGCAATGAAATCTATGTCATCAGGCCCTTAGCAGCACAATGAGTGGATTCAGGTATGATGATTCTAACTGAAATAAGTCACACAGAAAAAGAAACATCATAAGATATCAGTAATACACGGAATGTAAACTTGGCTCCACAGGAACTGAATTACAGAACAGAACAGGGTCTCAAATTTAGAAAACCAACTTATGCTTGCTTAAGGGGAAAGGTGAGTTGGGGTGCTGCATAAAACCAGAGATTGAAATGAGCACAGATAAAGTTCCTTAAGCCAAATATGGAATAGACAAGAGCTACTCCTTGCTCAACGAAATGGACTCAACACCGCATATTAAATGCCTAAGAATGTACCTGACCAGTAAGTATCTTAAAACCTATGGATTGCTATGTCTCCGAAAGAGAATCAAGCATGTGTACAGGGGCATAAACGCAGCAGTGATAGGATTGGAGAGGTTCGGTGAGCAAATGAAGACCCTTTGAAGTCATATTGCATGGTACCCATTCCACGGGTTTCAACTACCCAGGTTTAAGGTATTCTTCCTTCAGCTAAAACATGCATGTGGAACCTAGAGTATGATCAACCATGTGATCGGGAGACGTGTTCAAATATGTCTCAGTTTTCGTACCCTGGTACTCGGGTGCAACATTCCAGACGCTTTACTAACACCCTCCCGACTTGGAGAGTCAGTCCCTTTAACCTCCTGTTTGGCCCAGTTTGCAATTTCTGCGGAAGATGAACAGGAATAGCGAGAACCAATGAGAGACTAGCTGGAGGTGTCTGGACGGGCAAATTTAACTCTCATTTCCCACCAGGAAGAGGAATTAACCAAAGGCTCAGCGTGCCGTGCCGGAACCAGATTAGGGCCTGAAGCCATCCTGCGGTGTTGCGGCCAGCTCAAAAGAAAGCGAGTTGAAGAAAGGAGCTCAGGGGCACTGTAATTCACAAACCTGCAGAGTTATAAATGACAGCTATCGTCCAAAAATATACTGAAGTAAGGCTGCCAAGAGGACTTGAAAGCGGGGCAGAATTGCAGGAAACCGATTTCAGGAGGTAGACTGGAATTGCATTGAAAGCATAGGAAAAGAGGCAGAACGTCCACAATGATGCACTTGGCCAAAAAGGGCGTATGAGTTTTTTCCTGAATATATTCAGAAAAAAACGCATACGCCCTTTTTGGCCAACCAAGCAAGCTTGCAAAGGAAATCTGCACTACAATGAAGTCTCACTTCCCCCCGGTCAAAAGGGCCATCTGAAAAAAGTGTAAAATCCAGAAAGACAGGACAGGCCATGGAGAACTGGGAGCCTTGTTATGCTGATGGGCGGGATGTAAATTGCCAACAGACACTCGGGAGAAGTGTATGGTGTTTCCTGAAACATCTAAAAAACAAAGCAACAGAGCCTAGGGCACTTCCACTTATGGTCCTATAGCTTAGGGAAATTAAAATCAAAAAGACACAGCCACCCCAAAGTTTGGGACGCCTCTGTTTACAAGAACCTCGTTTACAGTACAAGTTCAACATCGCAGAAAGTGAAAAATGGATAAAGAAGTTGTGGTATTTACTTACAAAGCAATATCACTCAGCAATGAAATCTATGTCATCAGGCCCTTAGCAGCACAATGAGTGGATTCAGGTATGATGATTCTAACTGAAATAAGTCACACAGAAAAAGAAACATCATAAGATATCAGTAATACACGGAATGTAAACTTGGCTACACAGGAACTGAATTACAGAACAGAACAGGGTCTCAAATTTAGAAAACCAACTTATGCTTGCTTAAGGGTAAAGGTGAGTTGGGGTGCTGCATAAAACCAGAGATTGAAATGAGCACAGATAAAGTTCCTTAAGCCAAATATGGAATAGACAAGAGCTACTCCTTGCTCAGCGAAATGGACTCAACACCGCATATTAAATGCCTAAGAATGTACCTGACCAGTAAGTATCTTAAAACCTATGGATTGCTATGTCTCCGAAAGAGAATCAAGCATGTGTACAGGGGCATAAACGCAGCAGTGATAGGATTGGAGAGGTTCGGTGAGCAAATGAAGACCCTCTGAAGTCATATTGCATGGTACCCATTCCACGGGTTTCAACTACCCAGGTTTAAGGTATTCTTCCTTCAGCTAAAACATGCATGTGGAACCTAGAGTATGATCAACCATGTGATCGGGAGACGTGTTCAAATATGTCTCAGTTTTCGTACCCTGGTACTCGGGTGCAACATTCCAGACGCTTTACTAACACCCTCCCGACTTGGAGAGTCAGTCCCTTTAACCTCCTGTTTGGCCCAGTTTGCAATTTCTGCGGAAGATGAACAGGAATAGCGAGAACCAATGAGAGACTAGCTGGAGGTGTCTGGACGGGCAAATTTAACTCTCATTTCCCACCAGGAAGAGGAATTAACCAAAGGCTCAGCGTGCCGTGCCGGAACCAGATTAGGGCCTGAAGCCATCCTGCGGTGTTGCGGCCAGCTCAAAAGAAAGCGAGTTGAAGAAAGGAGCTCAGGGGCACTGTAATTCACAAACCTGCAGAGTTATAAATGACAGCTATCGTCCAAAAATATACTGAAGTAAGGCTGCCAAGAGGACTTGAAAGCGGGGCAGAATTGCAGGAAACCGATTTCAGGAGGTAGACTGGAATTGCATTGAAAGCATAGGAAAAGAGGCAGAACGTCCACAATGATGCACTTGGCCAAAAAGGGCGTATGCGTTTTTTCCTGAATATATTCAGAAAAAAACGCATACGCCCTTTTTGGCCAACCAAGCAAGCTTGCAAAGGAAATCTGCACTACAATGAAGTCTCACTTCCCCCCGGTCAAAAGGGCCATCTGAAAAAAGTGTAAAATCCAGAAAGACAGGACAGGCCATGGAGAACTGGGAGCCTTGTTATGCTGATGGGCGGGATGTAAATTGCCAACAGACACTCGGGAGAAGTGTATGGTGTTTCCTGAAACATCTAAAAAACAAAGCAACAGAGCCTAGGGCACTTCCACTTATGGTCCTATAGCTTAGGGAAATTAAAATCAAAAAGACACAGCCACCCCAAAGTTTGGGACGCCTCTGTTTACAAGAACCTCGTTTACAGTACAAGTTCAACATCGCAGAAAGTGAAAAATGGATAAAGAAGTTGTGGTATTTACTTACAAAGCAATATCACTCAGCAATGAAATCTATGTCATCAGGCCCTTAGCAGCACAATGAGTGGATTCAGGTATGATGATTCTAACTGAAATAAGTCACACAGAAAAAGAAACATCATAAGATATCAGTAATACACGGAATGTAAACTTGGCTACACAGGAACTGAATTACAGAACAGAACAGGGTCTCAAATTTAGAAAACCAACTTATGCTTGCTTAAGGGTAAAGGTGAGTTGGGGTGCTGCATAAAACCAGAGATTGAAATGAGCACAGATAAAGTTCCTTAAGCCAAATATGGAATAGACAAGAGCTACTCCTTGCTCAACGAAATGGACTCAACACCGCATATTAAATGCCTAAGAATGTACCTGACTAGTAAGTATCTTAAAACCTATGGATTGCTATGTCTCCGAAAGAGAATCAAGCATGTGTACAGGGGCATAAACGCAGCAGTGATAGGATTGGAGAGGTTCGGTGAGCAAATGAAGACCCTTTGAAGTCATATTGCATGGTACCCATTCCACGGGTTTCAACTACCCAGGTTTAAGGTATTCTTCCTTCAGCTAAAACATGCATGTGGAACCTAGAGTATGATCAACCATGTGATCGGGAGACGTGTTCAAATATGTCTCAGTTTTCGTACCCTGGTACTCGGGTGCAACATTCCAGACGCTTTACTAACACCCTCCCGACTTGGAGAGTCAGTCCCTTTAACCTCCTGTTTGGCCCAGTTTGCAATTTCTGCGGAAGATGAACAGGAATAGCGAGAACCAATGAGAGACTAGCTGGAGGTGTCTGGACGGGCAAATTTAACTCTCATTTCCCACCAGGAAGAGGAATTAACCAAAGGCTCAGCGTGCCGTGCCGGAACCAGATTAGGGCCTGAAGCCATCCTGCGGTGTTGCGGCCAGGTCACAAGAAAGCGAGTTGAAGAAAGGAGCTCAGGGGCACTGTAATTCACAAACCTGCAGAGTTATAAATGACAGCTATCGTCCAAAAATATACTGAAGTAAGGCTGCCAAGAGGACTTGAAAGTGGGGCAGAATTGCAGGAAACCGATTTCAGGAGGTAGACTGGAATTGCATTGAAAGCATAGGAAAAGAGGCAGAACGTCCACAATGATGCACTTGGCCAAAAAGGGCGTATGAGTTTTTTCCTGAATATATTCAGAAAAAAACGCATACGCCCTTTTTGGCCAACCAAGCAAGCTTGCAAAGGAAATCTGCACTACAATGAAGTCTCACTTCCCCCCGGTCAAAAGGGCCATCTGAAAAAAGTGTAAAATCCAGAAAGGCAGGACAGGCCATGGAGAACTGGGAGCCTTGTTATGCTGATGGGCGGGATGTAAATTGCCAACAGACACTCGGGAGAAGTGTATGGTGTTTCCTGAAACATCTAAAAAACAAAGCAACAGAGCCTAGGGCACTTCCACTTATGGTCCTATAGCTTAGGGAAATTAAAATCAAAAAGACACAGCCACCCCAAAGTTTGGGACGCCTCTGTTTACAAGAACCTCGTTTACAGTACAAGTTCAACATCGCAGAAAGTGAAAAATGGATAAAGAAGTTGTGGTATTTACTTACAAAGCAATATCACTCAGCAATGAAATCTATGTCATCAGGCCCTTAGCAGCACAATGAGTGGATTCAGGTATGATGATTCTAACTGAAATAAGTCACACAGAAAAAGAAACATCATAAGATATCAGTAATACACGGAATGTAAACTTGGCTACACAGGAACTGAATTACAGAACAGAACAGGGTCTCAAATTTAGAAAACCAACTTATGCTTGCTTAAGGGTAAAGGTGAGTTGGGGTGCTGCATAAAACCAGAGATTGAAATGAGCACAGATAAAGTTCCTTAAGCCAAATATGGAATAGACAAGAGCTACTCCTTGCTCAGCGAAATGGACTCAACACCGCATATTAAATGCCTAAGAATGTACCTGACTAGTAAGTATCTTAAAACCTATGGATTGCTATGTCTCCGAAAGAGAATCAAGCATGTGTACAGGGGCATAAACGCAGCAGTGATAGGATTGGAGAGGTTCGGTGAGCAAATGAAGACCCTCTGAAGTCATATTGCATGGTACCCATTCCACGGGTTTCAACTACCCAGGTTTAAGGTATTCTTCCTTCAGCTAAAACATGCATGTGGAACCTAGAGTATGATCAACCATGTGATCGGGAGACGTGTTCAAATATGTCTCAGTTTTCGTACCCTGGTACTCGGGTGCAACATTCCAGACGCTTTACTAACACCCTCCCGACTTGGAGAGTCAGTCCCTTTAACCTCCTGTTTGGCCCAGTTTGCAATTTCTGCGGAAGATGAACAGGAATAGCGAGAACCAATGAGAGACTAGCTGGAGGTGTCTGGACGGGCAAATTTAACTCTCATTTCCCACCAGGAAGAGGAATTAACCAAAGGCTCAGCGTGCCGTGCCGGAACCAGATTAGGGCCTGAAGCCATCCTGCGGTGTTGCGGCCAGCTCAAAAGAAAGCGAGTTGAAGAAAGGAGCTCAGGGGCACTGTAATTCACAAACCTGCAGAGTTATAAATGACAGCTATCGTCCAAAAATATACTGAAGTAAGGCTGCCAAGAGGACTTGAAAGCGGGGCAGAATTGCAGGAAACCGATTTCAGGAGGTAGACTGGAATTGCATTGAAAGCATAGGAAAAGAGGCAGAACGTCCACAATGATGCACTTGGCCAAAAAGGGCGTATGCGTTTTTTCCTGAATATATTCAGGAAAAAACGCATACGCCCTTTTTGGCCAACCAAGCAAGCTTGCAAAGGAAATCTGCACTACAATGAAGTCTCACTTCCCCCCGGTCAAAAGGGCCATCTGAAAAAAGTGTAAAATCCAGAAAGGCAGGACAGGCCATGGAGAACTGGGAGCCTTGTTATGCTGATGGGCGGGATGTAAATTGCCAACAGACACTCGGGAGAAGTGTATGGTGTTTCCTGAAACATCTAAAAAACAAAGCAACAGAGCCTAGGGCACTTCCACTTATGGTCCTATAGCTTAGGGAAATTAAAATCAAAAAGACACAGCCACCCCAAAGTTTGGGACGCCTCTGTTTACAAGAACCTCGTTTACAGTACAAGTTCAACATCGCAGAAAGTGAAAAATGGATAAAGAAGTTGTGGTATTTACTTACAAAGCAATATCACTCAGCAATGAAATCTATGTCATCAGGCCCTTAGCAGCACAATGAGTGGATTCAGGTATGATGATTCTAACTGAAATAAGTCACACAGAAAAAGAAACATCATAAGATATCAGTAATACACGGAATGTAAACTTGGCTACACAGGAACTGAATTACAGAACAGAACAGGGTCTCAAATTTAGAAAACCAACTTATGCTTTCTTAAGGGGAAAGGTGAGTTGGGGTGCTGCATAAAACCAGAGATTGAAATGAGCACAGATAAAGTTCCTTAAGCCAAATATGGAATAGACAAGAGCTACCTCTTGCTCAACGAAATGGACTCAACACCGCATATTAAATGCCTAAGAATGTACCTGACTAGTAAGTATCTTAAAACCTATGGATTGCTATGTCTCCGAAAGAGAATCAAGCATGTGTACAGGGGCATAAACGCAGCAGTGATAGGATTGGAGAGGTTCGGTGAGCAAATGAAGACCCTTTGAAGTCATATTGCATGGTACCCATTCCACGGGTTTCAACTACCCAGGTTTAAGGTATTCTTCCTTCAGCTAAAACATGCATGTGGAACCTAGAGTTTGATCAACCATGTGATCGGGAGACGTGTTCAAATATGTCTCAGTTTTCGTACCCTGGTACTCGGGTGCAACATTCCAGACGCTTTACTAACACCCTCCCGACTTGGAGAGTCAGTCCCTTTAACCTCCTGTTTGGCCCAGTTTGCAATTTCTGCGGAAGATGAACAGGAATAGCGAGAACCAATGAGAGACTAGCTGGAGGTGTCTGGACGGGCAAATTTAACTCTCATTTCCCACCAGGAAGAGGAATTAACCAAAGGCTCAGCGTGCCGTGCCGGAACCAGATTAGGGCCTGAAGCCATCCTGCGGTGTTGCGGCCAGCTCAAAAGAAAGCGAGTTGAAGAAAGGAGCTCAGGGGCACTGTAATTCACAAACCTGCAGAGTTATAAATGACAGCTATCGTCCAAAAATATACTGAAGTAAGGCTGCCAAGAGGACTTGAAAGCGGGGCAGAATTGCAGGAAACCGATTTCAGGAGGTAGACTGGAATTGCATTGAAAGCATAGGAAAAGAGGCAGAACGTCCACAATGATGCACTTGGCCAAAAAGGGCGTATGCGTTTTTTCCTGAATATATTCAGGAAAAAACGCATACGCCTTTTTTGACCAACCAAGCAAGCTTGCAAAGGAAATCTGCACTACAATGAAGTCTCACTTCCCCCCGGTCAAAAGGGCCATCTGAAAAATGTGTAAAATCCAGAAAGGCAGGACAGTCCATGGAGAACTGGGAGCCTTGTTATGCTGATGGGCGGGATGTAAATTGCCAACAGACACTCGGGAGAAGTGTATGGTGTTTCCTGAAACAGCTAAAAAACAAAGCAACAGAGCCTAGGGCACTTCCACTTATGGTCCTATAGCTTAGGGAAATTAAAATCAAAAAGACACAGCCACCCCAAAGTTTGGGACGCCTCTGTTTACAAGAACCTCGTGTACAGTAGAAGTTCAACATCGCAGAAAGTGAAAAATGGATAAAGAAGTTGTGGTATTTACTTACAAAGCAATATCACTCAGCAATGAAATCTATGTCATCAGGCCCTTAGCAGCACAATGAGTGGATTCAGGTATGATGATTCTAACTGAAATAAGTCACACAGAAAAAGAAACATCATAAGATATCAGTAATACACGGAATGTAAACTTGGCTACACAGGAACTGAATTACAGAACAGAACAGGGTCTCAAATTTAGAAAACCAACTTATGCTTGCTTAAGGGGAAAGGTGAGTTGGGGTGCTGCATAAAACCAGAGATTGAAATGAGCACAGATAAAGTTCCTTAAGCCAAATATGGAATAGACAAGAGCTACCTCTTGCTCAACGAAATGGACTCAACACCGCATATTAAATGCCTAAGAATGTACCTGACCAGTAAGTATCTTAAAACCTATGGATTGCTATGTCTCTGAAAGAGAATCAAGCATGTGTACAGGGGCATAAACGCAGCAGTGATAGGATTGGAGAGGTTCGGTGAGCAAATGAAGACCCTTTGAAGTCATATTGCATGGTACCCATTCCACGGGTTTCAACTACCCAGGTTTAAGGTATTCTTCCTTCAGCTAAAACATGCATGTGGAACCTAGAGTATGATCAACCATGTGATCGGGAGACGTGTTCAAATATGTCTCAGTTTTCGTACCCTGGTACTCGGGTGCAACATTCCAGACGCTTTACTAACACCCTCCCGACTTGGAGAGTCAGTCCCTTTAACCTCCTGTTTGGCCCAGTTTGCAATTTCTGCGGAAGATGAACAGGAATAGCGAGAACCAATGAGAGACTAGCTGGAGGTGTCTGGACGGGCAAATTTAACTCTCATTTCCCACCAGGAAGAGGAATTAACCAAAGGCTCAGCGTGCCGTGCCGGAACCAGATTAGGGCCTGAAGCCATCCTGCGGTGTTGCGGCCAGCTCAAAAGAAAGCGAGTTGAAGAAAGGAGCTCAGGGGCACTGTAATTCACAAACCTGCAGAGTTATAAATGACAGCTATCGTCCAAAAATATACTGAAGTAAGGCTGCCAAGAGGACTTGAAAGCGGGGCAGAATTGCAGGAAACCGATTTCAGGAGGTAGACTGGAATTGCATTGAAAGCATAGGAAAAGAGGCAGAACGTCCACAATGATGCACTTGGCCAAAAAGGGCGTATGCGTTTTTTCCTGAATATATTCAGGAAAAAACGCATACGCCCTTTTTGGCCAACCAAGCAAGCTTGCAAAGGAAATCTGCACTACAATGAAGTCTCACTTCACCCCGGTCAAAAGGGCCATCTGAAAAAAGTGTAAAATCCAGAAAGGCAGGACAGGCCATGGAGAACTGGGAGCCTTGTTATGCTGATGGGCGGGATGTAAATTGCCAACAGACACTCGGGAGAAGTGTATGGTGTTTCCTGAAACATCTAAAAAACAAAGCAACAGAGCCTAGGGCACTTCCACTTATGGTCCTATAGCTTAGGGAAATTAAAATCAAAAAGACACAGCCACCCCAAAGTTTGGGACGCCTCTGTTTACAAGAACCTCGTTTACAGTACAAGTTCAACATCGCAGAAAGTGAAAAATGGATAAAGAAGTTGTGGTATTTACTTACAAAGCAATATCACTCAGCAATGAAATCTATGTCATCAGGCCCTTAGCAGCACAATGAGTGGATTCAGGTATGATGATTCTAACTGAAATAAGTCACACAGAAAAAGAAACATCATAAGATATCAGTAATACATGGAATGTAAACTTGGCTACACAGGAACTGAATTACAGAACAGAACAGGGTCTCAAATTTAGAAAACCAACTTATGCTTGCTTAAGGGGAAAGGTGAGTTGGGGTGCTGCATAAAACCAGAGATTGAAATGAGCACAGATAAAGTTCCTTAAGCCAAATATGGAATAGACAAGAGCTACCTCTTGCTCAACGAAATGGACTCAACACCGCATATTAAATGCCTAAGAATGTACCTGACCAGTAAGTATCTTAAAACCTATGGATTGCTATGTCTCTGAAAGAGAATCAAGCATGTGTACAGGGGCATAAACGCAGCAGTGATAGGATTGGAGAGGTTCGGTGAGCAAATGAAGACCCTTTGAAGTCATATTGCATGGTACCCATTCCACGGGTTTCAACTACCCAGGTTTAAGGTATTCTTCCTTCAGCTAAAACATGCATGTGGAACCTAGAGTATGATCAACCATGTGATCGGGAGACGTGTTCAAATATGTCTCAGTTTTCGTACCCTGGTACTCGGGTGCAACATTCCAGACGCTTTACTAACACCCTCCCGACTTGGAGAGTCAGTCCCTTTAACCTCCTGTTTGGCCCAGTTTGCAATTTCTGCGGAAGATGAACAGGAATAGCGAGAACCAATGAGAGACTAGCTGGAGGTGTCTGGACGGGCAAATTTAACTCTCATTTCCCACCAGGAAGAGGAATTAACCAAAGGCTCAGCGTGCCGTGCCGGAACCAGATTAGGGCCTGAAGCCATCCTGCGGTGTTGCGGCCAGCTCAAAAGAAAGCGAGTTGAAGAAAGGAGCTCAGGGGCACTGTAATTCACAAACCTGCAGAGTTATAAATGACAGCTATCGTCCAAAAATATACTGAAGTAAGGCTGCCAAGAGGACTTGAAAGCGGGGCAGAATTGCAGGAAACCGATTTCAGGAGGTAGACTGGAATTGCATTGAAAGCATAGGAAAAGAGGCAGAACGTCCACAATGATGCACTTGGCCAAAAAGGGCGTATGCGTTTTTTCCTGAATATATTCAGGAAAAAACGCATACGCCCTTTTTGGCCAACCAAGCAAGCTTGCAAAGGAAATCTGCACTACAATGAAGTCTCACTTCCCCCCGGTCAAAAGGGCCATCTGAAAAAAGTGTAAAATCCAGAAAGGCAGGACAGGCCATGGAGAACTGGGAGCCTTGTTATGCTGATGGGCGGGATGTAAATTGCCAACAGACACTCGGGAGAAGTGTATGGTGTTTCCTGAAACATCTAAAAAACAAAGCAACAGAGCCTAGGGCACTTCCACTTATGGTCCTATAGCTTAGGGAAATTAAAATCAAAAAGACACAGCCACCCCAAAGTTTGGGACGCCTCTGTTTACAAGAACCTCGTTTACAGTACAAGTTCAACATCGCAGAAAGTGAAAAATGGATAAAGAAGTTGTGGTATTTACTTACAAAGCAATATCACTCAGCAATGAAATCTATGTCATCAGGCCCTTAGCAGCACAATGAGTGGATTCAGGTATGATGATTCTAACTGAAATAAGTCACACAGAAAAAGAAACATCATAAGATATCAGTAATACACGGAATGTAAACTTGGCTACACAGGAACTGAATTACAGAACAGAACAGGGTCTCAAATTTAGAAAACCAACTTATGCTTGCTTAAGGGGAAAGGTGAGTTGGGGTGCTGCATAAAACCAGAGATTGAAATGAGCACAGATAAAGTTCCTTAAGCCAAATATGGAATAGACAAGAGCTACTCCTTGCTCAACGAAATGGACTCAACACCGCATATTAAATGCCTAAGAATGTACCTGACCAGTAAGTATCTTAAAACCTATGGATTGCTATGTCTCCGAAAGAGAATCAAGCATGTGTACAGGGGCATAAACGCAGCAGTGATAGGATTGGAGAGGTTCGGTGAGCAAATGAAGACCCTCTGAAGTCATATTGCATGGTACCCATTCCACGGGTTTCAACTACCCAGGTTTAAGGTATTCTTCCTTCAGCTAAAACATGCATGTGGAACCTAGAGTATGATCAACCATGTGATCGGGAGACGTGTTCAAATATGTCTCAGTTTTCGTACCCTGGTACTCGGGTGCAACATTCCAGACGCTTTACTAACACCCTCCCGACTTGGAGAGTCAGTCCCTTTAACCTCCTGTTTGGCCCAGTTTGCAATTTCTGCGGAAGATGAACAGGAATAGCGAGAACCAATGAGAGACTAGCTGGAGGTGTCTGGACGGGCAAATTTAACTCTCATTTCCCACCAGGAAGAGGAATTAACCAAAGGCTCAGCGTGCCGTGCCGGAACCAGATTAGGGCCTGAAGCCATCCTGCGGTGTTGCGGCCAGCTCAAAAGAAAGCGAGTTGAAGAAAGGAGCTCAGGGGCACTGTAATTCACAAACCTGCAGAGTTATAAATGACAGCTATCGTCCAAAAATATACTGAAGTAAGGCTGCCAAGAGGACTTGAAAGCGGGGCAGAATTGCAGGAAACCGATTTCAGGAGGTAGACTGGAATTGCATTGAAAGCATAGGAAAAGAGGCAGAACGTCCACAATGATGCACTTGGCCAAAAAGGGCGTATGCGTTTTTTCCTGAATATATTCAGAAAAAAACGCATACGCCCTTTTTGGCCAACCAAGCAAGCTTGCAAAGGAAATCTGCACTACAATGAAGTCTCACTTCCCCCCGGTCAAAAGGGCCATCTGAAAAAAGTGTAAAATCCAGAAAGACAGGACAGGCCATGGAGAACTGGGAGCCTTGTTATGCTGATGGGCGGGATGTAAATTGCCAACAGACACTCGGGAGAAGTGTATGGTGTTTCCTGAAACATCTAAAAAACAAAGCAACAGAGCCTAGGGCACTTCCACTTATGGTCCTATAGCTTAGGGAAATTAAAATCAAAAAGACACAGCCACCCCAAAGTTTGGGACGCCTCTGTTTACAAGAACCTCGTTTACAGTACAAGTTCAACATCGCAGAAAGTGAAAAATGGATAAAGAAGTTGTGGTATTTACTTACAAAGCAATATCACTCAGCAATGAAATCTATGTCATCAGGCCCTTAGCAGCACAATGAGTGGATTCAGGTATGATGATTCTAACTGAAATAAGTCACACAGAAAAAGAAACATCATAAGATATCAGTAATACACGGAATGTAAACTTGGCTACACAGGAACTGAATTACAGAACAGAACAGGGTCTCAAATTTAGAAAACCAACTTATGCTTGCTTAAGGGTAAAGGTGAGTTGGGGTGCTGCATAAAACCAGAGATTGAAATGAGCACAGATAAAGTTCCTTAAGCCAAATATGGAATAGACAAGAGCTACTCCTTGCTCAACGAAATGGACTCAACACCGCATATTAAATGCCTAAGAATGTACCTGACTAGTAAGTATCTTAAAACCTATGGATTGCTATGTCTCCGAAAGAGAATCAAGCATGTGTACAGGGGCATAAACGCAGCAGTGATAGGATTGGAGAGGTTCGGTGAGCAAATGAAGACCCTTTGAAGTCATATTGCATGGTACCCATTCCACGGGTTTCAACTACCCAGGTTTAAGGTATTCTTCCTTCAGCTAAAACATGCATGTGGAACCTAGAGTATGATCAACCATGTGATCGGGAGACGTGTTCAAATATGTCTCAGTTTTCGTACCCTGGTACTCGGGTGCAACATTCCAGACGCTTTACTAACACCCTCCCGACTTGGAGAGTCAGTCCCTTTAACCTCCTGTTTGGCCCAGTTTGCAATTTCTGCGGAAGATGAACAGGAATAGCGAGAACCAATGAGAGACTAGCTGGAGGTGTCTGGACGGGCAAATTTAACTCTCATTTCCCACCAGGAAGAGGAATTAACCAAAGGCTCAGCGTGCCGTGCCGGAACCAGATTAGGGCCTGAAGCCATCCTGCGGTGTTGCGGCCAGCTCAAAAGAAAGCGAGTTGAAGAAAGGAGCTCAGGGGCACTGTAATTCACAAACCTGCAGAGTTATAAATGACAGCTATCGTCCAAAAATATACTGAAGTAAGGCTGCCAAGAGGACTTGAAAGTGGGGCAGAATTGCAGGAAACCGATTTCAGGAGGTAGACTGGAATTGCATTGAAAGCATAGGAAAAGAGGCAGAACGTCCACAATGATGCACTTGGCCAAAAAGGGCGTATGAGTTTTTTCCTGAATATATTCAGAAAAAAACGCATACGCCCTTTTTGGCCAACCAAGCAAGCTTGCAAAGGAAATCTGCACTACAATGAAGTCTCACTTCCCCCCGGTCAAAAGGGCCATCTGAAAAAAGTGTAAAATCCAGAAAGACAGGACAGGCCATGGAGAACTGGGAGCCTTGTTATGCTGATGGGCGGGATGTAAATTGCCAACAGACACTCGGGAGAAGTGTATGGTGTTTCCTGAAACATCTAAAAAACAAAGCAACAGAGCCTAGGGCACTTCCACTTATGGTCCTATAGCTTAGGGAAATTAAAATCAAAAAGACACAGCCACCCCAAAGTTTGGGACGCCTCTGTTTACAAGAACCTCGTTTACAGTACAAGTTCAACATCGCAGAAAGTGAAAAATGGATAAAGAAGTTGTGGTATTTACTTACAAAGCAATATCACTCAGCAATGAAATCTATGTCATCAGGCCCTTAGCAGCACAATGAGTGGATTCAGGTATGATGATTCTAACTGAAATAAGTCACACAGAAAAAGAAACATCATAAGATATCAGTAATACACGGAATGTAAACTTGGCTACACAGGAACTGAATTACAGAACAGAACAGGGTCTCAAATTTAGAAAACCAACTTATGCTTGCTTAAGGGTAAAGGTGAGTTGGGGTGCTGCATAAAACCAGAGATTGAAATGAGCACAGATAAAGTTCCTTAAGCCAAATATGGAATAGACAAGAGCTACTCCTTGCTCAGCGAAATGGACTCAACACCGCATATTAAATGCCTAAGAATGTACCTGACTAGTAAGTATCTTAAAACCTATGGATTGCTATGTCTCCGAAAGAGAATCAAGCATGTGTACAGGGGCATAAACGCAGCAGTGATAGGATTGGAGAGGTTCGGTGAGCAAATGAAGACCCTCTGAAGTCATATTGCATGGTACCCATTCCACGGGTTTCAACTACCCAGGTTTAAGGTATTCTTCCTTCAGCTAAAACATGCATGTGGAACCTAGAGTATGATCAACCATGTGATCGGGAGACGTGTTCAAATATGTCTCAGTTTTCGTACCCTGGTACTCGGGTGCAACATTCCAGACGCTTTACTAACACCCTCCCGACTTGGAGAGTCAGTCCCTTTAACCTCCTGTTTGGCCCAGTTTGCAATTTCTGCGGAAGATGAACAGGAATAGCGAGAACCAATGAGAGACTAGCTGGAGGTGTCTGGACGGGCAAATTTAACTCTCATTTCCCACCAGGAAGAGGAATTAACCAAAGGCTCAGCGTGCCGTGCCGGAACCAGATTAGGGCCTGAAGCCATCCTGCGGTGTTGCGGCCAGCTCAAAAGAAAGCGAGTTGAAGAAAGGAGCTCAGGGGCACTGTAATTCACAAACCTGCAGAGTTATAAATGACAGCTATCGTCCAAAAATATACTGAAGTAAGGCTGCCAAGAGGACTTGAAAGCGGGGCAGAATTGCAGGAAACCGATTTCAGGAGGTAGACTGGAATTGCATTGAAAGCATAGGAAAAGAGGCAGAACGTCCACAATGATGCACTTGGCCAAAAAGGGCGTATGCGTTTTTTCCTGAATATATTCAGGAAAAAACGCATACGCCCTTTTTGGCCAACCAAGCAAGCTTGCAAAGGAAATCTGCACTACAATGAAGTCTCACTTCCCCCCGGTCAAAAGGGCCATCTGAAAGAAGTGTAAAATCCAGAAAGGCAGGACAGGCCATGGAGAACTGGGAGCCTTGTTATGCTGATGGGCGGGATGTAAATTGCCAACAGACACTCGGGAGAAGTGTATGGTGTTTCCTGAAACATCTAAAAAACAAAGCAACAGAGCCTAGGGCACTTCCACTTATGGTCCTATAGCTTAGGGAAATTAAAATCAAAAAGACACAGCCACCCCAAAGTTTGGGACGCCTCTGTTTACAAGAACCTCGTTTACAGTACAAGTTCAACATCGCAGAAAGTGAAAAATGGATAAAGAAGTTGTGGTATTTACTTACAAAGCAATATCACTCAGCAATGAAATCTATGTCATCAGGCCCTTAGCAGCACAATGAGTGGATTCAGGTATGATGATTCTAACTGAAATAAGTCACACAGAAAAAGAAACATCATAAGATATCAGTAATACACGGAATGTAAACTTGGCTACACAGGAACTGAATTACAGAACAGAACAGGGTCTCAAATTTAGAAAACCAACTTATGCTTTCTTAAGGGGAAAGGTGAGTTGGGGTGCTGCATAAAACCAGAGATTGAAATGAGCACAGATAAAGTTCCTTAAGCCAAATATGGAATAGACAAGAGCTACCTCTTGCTCAACGAAATGGACTCAACACCGCATATTAAATGCCTAAGAATGTACCTGACTAGTAAGTATCTTAAAACCTATGGATTGCTATGTCTCCAAAAGAGAATCAAGCATGTGTACAGGGGCATAAACGCAGCAGTGATAGGATTGGAGAGGTTCGGTGAGCAAATGAAGACCCTTTGAAGTCATATTGCATGGTACCCATTCCACGGGTTTCAACTACCCAGGTTTAAGGTATTCTTCCTTCAGCTAAAACATGCATGTGGAACCTAGAGTATGATCAACCATGTGATCGGGAGACGTGTTCAAATATGTCTCAGTTTTCGTACCCTGGTACTCGGGTGCAACATTCCAGACGCTTTACTAACACCCTCCCGACTTGGAGAGTCAGTCCCTTTAACCTCCTGTTTGGCCCAGTTTGCAATTTCTGCGGAAGATGAACAGGAATAGCGAGAACCAATGAGAGACTAGCTGGAGGTGTCTGGACGGGCAAATTTAACTCTCATTTCCCACCAGGAAGAGGAATTAACCAAAGGCTCAGCGTGCCGTGCCGGAACCAGATTAGGGCCTGAAGCCATCCTGCGGTGTTGCGGCCAGCTCAAAAGAAAGCGAGTTGAAGAAAGGAGCTCAGGGGCACTGTAATTCACAAACCTGCAGAGTTATAAATGACAGCTATCGTCCAAAAATATACTGAAGTAAGGCTGCCAAGAGGACTTGAAAGCGGGGCAGAATTGCAGGAAACCGATTTCAGGAGGTAGACTGGAATTGCATTGAAAGCATAGGAAAAGAGGCAGAACGTCCACAATGATGCACTTGGCCAAAAAGGGCGTATGCGTTTTTTCCTGAATATATTCAGGAAAAAACGCATACGCCTTTTTTGACCAACCAAGCAAGCTTGCAAATGAAATCTGCACTACAATGAAGTCTCACTTCCCCCCGGTCAAAAGGGCCATCTGAAAAATGTGTAAAATCCAGAAAGGCAGGACAGTCCATGGAGAACTGGGAGCCTTGTTATGCTGATGGGCGGGATGTAAATTGCCAACAGACACTCGGGAGAAGTGTATGGTGTTTCCTGAAACAGCTAAAAAACAAAGCAACAGAGCCTAGGGCACTTCCACTTATGGTCCTATAGCTTAGGGAAATTAAAATCAAAAAGACACAGCCACCCCAAAGTTTGGGACGCCTCTGTTTACAAGAACCTCGTGTACAGTAGAAGTTCAACATCGCAGAAAGTGAAAAATGGATAAAGAAGTTGTGGTATTTACTTACAAAGCAATATCACTCAGCAATGAAATCTATGTCATCAGGCCCTTAGCAGCACAATGAGTGGATTCAGGTATGATGATTCTAACTGAAATAAGTCACACAGAAAAAGAAACATCATAAGATATCAGTAATACACGGAATGTAAACTTGGCTACACAGGAACTGAATTACAGAACAGAACAGGGTCTCAAATTTAGAAAACCAACTTATGCTTGCTTAAGGGGAAAGGTGAGTTGGGGTGCTGCATAAAACCAGAGATTGAAATGAGCACAGATAAAGTTCCTTAAGCCAAATATGGAATAGACAAGAGCTACTCCTTGCTCAATGAAATGGACTCAACACCGCATATTAAATGCCTAAGAATGTACCTGACTAGTAAGTATCTTAAAACCTATGGATTGCTATGTCTCCGAAAGAGAATCAAGCATGTGTACAGGGGCATAAACGCAGCAGTGATAGGATTGGAGAGGTTCGGTGAGCAAATGAAGACCCTTTGAAGTCATATTGCATGGTACCCATTCCACGGGTTTCAACTACCCAGGTTTAAGGTATTCTTCCTTCAGCTAAAACATGCATGTGGAACCTAGAGTATGATCAACCATGTGATCGGGAGACGTGTTCAAATATGTCTCAGTTTTTGTACCCTGGTACTCGGGTGCAACATTCCAGACGCTTTACTAACACCCTCCCGACTTGGAGAGTCAGTCCCTTTAACCTCCTGTTTGGCCCAGTTTGCAATTTCTGCGGAAGATGAACAGGAATAGCGAGAACCAATGAGAGACTAGCTGGAGGTGTCTGGACGGGCAAATTTAACTCTCATTTCCCACCAGGAAGAGGAATTAACCAAAGGCTCAGCGTGCCGTGCCGGAACCAGATTAGGGCCTGAAGCCATCCTGCGGTGTTGCGGCCAGCTCAAAAGAAAGCGAGTTGAAGAAAGGAGCTCAGGGGCACTGTAATTCACAAACCTGCAGAGTTATAAATGACAGCTAACGTCCAAAAATATACTGAAGTAAGGCTGCCAAGAGGACTTGAAAGCGGGGCAGAATTGCAGGAAACCGATTTCAGGAGGCAGACTGGAATTGCATTGAAAGCATAGGAAAAGAGGCAAAACGTCCAAAATGATGCACTTGGCCAAAAAGGGCGTATGCGTTTTTTCCTGAATATATTCAGGAAAAAACGCATACGCCCTTTTTGGCCAACCAAGCAAGCTTGCAAAGGAAATCTGCACTACAATGAAGTCTCACTTCCCCCCGGTCAAAAGGGCCATCTGAAAAAAGTGTAAAATCCAGAAAGGCAGGACAGGCCATGGAGAACTGGGAGCCTTGTTATGCTGATGGGCGGGATGTAAATTGCCAACAGACACTCGGGAGAAGTGTATGGTGTTTCCTGAAACATCTAAAAAACAAAGCAACAGAGCCTAGGGCACTTCCACTTATGGTCCTATAGCTTAGGGAAATTAAAATCAAAAAGACACAGCCACCTCAAAGTTTGGGACGCCTCTGTTTACAAGAACCTCGTTTACAGTACAAGTTCAACATCGCAGAAAGTGAAAAATGGATAAAGAAGTTGTGGTATTTACTTACAAAGCAATATCACTCAGCAATGAAATCTATGTCATCAGGCCCTTAGCAGCACAATGAGTGGATTCAGGTATGATGATTCTAACTGAAATAAGTCACACAGAAAAAGAAACATCATAAGATATCAGTAATACACGGAATGTAAACTTGGCTACACAGGAACTGAATTACAGAACAGAACAGGGTCTCAAATTTAGAAAACCAACTTATGCTTGCTTAAGGAGAAAGGTGAGTTGGGGTGCCGCATAAAACCAGAGATTGAAATGAACACAGATAAAGTTCCTTAAGCCAAATATGGAATAGACAAGAGCTACTCCTTGCTCAACGAAATGGACTCAACACCGCATATTAAATGCCAAAGAATGTACCTGACTAGTAAGTATCTTAAAACCTATGGATTGCTATGTCTCCGAAAGAGAATCAAGCATGTGTACAGGGGCATAAACGCAGCAGTGATAGGATTGGAGAGGTTCGGTGAGCAAATGAAGACCCTTTGAAGTCATATTGCATGGTACCCATTCCACGGGTTTCAACTACCCAGGTTTAAGGTATTCTTCCTTCAGCTATAACATGCATGTGGAACCTAGAGTATGATCAACCATGTGATCGGGAGACATGTTCAAATATGTCTCAGTTTTCGTACCCTGGTACTCGGGTGCAACATTCCAGACGCTTTACTAACACCCTCCCGACTTGGAGAGTCAGTCCCTTTAACCTCCTGTTTGGCCCAGTTTGCAATTTCTGCGGAAGATGAACAGGAATAGCGAGAACCAATGAGAGACTAGCTGGAGGTGTCTGGACGGGCAAATTTAACTCTCATTTCCCACCAGGAAGAGGAATTAACCAAAGGCTCAGCGTGCCGTGCCGGAACCAGATTAGGGCCTGAAGCCATCCTGCGGTGTTGCGGCCAGCTCAAAAGAAAGCGAGTTGAAGAAAGGAGCTCAGGGGCACTGTAATTCACAAACCTGCAGAGTTATAAATGACAGCTTTCGTCCAAAAATATACTGAAGTAAGGCTGCCAAGAGGACTTGAAAGCGGGGCAGAATTGCAGGAAACCAATTTCAGGAGGTAGACTGGAATTGCATTGAAAGCATAGGAAAAGAGGCAGAACGTCCACAATGATGCACTTGGCCAAAAAGGGCGTATGCGTTTTTTCCTGAATATATTCAGGAAAAAACGCATACGCCCTTTTTGGCCAACCAAGCAAACTTGCAAAGGAAATCTGCACTACAATGAAGTCTCACTTCCCCCCGGTCAAAAGGGCCATCTGAAAAACGTGTAAAATCCAGAAAGACAGGACAGGCCATGGAGAACTGGGAGCCTTGTTATGCTGATGGGCGGGATGTAAATTGCCAACAGACACTCGGGAGAAGTGTATGGTGTTTCCTGAAGCATCTAAAAAACAAAGCAACAGAGCCTAGGGCACTTCCACTTATGGTCCTATAGCTTAGGGAAATTAAAATCAAAAAGACACAGCCACCCCAAAGTTTGGGACGCCTCTGTTTACAAGAAACTCATTTACAGTACAAGTTCAACATCGCAGAAAGTGAAAAATGGATAAAGAAGTTGTGGTATTTACTTACAAAGCAATATCACTCAGCAATGAAATCTATGTCATCAGACCCTTAGCAGCACAATGAGTGGATTCAGGTATGATGATTCTAACTGAAATAAGTCACACAGAAAAAGAAACATCATAAGATATCAGTAATACACGGAATGTAAACTTGGCTACACAGGAACTGAATTACAGAACAGAACAGGGTCTCAAATTTAGAAAACCAACTTATGCTTGCTTAAGGGGAAAGGTGAGTTGGGGTGCTGCATAAAACCAGAGATTGAAATGAGCACAGATAAAGTTCCTTAAGCCAAATATGGAATAGACAAGAGCTACTCCTTGCTCAACGAAATGGACTCAACACCGCATATTAAATGCCTAAGAATGTACCTGACTAGTAAGTATCTTAAAACCTATGGATTGCTATGTCTCCGAAAGAGAATCAAGCATGTGTACAGGGGCATAAACGCAGCAGTGATAGGATTGGAGAGGTTCGGTGAGCAAATGAAGACCCTTTGAAGTCATATTGCATGGTACCCATTCCACGGGTTTCAACTACCCAGGTTTAAGGTATTCTTCCTTCAGCTATAACATGCATGTGGAACCTAGAGTATGATCAACCATGTGATCGGGAGACATGTTCAAATATGTCTCAGTTTTCGTACCCTGGTACTCGGGTGCAACATTCCAGACGCTTTACTAACACCCTCCCGACTTGGAGAGTCAGTCCCTTTAACCTCCTGTTTGGCCCAGTTTGCAATTTCTGCGGAAGATGAACAGGAATAGCGAGAACCAATGAGAGACTAGCTGGAGGTGTCTGGACGGGCAAATTTAACTCTCATTTCCCACCAGGAAGAGGAATTAACCAAAGGCTCAGCGTGCCGTGCCGGAACCAGATTAGGGCCTGAAGCCATCCTGCGGTGTTGCGGCCAGCTCAAAAGAAAGCGAGTTGAAGAAAGGAGCTCAGGGGCACTGTAATTCACAAACCTGCAGAGTTATAAATGACAGCTATCGTCCAAAAATATACTGAAGTAAGGCTGCCAAGAGGACTTGAAAGCGGGGCAGAATTGCAGGAAACCGATTTCAGGAGGTAGACTGGAATTGCATTGAAAGCATAGGAAAAGAGGCAGAACGTCCACAATGATGCACTTGGCCAAAAAGGGCGTATGCGTTTTTTCCTGAATATATTCAGGAAAAAACGCATACGCCCTTTTTGGCCAACCAAGCAAACTTGCAAAGGAAATCTGCACTACAATGAAGTCTCACTTCCCCCCGGTCAAAAGGGCCATCTGAAAAACGTGTAAAATCCAGAAAGACAGGACAGGCCATGGAGAACTGGGAGCCTTGTTATGCTGATGGGCGGGATGTAAATTGCCAACAGACACTCGGGAGAAGTGTATGGTGTTTCCTGAAGCATCTAAAAAACAAAGCAACAGAGCCTAGGGCACTTCCACTTATGGTCCTATAGCTTAGGGAAATTAAAATCAAAAAGACACAGCCACCCCAAAGTTTGGGACGCCTCTGTTTACAAGAAACTCATTTACAGTACAAGTTCAACATCGCAGAAAGTGAAAAATGGATAAAGAAGTTGTGGTATTTACTTACAAAGCAATATCACTCAGCAATGAAATCTATGTCATCAGACCCTTAGCAGCACAATGAGTGGATTCAGGTATGATGATTCTAACTGAAATAAGTCACACAGAAAAAGAAACATCATAAGATATCAGTAATACACGGAATGTAAACTTGGCTACACAGGAACTGAATTACAGAACAGAACAGGGTCTCAAATTTAGAAAACCAACTTATGCTTGCTTAAGGGGAAAGGTGAGTTGGGGTGCTGCATAAAACCAGAGATTGAAATGAGCACAGATAAAGTTCCTTAAGCCAAATATGGAATAGTCAAGAGCTACTCCTTGCTCAACGAAATGGACTCAACACCGCATATTAAATGCCTAAGAATGTACCTGACTAGTCAGTATCTTAAAACCTATGGATTGCTATGTCTCCGAAAGAGAATCAAGCATGTGTACAGGGGCATAAACGCAGCAGTGATAGGATTGGAGAGGTTCGGTGAGCAAATGAAGACCCTTTGAAGTCATATTGCATGGTACCCATTCCACGGGTTTCAACTACCCAGGTTTAAGGTATTCTTCCTTCAGCTAAAACATGCATGTGGAACCTAGAGTATGATCAACCATGTGATCGGGAGACGTGTTCAAATATGTCTCAGTTTTCGTACCCTGGTACTCGGGTGCAACATTCCAGACGCTTTACTAACACCCTCCCGACTTGGAGAGTCAGTCCCTTTAACCTCCTGTTTGGCCCAGTTTGCAATTTCTGCGGAAGATGAACAGGAATAGCGAGAACCAATGAGAGACTAGCTGGAGGTGTCTGGACGGGCAAATTTAACTCTCATTTCCCACCAGGAAGAGGAATTAACCAAAGGCTCAGCGTGCCGTGCCGGAACCAGATTAGGGCCTGAAGCCATCCTGCGGTGTTGCGGCCAGCTCAAAAGAAAGCGAGTTGAAGAAAGGAGCTCAGGGGCACTGTAATTCACAAACCTGCAGAGTTATAAATGACAGCTATCGTCCAAAAATATACTGAAGTAAGGCTGCCAAGAGGACTTGAAAGCGGGGCAGAATTGCAGGAAACCGATTTCAGGAGGTAGACTGGAATTGCATTGAAAGCATAGGAAAAGAGGCAGAACGTCCACAATGATGCACTTGGCCAAAAAGGGCGTATGCGTTTTTTCCTGAATATATTCAGGAAAAAACGCATACGCCCTTTTTGGCCAACCAAGCAAGCTTGCAAAGGAAATCTGCACTACAATGAAGTCTCACTTCCCCCCGGTCAAAAGGGCCATCTGAAAAAAGTGTAAAATCCAGAAAGGCAGGACAGGCCATGGAGAACTGGGAGCCTTGTTATGCTGATGGGCGGGATGTAAATTGCCAACAGACACTCGGGAGAAGTGTATGGTGTTTCCTGAAACATCTAAAAAACAAAGCAACAGAGCCTAGGGCACTTCCACTTATGGTCCTATAGCTTAGGGAAATTAAAATCAAAAAGACACAGCCACCCCAAAGTTTGGGACGCCTCTGTTTACAAGAACCTCGTTTACAGTACAAGTTCAACATCGCAGAAAGTGAAAAATGGATAAAGAAGTTGTGGTATTTACTTACAAAGCAATATCACTCAGCAATGAAATCTATGTCATCAGGCCCTTAGCAGCACAATGAGTGGATTCAGGTATGATGATTCTAACTGAAATAAGTCACACAGAAAAAGAAACATCATAAGATATCAGTAATACACGGAATGTAAACTTGGCTACACAGGAACTGAATTACAGAACAGAACAGGGTCTCAAATTTAGAAAACCAACTTATGCTTGCTTAAGGGTAAAGGTGAGTTGGGGTGCTGCATAAAACCAGAGATTGAAATGAGCACAGATAAAGTTCCTTAAGCCAAATATGGAATAGACAAGAGCTACTCCTTGCTCAACGAAATGGACTCAACACCGCATATTAAATGCCTAAGAATGTACCTGACTAGTAAGTATCTTAAAACCTATGGATTGCTATGTCTCCGAAAGAGAATCAAGCATGTGTACAGGGGCATAAACGCAGCAGTGATAGGATTGGAGAGGTTCGGTGAGCAAATGAAGACCCTTTGAAGTCATATTGCATGGTACCCATTCCACGGGTTTCAACTACCCAGGTTTAAGGTATTCTTCCTTCAGCTAAAACATGCATGTGGAACCTAGAGTATGATCAACCATGTGATCGGGAGACGTGTTCAAATATGTCTCAGTTTTCGTACCCTGGTACTCGGGTGCAACATTCCAGACGCTTTACTAACACCCTCCCGACTTGGAGAGTCAGTCCCTTTAACCTCCTGTTTGGCCCAGTTTGCAATTTCTGCGGAAGATGAACAGGAATAGCGAGAACCAATGAGAGACTAGCTGGAGGTGTCTGGACGGGCAAATTTAACTCTCATTTCCCACCAGGAAGAGGAATTAACCAAAGGCTCAGCGTGCCGTGCCGGAACCAGATTAGGGCCTGAAGCCATCCTGCGGTGTTGCGGCCAGCTCAAAAGAAAGCGAGTTGAAGAAAGGAGCTCAGGGGCACTGTAATTCACAAACCTGCAGAGTTATAAATGACAGCTAACGTCCAAAAATATACTGAAGTAAGGCTGCCAAGAGGACTTGAAAGTGGGGCAGAATTGCAGGAAACCGATTTCAGGAGGCAGACTGGAATTGCATTGAAAGCATAGGAAAAGAGGCAGAACGTCCAAAATGATGCACTTGGCCAAAAAGGGCGTATGCGTTTTTTCCTGAATATATTCAGGAAAAAACGCATACGCCCTTTTTGGCCAACCAAGCAAGCTTGCAAAGGAAATCTGCACTACAATGAAGTCTCACTTCCTCCCGGTCAAAAGGGCCATCTGAAAAAAGTGTAAAATCCAGAAAGGCAGGACAGGCCATGGAGAACTGGGAGCCTTGTTATGCTGATGGGCGGGATGTAAATTGCCAACAGACACTCGGGAGAAGTGTATGGTGTTTCCTGAAACATCTAAAAAACAAAGCAACAGAGCCTAGGGCACTTCCACTTATGGTCCTATAGCTTAGGGAAATTAAAATCAAAAAGACACAGCCACCTCAAAGTTTGGGACGCCTCTGTTTACAAGAACCTCGTTTACAGTACAAGTTCAACATCGCAGAAAGTGAAAAATGGATAAAGAAGTTGTGGTATTTACTTACAAAGCAATATCACTCAGCAATGAAATCTATGTCATCAGGCCCTTAGCAGCACAATGAGTGGATTCAGGTATGATGATTCTAACTGAAATAAGTCACACAGAAAAAGAAACATCATAAGATATCAGTAATACACGGAATGTAAACTTGGCTACACAGGAACTGAATTACAGAACAGAACAGGGTCTCAAATTTAGAAAACCAACTTATGCTTGCTTAAGGGTAAAGGTGAGTTGGGGTGCTGCATAAAACCAGAGATTGAAATGAGCACAGATAAAGTTCCTTAAGCCAAATATGGAATAGACAAGAGCTACTCCTTGCTCAACGAAATGGACTCAACACCGCATATTAAATGCCTAAGAATGTACCTGACTAGTCAGTATCTTAGAACCTATGGATTGCTATGTCTCCGAAAGAGAATCAAGCATGTGTACAGGGGCATAAACGCAGCAGTGATAGGATTGGAGAGGTTCGGTGAGCAAATGAAGACCCTTTGAAGTCATATTGCATGGTACCCATTCCACGGGTTTCAACTACCCAGGTTTAAGGTATTCTTCCTTCAGCTAAAACATGCATGTGGAACCTAGAGTATGATCAACCATGTGATCGGGAGACGTGTTCAAATATGTCTCAGTTTTCGTACCCTGGTACTCGGGTGCAACATTCCAGACGCTTTACTAACACCCTCCCGACTTGGAGAGTCAGTCCCTTTAACCTCCTGTTTGGCCCAGTTTGCAATTTCTGCGGAAGATGAACAGGAATAGCGAGAACCAATGAGAGACTAGCTGGAGGTGTCTGGACGGGCAAATTTAACTCTCATTTCCCACCAGGAAGAGGAATTAACCAAAGGCTCAGCGTGCCGTGCCGGAACCAGATTAGGGCCTGAAGCCATCCTGCGGTGTTGCGGCCAGCTCAAAAGAAAGCGAGTTGAAGAAAGGAGCTCAGGGGCACTGTAATTCACAAACCTGCAGAGTTATAAATGACAGCTAACGTCCAAAAATATACTGAAGTAAGGCTGCCAAGAGGACTTGAAAGTGGGGCAGAATTGCAGGAAACCGATTTCAGGAGGCAGACTGGAATTGCATTGAAAGCATAGGAAAAGAGGCAGAACGTCCAAAATGATGCACTTGGCCAAAAAGGGCGTATGCGTTTTTTCCTGAATATATTCAGGAAAAAACGCATACGCCCTTTTTGGCCAACCAAGCAAGCTTGCAAAGGAAATCTGCACTACAATGAAGTCTCACTTCCTCCCGGTCAAAAGGGCCATCTGAAAAAAGTGTGAAATCCAGAAAGGCAGGACAGGCCATGGAGAACTGGGAGCCTTGTTATGCTGATGGGCGGGATGTAAATTGCCAACAGACACTCGGGAGAAGTGTATGGTGTTTCCTGAAACATCTAAAAAACAAAGCAACAGAGCCTAGGGCACTTCCACTTATGGTCCTATAGCTTAGGGAAATTAAAATCAAAAAGACACAGCCACCTCAAAGTTTGGGACGCCTCTGTTTACAAGAACCTCGTTTACAGTACAAGTTCAACATCGCAGAAAGTGAAAAATGGATAAAGAAGTTGTGGTATTTACTTACAAAGCAATATCACTCAGCAATGAAATCTATGTCATCAGGCCCTTAGCAGCACAATGAGTGGATTCAGGTATGATGATTCTAACTGAAATAAGTCACACAGAAAAAGAAACATCATAAGATATCAGTAATACACGGAATGTAAACTTGGCTCCACAGGAACTGAATTACAGAACAGAACAGGGTCTCAAATTTAGAAAACCAACTTATGCTTGCTTAAGGGTAAAGGTGAGTTGGGGTGCTGCATAAAACCAGAGATTGAAATGAGCACAGATAAAGTTCCTTAAGCCAAATATGGAATAGACAAGAGCTACTCCTTGCTCAACGAAATGGACTCAACACCGCATATTAAATGCCTAAGAATGTACCTGACTAGTCAGTATCTTAGAACCTATGGATTGCTATGTCTCCGAAAGAGAATCAAGCATGTGTACAGGGGCATAAACGCAGCAGTGATAGGATTGGAGAGGTTCGGTGAGCAAATGAAGACCCTTTGAAGTCATATTGCATGGTACCCATTCCACGGGTTTCAACTACCCAGGTTTAAGGTATTCTTCCTTCAGCTAAAACATGCATGTGGAACCTAGAGTATGATCAACCATGTGATCGGGAGACGTGTTCAAATATGTCTCAGTTTTCGTACCCTGGTACTCGGGTGCAACATTCCAGACGCTTTACTAACACCCTCCCGACTTGGAGAGTCAGTCCCTTTAACCTCCTGTTTGGCCCAGTTTGCAATTTCTGCGGAAGATGAACAGGAATAGCGAGAACCAATGAGAGACTAGCTGGAGGTGTCTGGACGGGCAAATTTAACTCTCATTTCCCACCAGGAAGAGGAATTAACCAAAGGCTCAGCGTGCCGTGCCGGAACCAGATTAGGGCCTGAAGCCATCCTGCGGTGTTGCGGCCAGCTCAAAAGAAAGCGAGTTGAAGAAAGGAGCTCAGGGGCACTGTAATTCACAAACCTGCAGAGTTATAAATGACAGCTATCGTCCAAAAATATACTGAAGTAAGGCTGCCAAGAGGACTTGAAAGTGGGGCAGAATTGCAGGAAACCGATTTCAGGAGGCAGACTGGAATTGCATTGAAAGCATAGGAAAAGAGGCAGAACGTCCAAAATGATACACTTGGCCAAAAAGGGCGTATGCGTTTTTTCCTGAATATATTCAGGAAAAAACGCATACGCCCTTTTTGGCCAACCAAGCAAGCTTGCAAAGGAAATCTGCACTACAATGAAGTCTCACTTCCTCCCGGTCAAAAGGGCCATCTGAAAAAAGTGTAAAATCCAGAAAGGCAGGACAGGCCATGGAGAACTGGGAGCCTTGTTATGCTGATGGGCCGGATATAAATTGCCAACAGACACTCGGGAGAAGTGTATGGTGTTTCCTGAAACATCTAAAAAACAAAGCAACAGAGCCTAGGGCACTTCCACTTATGGTCCTATAGGTTAGGGAAATTAAAATCAAAAAGACACAGCCACCTCAAAGTTTGGGACGCCTCTGTTTACAAGAACCTCGTTTACAGTACAAGTTCAACATCGCAGAAAGTGAAAAATGGATAAAGAAGTTGTGGTATTTACTTACAAAGCAATATCACTCAGCAATGAAATCTATGTCATCAGGCCCTTAGCAGCACAATGAGTGGATTCAGGTATGATGATTCTAACTGAAATAAGTCACACAGAAAAAGAAACATCATAAGATATCAGTAATACACGGAATGTAAACTTGGCTCCACAGGAACTGAATTACAGAACAGAACAGGGTCTCAAATTTAGAAAACCAACTTATGCTTGCTTAAGGGTAAAGGTGAGTTGGGGTGCTGCATAAAACCATAGATTGAAATGAGCACAGATAAAGTTCCTTAAGCCAAATATGGAATAGACAAGAGCTACTCCTTGCTCAACGAAATGGACTCAACACCGCATATTAAACGCATAAGAATGTACCTGACTAGTCAGTATCTTAAAACCTATGGAGTGCTATGTCTCCGAAAGAGAATCAAGCATGTGTACAGGGGCATAAACGCAGCAGTGATAGGATTGGAGAGGTTCGGTGAGCAAATGAAGACCCTTTGAAGTCATATTGCATGGTACCCATTCCACGGGTTTCAACTACCCAGGTTTAAGGTATTCTTCCTTCAGCTAAAACATGCATGTGGAACCTAGAGTATGATCAACCATGTGATCGGGAGACGTGTTCAAATATGTCTCAGTTTTCGTACCTGGTACTCGGGTGCAACATTCCAGACGCTTTACTAACACCCTCCCGACTTGGAGAGTCAGTCCCTTTAACCTCCTGTTTGGCCCAGTTTGCAATTTCTGCGGAAGATGAACAGGAATAGCGAGAACCAATGAGAGACTAGCTGGAGGTGTCTGGACGGGCAAATTTAACTCTCATTTCCCACCAGGAAGAGGAATTAACCAAAGGCTCAGCGTGCCGTGCCGGAACCAGATTAGGGCCTGAAGCCATCCTGCGGTGTTGCGGCCAGCTCAAAAGAAAGCGAGTTGAAGAAAGGAGCTCAGGGGCACTGTAATTCACAAACCTGCAGAGTTATAAATGACAGCTATCGTCCAAACATATACTGAAGTAAGGCTGCCAAGAGGACTTGAAAGCGGGGCAGAATTGCAGGAAACCGATTTCAGGAGGTAGACTGGAATTGCATTGAAAGCATAGGAAAAGAGGCAGAACGTCCACAATGATGCACTTGGCCAAAAAGGGCGTATGCGTTTTTTCCTGAATATATTCAGGAAAAAACGCATACGCCCTTTTTGGCCAACCAAGCAAGCTTGCAAAGGAAATCTGCACTACAATGAAGTCTCACTTCCCCCCGGTCAAAAGGGCCATCTGAAAAACGTGTAAAATCCAGAAAGACAGGACAGGCCATGGAGAACTGGGAGCCTTGTTATGCTGATGGGAGGGATGTAAATTGCCAACAGACACTCGGGAGAAGTGTATGGTGTTTCCTGAAGCATCTAAAAAACAAAGCAACAGAGCCTAGGGCACTTCCACTTATGGTCCTATAGCTTAGGGAAATTAAAATCAAAAAGACACAGCCACCCCAAAGTTTGGGACACCTCTGTTTACAAGAACCTCGTTTACAGTACAAGTTCAACATCGCAGAAAGTGAAAAATGGATAAAGAAGTTGTGGTATTTACTTACAAAGCAATATCACTCAGCAATGAAATCTATGTCATCAGGCCCTTAGCAGCACAATGAGTGGATTCAGGTATGATGATTCTAACTGAAATAAGTCACACAGAAAAAGAAACATCATAAGATATCAGTAATACACGGAATGTAAACTTGGCTACACAGGAACTGAATTACAGAACAGAACAGGGTCTCAAATTTAGAAAACCAACTTATGCTTTCTTAAGGGTAAAGGTGAGTTGGGGTGCTGCATAAAACCAGAGATTGAAATGAGCACAGATAAAGTTCCTTAAGCCAAATATGGAATAGACAAGAGCTACTCCTTGCTCAACGAAATGGACTCAACACCGCATATTAAATGCCTAAGAATGTACCTGACTAGTCAGTATCTTAGAACCTATGGATTGCTATGTCTCCGAAAGAGAATCAAGCATGTGTACAGGGGCATAAACGCAGCAGTGATAGGATTGGAGAGGTTCGGTGAGCAAATGAAGACCCTTTGAAGTCATATTGCATGGTACCCATTCCACGGGTTTCAACTACCCAGGTTTAAGGTATTCTTCCTTCAGCTAAAACATGCATGTGGAACCTAGAGTATGATCAACCATGTGATCGGGAGACGTGTTCAAATATGTCTCAGTTTTCGTACCCTGGTACTCGGGTGCAACATTCCAGACGCTTTACTAACACCCTCCCGACTTGGAGAGTCAGTCCCTTTAACCTCCTGTTTGGCCCAGTTTGCAATTTCTGCGGAAGATGAACAGGAATAGCGAGAACCAATGAGAGACTAGCTGGAGGTGTCTGGACGGGCAAATTTAACTCTCATTTCCCACCAGGAAGAGGAATTAACCAAAGGCTCAGCGTGCCGTGCCGGAACCAGATTAGGGCCTGAAGCCATCCTGCGGTGTTGCGGCCAGCTCAAAAGAAAGCGAGTTGAAGAAAGGAGCTCAGGGGCACTGTAATTCACAAACCTGCAGAGTTATAAATGACAGCTATCGTCCAAAAATATACTGAAGTAAGGCTGCCAAGAGGACTTGAAAGTGGGGCAGAATTGCAGGAAACCGATTTCAGGAGGCAGACTGGAATTGCATTGAAAGCATAGGAAAAGAGGCAGAACGTCCAAAATGATACACTTGGCCAAAAAGGGCGTATGCGTTTTTTCCTGAATATATTCAGGAAAAAACGCATACGCCCTTTTTGGCCAACCAAGCAAGCTTGCAAAGGAAATCTGCACTACAATGAAGTCTCACTTCCTCCCGGTCAAAAGGGCCATCTGAAAAAAGTGTAAAATCCAGAAAGGCAGGACAGGCCATGGAGAACTGGGAGCCTTGTTATGCTGATGGGCCGGATATAAATTGCCAACAGACACTCGGGAGAAGTGTATGGTGTTTCCTGAAACATCTAAAAAACAAAGCAACAGAGCCTAGGGCACTTCCACTTATGGTCCTATAGGTTAGGGAAATTAAAATCAAAAAGACACAGCCACCTCAAAGTTTGGGACGCCTCTGTTTACAAGAACCTCGTTTACAGTACAAGTTCAACATCGCAGAAAGTGAAAAATGGATAAAGAAGTTGTGGTATTTACTTACAAAGCAATATCACTCAGCAATGAAATCTATGTCATCAGGCCCTTAGCAGCACAATGAGTGGATTCAGGTATGATGATTCTAACTGAAATAAGTCACACAGAAAAAGAAACATCATAAGATATCAGTAATACACGGAATGTAAACTTGGCTCCACAGGAACTGAATTACAGAACAGAACAGGGTCTCAAATTTAGAAAACCAACTTATGCTTGCTTAAGGGTAAAGGTGAGTTGGGGTGCTGCATAAAACCATAGATTGAAATGAGCACAGATAAAGTTCCTTAAGCCAAATATGGAATAGACAAGAGCTACTCCTTGCTCAACGAAATGGACTCAACACCGCATATTAAACGCATAAGAATGTACCTGACTAGTCAGTATCTTAAAACCTATGGAGTGCTATGTCTCCGAAAGAGAATCAAGCATGTGTACAGGGGCATAAACGCAGCAGTGATAGGATTGGAGAGGTTCGGTGAGCAAATGAAGACCCTTTGAAGTCATATTGCATGGTACCCATTCCACGGGTTTCAACTACCCAGGTTTAAGGTATTCTTCCTTCAGCTAAAACATGCATGTGGAACCTAGAGTATGATCAACCATGTGATCGGGAGACGTGTTCAAATATGTCTCAGTTTTCGTACCTGGTACTCGGGTGCAACATTCCAGACGCTTTACTAACACCCTCCCGACTTGGAGAGTCAGTCCCTTTAACCTCCTGTTTGGCCCAGTTTGCAATTTCTGCGGAAGATGAACAGGAATAGCGAGAACCAATGAGAGACTAGCTGGAGGTGTCTGGACGGGCAAATTTAACTCTCATTTCCCACCAGGAAGAGGAATTAACCAAAGGCTCAGCGTGCCGTGCCGGAACCAGATTAGGGCCTGAAGCCATCCTGCGGTGTTGCGGCCAGCTCAAAAGAAAGCGAGTTGAAGAAAGGAGCTCAGGGGCACTGTAATTCACAAACCTGCAGAGTTATAAATGACAGCTATCGTCCAAAAATATACTGAAGTAAGGCTGCCAAGAGGACTTGAAAGCGGGGCAGAATTGCAGGAAACCGATTTCAGGAGGTAGACTGGAATTGCATTGAAAGCATAGGAAAAGAGGCAGAACGTCCACAATGATGCACTTGGCCAAAAAGGGCGTATGCGTTTTTTCCTGAATATATTCAGGAAAAAACGCATACGCCCTTTTTGGCCAACCAAGCAAGCTTGCAAAGGAAATCTGCACTACAATGAAGTCTCACTTCCCCCCGGTCAAAAGGGCCATCTGAAAAACGTGTAAAATCCAGAAAGACAGGACAGGCCATGGAGAACTGGGAGCCTTGTTATGCTGATGGGAGGGATGTAAATTGCCAACAGACACTCGGGAGAAGTGTATGGTGTTTCCTGAAGCATCTAAAAAACAAAGCAACAGAGCCTAGGGCACTTCCACTTATGGTCCTATAGCTTAGGGAAATTAAAATCAAAAAGACACAGCCACCCCAAAGTTTGGGACACCTCTGTTTACAAGAACCTCGTTTACAGTACAAGTTCAACATCGCAGAAAGTGAAAAATGGATAAAGAAGTTGTGGTATTTACTTACAAAGCAATATCACTCAGCAATGAAATCTATGTCATCAGGCCCTTAGCAGCACAATGAGTGGATTCAGGTATGATGATTCTAACTGAAATAAGTCACACAGAAAAAGAAACATCATAAGATATCAGTAATACACGGAATGTAAACTTGGCTACACAGGAACTGAATTACAGAACAGAACAGGGTCTCAAATTTAGAAAACCAACTTATGCTTTCTTAAGGGTAAAGGTGAGTTGGGGTGCTGCATAAAACCAGAGATTGAAATGAGCACAGATAAAGTTCCTTAAGCCAAATATGGAATAGACAAGAGCTACTCCTTGCTCAACGAAATGGACACAACACCGCATATTAAACGCCTAAGAATGTACCTGACTAGTAAGTATCTTAAAACCTATGGATTGCTATGTCTCCGAAAGAGAATCAAGCATTGTACAGGGGCATAAACGCAGCAGTGATAGGATTGGAGAGGTTTGGTGAGCAAATGAAGACCCTCTGAAGTCATATTGCATGGTACCCATTCCACGGGTTTCAACTACCCAGGTTTAAGGTATTCTTCCTTCAGCTAAAACATGCATGTGGAACCTAGAGTATGATCAACCATGTGATCGGGAGACGTGTTCAAATATGTCTCAGTTTTCGTACCCTGGTACTCGGGTGCAACATTCCAGACGCTTTACTAACACCCTCCCGACTTGGAGAGTCAGTCCCTTTAACCTCCTGTTTGGCCCAGTTTGCAATTTCTGCGGAAGATGAACAGGAATAGTGAGAACCAATGAGAGACTAGCTGGAGGTGTCTGGACGGGCAAATTTAACTCTCATTTCCCACCAGGAAGAGGAATTAACCAAAGGCTCAGCGTGCCGTGCCGGAACCAGATTAGGGCCTGAAGCCATCCTGCGGTGTTGCGGCCAGCTCAAAAGAAAGCGAGTTGAAGAAAGGAGCTCAGGGGCACTGTAATTCACAAACCTGCAGAGTTATAAATGACAGCTATCGTCCAAAAATATACTGAAGTAAGGCTGCCAAGAGGACTTGAAAGCGGGGCAGAATTGCAGGAAACCGATTTCAGGAGGTAGACTGGAATTGCATTGAAAGCATAGGAAAAGAGGCAGAACGTCCACAATGATGCACTTGGCCAAAAAGGGCGTATGCGTTTTTTCCTGAATATATTCAGGAAAAAACGCATACGCCCTTTTTGGCCAACCAAGCAAGCTTGCAAAGGAAATCTGCACTACAATGAAGTCTCACTTCCCCCCGGTCAAAAGGGCCATCTGAAAAAAGTGTAAAATCCAGAAAGACAGGACAGGCCATGGAGAACTGGGAGCCTTGTTATGCTGATGGGCGGGATGTAAATTGCCAACAGACACTCGGGAGAAGTGTATGGTGTTTCCTGAAACATCTAAAAAACAAAGCAACAGAGCCTAGGGCACTTCCACTTATGGTCCTATAGCTTAGGGAAATTAAAATCAAAAAGACACAGCCACCCCAAAGTTTGGGACGCCTCTGTTTACAAGAACCTCGTTTACAGTACAAGTTCAACATCGCAGAAAGTGAAAAATGGATAAAGAAGTTGTGGTATTTACTTACAAAGCAATATCACTCAGCAATGAAATCTATGTCATCAGGCCCTTAGCAGCACAATGAGTGGATTCAGGTATGATGATTCTAACTGAAATAAGTCACACAGAAAAAGAAACATCATAAGATATCAGTAATACACGGAATGTAAACTTGGCTCCACAGGAACTGAATTACAGAACAGAACAGGGTCTCAAATTTAGAAAACCAACTTATGCTTGCTTAAGGGTAAAGGTGAGTTGGGGTGCTGCATAAAACCAGAGATTGAAATGAGCACAGATAAAGTTCCTTAAGCCAAATATGGAATAGACAAGAGCTACTCCTTGCTCAACGAAATGGACTCAACACCGCATATTAAATGCCTAAGAATGTACCTGACTAGTAAGTATCTTAAAACCTATGGATTGCTATGTCTCCGAAAGAGAATCAAGCATGTGTACAGGGGCATAAACGCAGCAGTGATAGGATTGGAGAGGTTCGGTGAGCAAATGAAGACCCTTTGAAGTCATATTGCATGGTACCCATTCCACGGGTTTCAACTACCCAGGTTTAAGGTATTCTTCCTTCAGCTAAAACATGCATGTGGAACCTAGAGTATGATCAACCATGTGATCGGGAGACGTGTTCAAATATGTCTCAGTTTTCGTACCTGGTACTCGGGTGCAACATTCCAGACGCTTTACTAACACCCTCCCGACTTGGAGAGTCAGTCCCTTTAACCTCCTGTTTGGCCCAGTTTGCAATTTCTGCGGAAGATGAACAGGAATAGCGAGAACCAACGAGAGACTAGCTGGAGGTGTCTGGACGGGCAAATTTAACTCTCATTTCCCACCAGGAAGAGGAATTAACCAAAGGCTCAGCGTGCCGTGCCGGAACCAGATTAGGGCCTGAAGCCATCCTGCGGTGTTGCGGCCAGCTCAAAAGAAAGCGAGTTGAAGAAAGGAGCTCAGGGGCACTGTAATTCACAAACCTGCAGAGTTATAAATGACAGCTATCGTCCAAAAATATACTGAAGTAAGGCTGCCAAGAGGACTTGAAAGCGGGGCAGAATTGCAGGAAACCGATTTCAGGAGGTAGACTGGAATTGCATTGAAAGCATAGGAAAAGAGGCAGAACGTCCACAATGATGCACTTGGCCAAAAAGGGCGTATGCGTTTTTTCCTGAACTTGGCTACACAGGAACTGAATTACAGAATAGAACAGGGTCTCAAATTTAGAAAACCAACTTATGCTTGCTTAAGGGGAAAGGTGAGTTGGGGTGCTGCATAAAACCAGAGATTGAAATGAGCACAGATAAAGTTCCTTAAGCCAAATATGGAATAGACAAGAGCTACTCCTTGCTCAACGAAATGGACTCAACACCGCATATTAAATGCCTAAGAATGTACCTGACTAGTCAGTATCTTAAAACCTATGGATTGCTATGTCTCCGAAAGAGAATCAAGCATGTGTACAGGGGCATAAACGCAGCAGTGATAGGATTGGAGAGGTTCGGTGAGCAAATGAAGACCCTTTGAAGTCATATTGCATGGTACCCATTCCACGGGTTTCAACTACCCAGGTTTAAGGTATTCTTCCTTCAGCTAAAACATGCATGTGGAACCTAGAGTATGATCAACCATGTGATCGGGAGACGTGTTCAAATATGTCTCAGTTTTCGTACCTGGTACTCGGGTGCAACATTCCAGACGCTTTACTAACACCCTCCCGACTTGGAGAGTCAGTCCCTTTAACCTCCTGTTTGGCCCAGTTTGCAATTTCTGCGGAAGATGAACAGGAATAGCGAGAACCAACGAGAGACTAGCTGGAGGTGTCGGGACGGGCAAATTTAACTCTCATTTCCCACCAGGAAGAGGAATTAACCAAAGGCTCAGCGTGCCGTGCCGGAACCAGATTAGGGCCTGAAGCCATCCTGCGGTGTTGCGGCCAGCTCAAAAGAAAGCGAGTTGAAGAAAGGAGCTCAGGGGCACTGTAATTCACAAACCTGCAGAGTTATAAATGACAGCTATCGTCCAAAAATATACTGAAGTAAGGCTGCCAAGAGGACTTGAAAGCGGGGCAGAATTGCAGGAAACCGATTTCAGGAGGTAGACTGGAATTGCATTGAAAGCATAGGAAAAGAGGCAGAACGTCCACAATGATGCACTTGGCCAAAAAGGGCGTATGCGTTTTTTCCTGAACTTGGCTACACAGGAACTGAATTACAGAATAGAACAGGGTCTCAAATTTAGAAAACCAACTTATGCTTGCTTAAGGGGAAAGGTGAGTTGGGGTGCTGCATAAAACCAGAGATTGAAATGAGCACAGATAAAGTTCCTTAAGCCAAATATGGAATAGACAAGAGCTACTCCTTGCTCAACGAAATGGACTCAACACCGCATATTAAATGCCTAAGAATGTACCTGACTAGTCAGTATCTTAAAACCTATGGATTGCTATGTCTCCGAAAGAGAATCAAGCATGTGTACAGGGGCATAAACGCAGCAGTGATAGGATTGGAGAGGTTCGGTGAGCAAATGAAGACCCTTTGAAGTCATATTGCATGGTACCCATTCCACGGGTTTCAACTACCCAGGTTTAAGGTATTCTTCCTTCAGCTAAAACATGCATGTGGAACCTAGAGTATGATCAACCATGTGATCGGGAGACGTGTTCAAATATGTCTCAGTTTTCGTACCTGGTACTCGGGTGCAACATTCCAGACGCTTTACTAACACCCTCCCGACTTGGAGAGTCAGTCCCTTTAACCTCCTGTTTGGCCCAGTTTGCAATTTCTGCGGAAGATGAACAGGAATAGCGAGAACCAACGAGAGACTAGCTGGAGGTGTCGGGACGGGCAAATTTAACTCTCATTTCCCACCAGGAAGAGGAATTAACCAAAGGCTCAGCGTGCCGTGCCGGAACCAGATTAGGGCCTGAAGCCATCCTGCGGTGTTGCGGCCAGCTCAAAAGAAAGCGAGTTGAAGAAAGGAGCTCAGGGGCACTGTAATTCACAAACCTGCAGAGTTATAAATGACAGCTATCGTCCAAAAATATACTGAAGTAAGGCTGCCAAGAGGACTTGAAAGCGGGGCAGAATTGCAGGAAACCGATTTCAGGAGGTAGACTGGAATTGCATTGAAAGCATAGGAAAAGAGGCAGAACGTCCACAATGATGCACTTGGCCAAAAAGGGCGTATGCGTTTTTTCCTGAACTTGGCTACACAGGAACTGAATTACAGAATAGAACAGGGTCTCAAATTTAGAAAACCAACTTATGCTTGCTTAAGGGGAAAGGTGAGTTGGGGTGCTGCATAAAACCAGAGATTGAAATGAGCACAGATAAAGTTCCTTAAGCCAAATATGGAATAGACAAGAGCTACTCCTTGCTCAACGAAATGGACTCAACACCGCATATTAAATGCCTAAGAATGTACCTGACTAGTCAGTATCTTAAAACCTATGGATTGCTATGTCTCCGAAAGAGAATCAAGCATGTGTACAGGGGCATAAACGCAGCAGTGATAGGATTGGAGAGGTTCGGTGAGCAAATGAAGACCCTTTGAAGTCATATTGCATGGTACCCATTCCACGGGTTTCAACTACCCAGGTTTAAGGTATTCTTCCTTCAGCTAAAACATGCATGTGGAACCTAGAGTATGATCAACCATGTGATCGGGAGACGTGTTCAAATATGTCTCAGTTTTCGTACCTGGTACTCGGGTGCAACATTCCAGACGCTTTACTAACACCCTCCCGACTTGGAGAGTCAGTCCCTTTAACCTCCTGTTTGGCCCAGTTTGCAATTTCTGCGGAAGATGAACAGGAATAGCGAGAACCAACGAGAGACTAGCTGGAGGTGTCGGGACGGGCAAATTTAACTCTCATTTCCCACCAGGAAGAGGAATTAACCAAAGGCTCAGCGTGCCGTGCCGGAACCAGATTAGGGCCTGAAGCCATCCTGCGGTGTTGCGGTCAGCTCAAAAGAAAGCGAGTTGAAGAAAGGAGCTCAGGGACACTGTAATTCACAAACCTGCAGAGTTATAAATGACAGCTATCGTCCAAAAATATACTGAAGTAAGGCTGCCAAGAGGACTTGAAAGCGGGGCAGAATTGCAGGAAACCGATTTCAGGAGGTAGACTGGAATTGCATTGAAAGCATAGGAAAAGAGGCAGAACGTCCACAATGATGCACTTGGCCAAAAAGGGCGTATGCGTTTTTTCCTGAATATATTCAGGAAAAAACGCATACGCCCTTTTTGGCCAACCAAGCAAGCTTGCAAAGGAAATCTGCACTACAATGAAGTCTCACTTCCTCCCGGTCAAAAGGGCCATCTGAAAAAAGTGTAAAATCCAGAAAGACAGGACAGGCCATGGAGAACTGGGAGCCTTGTTATGCTGATGGGCGGGATGTAAATTGCCAACAGACACTCGGGAGAAGTGTATGGTGTTTCCTGAAACATCTAAAAAACAAAGCAACAGAGCCTAGGGCACTTCCACTTATGGTCCTATAGCTTAGGGAAATTAAAATCAAAAAGACACAGCCACCCCAAAGTTTGGGACGCCTCTGTTTACAAGAACCTCGTTTACAGTACAAGTTCAACATCGCAGAAAGTGAAAAATGGATAAAGAAGTTGTGGTATTTACTTACAAAGCAATATCACTCAGCAATGAAATCTATGTCATCAGGCCCTTAGCAGCACAATGAGTGGATTCAGGTATGATGATTCTAACTGAAATAAGTCACACAGAAAAAGAAACATCATAAGATATCAGTAATACACGGAATGTAAACTTGGCTACACAGGAACTGAATTACAGAACAGAACAGGGTCTCAAATTTAGAAAACCAACTTATGCTTGCTTAAGGGTAAAGGTGAGTTGGGGTGCTGCATAAAACCAGAGATTGAAATGAGCACAGATAAAGTTCCTTAAGCCAAATATGGAATAGACAAGAGCTACTCCTTGCTCAACGAAATGGACTCAACACCGCATATTAAATGCCTAAGAATGTACCTGACTAGTAAGTATCTTAAAACCTATGGATTGCTATGTCTCCGAAAGAGAATCAAGCATGTGTACAGGGGCATAAACGCAGCAGTGATAGGATTGGAGAGGTTCGGTGAGCAAATGAAGACCCTCTGAAGTCATATTGCATGGTACCCATTCCACGGGTTTCAACTACCCAGGTTTAAGGTATTCTTCCTTCAGCTAAAACATGCATGTGGAACCTAGAGTATGATCAACCATGTGATCGGGAGACGTGTTCAAATATGTCTCAGTTTTCGTACCCTGGTACTCGGGTGCAACATTCCAGACGCTTTACTAACACCCTCCCGACTTGGAGAGTCAGTCCCTTTAACCTCCTGTTTGGCCCAGTTTGCAATTTCTGCGGAAGATGAACAGGAATAGCGAGAACCAATGAGAGACTAGCTGGAGGTGTCTGGACGGGCAAATTTAACTCTCATTTCCCACCAGGAAGAGGAATTAACCAAAGGCTCAGCGTGCCGTGCCGGAACCAGATTAGGGCCTGAAGCCATCCTGCGGTGTTGCGGCCAGCTCAAAAGAAAGCGAGTTGAAGAAAGGAGCTCAGGGGCACTGTAATTCACAAACCTGCAGAGTTATAAATGACAGCTATCGTCCAAAAATATACTGAAGTAAGGCTGCCAAGAGGACTTGAAAGCGGGGCAGAATTGCAGGAAACCGATTTCAGGAGGTAGACTGGAATTGCATTGAAAGCATAGGAAAAGAGGCAGAACGTCCACAATGATGCACTTGGCCAAAAAGGGCGTATGCGTTTTTTCCTGAATATATTCAGGAAAAAACGCATACGCCCTTTTTGGCCAACCAAGCAAGCTTGCAAAGGAAATCTGCACTACAATGAAGTCTCACTTCCCCCCGGTCAAAAGGGCCATCTGAAAAAAGTGTAAAATCCAGAAAGACAGGACAGGCCATGGAGAACTGGGAGCCTTGTTATGCTGATGGGCGGGATGTAAATTGCCAACAGACACTCGGGAGAAGTGTATGGTGTTTCCTGAAACATCTAAAAAACAAAGCAACAGAGCCTAGGGCACTTCCACTTATGGTCCTATAGCTTAGGGAAATTAAAATCAAAAAGACACAGCCACCCCAAAGTTTGGGACGCCTCTGTTTACAAGAACCTCGTTTACAGTACAAGTTCAACATCGCAGAAAGTGAAAAATGGATAAAGAAGTTGTGGTATTTACTTACAAAGCAATATCACTCAGCAATGAAATCTATGTCATCAGGCCCTTAGCAGCACAATGAGTGGATTCAGGTATGATGATTCTAACTGAAATAAGTCACACAGAAAAAGAAACATCATAAGATATCAGTAATACACGGAATGTAAACTTGGCTCCACAGGAACTGAATTACAGAACAGAACAGGGTCTCAAATTTAGAAAACCAACTTATGCTTGCTTAAGGGTAAAGGTGAGTTGGGGTGCTGCATAAAACCAGAGATTGAAATGAGCACAGATAAAGTTCCTTAAGCCAAATATGGAATAGACAAGAGCTACTCCTTGCTCAACGAAATGGACTCAACACCGCATATTAAATGCCTAAGAATGTACCTGACTAGTAAGTATCTTAAAACCTATGGATTGCTATGTCTCCGAAAGAGAATCAAGCATGTGTACAGGGGCATAAACGCAGCAGTGATAGGATTGGAGAGGTTCGGTGAGCAAATGAAGACCCTTTGAAGTCATATTGCATGGTACCCATTCCACGGGTTTCAACTACCCAGGTTTAAGGTATTCTTCCTTCAGCTAAAACATGCATGTGGAACCTAGAGTATGATCAACCATGTGATCGGGAGACGTGTTCAAATATGTCTCAGTTTTCGTACCTGGTACTCGGGTGCAACATTCCAGACGCTTTACTAACACCCTCCCGACTTGGAGAGTCAGTCCCTTTAACCTCCTGTTTGGCCCAGTTTGCAATTTCTGCGGAAGATGAACAGGAATAGCGAGAACCAATGAGAGACTAGCTGGAGGTGTCTGGACGGGCAAATTTAACTCTCATTTCCCACCAGGAAGAGGAATTAACCAAAGGCTCAGCGTGCCGTGCCGGAACCAGATTAGGGCCTGAAGCCATCCTGCGGTGTTGCGGCCAGCTCAAAAGAAAGCGAGTTGAAGAAAGGAGCTCAGGGGCACTGTAATTCACAAACCTGCAGAGTTATAAATGACAGCTATCGTCCAAAAATATACTGAAGTAAGGCTGCCAAGAGGACTTGAAAGCGGGGCAGAATTGCAGGAAACCGATTTCAGGAGGTAGACTGGAATTGCATTGAAAGCATAGGAAAAGAGGCAGAACGTCCACAATGATGCACTTGGCCAAAAAGGGCGTATGCGTTTTTTCCTGAACTTGGCTACACAGGAACTGAATTACAGAATAGAACAGGGTCTCAAATTTAGAAAACCAACTTATGCTTGCTTAAGGGGAAAGGTGAGTTGGGGTGCTGCATAAAACCAGAGATTGAAATGAGCACAGATAAAGTTCCTTAAGCCAAATATGGAATAGACAAGAGCTACTCCTTGCTCAACGAAATGGACTCAACACCGCATATTAAATGCCTAAGAATGTACCTGACTAGTCAGTATCTTAAAACCTATGGATTGCTATGTCTCCGAAAGAGAATCAAGCATGTGTACAGGGGCATAAACGCAGCAGTGATAGGATTGGAGAGGTTCGGTGAGCAAATGAAGACCCTTTGAAGTCATATTGCATGGTACCCATTCCACGGGTTTCAACTACCCAGGTTTAAGGTATTCTTCCTTCAGCTAAAACATGCATGTGGAACCTAGAGTATGATCAACCATGTGATCGGGAGACGTGTTCAAATATGTCTCAGTTTTCGTACCTGGTACTCGGGTGCAACATTCCAGACGCTTTACTAACACCCTCCCGACTTGGAGAGTCAGTCCCTTTAACCTCCTGTTTGGCCCAGTTTGCAATTTCTGCGGAAGATGAACAGGAATAGCGAGAACCAACGAGAGACTAGCTGGAGGTGTCGGGACGGGCAAATTTAACTCTCATTTCCCACCAGGAAGAGGAATTAACCAAAGGCTCAGCGTGCCGTGCCGGAACCAGATTAGGGCCTGAAGCCATCCTGCGGTGTTGCGGCCAGCTCAAAAGAAAGCGAGTTGAAGAAAGGAGCTCAGGGGCACTGTAATTCACAAACCTGCAGAGTTATAAATGACAGCTATCGTCCAAAAATATACTGAAGTAAGGCTGCCAAGAGGACTTGAAAGCGGGGCAGAATTGCAGGAAACCGATTTCAGGAGGTAGACTGGAATTGCATTGAAAGCATAGGAAAAGAGGCAGAACGTCCACAATGATGCACTTGGCCAAAAAGGGCGTATGCGTTTTTTCCTGAACTTGGCTACACAGGAACTGAATTACAGAATAGAACAGGGTCTCAAATTTAGAAAACCAACTTATGCTTGCTTAAGGGGAAAGGTGAGTTGGGGTGCTGCATAAAACCAGAGATTGAAATGAGCACAGATAAAGTTCCTTAAGCCAAATATGGAATAGACAAGAGCTACTCCTTGCTCAACGAAATGGACTCAACACCGCATATTAAATGCCTAAGAATGTACCTGACTAGTCAGTATCTTAAAACCTATGGATTGCTATGTCTCCGAAAGAGAATCAAGCATGTGTACAGGGGCATAAACGCAGCAGTGATAGGATTGGAGAGGTTCGGTGAGCAAATGAAGACCCTTTGAAGTCATATTGCATGGTACCCATTCCACGGGTTTCAACTACCCAGGTTTAAGGTATTCTTCCTTCAGCTAAAACATGCATGTGGAACCTAGAGTATGATCAACCATGTGATCGGGAGACGTGTTCAAATATGTCTCAGTTTTCGTACCTGGTACTCGGGTGCAACATTCCAGACGCTTTACTAACACCCTCCCGACTTGGAGAGTCAGTCCCTTTAACCTCCTGTTTGGCCCAGTTTGCAATTTCTGCGGAAGATGAACAGGAATAGCGAGAACCAACGAGAGACTAGCTGGAGGTGTCGGGACGGGCAAATTTAACTCTCATTTCCCACCAGGAAGAGGAATTAACCAAAGGCTCAGCGTGCCGTGCCGGAACCAGATTAGGGCCTGAAGCCATCCTGCGGTGTTGCGGTCAGCTCAAAAGAAAGCGAGTTGAAGAAAGGAGCTCAGGGACACTGTAATTCACAAACCTGCAGAGTTATAAATGACAGCTATCGTCCAAAAATATACTGAAGTAAGGCTGCCAAGAGGACTTGAAAGCGGGGCAGAATTGCAGGAAACCGATTTCAGGAGGTAGACTGGAATTGCATTGAAAGCATAGGAAAAGAGGCAGAACGTCCACAATGATGCACTTGGCCAAAAAGGGCGTATGCGTTTTTTCCTGAATATATTCAGGAAAAAACGCATACGCCCTTTTTGGCCAACCAAGCAAGCTTGCAAAGGAAATCTGCACTACAATGAAGTCTCACTTCCTCCCGGTCAAAAGGGCCATCTGAAAAAAGTGTAAAATCCAGAAAGACAGGACAGGCCATGGAGAACTGGGAGCCTTGTTATGCTGATGGGCGGGATGTAAATTGCCAACAGACACTCGGGAGAAGTGTATGGTGTTTCCTGAAACATCTAAAAAACAAAGCAACAGAGCCTAGGGCACTTCCACTTATGGTCCTATAGCTTAGGGAAATTAAAATCAAAAAGACACAGCCACCCCAAAGTTTGGGACGCCTCTGTTTACAAGAACCTCGTTTACAGTACAAGTTCAACATCGCAGAAAGTGAAAAATGGATAAAGAAGTTGTGGTATTTACTTACAAAGCAATATCACTCAGCAATGAAATCTATGTCATCAGGCCCTTAGCAGCACAATGAGTGGATTCAGGTATGATGATTCTAACTGAAATAAGTCACACAGAAAAAGAAACATCATAAGATATCAGTAATACACGGAATGTAAACTTGGCTACACAGGAACTGAATTACAGAACAGAACAGGGTCTCAAATTTAGAAAACCAACTTATGCTTGCTTAAGGGTAAAGGTGAGTTGGGGTGCTGCATAAAACCAGAGATTGAAATGAGCACAGATAAAGTTCCTTAAGCCAAATATGGAATAGACAAGAGCTACTCCTTGCTCAACGAAATGGACTCAACACCGCATATTAAATGCCTAAGAATGTACCTGACTAGTAAGTATCTTAAAACCTATGGATTGCTATGTCTCCGAAAGAGAATCAAGCATGTGTACAGGGGCATAAACGCAGCAGTGATAGGATTGGAGAGGTTCGGTGAGCAAATGAAGACCCTCTGAAGTCATATTGCATGGTACCCATTCCACGGGTTTCAACTACCCAGGTTTAAGGTATTCTTCCTTCAGCTAAAACATGCATGTGGAACCTAGAGTATGATCAACCATGTGATCGGGAGACGTGTTCAAATATGTCTCAGTTTTCGTACCCTGGTACTCGGGTGCAACATTCCAGACGCTTTACTAACACCCTCCCGACTTGGAGAGTCAGTCCCTTTAACCTCCTGTTTGGCCCAGTTTGCAATTTCTGCGGAAGATGAACAGGAATAGCGAGAACCAATGAGAGACTAGCTGGAGGTGTCTGGACGGGCAAATTTAACTCTCATTTCCCACCAGGAAGAGGAATTAACCAAAGGCTCAGCGTGCCGTGCCGGAACCAGATTAGGGCCTGAAGCCATCCTGCGGTGTTGCGGCCAGCTCAAAAGAAAGCGAGTTGAAGAAAGGAGCTCAGGGGCACTGTAATTCACAAACCTGCAGAGTTATAAATGACAGCTATCGTCCAAAAATATACTGAAGTAAGGCTGCCAAGAGGACTTGAAAGCGGGGCAGAATTGCAGGAAACCGATTTCAGGAGGTAGACTGGAATTGCATTGAAAGCATAGGAAAAGAGGCAGAACGTCCACAATGATGCACTTGGCCAAAAAGGGCGTATGCGTTTTTTCCTGAATATATTCAGGAAAAAACGCATACGCCCTTTTTGGCCAACCAAGCAAGCTTGCAAAGGAAATCTGCACTACAATGAAGTCTCACTTCCCCCCGGTCAAAAGGGCCATCTGAAAAAAGTGTAAAATCCAGAAAGACAGGACAGGCCATGGAGAACTGGGAGCCTTGTTATGCTGATGGGCGGGATGTAAATTGCCAACAGACACTCGGGAGAAGTGTATGGTGTTTCCTGAAACATCTAAAAAACAAAGCAACAGAGCCTAGGGCACTTCCACTTATGGTCCTATAGCTTAGGGAAATTAAAATCAAAAAGACACAGCCACCCCAAAGTTTGGGACGCCTCTGTTTACAAGAACCTCGTTTACAGTACAAGTTCAACATCGCAGAAAGTGAAAAATGGATAAAGAAGTTGTGGTATTTACTTACAAAGCAATATCACTCAGCAATGAAATCTATGTCATCAGGCCCTTAGCAGCACAATGAGTGGATTCAGGTATGATGATTCTAACTGAAATAAGTCACACAGAAAAAGAAACATCATAAGATATCAGTAATACACGGAATGTAAACTTGGCTCCACAGGAACTGAATTACAGAACAGAACAGGGTCTCAAATTTAGAAAACCAACTTATGCTTGCTTAAGGGTAAAGGTGAGTTGGGGTGCTGCATAAAACCAGAGATTGAAATGAGCACAGATAAAGTTCCTTAAGCCAAATATGGAATAGACAAGAGCTACTCCTTGCTCAACGAAATGGACTCAACACCGCATATTAAATGCCTAAGAATGTACCTGACTAGTAAGTATCTTAAAACCTATGGATTGCTATGTCTCCGAAAGAGAATCAAGCATGTGTACAGGGGCATAAACGCAGCAGTGATAGGATTGGAGAGGTTCGGTGAGCAAATGAAGACCCTTTGAAGTCATATTGCATGGTACCCATTCCACGGGTTTCAACTACCCAGGTTTAAGGTATTCTTCCTTCAGCTAAAACATGCATGTGGAACCTAGAGTATGATCAACCATGTGATCGGGAGACGTGTTCAAATATGTCTCAGTTTTCGTACCTGGTACTCGGGTGCAACATTCCAGACGCTTTACTAACACCCTCCCGACTTGGAGAGTCAGTCCCTTTAACCTCCTGTTTGGCCCAGTTTGCAATTTCTGCGGAAGATGAACAGGAATAGCGAGAACCAATGAGAGACTAGCTGGAGGTGTCTGGACGGGCAAATTTAACTCTCATTTCCCACCAGGAAGAGGAATTAACCAAAGGCTCAGCGTGCCGTGCCGGAACCAGATTAGGGCCTGAAGCCATCCTGCGGTGTTGCGGCCAGCTCAAAAGAAAGCGAGTTGAAGAAAGGAGCTCAGGGGCACTGTAATTCACAAACCTGCAGAGTTATAAATGACAGCTATCGTCCAAAAATATACTGAAGTAAGGCTGCCAAGAGGACTTGAAAGCGGGGCAGAATTGCAGGAAACCGATTTCAGGAGGTAGACTGGAATTGCATTGAAAGCATAGGAAAAGAGGCAGAACGTCCACAATGATGCACTTGGCCAAAAAGGGCGTATGCGTTTTTTCCTGAATATATTCAGGAAAAAACGCATACGCCCTTTTTGGCCAACCAAGCAAGCTTGCAAAGGAAATCTGCACTACAATGAAGTCTCACTTCCTCCCGGTCAAAAGGGCCATCTGAAAAAAGTGTAAAATCCAGAAAGACAGGACAGGCCATGGAGAACTGGGAGCCTTGTTATGCTGATGGGCGGGATGTAAATTGCCAACAGACACTCGGGAGAAGTGTATGGTGTTTCCTGAAACATCTAAAAAACAAAGCAACAGAGCCTAGGGCACTTCCACTTATGGTCCTATAGCTTAGGGAAATTAAAATCAAAAAGACACAGCCACCCCAAAGTTTGGGACGCCTCTGTTTACAAGAACCTCGTTTACAGTACAAGTTCAACATCGCAGAAAGTGAAAAATGGATAAAGAAGTTGTGGTATTTACTTACAAAGCAATATCACTCAGCAATGAAATCTATGTCATCAGGCCCTTAGCAGCACAATGAGTGGATTCAGGTATGATGATTCTAACTGAAATAAGTCACACAGAAAAAGAAACATAAGATATCAGTAATACACGGAATGTAAACTTGGCTACACAGGAACTGAATTACAGAACAGAACAGGGTTTCAAATTTAGAAAACCAACTTATGCTTGCTTAAGGGGAAAGGTGAGTTGGGGTGCTGCATAAAACCAGAGATTGAAATGAGCACAGATAAAGTTCCTTAAGCCAAATATGGAATAGTCAAGAGCTACTCCTTGCTCAACGAAATGGACTCAACACCGCATATTAAACGCCTAAGAATGTACCTGACTAGTAAGTATCTTAAAACCTATGGATTGCTATGTCTCCGAAAGAGAATCAAGCATGTGTACAGGGGCATAAACGCAGCAGTGATAGGATTGGAGAGGTTCGGTGAGCAAATGAAGACCCTTTGAAGTCATATTGCATGGTACCCATTCCACGGGTTTCAACTACCCAGGTTTAAGGTATTCTTCCTTCAGGTAAAACATGCATGTGGAACCTAGAGTATGATCAACCATGTGATCGGGAGATGAGTTCAAATATGTCTCAGTTTTCGTACCCTGGTACTCGGGTGCAATATTCCAGACGCTTTACTAACACCCTCCCGACTTGGAGAGTCAGTCCCTTTAACCTCCTGTTTGGCCCAGTTTGCAATTTCTGCGGAAGATGAACAGGAATAGCGAGAACCAATGAGAGACTAGCTGGAGGTGTCTGGACGGGCAAATTTAACTCTCATTTCCCACCAGGAAGAGGAATTAACCAAAGGCTCAGCGTGCCGTGCCGGAACCAGATTAGGGCCTGAAGCCATCCTGCGGTGTTGCGGCCAGCTCAAAAGAAAGCGAGTTGAAGAAAGGAGCTCAGGGGCACTGTAATTCACAAACCTGCAGAGTTATAAATGACAGCTATCGTCCAAAAATATACTGAAGTAAGGCTGCCAAGAGGACTTGAAAGCGGGGCAGAATTGCAGGAAACCGATTTCAGGAGGTAGACTGGAATTGCATTGAAAGCATAGGAAAAGAGGCAGAACGTCCACAATGATGCACTTGGCCAAAAAGGGCGTATGCGTTTTTTCCTGAACTTGGCTACACAGGAACTGAATTACAGAATAGAACAGGGTCTCAAATTTAGAAAACCAACTTATGCTTGCTTAAGGGGAAAGGTGAGTTGGGGTGCTGCATAAAACCAGAGATTGAAATGAGCACAGATAAAGTTCCTTAAGCCAAATATGGAATAGACAAGAGCTACTCCTTGCTCAACGAAATGGACTCAACACCGCATATTAAATGCCTAAGAATGTACCTGACTAGTCAGTATCTTAAAACCTATGGATTGCTATGTCTCCGAAAGAGAATCAAGCATGTGTACAGGGGCATAAACGCAGCAGTGATAGGATTGGAGAGGTTCGGTGAGCAAATGAAGACCCTTTGAAGTCATATTCCATGGTACCCATTCCACGGGTTTCAACTACCCAGGTTTAAGGTATTCTTCCTTCAGCTAAAACATGCATGTGGAACCTAGAGTATGATCAACCATGTGATCGGGAGACGTGTTCAAATATGTCTCAGTTTTCGTACCTGGTACTCGGGTGCAACATTCCAGACGCTTTACTAACACCCTCCCGACTTGGAGAGTCAGTCCCTTTAACCTCCTGTTTGGCCCAGTTTGCAATTTCTGCGGAAGATGAACAGGAATAGCGAGAACCAACGAGAGACTAGCTGGAGGTGTCGGGACGGGCAAATTTAACTCTCATTTCCCACCAGGAAGAGGAATTAACCAAAGGCTCAGCGTGCCGTGCCGGAACCAGATTAGGGCCTGAAGCCATCCTGCGGTGTTGCGGCCAGCTCAAAAGAAAGCGAGTTGAAGAAAGGAGCTCAGGGGCACTGTAATTCACAAACCTGCAGAGTTATAAATGACAGCTATCGTCCAAAAATATACTGAAGTAAGGCTGCCAAGAGGACTTGAAAGCGGGGCAGAATTGCAGGAAACCGATTTCAGGAGGTAGACTGGAATTGCATTGAAAGCATAGGAAAAGAGGCAGAACGTCCACAATGATGCACTTGGCCAAAAAGGGCGTATGCGTTTTTTCCTGAACTTGGCTACACAGGAACTGAATTACAGAATAGAACAGGGTCTCAAATTTAGAAAACCAACTTATGCTTGCTTAAGGGGAAAGGTGAGTTGGGGTGCTGCATAAAACCAGAGATTGAAATGAGCACAGATAAAGTTCCTTAAGCCAAATATGGAATAGACAAGAGCTACTCCTTGCTCAACGAAATGGACTCAACACCGCATATTAAATGCCTAAGAATGTACCTGACTAGTCAGTATCTTAAAACCTATGGATTGCTATGTCTCCGAAAGAGAATCAAGCATGTGTACAGGGGCATAAACGCAGCAGTGATAGGATTGGAGAGGTTCGGTGAGCAAATGAAGACCCTTTGAAGTCATATTGCATGGTACCCATTCCACGGGTTTCAACTACCCAGGTTTAAGGTATTCTTCCTTCAGCTAAAACATGCATGTGGAACCTAGAGTATGATCAACCATGTGATCGGGAGACGTGTTCAAATATGTCTCAGTTTTCGTACCTGGTACTCGGGTGCAACATTCCAGACGCTTTACTAACACCCTCCCGACTTGGAGAGTCAGTCCCTTTAACCTCCTGTTTGGCCCAGTTTGCAATTTCTGCGGAAGATGAACAGGAATAGCGAGAACCAACGAGAGACTAGCTGGAGGTGTCGGGACGGGCAAATTTAACTCTCATTTCCCACCAGGAAGAGGAATTAACCAAAGGCTCAGCGTGCCGTGCCGGAACCAGATTAGGGCCTGAAGCCATCCTGCGGTGTTGCGGTCAGCTCAAAAGAAAGCGAGTTGAAGAAAGGAGCTCAGGGACACTGTAATTCACAAACCTGCAGAGTTATAAATGACAGCTATCGTCCAAAAATATACTGAAGTAAGGCTGCCAAGAGGACTTGAAAGCGGGGCAGAATTGCAGGAAACCGATTTCAGGAGGTAGACTGGAATTGCATTGAAAGCATAGGAAAAGAGGCAGAACGTCCACAATGATGCACTTGGCCAAAAAGGGCGTATGCGTTTTTTCCTGAATATATTCAGGAAAAAACGCATACGCCCTTTTTGGCCAACCAAGCAAGCTTGCAAAGGAAATCTGCACTACAATGAAGTCTCACTTCCTCCCGGTCAAAAGGGCCATCTGAAAAAAGTGTAAAATCCAGAAAGACAGGACAGGCCATGGAGAACTGGGAGCCTTGTTATGCTGATGGGCGGGATGTAAATTGCCAACAGACACTCGGGAGAAGTGTATGGTGTTTCCTGAAACATCTAAAAAACAAAGCAACAGAGCCTAGGGCACTTCCACTTATGGTCCTATAGCTTAGGGAAATTAAAATCAAAAAGACACAGCCACCCCAAAGTTTGGGACGCCTCTGTTTACAAGAACCTCGTTTACAGTACAAGTTCAACATCGCAGAAAGTGAAAAATGGATAAAGAAGTTGTGGTATTTACTTACAAAGCAATATCACTCAGCAATGAAATCTATGTCATCAGGCCCTTAGCAGCACAATGAGTGGATTCAGGTATGATGATTCTAACTGAAATAAGTCACACAGAAAAAGAAACATCATAAGATATCAGTAATACACGGAATGTAAACTTGGCTACACAGGAACTGAATTACAGAACAGAACAGGGTCTCAAATTTAGAAAACCAACTTATGCTTGCTTAAGGGTAAAGGTGAGTTGGGGTGCTGCATAAAACCAGAGATTGAAATGAGCACAGATAAAGTTCCTTAAGCCAAATATGGAATAGACAAGAGCTACTCCTTGCTCAACGAAATGGACTCAACACCGCATATTAAATGCCTAAGAATGTACCTGACTAGTAAGTATCTTAAAACCTATGGATTGCTATGTCTCCGAAAGAGAATCAAGCATGTGTACAGGGGCATAAACGCAGCAGTGATAGGATTGGAGAGGTTCGGTGAGCAAATGAAGACCCTCTGAAGTCATATTGCATGGTACCCATTCCACGGGTTTCAACTACCCAGGTTTAAGGTATTCTTCCTTCAGCTAAAACATGCATGTGGAACCTAGAGTATGATCAACCATGTGATCGGGAGACGTGTTCAAATATGTCTCAGTTTTCGTACCCTGGTACTCGGGTGCAACATTCCAGACGCTTTACTAACACCCTCCCGACTTGGAGAGTCAGTCCCTTTAACCTCCTGTTTGGCCCAGTTTGCAATTTCTGCGGAAGATGAACAGGAATAGCGAGAACCAATGAGAGACTAGCTGGAGGTGTCTGGACGGGCAAATTTAACTCTCATTTCCCACCAGGAAGAGGAATTAACCAAAGGCTCAGCGTGCCGTGCCGGAACCAGATTAGGGCCTGAAGCCATCCTGCGGTGTTGCGGCCAGCTCAAAAGAAAGCGAGTTGAAGAAAGGAGCTCAGGGGCACTGTAATTCACAAACCTGCAGAGTTATAAATGACAGCTATCGTCCAAAAATATACTGAAGTAAGGCTGCCAAGAGGACTTGAAAGCGGGGCAGAATTGCAGGAAACCGATTTCAGGAGGTAGACTGGAATTGCATTGAAAGCATAGGAAAAGAGGCAGAACGTCCACAATGATGCACTTGGCCAAAAAGGGCGTATGCGTTTTTTCCTGAATATATTCAGGAAAAAACGCATACGCCCTTTTTGGCCAACCAAGCAAGCTTGCAAAGGAAATCTGCACTACAATGAAGTCTCACTTCCCCCCGGTCAAAAGGGCCATCTGAAAAAAGTGTAAAATCCAGAAAGGCAGGACAGGCCATGGAGAACTGGGAGCCTTGTTATGCTGATGGGCGGGATGTAAATTGCCAACAGACACTCGGGAGAAGTGTATGGTGTTTCCTGAAACATCTAAAACACAAAGCAACAGAGCCTAGGGCACTTCCACTTATGGTCCTATAGCTTAGGGAAATTAAAATCAAAAAGACACAGCCACCCCAAAGTTTGGGACGCCTCTGTTTACAAGAACCTCGTTTACAGTACAAGTTCAACATCGCAGAAAGTGAAAAATGGATAAAGAAGTTGTGGTATTTACTTACAAAGCAATATCACTCAGCAATGAAATCTATGTCATCAGGCCCTTAGCAGCACAATGAGTGGATTCAGGTATGATGATTCTAACTGAAATAAGTCACACAGAAAAAGAAACATCATAAGATATCAGTAATACACGGAATGTAAACTTGGCTACACAGGAACTGAATTACAGAACAGAACAGGGTCTCAAATTTAGAAAACCAACTTATGCTTGCTTAAGGGTAAAGGTGAGTTGGGGTGCTGCATAAAACCAGAGATTGAAATGAGCACAGATAAAGTTCCTTAAGCCAAATATGGAATAGACAAGAGCTACTCCTTGCTCAACGAAATGGACTCAACACCGCATATTAAATGCCTAAGAATGTACCTGACCAGTAAGTATCTTAAAACCTATGGATTGCTATGTCTCCGAAAGAGAATCAAGCATGTGTACAGGGGCATAAACGCAGCAGTGATAGGATTGGAGAGGTTCGGTGAGCAAATGAAGACCCTTTGAAGTCATATTGCATGGTACCCATTCCACGGGTTTCAACTACCCAGGTTTAAGGTATTCTTCCTTCAGCTAAAACATGCATGTGGAACCTAGAGTATGATCAACCATGTGATCGGGAGACGTGTTCAAATATGTCTCAGTTTTCGTACCCTGGTACTCGGGTGCAACATTCCAGACGCTTTACTAACACCCTCCCGACTTGGAGAGTCAGTCCCTTTAACCTCCTGTTTGGCCCAGTTTGCAATTTCTGCGGAAGATGAACAGGAATAGCGAGAACCAATGAGAGACTAGCTGGAGGTGTCTGGACGGGCAAATTTAACTCTCATTTCCCACCAGGAAGAGGAATTAACCAAAGGCTCAGCGTGCCGTGCCGGAACCAGATTAGGGCCTGAAGCCATCCTGCGGTGTTGCGGCCAGCTCAAAAGAAAGCGAGTTGAAGAAAGGAGCTCAGGGGCACTGTAATTCACAAACCTGCAGAGTTATAAATGACAGCTATCGTCCAAAAATATACTGAAGTAAGGCTGCCAAGAGGACTTGAAAGCGGGGCAGAATTGCAGGAAACCGATTTCAGGAGGTAGACTGGAATTGCATTGAAAGCATAGGAAAAGAGGCAGAACGTCCACAATGATGCACTTGGCCAAAAAGGGCGTATGCGTTTTTTCCTGAATATATTCAGGAAAAAACGCATACGCCCTTTTTGGCCAACCAAGCAAGCTTGCAAAGGAAATCTGCACTACAATGAAGTCTCACTTCCCCCCGGTCAAAAGGGCCATCTGAAAAAAGTGTAAAATCCAGAAAGGCAGGACAGGCCATGGAGAACTGGGAGCCTTGTTATGCTGATGGGCGGGATGTAAATTGCCAACAGACACTTGGGAGAAGTGTATGGTGTTTCCTGAAACATCTAAAAAACAAAGCAACAGAGCCTAGGGCACTTCCACTTATGGTCCTATAGCTTAGGGAAATTAAAATCAAAAAGACACAGCCACCCCAAAGTTTGGGACGCCTCTGTTTACAAGAACCTCGTTTACAGTACAAGTTCAACATCGCAGAAAGTGAAAAATGGATAAAGAAGTTGTGGTATTTACTTACAAAGCAATATCACTCAGCAATGAAATCTATGTCATCAGGCCCTTAGCAGCACAATGAGTGGATTCAGGTATGATGATTCTAACTGAAATAAGTCACACAGAAAAAGAAACATCATAAGATATCAGTAATACACGGAATGTAAACTTGGCTACACAGGAACTGAATTACAGAACAGAACAGGGTCTCAAATTTAGAAAACCAACTTATGCTTGCTTAAGGGTAAAGGTGAGTTGGGGTGCTGCATAAAACCAGAGATTGAAATGAGCACAGATAAAGTTCCTTAAGCCAAATATGGAATAGACAAGAGCTACTCCTTGCTCAACGAAATGGACTCAACACCGCATATTAAATGCCTAAGAATGTACCTGACCAGTAAGTATCTTAAAACCTATGGATTGCTATGTCTCCGAAAGAGAATCAAGCATGTGTACAGGGGCATAAACGCAGCAGTGATAGGATTGGAGAGGTTCGGTGAGCAAATGAAGACCCTTTGAAGTCATATTGCATGGTACCCATTCCACGGGTTTCAACTACCCAGGTTTAAGGTATTCTTCCTTCAGCTAAAACATGCATGTGGAACCTAGAGTATGATCAACCATGTGATCGGGAGACGTGTTCAAATATGTCTCAGTTTTCGTACCCTGGTACTCGGGTGCAACATTCCAGACGCTTTACTAACACCCTCCCGACTTGGAGAGTCAGTCCCTTTAACCTCCTGTTTGGCCCAGTTTGCAATTTCTGCGGAAGATGAACAGGAATAGCGAGAACCAATGAGAGACTAGCTGGAGGTGTCTGGACGGGCAAATTTAACTCTCATTTCCCACCAGGAAGAGGAATTAACCAAAGGCTCAGCGTGCCGTGCCGGAACCAGATTAGGGCCTGAAGCCATCCTGCGGTGTTGCGGCCAGCTCAAAAGAAAGCGAGTTGAAGAAAGGAGCTCAGGGGCACTGTAATTCACAAACCTGCAGAGTTATAAATGACAGCTATCGTCCAAAAATATACTGAAGTAAGGCTGCCAAGAGGACTTGAAAGCGGGGCAGAATTGCAGGAAACCGATTTCAGGAGGTAGACTGGAATTGCATTGAAAGCATAGGAAAAGAGGCAGAACGTCCACAATGATGCACTTGGCCAAAAAGGGCGTATGCGTTTTTTCCTGAATATATTCAGGAAAAAACGCATACGCCCTTTTTGGCCAACCAAGCAAGCTTGCAAAGGAAATCTGCACTACAATGAAGTCTCACTTCCCCCCGGTCAAAAGGGCCATCTGAAAAAAGTGTAAAATCCAGAAAGGCAGGACAGGCCATGGAGAACTGGGAGCCTTGTTATGCTGATGGGCGGGATGTAAATTGCCAACAGACACTCGGGAGAAGTGTATGGTGTTTCCTGAAACATCTAAAAAACAAAGCAACAGAGCCTAGGGCACTTCCACTTATGGTCCTATAGCTTAGGGAAATTAAAATCAAAAAGACACAGCCACCCCAAAGTTTGGGACGCCTCTGTTTACAAGAACCTCGTTTACAGTACAAGTTCAACATCGCAGAAAGTGAAAAATGGATAAAGAAGTTGTGGTATTTACTTACAAAGCAATATCACTCAGCAATGAAATCTATGTCATCAGGCCCTTAGCAGCACAATGAGTGGATTCAGGTATGATGATTCTAACTGAAATAAGTCACACAGAAAAAGAAACATCATAAGATATCAGTAATACACGGAATGTAAACTTGGCTACACAGGAACTGAATTACAGAACAGAACAGGGTCTCAAATTTAGAAAACCAACTTATGCTTGCTTAAGGGTAAAGGTGAGTTGGGGTGCTGCATAAAACCAGAGATTGAAATGAGCACAGATAAAGTTCCTTAAGCCAAATATGGAATAGACAAGAGCTACTCCTTGCTCAACGAAATGGACTCAACACCGCATATTAAATGCCTAAGAATGTACCTGACTAGTAAGTATCTTAAAACCTATGGATTGCTATGTCTCCGAAAGAGAATCAAGCATGTGTACAGGGGCATAAACGCAGCAGTGATAGGATTGGAGAGGTTCGGTGAGCAAATGAAGACCCTCTGAAGTCATATTGCATGGTACCCATTCCACGGGTTTCAACTACCCAGGTTTAAGGTATTCTTCCTTCAGCTAAAACATGCATGTGGAACCTAGAGTATGATCAACCATGTGATCGGGAGACGTGTTCAAATATGTCTCAGTTTTCGTACCCTGGTACTCGGGTGCAACATTCCAGACGCTTTACTAACACCCTCCCGACTTGGAGAGTCAGTCCCTTTAACCTCCTGTTTGGCCCAGTTTGCAATTTCTGCGGAAGATGAACAGGAATAGCGAGAACCAATGAGAGACTAGCTGGAGGTGTCTGGACGGGCAAATTTAACTCTCATTTCCCACCAGGAAGAGGAATTAACCAAAGGCTCAGCGTGCCGTGCCGGAACCAGATTAGGGCCTGAAGCCATCCTGCGGTGTTGCGGCCAGCTCAAAAGAAAGCGAGTTGAAGAAAGGAGCTCAGGGGCACTGTAATTCACAAACCTGCAGAGTTATAAATGACAGCTAACGTCCAAAAATATACTGAAGTAAGGCTGCCAAGAGGACTTGAAAGTGGGGCAGAATTGCAGGAAACCGATTTCAGGAGGCAGACTGGAATTGCATTGAAAGCATAGGAAAAGAGGCAGAACGTCCAAAATGATGCACTTGGCCAAAAAGGGCGTATGCGTTTTTTCCTGAATATATTCAGGAAAAAACGCATACGCCCTTTTTGGCCAACCAAGCAAGCTTGCAAAGGAAATCTGCACTACAATGAAGTCTCACTTCCTCCCGGTCAAAAGGGCCATCTGAAAAAAGTGTAAAATCCAGAAAGGCAGGACAGGCCATGGAGAACTGGGAGCCTTGTTATGCTGATGGGCGGGATGTAAATTGCCAACAGACACTCGGGAGAAGTGTATGGTGTTTCCTGAAACATCTAAAAAACAAAGCAACAGAGCCTAGGGCACTTCCACTTATGGTCCTATAGCTTAGGGAAATTAAAATCAAAAAGACACAGCCACCTCAAAGTTTGGGACGCCTCTGTTTACAAGAACCTCGTTTACAGTACAAGTTCAACATCGCAGAAAGTGAAAAATGGATAAAGAAGTTGTGGTATTTACTTACAAAGCAATATCACTCAGCAATGAAATCTATGTCATCAGGCCCTTAGCAGCACAATGAGTGGATTCAGGTATGATGATTCTAACTGAAATAAGTCACACAGAAAAAGAAACATCATAAGATATCAGTAATACACGGAATGTAAACTTGGCTCCACAGGAACTGAATTACAGAACAGAACAGGGTCTCAAATTTAGAAAACCAACTTATGCTTGCTTAAGGGTAAAGGTGAGTTGGGGTGCTGCATAAAACCAGAGATTGAAATGAGCACAGATAAAGTTCCTTAAGCCAAATATGGAATAGACAAGAGCTACTCCTTGCTCAACGAAATGGACTCAACACCGCATATTAAATGCCTAAGAATGTACCTGACTAGTCAGTATCTTAGAACCTATGGATTGCTATGTCTCCGAAAGAGAATCAAGCATGTGTACAGGGGCATAAACGCAGCAGTGATAGGATTGGAGAGGTTCGGTGAGCAAATGAAGACCCTTTGAAGTCATATTGCATGGTACCCATTCCACGGGTTTCAACTACCCAGGTTTAAGGTATTCTTCCTTCAGCTAAAACATGCATGTGGAACCTAGAGTATGATCAACCATGTGATCGGGAGACGTGTTCAAATATGTCTCAGTTTTCGTACCCTGGTACTCGGGTGCAACATTCCAGACGCTTTACTAACACCCTCCCGACTTGGAGAGTCAGTCCCTTTAACCTCCTGTTTGGCCCAGTTTGCAATTTCTGCGGAAGATGAACAGGAATAGCGAGAACCAATGAGAGACTAGCTGGAGGTGTCTGGACGGGCAAATTTAACTCTCATTTCCCACCAGGAAGAGGAATTAACCAAAGGCTCAGCGTGCCGTGCCGGAACCAGATTAGGGCCTGAAGCCATCCTGCGGTGTTGCGGCCAGCTCAAAAGAAAGCGAGTTGAAGAAAGGAGCTCAGGGGCACTGTAATTCACAAACCTGCAGAGTTATAAATGACAGCTATCGTCCAAAAATATACTGAAGTAAGGCTGCCAAGAGGACTTGAAAGCGGGGCAGAATTGCAGGAAACCGATTTCAGGAGGTAGACTGGAATTGCATTGAAAGCATAGGAAAAGAGGCAGAACGTCCACAATGATGCACTTGGCCAAAAAGGGCGTATGCGTTTTTTCCTGAATATATTCAGGAAAAAACGCATACGCCCTTTTTGGCCAACCAAGCAAGCTTGCAAAGGAAATCTGCACTACAATGAAGTCTCACTTCCCCCCGGTCAAAAGGGCCATCTGAAAAAAGTGTAAAATCCAGAAAGGCAGGACAGGCCATGGAGAACTGGGAGCCTTGTTATGCTGATGGGCGGGATGTAAATTGCCAACAGACACTCGGGAGAAGTGTATGGTGTTTCCTGAAACATCTAAAAAACAAAGCAACAGAGCCTAGGGCACTTCCACTTATGGTCCTATAGCTTAGGGAAATTAAAATCAAAAAGACACAGCCACCCCAAAGTTTGGGACGCCTCTGTTTACAAGAACCTCGTTTACAGTACAAGTTCAACATCGCAGAAAGTGAAAAATGGATAAAGAAGTTGTGGTATTTACTTACAAAGCAATATCACTCAGCAATGAAATCTATGTCATCAGGCCCTTAGCAGCACAATGAGTGGATTCAGGTATGATGATTCTAACTGAAATAAGTCACACAGAAAAAGAAACATCATAAGATATCAGTAATACACGGAATGTAAACTTGGCTACACAGGAACTGAATTACAGAACAGAACAGGGTCTCAAATTTAGAAAACCAACTTATGCTTGCTTAAGGGTAAAGGTGAGTTGGGGTGCTGCATAAAACCAGAGATTGAAATGAGCACAGATAAAGTTCCTTAAGCCAAATATGGAATAGACAAGAGCTACTCCTTGCTCAGCGAAATGGACTCAACACCGCATATTAAATGCCTAAGAATGTACCTGACCAGTAAGTATCTTAAAACCTATGGATTGCTATGTCTCCGAAAGAGAATCAAGCATGTGTACAGGGGCATAAACGCAGCAGTGATAGGATTGGAGAGGTTCGGTGAGCAAATGAAGACCCTTTGAAGTCATATTGCATGGTACCCATTCCACGGGTTTCAACTACCCAGGTTTAAGGTATTCTTCCTTCAGCTAAAACATGCATGTGGAACCTAGAGTATGATCAACCATGTGATCGGGAGACGTGTTCAAATATGTCTCAGTTTTCGTACCCTGGTACTCGGGTGCAACATTCCAGACGCTTTACTAACACCCTCCCGACTTGGAGAGTCAGTCCCTTTAACCTCCTGTTTGGCCCAGTTTGCAATTTCTGCGGAAGATGAACAGGAATAGCGAGAACCAATGAGAGACTAGCTGGAGGTGTCTGGACGGGCAAATTTAACTCTCATTTCCCACCAGGAAGAGGAATTAACCAAAGGCTCAGCGTGCCGTGCCGGAACCAGATTAGGGCCTGAAGCCATCCTGCGGTGTTGCGGCCAGCTCAAAAGAAAGCGAGTTGAAGAAAGGAGCTCAGGGGCACTGTAATTCACAAACCTGCAGAGTTATAAATGACAGCTATCGTCCAAAAATATACTGAAGTAAGGCTGCCAAGAGGACTTGAAAGCGGGGCAGAATTGCAGGAAACCGATTTCAGGAGGTAGACTGGAATTGCATTGAAAGCATAGGAAAAGAGGCAGAACGTCCACAATGATGCACTTGGCCAAAAAGGGCGTATGCGTTTTTTCCTGAATATATTCAGGAAAAAACGCATACGCCCTTTTTGGCCAACCAAGCAAGCTTGCAAAGGAAATCTGCACTACAATGAAGTCTCACTTCCCCCCGGTCAAAAGGGCCATCTGAAAAAAGTGTAAAATCCAGAAAGGCAGGACAGGCCATGGAGAACTGGGAGCCTTGTTATGCTGATGGGCGGGATGTAAATTGCCAACAGACACTCGGGAGAAGTGTATGGTGTTTCCTGAAACATCTAAAAAACAAAGCAACAGAGCCTAGGGCACTTCCACTTATGGTCCTATAGCTTAGGGAAATTAAAATCAAAAAGACACAGCCACCCCAAAGTTTGGGACGCCTCTGTTTACAAGAACCTCGTTTACAGTACAAGTTCAACATCGCAGAAAGTGAAAAATGGATAAAGAAGTTGTGGTATTTACTTACAAAGCAATATCACTCAGCAATGAAATCTATGTCATCAGGCCCTTAGCAGCACAATGAGTGGATTCAGGTATGATGATTCTAACTGAAATAAGTCACACAGAAAAAGAAACATCATAAGATATCAGTAATACACGGAATGTAAACTTGGCTCCACAGGAACTGAATTACAGAACAGAACAGGGTCTCAAATTTAGAAAACCAACTTATGCTTGCTTAAGGGGAAAGGTGAGTTGGGGTGCTGCATAAAACCAGAGATTGAAATGAGCACAGATAAAGTTCCTTAAGCCAAATATGGAATAGACAAGAGCTACTCCTTGCTCAACGAAATGGACTCAACACCGCATATTAAATGCCTAAGAATGTACCTGACCAGTAAGTATCTTAAAACCTATGGATTGCTATGTCTCCGAAAGAGAATCAAGCATGTGTACAGGGGCATAAACGCAGCAGTGATAGGATTGGAGAGGTTCGGTGAGCAAATGAAGACCCTTTGAAGTCATATTGCATGGTACCCATTCCACGGGTTTCAACTACCCAGGTTTAAGGTATTCTTCCTTCAGCTAAAACATGCATGTGGAACCTAGAGTATGATCAACCATGTGATCGGGAGACGTGTTCAAATATGTCTCAGTTTTCGTACCCTGGTACTCGGGTGCAACATTCCAGACGCTTTACTAACACCCTCCCGACTTGGAGAGTCAGTCCCTTTAACCTCCTGTTTGGCCCAGTTTGCAATTTCTGCGGAAGATGAACAGGAATAGCGAGAACCAATGAGAGACTAGCTGGAGGTGTCTGGACGGGCAAATTTAACTCTCATTTCCCACCAGGAAGAGGAATTAACCAAAGGCTCAGCGTGCCGTGCCGGAACCAGATTAGGGCCTGAAGCCATCCTGCGGTGTTGCGGCCAGCTCAAAAGAAAGCGAGTTGAAGAAAGGAGCTCAGGGGCACTGTAATTCACAAACCTGCAGAGTTATAAATGACAGCTATCGTCCAAAAATATACTGAAGTAAGGCTGCCAAGAGGACTTGAAAGCGGGGCAGAATTGCAGGAAACCGATTTCAGGAGGTAGACTGGAATTGCATTGAAAGCATAGGAAAAGAGGCAGAACGTCCACAATGATGCACTTGGCCAAAAAGGGCGTATGAGTTTTTTCCTGAATATATTCAGAAAAAAACGCATACGCCCTTTTTGGCCAACCAAGCAAGCTTGCAAAGGAAATCTGCACTACAATGAAGTCTCACTTCCCCCCGGTCAAAAGGGCCATCTGAAAAAAGTGTAAAATCCAGAAAGGCAGGACAGGCCATGGAGAACTGGGAGCCTTGTTATGCTGATGGGCGGGATGTAAATTGCCAACAGACACTCGGGAGAAGTGTATGGTGTTTCCTGAAACATCTAAAAAACAAAGCAACAGAGCCTAGGGCACTTCCACTTATGGTCCTATAGCTTAGGGAAATTAAAATCAAAAAGACACAGCCACCCCAAAGTTTGGGACGCCTCTGTTTACAAGAACCTCGTTTACAGTACAAGTTCAACATCGCAGAAAGTGAAAAATGGATAAAGAAGTTGTGGTATTTACTTACAAAGCAATATCACTCAGCAATGAAATCTATGTCATCAGGCCCTTAGCAGCACAATGAGTGGATTCAGGTATGATGATTCTAACTGAAATAAGTCACACAGAAAAAGAAACATCATAAGATATCAGTAATACACGGAATGTAAACTTGGCTACACAGGAACTGAATTACAGAACAGAACAGGGTCTCAAATTTAGAAAACCAACTTATGCTTGCTTAAGGGTAAAGGTGAGTTGGGGTGCTGCATAAAACCAGAGATTGAAATGAGCACAGATAAAGTTCCTTAAGCCAAATATGGAATAGACAAGAGCTACTCCTTGCTCAACGAAATGGACTCAACACCGCATATTAAATGCCTAAGAATGTACCTGACCAGTAAGTATCTTAAAACCTATGGATTGCTATGTCTCCGAAAGAGAATCAAGCATGTGTACAGGGGCATAAACGCAGCAGTGATAGGATTGGAGAGGTTCGGTGAGCAAATGAAGACCCTTTGAAGTCATATTGCATGGTACCCATTCCACGGGTTTCAACTACCCAGGTTTAAGGTATTCTTCCTTCAGCTAAAACATGCATGTGGAACCTAGAGTATGATCAACCATGTGATCGGGAGACGTGTTCAAATATGTCTCAGTTTTCGTACCCTGGTACTCGGGTGCAACATTCCAGACGCTTTACTAACACCCTCCCGACTTGGAGAGTCAGTCCCTTTAACCTCCTGTTTGGCCCAGTTTGCAATTTCTGCGGAAGATGAACAGGAATAGCGAGAACCAATGAGAGACTAGCTGGAGGTGTCTGGACGGGCAAATTTAACTCTCATTTCCCACCAGGAAGAGGAATTAACCAAAGGCTCAGCGTGCCGTGCCGGAACCAGATTAGGGCCTGAAGCCATCCTGCGGTGTTGCGGCCAGCTCAAAAGAAAGCGAGTTGAAGAAAGGAGCTCAGGGGCACTGTAATTCACAAACCTGCAGAGTTATAAATGACAGCTATCGTCCAAAAATATACTGAAGTAAGGCTGCCAAGAGGACTTGAAAGCGGGGCAGAATTGCAGGAAACCGATTTCAGGAGGTAGACTGGAATTGCATTGAAAGCATAGGAAAAGAGGCAGAACGTCCACAATGATGCACTTGGCCAAAAAGGGCGTATGCGTTTTTTCCTGAATATATTCAGGAAAAAACGCATACGCCCTTTTTGGCCAACCAAGCAAGCTTGCAAAGGAAATCTGCACTACAATGAAGTCTCACTTCCCCCCGGTCAAAAGGGCCATCTGAAAAAAGTGTAAAATCCAGAAAGGCAGGACAGGCCATGGAGAACTGGGAGCCTTGTTATGCTGATGGGCGGGATGTAAATTGCCAACAGACACTCGGGAGAAGTGTATGGTGTTTCCTGAAACATCTAAAAAACAAAGCAACAGAGCCTAGGGCACTTCCACTTATGGTCCTATAGCTTAGGGAAATTAAAATCAAAAAGACACAGCCACCCCAAAGTTTGGGACGCCTCTGTTTACAAGAACCTCGTTTACAGTACAAGTTCAACATCGCAGAAAGTGAAAAATGGATAAAGAAGTTGTGGTATTTACTTACAAAGCAATATCACTCAGCAATGAAATCTATGTCATCAGGCCCTTAGCAGCACAATGAGTGGATTCAGGTATGATGATTCTAACTGAAATAAGTCACACAGAAAAAGAAACATCATAAGATATCAGTAATACACGGAATGTAAACTTGGCTACACAGGAACTGAATTACAGAACAGAACAGGGTCTCAAATTTAGAAAACCAACTTATGCTTGCTTAAGGGTAAAGGTGAGTTGGGGTGCTGCATAAAACCAGAGATTGAAATGAGCACAGATAAAGTTCCTTAAGCCAAATATGGAATAGACAAGAGCTACTCCTTGCTCAACGAAATGGACTCAACACCGCATATTAAATGCCTAAGAATGTACCTGACCAGTAAGTATCTTAAAACCTATGGATTGCTATGTCTCCGAAAGAGAATCAAGCATGTGTACAGGGGCATAAACGCAGCAGTGATAGGATTGGAGAGGTTCGGTGAGCAAATGAAGACCCTTTGAAGTCATATTGCATGGTACCCATTCCACGGGTTTCAACTACCCAGGTTTAAGGTATTCTTCCTTCAGCTAAAACATGCATGTGGAACCTAGAGTATGATCAACCATGTGATCGGGAGACGTGTTCAAATATGTCTCAGTTTTTGTACCCTGGTACTCGGGTGCAACATTCCAGACGCTTTACTAACACCCTCCCAACTTGGAGAGTCAGTCCCTTTAACCTCCTGTTTGGCCCAGTTTGCAATTTCTGCGGAAGATGAACAGGAATAGCGAGAACCAATGAGAGACTAGCTGGAGGTGTCTGGACGGGCAAATTTAACTCTCATTTCCCACCAGGAAGAGGAATTAACCAAAGGCTCAGCGTGCCGTGCCGGAACCAGATTAGGGCCTGAAGCCATCCTGCGGTGTTGCGGCCAGCTCAAAAGAAAGCGAGTTGAAGAAAGGAGCTCAGGGGCACTGTAATTCACAAACCTGCAGAGTTATAAATGACAGCTATCGTCCAAAAATATACTGAAGTAAGGCTGCCAAGAGGACTTGAAAGCGGGGCAGAATTGCAGGAAACCGATTTCAGGAGGTAGACTGGAATTGCATTGAAAGCATAGGAAAAGAGGCAGAACGTCCACAATGATGCACTTGGCCAAAAAGGGCGTATGCGTTTTTTCCTGAATATATTCAGGAAAAAACGCATACGCCCTTTTTGGCCAACCAAGCAAGCTTGCAAAGGAAATCTGCACTACAATGAAGTCTCACTTCCCCCCGGTCAAAAGGGCCATCTGAAAAAAGTGTAAAATCCAGAAAGGCAGGACAGGCCATGGAGAACTGGGAGCCTTGTTATGCTGATGGGCGGGATGTAAATTGCCAACAGACACTCGGGAGAAGTGTATGGTGTTTCCTGAAACATCTACAAAACAAAGCAACAGAGCCTAGGGCACTTCCACTTATGGTCCTATAGCTTAGGGAAATTAAAATCAAAAAGACACAGCCACCCCAAAGTTTGGGACGCCTCTGTTTACAAGAACCTCGTTTACAGTACAAGTTCAACATCGCAGAAAGTGAAAAATGGATAAAGAAGTTGTGGTATTTACTTACAAAGCAATATCACTCAGCAATGAAATCTATGTCATCAGGCCCTTAGCAGCACAATGAGTGGATTCAGGTATGATGATTCTAACTGAAATAAGTCACACAGAAAAAGAAACATCATAAGATATCAGTAATACACGGAATGTAAACTTGGCTCCACAGGAACTGAATTACAGAACAGAACAGGGTCTCAAATTTAGAAAACCAACTTATGCTTGCTTAAGGGTAAAGGTGAGTTGGGGTGCTGCATAAAACCAGAGATTGAAATGAGCACAGATAAAGTTCCTTAAGCCAAATATGGAATAGACAAGAGCTACTCCTTGCTCAACGAAATGGACTCAACACCGCATATTAAATGCCTAAGAATGTACCTGACCAGTAAGTATCTTAAAACCTATGGATTGCTATGTCTCCGAAAGAGAATCAAGCATGTGTACAGGGGCATAAACGCAGCAGTGATAGGATTGGAGAGGTTCGGTGAGCAAATGAAGACCCTTTGAAGTCATATTGCATGGTACCCATTCCACGGGTTTCAACTACCCAGGTTTAAGGTATTCTTCCTTCAGCTAAAACATGCATGTGGAACCTAGAGTATGATCAACCATGTGATCGGGAGACGTGTTCAAATATGTCTCAGTTTTCGTACCCTGGTACTCGGGTGCAACATTCCAGACGCTTTACTAACACCCTCCCGACTTGGAGAGTCAGTCCCTTTAACCTCCTGTTTGGCCCAGTTTGCAATTTCTGCGGAAGATGAACAGGAATAGCGAGAACCAATGAGAGACTAGCTGGAGGTGTCTGGACGGGCAAATTTAACTCTCATTTCCCACCAGGAAGAGGAATTAACCAAAGGCTCAGCGTGCCGTGCCGGAACCAGATTAGGGCCTGAAGCCATCCTGCGGTGTTGCGGCCAGCTCAAAAGAAAGCGAGTTGAAGAAAGGAGCTCAGGGGCACTGTAATTCACAAACCTGCAGAGTTATAAATGACAGCTATCGTCCAAAAATATACTGAAGTAAGGCTGCCAAGAGGACTTGAAAGCGGGGCAGAATTGCAGGAAACCGATTTCAGGAGGTAGACTGGAATTGCATTGAAAGCATAGGAAAAGAGGCAGAACGTCCACAATGATGCACTTGGCCAAAAAGGGCGTATGAGTTTTTTCCTGAATATATTCAGAAAAAAACGCATACGCCCTTTTTGGCCAACCAAGCAAGCTTGCAAAGGAAATCTGCACTACAATGAAGTCTCACTTCCCCCCGGTCAAAAGGGCCATCTGAAAAAAGTGTAAAATCCAGAAAGACAGGACAGGCCATGGAGAACTGGGAGCCTTGTTATGCTGATGGGCGGGATGTAAATTGCCAACAGACACTCGGGAGAAGTGTATGGTGTTTCCTGAAACATCTAAAAAACAAAGCAACAGAGCCTAGGGCACTTCCACTTATGGTCCTATAGCTTAGGGAAATTAAAATCAAAAAGACACAGCCACCCCAAAGTTTGGGACGCCTCTGTTTACAAGAACCTCGTTTACAGTACAAGTTCAACATCGCAGAAAGTGAAAAATGGATAAAGAAGTTGTGGTATTTACTTACAAAGCAATATCACTCAGCAATGAAATCTATGTCATCAGGCCCTTAGCAGCACAATGAGTGGATTCAGGTATGATGATTCTAACTGAAATAAGTCACACAGAAAAAGAAACATCATAAGATATCAGTAATACACGGAATGTAAACTTGGCTACACAGGAACTGAATTACAGAACAGAACAGGGTCTCAAATTTAGAAAACCAACTTATGCTTGCTTAAGGGTAAAGGTGAGTTGGGGTGCTGCATAAAACCAGAGATTGAAATGAGCACAGATAAAGTTCCTTAAGCCAAATATGGAATAGACAAGAGCTACTCCTTGCTCAGCGAAATGGACTCAACACCGCATATTAAATGCCTAAGAATGTACCTGACCAGTAAGTATCTTAAAACCTATGGATTGCTATGTCTCCGAAAGAGAATCAAGCATGTGTACAGGGGCATAAACGCAGCAGTGATAGGATTGGAGAGGTTCGGTGAGCAAATGAAGACCCTCTGAAGTCATATTGCATGGTACCCATTCCACGGGTTTCAACTACCCAGGTTTAAGGTATTCTTCCTTCAGCTAAAACATGCATGTGGAACCTAGAGTATGATCAACCATGTGATCGGGAGACGTGTTCAAATATGTCTCAGTTTTCGTACCCTGGTACTCGGGTGCAACATTCCAGACGCTTTACTAACACCCTCCCGACTTGGAGAGTCAGTCCCTTTAACCTCCTGTTTGGCCCAGTTTGCAATTTCTGCGGAAGATGAACAGGAATAGCGAGAACCAATGAGAGACTAGCTGGAGGTGTCTGGACGGGCAAATTTAACTCTCATTTCCCACCAGGAAGAGGAATTAACCAAAGGCTCAGCGTGCCGTGCCGGAACCAGATTAGGGCCTGAAGCCATCCTGCGGTGTTGCGGCCAGCTCAAAAGAAAGCGAGTTGAAGAAAGGAGCTCAGGGGCACTGTAATTCACAAACCTGCAGAGTTATAAATGACAGCTATCGTCCAAAAATATACTGAAGTAAGGCTGCCAAGAGGACTTGAAAGCGGGGCAGAATTGCAGGAAACCGATTTCAGGAGGTAGACTGGAATTGCATTGAAAGCATAGGAAAAGAGGCAGAACGTCCACAATGATGCACTTGGCCAAAAAGGGCGTATGCGTTTTTTCCTGAATATATTCAGAAAAAAACGCATACGCCCTTTTTGGCCAACCAAGCAAGCTTGCAAAGGAAATCTGCACTACAATGAAGTCTCACTTCCCCCCGGTCAAAAGGGCCATCTGAAAAAAGTGTAAAATCCAGAAAGACAGGACAGGCCATGGAGAACTGGGAGCCTTGTTATGCTGATGGGCGGGATGTAAATTGCCAACAGACACTCGGGAGAAGTGTATGGTGTTTCCTGAAACATCTAAAAAACAAAGCAACAGAGCCTAGGGCACTTCCACTTATGGTCCTATAGCTTAGGGAAATTAAAATCAAAAAGACACAGCCACCCCAAAGTTTGGGACGCCTCTGTTTACAAGAACCTCGTTTACAGTACAAGTTCAACATCGCAGAAAGTGAAAAATGGATAAAGAAGTTGTGGTATTTACTTACAAAGCAATATCACTCAGCAATGAAATCTATGTCATCAGGCCCTTAGCAGCACAATGAGTGGATTCAGGTATGATGATTCTAACTGAAATAAGTCACACAGAAAAAGAAACATCATAAGATATCAGTAATACACGGAATGTAAACTTGGCTACACAGGAACTGAATTACAGAACAGAACAGGGTCTCAAATTTAGAAAACCAACTTATGCTTGCTTAAGGGTAAAGGTGAGTTGGGGTGCTGCATAAAACCAGAGATTGAAATGAGCACAGATAAAGTTCCTTAAGCCAAATATGGAATAGACAAGAGCTACTCCTTGCTCAACGAAATGGACTCAACACCGCATATTAAATGCCTAAGAATGTACCTGACCAGTAAGTATCTTAAAACCTATGGATTGCTATGTCTCCGAAAGAGAATCAAGCATGTGTACAGGGGCATAAACGCAGCAGTGATAGGATTGGAGAGGTTCGGTGAGCAAATGAAGACCCTTTGAAGTCATATTGCATGGTACCCATTCCACGGGTTTCAACTACCCAGGTTTAAGGTATTCTTCCTTCAGCTAAAACATGCATGTGGAACCTAGAGTATGATCAACCATGTGATCGGGAGACGTGTTCAAATATGTCTCAGTTTTCGTACCCTGGTACTCGGGTGCAACATTCCAGACGCTTTACTAACACCCTCCCGACTTGGAGAGTCAGTCCCTTTAACCTCCTGTTTGGCCCAGTTTGCAATTTCTGCGGAAGATGAACAGGAATAGCGAGAACCAATGAGAGACTAGCTGGAGGTGTCTGGACGGGCAAATTTAACTCTCATTTCCCACCAGGAAGAGGAATTAACCAAAGGCTCAGCGTGCCGTGCCGGAACCAGATTAGGGCCTGAAGCCATCCTGCGGTGTTGCGGCCAGCTCAAAAGAAAGCGAGTTGAAGAAAGGAGCTCAGGGGCACTGTAATTCACAAACCTGCAGAGTTATAAATGACAGCTATCGTCCAAAAATATACTGAAGTAAGGCTGCCAAGAGGACTTGAAAGTGGGGCAGAATTGCAGGAAACCGATTTCAGGAGGTAGACTGGAATTGCATTGAAAGCATAGGAAAAGAGGCAGAACGTCCACAATGATGCACTTGGCCAAAAAGGGCGTATGAGTTTTTTCCTGAATATATTCAGAAAAAAACGCATACGCCCTTTTTGGCCAACCAAGCAAGCTTGCAAAGGAAATCTGCACTACAATGAAGTCTCACTTCCCCCCGGTCAAAAGGGCCATCTGAAAAAAGTGTAAAATCCAGAAAGACAGGACAGGCCATGGAGAACTGGGAGCCTTGTTATGCTGATGGGCGGGATGTAAATTGCCAACAGACACTCGGGAGAAGTGTATGGTGTTTCCTGAAACATCTAAAAAACAAAGCAACAGAGCCTAGGGCACTTCCACTTATGGTCCTATAGCTTAGGGAAATTAAAATCAAAAAGACACAGCCACCCCAAAGTTTGGGACGCCTCTGTTTACAAGAACCTCGTTTACAGTACAAGTTCAACATCGCAGAAAGTGAAAAATGGATAAAGAAGTTGTGGTATTTACTTACAAAGCAATATCACTCAGCAATGAAATCTATGTCATCAGGCCCTTAGCAGCACAATGAGTGGATTCAGGTATGATGATTCTAACTGAAATAAGTCACACAGAAAAAGAAACATCATAAGATATCAGTAATACACGGAATGTAAACTTGGCTACACAGGAACTGAATTACAGAACAGAACAGGGTCTCAAATTTAGAAAACCAACTTATGCTTGCTTAAGGGTAAAGGTGAGTTGGGGTGCTGCATAAAACCAGAGATTGAAATGAGCACAGATAAAGTTCCTTAAGCCAAATATGGAATAGACAAGAGCTACTCCTTGCTCAGCGAAATGGACTCAACACCGCATATTAAATGCCTAAGAATGTACCTGACCAGTAAGTATCTTAAAACCTATGGATTGCTATGTCTCCGAAAGAGAATCAAGCATGTGTACAGGGGCATAAACGCAGCAGTGATAGGATTGGAGAGGTTCGGTGAGCAAATGAAGACCCTCTGAAGTCATATTGCATGGTACCCATTCCACGGGTTTCAACTACCCAGGTTTAAGGTATTCTTCCTTCAGCTAAAACATGCATGTGGAACCTAGAGTATGATCAACCATGTGATCGGGAGACGTGTTCAAATATGTCTCAGTTTTCGTACCCTGGTACTCGGGTGCAACATTCCAGACGCTTTACTAACACCCTCCCGACTTGGAGAGTCAGTCCCTTTAACCTCCTGTTTGGCCCAGTTTGCAATTTCTGCGGAAGATGAACAGGAATAGCGAGAACCAATGAGAGACTAGCTGGAGGTGTCTGGACGGGCAAATTTAACTCTCATTTCCCACCAGGAAGAGGAATTAACCAAAGGCTCAGCGTGCCGTGCCGGAACCAGATTAGGGCCTGAAGCCATCCTGCGGTGTTGCGGCCAGCTCAAAAGAAAGCGAGTTGAAGAAAGGAGCTCAGGGGCACTGTAATTCACAAACCTGCAGAGTTATAAATGACAGCTATCGTCCAAAAATATACTGAAGTAAGGCTGCCAAGAGGACTTGAAAGCGGGGCAGAATTGCAGGAAACCGATTTCAGGAGGTAGACTGGAATTGCATTGAAAGCATAGGAAAAGAGGCAGAACGTCCACAATGATGCACTTGGCCAAAAAGGGCGTATGCGTTTTTTCCTGAATATATTCAGAAAAAAACGCATACGCCCTTTTTGGCCAACCAAGCAAGCTTGCAAAGGAAATCTGCACTACAATGAAGTCTCACTTCCCCCCGGTCAAAAGGGCCATCTGAAAAAAGTGTAAAATCCAGAAAGACAGGACAGGCCATGGAGAACTGGGAGCCTTGTTATGCTGATGGGCGGGATGTAAATTGCCAACAGACACTCGGGAGAAGTGTATGGTGTTTCCTGAAACATCTAAAAAACAAAGCAACAGAGCCTAGGGCACTTCCACTTATGGTCCTATAGCTTAGGGAAATTAAAATCAAAAAGACACAGCCACCCCAAAGTTTGGGACGCCTCTGTTTACAAGAACCTCGTTTACAGTACAAGTTCAACATCGCAGAAAGTGAAAAATGGATAAAGAAGTTGTGGTATTTACTTACAAAGCAATATCACTCAGCAATGAAATCTATGTCATCAGGCCCTTAGCAGCACAATGAGTGGATTCAGGTATGATGATTCTAACTGAAATAAGTCACACAGAAAAAGAAACATCATAAGATATCAGTAATACACGGAATGTAAACTTGGCTACACAGGAACTGAATTACAGAACAGAACAGGGTCTCAAATTTAGAAAACCAACTTATGCTTGCTTAAGGGTAAAGGTGAGTTGGGGTGCTGCATAAAACCAGAGATTGAAATGAGCACAGATAAAGTTCCTTAAGCCAAATATGGAATAGACAAGAGCTACTCCTTGCTCAACGAAATGGACTCAACACCGCATATTAAATGCCTAAGAATGTACCTGACTAGTAAGTATCTTAAAACCTATGGATTGCTATGTCTCCGAAAGAGAATCAAGCATGTGTACAGGGGCATAAACGCAGCAGTGATAGGATTGGAGAGGTTCGGTGAGCAAATGAAGACCCTTTGAAGTCATATTGCATGGTACCCATTCCACGGGTTTCAACTACCCAGGTTTAAGGTATTCTTCCTTCAGCTAAAACATGCATGTGGAACCTAGAGTATGATCAACCATGTGATCGGGAGACGTGTTCAAATATGTCTCAGTTTTCGTACCCTGGTACTCGGGTGCAACATTCCAGACGCTTTACTAACACCCTCCCGACTTGGAGAGTCAGTCCCTTTAACCTCCTGTTTGGCCCAGTTTGCAATTTCTGCGGAAGATGAACAGGAATAGCGAGAACCAATGAGAGACTAGCTGGAGGTGTCTGGACGGGCAAATTTAACTCTCATTTCCCACCAGGAAGAGGAATTAACCAAAGGCTCAGCGTGCCGTGCCGGAACCAGATTAGGGCCTGAAGCCATCCTGCGGTGTTGCGGCCAGCTCAAAAGAAAGCGAGTTGAAGAAAGGAGCTCAGGGGCACTGTAATTCACAAACCTGCAGAGTTATAAATGACAGCTATCGTCCAAAAATATACTGAAGTAAGGCTGCCAAGAGGACTTGAAAGTGGGGCAGAATTGCAGGAAACCGATTTCAGGAGGTAGACTGGAATTGCATTGAAAGCATAGGAAAAGAGGCAGAACGTCCACAATGATGCACTTGGCCAAAAAGGGCGTATGAGTTTTTTCCTGAATATATTCAGAAAAAAACGCATACGCCCTTTTTGGCCAACCAAGCAAGCTTGCAAAGGAAATCTGCACTACAATGAAGTCTCACTTCCCCCCGGTCAAAAGGGCCATCTGAAAAAAGTGTAAAATCCAGAAAGACAGGACAGGCCATGGAGAACTGGGAGCCTTGTTATGCTGATGGGCGGGATGTAAATTGCCAACAGACACTCGGGAGAAGTGTATGGTGTTTCCTGAAACATCTAAAAAACAAAGCAACAGAGCCTAGGGCACTTCCACTTATGGTCCTATAGCTTTGGGAAATTAAAATCAAAAAGACACAGCCACCCCAAAGTTTGGGACGCCTCTGTTTACAAGAACCTCGTTTACAGTACAAGTTCAACATCGCAGAAAGTGAAAAATGGATAAAGAAGTTGTGGTATTTACTTACAAAGCAATATCACTCAGCAATGAAATCTATGTCATCAGGCCCTTAGCAGCACAATGAGTGGATTCAGGTATGATGATTCTAACTGAAATAAGTCACACAGAAAAAGAAACATCATAAGATATCAGTAATACACGGAATGTAAACTTGGCTACACAGGAACTGAATTACAGAACAGAACAGGGTCTCAAATTTAGAAAACCAACTTATGCTTGCTTAAGGGTAAAGGTGAGTTGGGGTGCTGCATAAAACCAGAGATTGAAATGAGCACAGATAAAGTTCCTTAAGCCAAATATGGAATAGACAAGAGCTACTCCTTGCTCAGCGAAATGGACTCAACACCGCATATTAAATGCCTAAGAATGTACCTGACTAGTAAGTATCTTAAAACCTATGGATTGCTATGTCTCCGAAAGAGAATCAAGCATGTGTACAGGGGCATAAACGCAGCAGTGATAGGATTGGAGAGGTTCGGTGAGCAAATGAAGACCCTCTGAAGTCATATTGCATGGTACCCATTCCACGGGTTTCAACTACCCAGGTTTAAGGTATTCTTCCTTCAGCTAAAACATGCATGTGGAACCTAGAGTATGATCAACCATGTGATCGGGAGACGTGTTCAAATATGTCTCAGTTTTCGTACCCTGGTACTCGGGTGCAACATTCCAGACGCTTTACTAACACCCTCCCGACTTGGAGAGTCAGTCCCTTTAACCTCCTGTTTGGCCCAGTTTGCAATTTCTGCGGAAGATGAACAGGAATAGCGAGAACCAATGAGAGACTAGCTGGAGGTGTCTGGACGGGCAAATTTAACTCTCATTTCCCACCAGGAAGAGGAATTAACCAAAGGCTCAGCGTGCCGTGCCGGAACCAGATTAGGGCCTGAAGCCATCCTGCGGTGTTGCGGCCAGCTCAAAAGAAAGCGAGTTGAAGAAAGGAGCTCAGGGGCACTGTAATTCACAAACCTGCAGAGTTATAAATGACAGCTATCGTCCAAAAATATACTGAAGTAAGGCTGCCAAGAGGACTTGAAAGCGGGGCAGAATTGCAGGAAACCGATTTCAGGAGGTAGACTGGAATTGCATTGAAAGCATAGGAAAAGAGGCAGAACGTCCACAATGATGCACTTGGCCAAAAAGGGCGTATGCGTTTTTTCCTGAATATATTCAGGAAAAAACGCATACGCCCTTTTTGGCCAACCAAGCAAGCTTGCAAAGGAAATCTGCACTACAATGAAGTCTCACTTCCCCCCGGTCAAAAGGGCCATCTGAAAAAAGTGTAAAATCCAGAAAGGCAGGACAGGCCATGGAGAACTGGGAGCCTTGTTATGCTGATGGGCGGGATGTAAATTGCCAACAGACACTCGGGAGAAGTGTATGGTGTTTCCTGAAACATCTAAAAAACAAAGCAACAGAGCCTAGGGCACTTCCACTTATGGTCCTATAGCTTAGGGAAATTAAAATCAAAAAGACACAGCCACCCCAAAGTTTGGGACGCCTCTGTTTACAAGAACCTCGTTTACAGTACAAGTTCAACATCGCAGAAAGTGAAAAATGGATAAAGAAGTTGTGGTATTTACTTACAAAGCAATATCACTCAGCAATGAAATCTATGTCATCAGGCCCTTAGCAGCACAATGAGTGGATTCAGGTATGATGATTCTAACTGAAATAAGTCACACAGAAAAAGAAACATCATAAGATATCAGTAATACACGGAATGTAAACTTGGCTACACAGGAACTGAATTACAGAACAGAACAGGGTCTCAAATTTAGAAAACCAACTTATGCTTTCTTAAGGGGAAAGGTGAGTTGGGGTGCTGCATAAAACCAGAGATTGAAATGAGCACAGATAAAGTTCCTTAAGCCAAATATGGAATAGACAAGAGCTACCTCTTGCTCAACGAAATGGACTCAACACCGCATATTAAATGCCTAAGAATGTACCTGACTAGTAAGTATCTTAAAACCTATGGATTGCTATGTCTCCGAAAGAGAATCAAGCATGTGTACAGGGGCATAAACGCAGCAGTGATAGGATTGGAGAGGTTCGGTGAGCAAATGAAGACCCTTTGAAGTCATATTGCATGGTACCCATTCCACGGGTTTCAACTACCCAGGTTTAAGGTATTCTTCCTTCAGCTAAAACATGCATGTGGAACCTAGAGTATGATCAACCATGTGATCGGGAGACGTGTTCAAATATGTCTCAGTTTTCGTACCCTGGTACTCGGGTGCAACATTCCAGACGCTTTACTAACACCCTCCCGACTTGGAGAGTCAGTCCCTTTAACCTCCTGTTTGGCCCAGTTTGCAATTTCTGCGGAAGATGAACAGGAATAGCGAGAACCAATGAGAGACTAGCTGGAGGTGTCTGGACGGGCAAATTTAACTCTCATTTCCCACCAGGAAGAGGAATTAACCAAAGGCTCAGCGTGCCGTGCCGGAACCAGATTAGGGCCTGAAGCCATCCTGCGGTGTTGCGGCCAGCTCAAAAGAAAGCGAGTTGAAGAAAGGAGCTCAGGGGCACTGTAATTCACAAACCTGCAGAGTTATAAATGACAGCTATCGTCCAAAAATATACTGAAGTAAGGCTGCCAAGAGGACTTGAAAGCGGGGCAGAATTGCAGGAAACCGATTTCAGGAGGTAGACTGGAATTGCATTGAAAGCATAGGAAAAGAGGCAGAACGTCCACAATGATGCACTTGGCCAAAAAGGGCGTATGCGTTTTTTCCTGAATATATTCAGGAAAAAACGCATACGCCTTTTTTGACCAACCAAGCAAGCTTGCAAAGGAAATCTGCACTACAATGAAGTCTCACTTCCCCCCGGTCAAAAGGGCCATCTGAAAAATGTGTAAAATCCAGAAAGGCAGGACAGTCCATGGAGAACTGGGAGCCTTGTTATGCTGATGGGCGGGATGTAAATTGCCAACAGACACTCGGGAGAAGTGTATGGTGTTTCCTGAAACAGCTAAAAAACAAAGCAACAGAGCCTAGGGCACTTCCACTTATGGTCCTATAGCTTAGGGAAATTAAAATCAAAAAGACACAGCCACCCCAAAGTTTGGGACGCCTCTGTTTACAAGAACCTCGTGTACAGTAGAAGTTCAACATCGCAGAAAGTGAAAAATGGATAAAGAAGTTGTGGTATTTACTTACAAAGCAATATCACTCAGCAATGAAATCTATGTCATCAGGCCCTTAGCAGCACAATGAGTGGATTCAGGTATGATGATTCTAACTGAAATAAGTCACACAGAAAAAGAAACATCATAAGATATCAGTAATACACGGAATGTAAACTTGGCTACACAGGAACTGAATTACAGAACAGAACAGGGTCTCAAATTTAGAAAACCAACTTATGCTTGCTTAAGGGGAAAGGTGAGTTGGGGTGCTGCATAAAACCAGAGATTGAAATGAGCACAGATAAAGTTCCTTAAGCCAAATATGGAATAGACAAGAGCTACCTCTTGCTCAACGAAATGGACTCAACACCGCATATTAAATGCCTAAGAATGTACCTGACCAGTAAGTATCTTAAAACCTATGGATTGCTATGTCTCTGAAAGAGAATCAAGCATGTGTACAGGGGCATAAACGCAGCAGTGATAGGATTGGAGAGGTTCGGTGAGCAAATGAAGACCCTTTGAAGTCATATTGCATGGTACCCATTCCACGGGTTTCAACTACCCAGGTTTAAGGTATTCTTCCTTCAGCTAAAACATGCATGTGGAACCTAGAGTATGATCAACCATGTGATCGGGAGACGTGTTCAAATATGTCTCAGTTTTCGTACCCTGGTACTCGGGTGCAACATTCCAGACGCTTTACTAACACCCTCCCGACTTGGAGAGTCAGTCCCTTTAACCTCCTGTTTGGCCCAGTTTGCAATTTCTGCGGAAGATGAACAGGAATAGCGAGAACCAATGAGAGACTAGCTGGAGGTGTCTGGACGGGCAAATTTAACTCTCATTTCCCACCAGGAAGAGGAATTAACCAAAGGCTCAGCGTGCCGTGCCGGAACCAGATTAGGGCCTGAAGCCATCCTGCGGTGTTGCGGCCAGCTCAAAAGAAAGCGAGTTGAAGAAAGGAGCTCAGGGGCACTGTAATTCACAAACCTGCAGAGTTATAAATGACAGCTATCGTCCAAAAATATACTGAAGTAAGGCTGCCAAGAGGACTTGAAAGCGGGGCAGAATTGCAGGAAACCGATTTCAGGAGGTAGACTGGAATTGCATTGAAAGCATAGGAAAAGAGGCAGAACGTCCACAATGATGCACTTGGCCAAAAAGGGCGTATGCGTTTTTTCCTGAATATATTCAGGAAAAAACGCATACGCCCTTTTTGGCCAACCAAGCAAGCTTGCAAAGGAAATCTGCACTACAATGAAGTCTCACTTCCCCCCGGTCAAAAGGGCCATCTGAAAAAAGTGTAAAATCCAGAAAGGCAGGACAGGCCATGGAGAACTGGGAGCCTTGTTATGCTGATGGGCGGGATGTAAATTGCCAACAGACACTCGGGAGAAGTGTATGGTGTTTCCTGAAACATCTAAAAAACAAAGCAACAGAGCCTAGGGCACTTCCACTTATGGTCCTATAGCTTAGGGAAATTAAAATCAAAAAGACACAGCCACCCCAAAGTTTGGGACGCCTCTGTTTACAAGAACCTCGTTTACAGTACAAGTTCAACATCGCAGAAAGTGAAAAATGGATAAAGAAGTTGTGGTATTTACTTACAAAGCAATATCACTCAGCAATGAAATCTATGTCATCAGGCCCTTAGCAGCACAATGAGTGGATTCAGGTATGATGATTCTAACTGAAATAAGTCACACAGAAAAAGAAACATCATAAGATATCAGTAATACACGGAATGTAAACTTGGCTACACAGGAACTGAATTACAGAACAGAACAGGGTCTCAAATTTAGAAAACCAACTTATGCTTGCTTAAGGGGAAAGGTGAGTTGGGGTGCTGCATAAAACCAGAGATTGAAATGAGCACAGATAAAGTTCCTTAAGCCAAATATGGAATAGACAAGAGCTACTCCTTGCTCAGCGAAATGGACTCAACACCGCATATTAAATGCCTAAGAATGTACCTGACCAGTAAGTATCTTAAAACCTATGGATTGCTATGTCTCCGAAAGAGAATCAAGCATGTGTACAGGGGCATAAACGCAGCAGTGATAGGATTGGAGAGGTTCGGTGAGCAAATGAAGACCCTTTGAAGTCATATTGCATGGTACCCATTCCACGGGTTTCAACTACCCAGGTTTAAGGTATTCTTCCTTCAGCTAAAACATGCATGTGGAACCTAGAGTATGATCAACCATGTGATCGGGAGACGTGTTCAAATATGTCTCAGTTTTCGTACCCTGGTACTCGGGTGCAACATTCCAGACGCTTTACTAACACCCTCCCGACTTGGAGAGTCAGTCCCTTTAACCTCCTGTTTGGCCCAGTTTGCAATTTCTGCGGAAGATGAACAGGAATAGCGAGAACCAATGAGAGACTAGCTGGAGGTGTCTGGACGGGCAAATTTAACTCTCATTTCCCACCAGGAAGAGGAATTAACCAAAGGCTCAGCGTGCCGTGCCGGAACCAGATTAGGGCCTGAAGCCATCCTGCGGTGTTGCGGCCAGCTCAAAAGAAAGCGAGTTGAAGAAAGGAGCTCAGGGGCACTGTAATTCACAAACCTGCAGAGTTATAAATGACAGCTATCGTCCAAAAATATACTGAAGTAAGGCTGCCAAGAGGACTTGAAAGTGGGGCAGAATTGCAGGAAACCGATTTCAGGAGGTAGACTGGAATTGCATTGAAAGCATAGGAAAAGAGGCAGAACGTCCACAATGATGCACTTGGCCAAAAAGGGCGTATGAGTTTTTTCCTGAATATATTCAGAAAAAAACGCATACGTCCTTTTTGGCCAACCAAGCAAGCTTGCAAAGGAAATCTGCACTACAATGAAGTCTCACTTCCCCCCGGTCAAAAGGGCCATCTGAAAAAAGTGTAAAATCCAGAAAGACAGGACAGGCCATGGAGAACTGGGAGCCTTGTTATGCTGATGGGCGGGATGTAAATTGCCAACAGACACTCGGGAGAAGTGTATGGTGTTTCCTGAAACATCTAAAAAACAAAGCAACAGAGCCTAGGGCACTTCCACTTATGGTCCTATAGCTTAGGGAAATTAAAATCAAAAAGACACAGCCACCCCAAAGTTTGGGACGCCTCTGTTTACAAGAACCTCGTTTACAGTACAAGTTCAACATCGCAGAAAGTGAAAAATGGATAAAGAAGTTGTGGTATTTACTTACAAAGCAATATCACTCAGCAATGAAATCTATGTCATCAGGCCCTTAGCAGCACAATGAGTGGATTCAGGTATGATGATTCTAACTGAAATAAGTCACACAGAAAAAGAAACATCATAAGATATCAGTAATACACGGAATGTAAACTTGGCTACACAGGAACTGAATTACAGAACAGAACAGGGTCTCAAATTTAGAAAACCAACTTATGCTTGCTTAAGGGTAAAGGTGAGTTGGGGTGCTGCATAAAACCAGAGATTGAAATGAGCACAGATAAAGTTCCTTAAGCCAAATATGGAATAGACAAGAGCTACTCCTTGCTCAGCGAAATGGACTCAACACCGCATATTAAATGCCTAAGAATGTACCTGACTAGTAAGTATCTTAAAACCTATGGATTGCTATGTCTCCGAAAGAGAATCAAGCATGTGTACAGGGGCATAAACGCAGCAGTGATAGGATTGGAGAGGTTCGGTGAGCAAATGAAGACCCTCTGAAGTCATATTGCATGGTACCCATTCCACGGGTTTCAACTACCCAGGTTTAAGGTATTCTTCCTTCAGCTAAAACATGCATGTGGAACCTAGAGTATGATCAACCATGTGATCGGGAGACGTGTTCAAATATGTCTCAGTTTTCGTACCCTGGTACTCGGGTGCAACATTCCAGACGCTTTACTAACACCCTCCCGACTTGGAGAGTCAGTCCCTTTAACCTCCTGTTTGGCCCAGTTTGCAATTTCTGCGGAAGATGAACAGGAATAGCGAGAACCAATGAGAGACTAGCTGGAGGTGTCTGGACGGGCAAATTTAACTCTCATTTCCCACCAGGAAGAGGAATTAACCAAAGGCTCAGCGTGCCGTGCCGGAACCAGATTAGGGCCTGAAGCCATCCTGCGGTGTTGCGGCCAGCTCAAAAGAAAGCGAGTTGAAGAAAGGAGCTCAGGGGCACTGTAATTCACAAACCTGCAGAGTTATAAATGACAGCTATCGTCCAAAAATATACTGAAGTAAGGCTGCCAAGAGGACTTGAAAGCGGGGCAGAATTGCAGGAAACCGATTTCAGGAGGTAGACTGGAATTGCATTGAAAGCATAGGAAAAGAGGCAGAACGTCCACAATGATGCACTTGGCCAAAAAGGGCGTATGCGTTTTTTCCTGAATATATTCAGGAAAAAACGCATACGCCCTTTTTGGCCAACCAAGCAAGCTTGCAAAGGAAATCTGCACTACAATGAAGTCTCACTTCCCCCCGGTCAAAAGGGCCATCTGAAAAAAGTGTAAAATCCAGAAAGGCAGGACAGGCCATGGAGAACTGGGAGCCTTGTTATGCTGATGGGCGGGATGTAAATTGCCAACAGACACTCGGGAGAAGTGTATGGTGTTTCCTGAAACAGCTAAAAAACAAAGCAACAGAGCCTAGGGCACTTCCACTTATGGTCCTATAGCTTAGGGAAATTAAAATCAAAAAGACACAGCCACCCCAAAGTTTGGGACGCCTCTGTTTACAAGAACCTCGTGTACAGTAGAAGTTCAACATCGCAGAAAGTGAAAAATGGATAAAGAAGTTGTGGTATTTACTTACAAAGCAATATCACTCAGCAATGAAATCTATGTCATCAGGCCCTTAGCAGCACAATGAGTGGATTCAGGTATGATGATTCTAACTGAAATAAGTCACACAGAAAAAGAAACATCATAAGATATCAGTAATACACGGAATGTAAACTTGGCTACACAGGAACTGAATTACAGAACAGAACAGGGTCTCAAATTTAGAAAACCAACTTATGCTTGCTTAAGGGGAAAGGTGAGTTGGGGTGCTGCATAAAACCAGAGATTGAAATGAGCACAGATAAAGTTCCTTAAGCCAAATATGGAATAGACAAGAGCTACCTCTTGCTCAACGAAATGGACTCAACACCGCATATTAAATGCCTAAGAATGTACCTGACTAGTAAGTATCTTAAAACCTATGGATTGCTATGTCTCTGAAAGAGAATCAAGCATGTGTACAGGGGCATAAACGCAGCAGTGATAGGATTGGAGAGGTTCGGTGAGCAAATGAAGACCCTTTGAAGTCATATTGCATGGTACCCATTCCACGGGTTTCAACTACCCAGGTTTAAGGTATTCTTCCTTCAGCTAAAACATGCATGTGGAACCTAGAGTATGATCAACCATGTGATCGGGAGACGTGTTCAAATATGTCTCAGTTTTCGTACCCTGGTACTCGGGTGCAACATTCCAGACGCTTTACTAACACCCTCCCGACTTGGAGAGTCAGTCCCTTTAACCTCCTGTTTGGCCCAGTTTGCAATTTCTGCGGAAGATGAACAGGAATAGCGAGAACCAATGAGAGACTAGCTGGAGGTGTCTGGACGGGCAAATTTAACTCTCATTTCCCACCAGGAAGAGGAATTAACCAAAGGCTCAGCGTGCCGTGCCGGAACCAGATTAGGGCCTGAAGCCATCCTGCGGTGTTGCGGCCAGCTCAAAAGAAAGCGAGTTGAAGAAAGGAGCTCAGGGGCACTGTAATTCACAAACCTGCAGAGTTATAAATGACAGCTATCGTCCAAAAATATACTGAAGTAAGGCTGCCAAGAGGACTTGAAAGCGGGGCAGAATTGCAGGAAACCGATTTCAGGAGGTAGACTGGAATTGCATTGAAAGCATAGGAAAAGAGGCAGAACGTCCACAATGATGCACTTGGCCAAAAAGGGCGTATGCGTTTTTTCCTGAATATATTCAGGAAAAAACGCATACGCCCTTTTTGGCCAACCAAGCAAGCTTGCAAAGGAAATCTGCACTACAATGAAGTCTCACTTCCCCCCGGTCAAAAGGGCCATCTGAAAAAAGTGTAAAATCCAGAAAGGCAGGACAGGCCATGGAGAACTGGGAGCCTTGTTATGCTGATGGGCGGGATGTAAATTGCCAACAGACACTCGGGAGAAGTGTATGGTGTTTCCTGAAACATCTAAAAAACAAAGCAACAGAGCCTAGGGCACTTCCACTTATGGTCCTATAGCTTAGGGAAATTAAAATCAAAAAGACACAGCCACCCCAAAGTTTGGGACGCCTCTGTTTACAAGAACCTCGTTTACAGTACAAGTTCAACATCGCAGAAAGTGAAAAATGGATAAAGAAGTTGTGGTATTTACTTACAAAGCAATATCACTCAGCAATGAAATCTATGTCATCAGGCCCTTAGCAGCACAATGAGTGGATTCAGGTATGATGATTCTAACTGAAATAAGTCACACAGAAAAAGAAACATCATAAGATATCAGTAATACACGGAATGTAAACTTGGCTACACAGGAACTGAATTACAGAACAGAACAGGGTCTCAAATTTAGAAAACCAACTTATGCTTGCTTAAGGGGAAAGGTGAGTTGGGGTGCTGCATAAAACCAGAGATTGAAATGAGCACAGATAAAGTTCCTTAAGCCAAATATGGAATAGACAAGAGCTACTCCTTGCTCAATGAAATGGACTCAACACCGCATATTAAATGCCTAAGAATGTACCTGACTAGTAAGTATCTTAAAACCTATGGATTGCTATGTCTCCGAAAGAGAATCAAGCATGTGTACAGGGGCATAAACGCAGCAGTGATAGGATTGGAGAGGTTCGGTGAGCAAATGAAGACCCTTTGAAGTCATATTGCATGGTACCCATTCCACGGGTTTCAACTACCCAGGTTTAAGGTATTCTTCCTTCAGCTAAAACATGCATGTGGAACCTAGAGTATGATCAACCATGTGATCGGGAGACGTGTTCAAATATGTCTCAGTTTTTGTACCCTGGTACTCGGGTGCAACATTCCAGACGCTTTACTAACACCCTCCCGACTTGGAGAGTCAGTCCCTTTAACCTCCTGTTTGGCCCAGTTTGCAATTTCTGCGGAAGATGAACAGGAATAGCGAGAACCAATGAGAGACTAGCTGGAGGTGTCTGGACGGGCAAATTTAACTCTCATTTCCCACCAGGAAGAGGAATTAACCAAAGGCTCAGCGTGCCGTGCCGGAACCAGATTAGGGCCTGAAGCCATCCTGCGGTGTTGCGGCCAGCTCAAAAGAAAGCGAGTTGAAGAAAGGAGCTCAGGGGCACTGTAATTCACAAACCTGCAGAGTTATAAATGACAGCTAACGTCCAAAAATATACTGAAGTAAGGCTGCCAAGAGGACTTGAAAGCGGGGCAGAATTGCAGGAAACCGATTTCAGGAGGCAGACTGGAATTGCATTGAAAGCATAGGAAAAGAGGCAAAACGTCCAAAATGATGCACTTGGCCAAAAAGGGTGTATGAGTTTTTTCCTGAATATATTCAGGAAAAAACGCATACGCCCTTTTTGGCCAACCAAGCAAGCTTGCAAAGGAAATCTGCACTACAATGAAGTCTCACTTCCCCCCGGTCAAAAGGGCCATCTGAAAAAAGTGTAAAATCCAGAAAGGCAGGACAGGCCATGGAGAACTGGGAGCCTTGTTATGCTGATGGGCGGGATGTAAATTGCCAACAGACACTCGGGAGAAGTGTATGGTGTTTCCTGAAACATCTAAAAAACAAAGCAACAGAGCCTAGGGCACTTCCACTTATGGTCCTATAGCTTAGGGAAATTAAAATCAAAAAGACACAGCCACCTCAAAGTTTGGGACGCCTCTGTTTACAAGAACCTCGTTTACAGTACAAGTTCAACATCGCAGAAAGTGAAAAATGGATAAAGAAGTTGTGGTATTTACTTACAAAGCAATATCACTCAGCAATGAAATCTATGTCATCAGGCCCTTAGCAGCACAATGAGTGGATTCAGGTATGATGATTCTAACTGAAATAAGTCACACAGAAAAAGAAACATCATAAGATATCAGTAATACACGGAATGTAAACTTGGCTACACAGGAACTGAATTACAGAACAGAACAGGGTCTCAAATTTAGAAAACCAACTTATGCTTGCTTAAGGAGAAAGGTGAGTTGGGGTGCCGCATAAAACCAGAGATTGAAATGAACACAGATAAAGTTCCTTAAGCCAAATATGGAATAGACAAGAGCTACTCCTTGCTCAACGAAATGGACTCAACACCGCATATTAAATGCCAAAGAATGTACCTGACTAGTAAGTATCTTAAAACCTATGGATTGCTATGTCTCCGAAAGAGAATCAAGCATGTGTACAGGGGCATAAACGCAGCAGTGATAGGATTGGAGAGGTTCGGTGAGCAAATGAAGACCCTTTGAAGTCATATTGCATGGTACCCATTCCACGGGTTTCAACTACCCAGGTTTAAGGTATTCTTCCTTCAGCTATAACATGCATGTGGAACCTAGAGTATGATCAACCATGTGATCGGGAGACATGTTCAAATATGTCTCAGTTTTCGTACCCTGGTACTCGGGTGCAACATTCCAGACGCTTTACTAACACCCTCCCGACTTGGAGAGTCAGTCCCTTTAACCTCCTGTTTGGCCCAGTTTGCAATTTCTGCGGAAGATGAACAGGAATAGCGAGAACCAATGAGAGACTAGCTGGAGGTGTCTGGACGGGCAAATTTAACTCTCATTTCCCACCAGGAAGAGGAATTAACCAAAGGCTCAGCGTGCCGTGCCGGAACCAGATTAGGGCCTGAAGCCATCCTGCGGTGTTGCGGCCAGCTCAAAAGAAAGCGAGTTGAAGAAAGGAGCTCAGGGGCACTGTAATTCACAAACCTGCAGAGTTATAAATGACAGCTTTCGTCCAAAAATATACTGAAGTAAGGCTGCCAAGAGGACTTGAAAGCGGGGCAGAATTGCAGGAAACCAATTTCAGGAGGTAGACTGGAATTGCATTGAAAGCATAGGAAAAGAGGCAGAACGTCCACAATGATGCACTTGGCCAAAAAGGGCGTATGCGTTTTTTCCTGAATATATTCAGGAAAAAACGCATACGCCCTTTTTGGCCAACCAAGCAAACTTGCAAAGGAAATCTGCACTACAATGAAGTCTCACTTCCCCCCGGTCAAAAGGGCCATCTGAAAAACGTGTAAAATCCAGAAAGACAGGACAGGCCATGGAGAACTGGGAGCCTTGTTATGCTGATGGGCGGGATGTAAATTGCCAACAGACACTCGGGAGAAGTGTATGGTGTTTCCTGAAGCATCTAAAAAACAAAGCAACAGAGCCTAGGGCACTTCCACTTATGGTCCTATAGCTTAGGGAAATTAAAATCAAAAAGACACAGCCACCCCAAAGTTTGGGACGCCTCTGTTTACAAGAAACTCATTTACAGTACAAGTTCAACATCGCAGAAAGTGAAAAATGGATAAAGAAGTTGTGGTATTTACTTACAAAGCAATATCACTCAGCAATGAAATCTATGTCATCAGACCCTTAGCAGCACAATGAGTGGATTCAGGTATGATGATTCTAACTGAAATAAGTCACACAGAAAAAGAAACATCATAAGATATCAGTAATACACGGAATGTAAACTTGGCTACACAGGAACTGAATTACAGAACAGAACAGGGTCTCAAATTTAGAAAACCAACTTATGCTTGCTTAAGGGGAAAGGTGAGTTGGGGTGCTGCATAAAACCAGAGATTAAAATGAACACAGATAAAGTTCCTTAAGCCAAATATGGAATAGACAAGAGCTACTCCTTGCTCAACGAAATGGACTCAACACCGCATATTAAATGCCTAAGAATGTACCTGACTAGTAAGTATCTTAAAACCTATGGATTGCTATGTCTCCGAAAGAGAATCAAGCATGTGTACAGGGGCATAAACGCAGCAGTGATAGGATTGGAGAGGTTCGGTGAGCAAATGAAGACCCTTTGAAGTCATATTGCATGGTACCCATTCCACGGGTTTCAACTACCCAGGTTTAAGGTATTCTTCCTTCAGCTATAACATGCATGTGGAACCTAGAGTATGATCAACCATGTGATCGGGAGACATGTTCAAATATGTCTCAGTTTTCGTACCCTGGTACTCGGGTGCAACATTCCAGACGCTTTACTAACACCCTCCCAACTTGGAGAGTCAGTCCCTTTAACCTCCTGTTTGGCCCAGTTTGCAATTTCTGCGGAAGATGAACAGGAATAGCGAGAACCAATGAGAGACTAGCTGGAGGTGTCTGGACGGGCAAATTTAACTCTCATTTCCCACCAGGAAGAGGAATTAACCAAAGGCTCAGCGTGCCGTGCCGGAACCAGATTAGGGCCTGAAGCCATCCTGCGGTGTTGCGGCCAGCTCAAAAGAAAGCGAGTTGAAGAAAGGAGCTCAGGGGCACTGTAATTCACAAACCTGCAGAGTTATAAATGACAGCTATCGTCCAAAAATATACTGAAGTAAGGCTGCCAAGAGGACTTGAAAGCGGGGCAGAATTGCAGGAAACCGATTTCAGGAGGTAGACTGGAATTGCATTGAAAGCATAGGAAAAGAGGCAGAACGTCCACAATGATGCACTTGGCCAAAAAGGGCGTATGCGTTTTTTCCTGAATATATTCAGGAAAAAACGCATACGCCCTTTTTGGCCAACCAAGCAAACTTGCAAAGGAAATCTGCACTACAATGAAGTCTCACTTCCCCCCGGTCAAAAGGGCCATCTGAAAAACGTGTAAAATCCAGAAAGACAGGACAGGCCATGGAGAACTGGGAGCCTTGTTATGCTGATGGGCGGGATGTAAATTGCCAACAGACACTCGGGAGAAGTGTATGGTGTTTCCTGAAGCATCTAAAAAACAAAGCAACAGAGCCTAGGGCACTTCCACTTATGGTCCTATAGCTTAGGGAAATTAAAATCAAAAAGACACAGCCACCCCAAAGTTTGGGACGCCTCTGTTTACAAGAAACTCATTTACAGTACAAGTTCAACATCGCAGAAAGTGAAAAATGGATAAAGAAGTTGTGGTATTTACTTACAAAGCAATATCACTCAGCAATGAAATCTATGTCATCAGACCCTTAGCAGCACAATGAGTGGATTCAGGTATGATGATTCTAACTGAAATAAGTCACACAGAAAAAGAAACATCATAAGATATCAGTAATACACGGAATGTAAACTTGGCTACACAGGAACTGAATTACAGAACAGAACAGGGTCTCAAATTTAGAAAACCAACTTATGCTTGCTTAAGGGGAAAGGTGAGTTGGGGTGCTGCATAAAACCAGAGATTGAAATGAGCACAGATAAAGTTCCTTAAGCCAAATATGGAATAGTCAAGAGCTACTCCTTGCTCAACGAAATGGACTCAACACCGCATATTAAATGCCTAAGAATGTACCTGACTAGTCAGTATCTTAAAACCTATGGATTGCTATGTCTCCGAAAGAGAATCAAGCATGTGTACAGGGGCATAAACGCAGCAGTGATAGGATTGGAGAGGTTCGGTGAGCAAATGAAGACCCTTTGAAGTCATATTGCATGGTACCCATTCCACGGGTTTCAACTACCCAGGTTTAAGGTATTCTTCCTTCAGCTAAAACATGCATGTGGAACCTAGAGTATGATCAACCATGTGATCGGGAGACGTGTTCAAATATGTCTCAGTTTTCGTACCCTGGTACTCGGGTGCAACATTCCAGACGCTTTACTAACACCCTCCCGACTTGGAGAGTCAGTCCCTTTAACCTCCTGTTTGGCCCAGTTTGCAATTTCTGCGGAAGATGAACAGGAATAGCGAGAACCAATGAGAGACTAGCTGGAGGTGTCTGGACGGGCAAATTTAACTCTCATTTCCCACCAGGAAGAGGAATTAACCAAAGGCTCAGCGTGCCGTGCCGGAACCAGATTAGGGCCTGAAGCCATCCTGCGGTGTTGCGGCCAGCTCAAAAGAAAGCGAGTTGAAGAAAGGAGCTCAGGGGCACTGTAATTCACAAACCTGCAGAGTTATAAATGACAGCTATCGTCCAAAAATATACTGAAGTAAGGCTGCCAAGAGGACTTGAAAGCGGGGCAGAATTGCAGGAAACCGATTTCAGGAGGTAGACTGGAATTGCATTGAAAGCATAGGAAAAGAGGCAGAACGTCCACAATGATGCACTTGGCCAAAAAGGGCGTATGCGTTTTTTCCTGAATATATTCAGGAAAAAACGCATACGCCCTTTTTGGCCAACCAAGCAAGCTTGCAAAGGAAATCTGCACTACAATGAAGTCTCACTTCCCCCCGGTCAAAAGGGCCATCTGAAAAAAGTGTAAAATCCAGAAAGACAGGACAGGCCATGGAGAACTGGGAGCCTTGTTATGCTGATGGGCGGGATGTAAATTGCCAACAGACACTCGGGAGAAGTGTATGGTGTTTCCTGAAACATCTAAAAAACAAAGCAACAGAGCCTAGGGCACTTCCACTTATGGTCCTATAGCTTAGGGAAATTAAAATCAAAAAGACACAGCCACCCCAAAGTTTGGGACGCCTCTGTTTACAAGAACCTCGTTTACAGTACAAGTTCAACATCGCAGAAAGTGAAAAATGGATAAAGAAGTTGTGGTATTTACTTACAAAGCAATATCACTCAGCAATGAAATCTATGTCATCAGGCCCTTAGCAGCACAATGAGTGGATTCAGGTATGATGATTCTAACTGAAATAAGTCACACAGAAAAAGAAACATCATAAGATATCAGTAATACACGGAATGTAAACTTGGCTACACAGGAACTGAATTACAGAACAGAACAGGGTCTCAAATTTAGAAAACCAACTTATGCTTGCTTAAGGGTAAAGGTGAGTTGGGGTGCTGCATAAAACCAGAGATTGAAATGAGCACAGATAAAGTTCCTTAAGCCAAATATGGAATAGACAAGAGCTACTCCTTGCTCAACGAAATGGACTCAACACCGCATATTAAATGCCTAAGAATGTACCTGACTAGTAAGTATCTTAAAACCTATGGATTGCTATGTCTCCGAAAGAGAATCAAGCATGTGTACAGGGGCATAAACGCAGCAGTGATAGGATTGGAGAGGTTCGGTGAGCAAATGAAGACCCTTTGAAGTCATATTGCATGGTACCCATTCCACGGGTTTCAACTACCCAGGTTTAAGGTATTCTTCCTTCAGCTAAAACATGCATGTGGAACCTAGAGTATGATCAACCATGTGATCGGGAGACGTGTTCAAATATGTCTCAGTTTTCGTACCCTGGTACTCGGGTGCAACATTCCAGACGCTTTACTAACACCCTCCCGACTTGGAGAGTCAGTCCCTTTAACCTCCTGTTTGGCCCAGTTTGCAATTTCTGCGGAAGATGAACAGGAATAGCGAGAACCAATGAGAGACTAGCTGGAGGTGTCTGGACGGGCAAATTTAACTCTCATTTCCCACCAGGAAGAGGAATTAACCAAAGGCTCAGCGTGCCGTGCCGGAACCAGATTAGGGCCTGAAGCCATCCTGCGGTGTTGCGGCCAGCTCAAAAGAAAGCGAGTTGAAGAAAGGAGCTCAGGGGCACTGTAATTCACAAACCTGCAGAGTTATAAATGACAGCTAACGTCCAAAAATATACTGAAGTAAGGCTGCCAAGAGGACTTGAAAGTGGGGCAGAATTGCAGGAAACCGATTTCAGGAGGCAGACTGGAATTGCATTGAAAGCATAGGAAAAGAGGCAGAACGTCCAAAATGATGCACTTGGCCAAAAAGGGTGTATGCGTTTTTTCCTGAATATATTCAGGAAAAAACGCATACGCCCTTTTTGGCCAACCAAGCAAGCTTGCAAAGGAAATCTGCACTACAATGAAGTCTCACTTCCTCCCGGTCAAAAGGGCCATCTGAAAAAAGTGTAAAATCCAGAAAGGCAGGACAGGCCATGGAGAACTGGGAGCCTTGTTATGCTGATGGGCGGGATGTAAATTGCCAACAGACACTCGGGAGAAGTGTATGGTGTTTCCTGAAACATCTAAAAAACAAAGCAACAGAGCCTAGGGCACTTCCACTTATGGTCCTATAGCTTAGGGAAATTAAAATCAAAAAGACACAGCCACCTCAAAGTTTGGGACGCCTCTGTTTACAAGAACCTCGTTTACAGTACAAGTTCAACATCGCAGAAAGTGAAAAATGGATAAAGAAGTTGTGGTATTTACTTACAAAGCAATATCACTCAGCAATGAAATCTATGTCATCAGGCCCTTAGCAGCACAATGAGTGGATTCAGGTATGATGATTCTAACTGAAATAAGTCACACAGAAAAAGAAACATCATAAGATATCAGTAATACACGGAATGTAAACTTGGCTCCACAGGAACTGAATTACAGAACAGAACAGGGTCTCAAATTTAGAAAACCAACTTATGCTTGCTTAAGGGTAAAGGTGAGTTGGGGTGCTGCATAAAACCAGAGATTGAAATGAGCACAGATAAAGTTCCTTAAGCCAAATATGGAATAGACAAGAGCTACTCCTTGCTCAACGAAATGGACTCAACACCGCATATTAAATGCCTAAGAATGTACCTGAATAGTCAGTATCTTAGAACCTATGGATTGCTATGTCTCCGAAAGAGAATCAAGCATGTGTACAGGGGCATAAACGCAGCAGTGATAGGATTGGAGAGGTTCGGTGAGCAAATGAAGACCCTTTGAAGTCATATTGCATGGTACCCATTCCACGGGTTTCAACTACCCAGGTTTAAGGTATTCTTCCTTCAGCTAAAACATGCATGTGGAACCTAGAGTATGATCAACCATGTGATCGGGAGACGTGTTCAAATATGTCTCAGTTTTCGTACCCTGGTACTCGGGTGCAACATTCCAGACGCTTTACTAACACCCTCCCGACTTGGAGAGTCAGTCCCTTTAACCTCCTGTTTGGCCCAGTTTGCAATTTCTGCGGAAGATGAACAGGAATAGCGAGAACCAATGAGAGACTAGCTGGAGGTGTCTGGACGGGCAAATTTAACTCTCATTTCCCACCAGGAAGAGGAATTAACCAAAGGCTCAGCGTGCCGTGCCGGAACCAGATTAGGGCCTGAAGCCATCCTGCGGTGTTGCGGCCAGCTCAAAAGAAAGCGAGTTGAAGAAAGGAGCTCAGGGGCACTGTAATTCACAAACCTGCAGAGTTATAAATGACAGCTATCGTCCAAAAATATACTGAAGTAAGGCTGCCAAGAGGACTTGAAAGCGGGGCAGAATTGCAGGAAACCGATTTCAGGAGGTAGACTGGAATTGCATTGAAAGCATAGGAAAAGAGGCAGAACGTCCACAATGATGCACTTGGCCAAAAAGGGCGTATGCGTTTTTTCCTGAATATATTCAGGAAAAAACGCATACGCCCTTTTTGGCCAACCAAGCAAGCTTGCAAAGGAAATCTGCACTACAATGAAGTCTCACTTCCCCCCGGTCAAAAGGGCCATCTGAAAAAAGTGTAAAATCCAGAAAGGCAGGACAGGCCATGGAGAACTGGGAGCCTTGTTATGCTGATGGGCGGGATGTAAATTGCCAACAGACACTCGGGAGAAGTGTATGGTGTTTCCTGAAACATCTAAAAAACAAAGCAACAGAGCCTAGGGCACTTCCACTTATGGTCCTATAGCTTAGGGAAATTAAAATCAAAAAGACACAGCCACCCCAAAGTTTGGGACGCCTCTGTTTACAAGAACCTCGTTTACAGTACAAGTTCAACATCGCAGAAAGTGAAAAATGGATAAAGAAGTTGTGGTATTTACTTACAAAGGAATATCACTCAGCAATGAAATCTATGTCATCAGGCCCTTAGCAGCACAATGAGTGGATTCAGGTATGATGATTCTAACTGAAATAAGTCACACAGAAAAAGAAACATCATAAGATATCAGTAATACACGGAATGTAAACTTGGCTACACAGGAACTGAATTACAGAACAGAACAGGGTCTCAAATTTAGAAAACCAACTTATGCTTGCTTAAGGGTAAAGGTGAGTTGGGGTGCTGCATAAAACCAGAGATTGAAATGAGCACAGATAAAGTTCCTTAAGCCAAATATGGAATAGACAAGAGCTACTCCTTGCTCAACGAAATGGACTCAACACCACATATTAAATGCCTAAGAATGTACCTGACTAGTAAGTATCTTAAAACCTATGGATTGCTATGTCTCCGAAAGAGAATCAAGCATGTGTACAGGGGCATAAACGCAGCAGTGATAGGATTGGAGAGGTTCGGTGAGCAAATGAAGACCCTTTGAAGTCATATTGCATGGTACCCATTCCACGGGTTTCAACTACCCAGGTTTAAGGTATTCTTCCTTCAGCTAAAACATGCATGTGGAACCTAGAGTATGATCAACCATGTGATCGGGAGACGTGTTCAAATATGTCTCAGTTTTCGTACCCTGGTACTCGGGTGCAACATTCCAGACGCTTTACTAACACCCTCCCGACTTGGAGAGTCAGTCCCTTTAACCTCCTGTTTGGCCCAGTTTGCAATTTCTGCGGAAGATGAACAGGAATAGCGAGAACCAATGAGAGACTAGCTGGAGGTGTCTGGACGGGCAAATTTAACTCTCATTTCCCACCAGGAAGAGGAATTAACCAAAGGCTCAGCGTGCCGTGCCGGAACCAGATTAGGGCCTGAAGCCATCCTGCGGTGTTGCGGCCAGCTCAAAAGAAAGCGAGTTGAAGAAAGGAGCTCAGGGGCACTGTAATTCACAAACCTGCAGAGTTATAAATGACAGCTAACGTCCAAAAATATACTGAAGTAAGGCTGCCAAGAGGACTTGAAAGTGGGGCAGAATTGCAGGAAACCGATTTCAGGAGGCAGACTGGAATTGCATTGAAAGCATAGGAAAAGAGGCAGAACGTCCAAAATGATGCACTTGGCCAAAAAGGGCGTATGCGTTTTTTCCTGAATATATTCAGGAAAAAACGCATACGCCCTTTTTGGCCAACCAAGCAAGCTTGCAAAGGAAATCTGCACTACAATGAAGTCTCACTTCCTCCCGGTCAAAAGGGCCATCTGAAAAAAGTGTAAAATCCAGAAAGGCAGGACAGGCCATGGAGAACTGGGAGCCTTGTTATGCTGATGGGCGGGATGTAAATTGCCAACAGACACTCGGGAGAAGTGTATGGTGTTTCCTGAAACATCTAAAAAACAAAGCAACAGAGCCTAGGGCACTTCCACTTATGGTCCTATAGCTTAGGGAAATTAAAATCAAAAAGACACAGCCACCTCAAAGTTTGGGACGCCTCTGTTTACAAGAACCTCGTTTACAGTACAAGTTCAACATCGCAGAAAGTGAAAAATGGATAAAGAAGTTGTGGTATTTACTTACAAAGCAATATCACTCAGCAATGAAATCTATGTCATCAGGCCCTTAGCAGCACAATGAGTGGATTCAGGTATGATGATTCTAACTGAAATAAGTCACACAGAAAAAGAAACATCATAAGATATCAGTAATACACGGAATGTAAACTTGGCTCCACAGGAACTGAATTACAGAACAGAACAGGGTCTCAAATTTAGAAAACCAACTTATGCTTGCTTAAGGGTAAAGGTGAGTTGGGGTGCTGCATAAAACCAGAGATTGAAATGAGCACAGATAAAGTTCCTTAAGCCAAATATGGAATAGACAAGAGCTACTCCTTGCTCAACGAAATGGACTCAACACCGCATATTAAATGCCTAAGAATGTACCTGACTAGTCAGTATCTTAGAACCTATGGATTGCTATGTCTCCGAAAGAGAATCAAGCATGTGTACAGGGGCATAAACGCAGCAGTGATAGGATTGGAGAGGTTCGGTGAGCAAATGAAGACCCTTTGAAGTCATATTGCATGGTACCCATTCCACGGGTTTCAACTACCCAGGTTTAAGGTATTCTTCCTTCAGCTAAAACATGCATGTGGAACCTAGAGTATGATCAACCATGTGATCGGGAGACGTGTTCAAATATGTCTCAGTTTTCGTACCCTGGTACTCGGGTGCAACATTCCAGACGCTTTACTAACACCCTCCCGACTTGGAGAGTCAGTCCCTTTAACCTCCTGTTTGGCCCAGTTTGCAATTTCTGCGGAAGATGAACAGGAATAGCGAGAACCAATGAGAGACTAGCTGGAGGTGTCTGGACGGGCAAATTTAACTCTCATTTCCCACCAGGAAGAGGAATTAACCAAAGGCTCAGCGTGCCGTGCCGGAACCAGATTAGGGCCTGAAGCCATCCTGCGGTGTTGCGGCCAGCTCAAAAGAAAGCGAGTTGAAGAAAGGAGCTCAGGGGCACTGTAATTCACAAACCTGCAGAGTTATAAATGACAGCTATCGTCCAAAAATATACTGAAGTAAGGCTGCCAAGAGGACTTGAAAGTGGGGCAGAATTGCAGGAAACCGATTTCAGGAGGCAGACTGGAATTGCATTGAAAGCATAGGAAAAGAGGCAGAACGTCCAAAATGATACACTTGGCCAAAAAGGGCGTATGCGTTTTTTCCTGAATATATTCAGGAAAAAACGCATACGCCCTTTTTGGCCAACCAAGCAAGCTTGCAAAGGAAATCTGCACTACAATGAAGTCTCACTTCCTCCCGGTCAAAAGGGCCATCTGAAAAAAGTGTAAAATCCAGAAAGGCAGGACAGGCCATGGAGAACTGGGAGCCTTGTTATGCTGATGGGCCGGATATAAATTGCCAACAGACACTCGGGAGAAGTGTATGGTGTTTCCTGAAACATCTAAAAAACAAAGCAACAGAGCCTAGGGCACTTCCACTTATGGTCCTATAGGTTAGGGAAATTAAAATCAAAAAGACACAGCCACCTCAAAGTTTGGGACGCCTCTGTTTACAAGAACCTCGTTTACAGTACAAGTTCAACATCGCAGAAAGTGAAAAATGGATAAAGAAGTTGTGGTATTTACTTACAAAGCAATATCACTCAGCAATGAAATCTATGTCATCAGGCCCTTAGCAGCACAATGAGTGGATTCAGGTATGATGATTCTAACTGAAATAAGTCACACAGAAAAAGAAACATCATAAGATATCAGTAATACACGGAATGTAAACTTGGCTCCACAGGAACTGAATTACAGAACAGAACAGGGTCTCAAATTTAGAAAACCAACTTATGCTTGCTTAAGGGTAAAGGTGAGTTGGGGTGCTGCATAAAACCATAGATTGAAATGAGCACAGATAAAGTTCCTTAAGCCAAATATGGAATAGACAAGAGCTACTCCTTGCTCAACGAAATGGACTCAACACCGCATATTAAACGCATAAGAATGTACCTGACTAGTCAGTATCTTAAAACCTATGGAGTGCTATGTCTCCGAAAGAGAATCAAGCATGTGTACAGGGGCATAAACGCAGCAGTGATAGGATTGGAGAGGTTCGGTGAGCAAATGAAGACCCTTTGAAGTCATATTGCATGGTACCCATTCCACGGGTTTCAACTACCCAGGTTTAAGGTATTCTTCCTTCAGCTAAAACATGCATGTGGAACCTAGAGTATGATCAACCATGTGATCGGGAGACGTGTTCAAATATGTCTCAGTTTTCGTACCTGGTACTCGGGTGCAACATTCCAGACGCTTTACTAACACCCTCCCGACTTGGAGAGTCAGTCCCTTTAACCTCCTGTTTGGCCCAGTTTGCAATTTCTGCGGAAGATGAACAGGAATAGCGAGAACCAATGAGAGACTAGCTGGAGGTGTCTGGACGGGCAAATTTAACTCTCATTTCCCACCAGGAAGAGGAATTAACCAAAGGCTCAGCGTGCCGTGCCGGAACCAGATTAGGGCCTGAAGCCATCCTGCGGTGTTGCGGCCAGCTCAAAAGAAAGCGAGTTGAAGAAAGGAGCTCAGGGGCACTGTAATTCACAAACCTGCAGAGTTATAAATGACAGCTATCGTCCAAAAATATACTGAAGTAAGGCTGCCAAGAGGACTTGAAAGCGGGGCAGAATTGCAGGAAACCGATTTCAGGAGGTAGACTGGAATTGCATTGAAAGCATAGGAAAAGAGGCAGAACGTCCACAATGATGCACTTGGCCAAAAAGGGCGTATGCGTTTTTTCCTGAATATATTCAGGAAAAAACGCATACGCCCTTTTTGGCCAACCAAGCAAGCTTGCAAAGGAAATCTGCACTACAATGAAGTCTCACTTCCCCCCGGTCAAAAGGGCCATCTGAAAAAAGTGTAAAATCCAGAAAGACAGGACAGGCCATGGAGAACTGGGAGCCTTGTTATGCTGATGGGAGGGATGTAAATTGCCAACAGACACTCGGGAGAAGTGTATGGTGTTTCCTGAAGCATCTAAAAAACAAAGCAACAGAGCCTAGGGCACTTCCACTTATGGTCCTATAGCTTAGGGAAATTAAAATCAAAAAGACACAGCCACCCCAAAGTTTGGGACACCTCTGTTTACAAGAACCTCGTTTACAGTACAAGTTCAACATCGCAGAAAGTGAAAAATGGATAAAGAAGTTGTGGTATTTACTTACAAAGCAATATCACTCAGCAATGAAATCTATGTCATCAGGCCCTTAGCAGCACAATGAGTGGATTCAGGTATGATGATTCTAACTGAAATAAGTCACACAGAAAAAGAAACATCATAAGATATCAGTAATACACGGAATGTAAACTTGGCTACACAGGAACTGAATTACAGAACAGAACAGGGTCTCAAATTTAGAAAACCAACTTATGCTTTCTTAAGGGTAAAGGTGAGTTGGGGTGCTGCATAAAACCAGAGATTGAAATGAGCACAGATAAAGTTCATTAAGCCAAATATGGAATAGACAAGAGCTACTCCTTGCTCAACGAAATGGACTCAACACCGCATATTAAATGCCTAAGAATGTACCTGACTAGTAAGTATCTTAAAACCTATGGATTGCTATGTCTCCGAAAGAGAATCAAGCATGTGTACAGGGGCATAAACGCAGCAGTGATAGGATTGGAGAGGTTCGGTGAGCAAATGAAGACCCTTTGAAGTCATATTGCATGGTACCCATTCCACGGGTTTCAACTACCCAGGTTTAAGGTATTCTTCCTTCAGCTAAAACATGCATGTGGAACCTAGAGTATGATCAACCATGTGATCGGGAGACGTGTTCAAATATGTCTCAGTTTTCGTACCCTGGTACTCGGGTGCAACATTCCAGACGCTTTACTAACACCCTCCCGACTTGGAGAGTCAGTCCCTTTAACCTCCTGTTTGGCCCAGTTTGCAATTTCTGCGGAAGATGAACAGGAATAGCGAGAACCAATGAGAGACTAGCTGGAGGTGTCTGGACGGGCAAATTTAACTCTCATTTCCCACCAGGAAGAGGAATTAACCAAAGGCTCAGCGTGCCGTGCCGGAACCAGATTAGGGCCTGAAGCCATCCTGCGGTGTTGCGGCCAGCTCAAAAGAAAGCGAGTTGAAGAAAGGAGCTCAGGGGCACTGTAATTCACAAACCTGCAGAGTTATAAATGACAGCTATCGTCCAAAAATATACTGAAGTAAGGCTGCCAAGAGGACTTGAAAGCGGGGCAGAATTGCAGGAAACCGATTTCAGGAGGTAGACTGGAATTGCATTGAAAGCATAGGAAAAGAGGCAGAACGTCCACAATGATGCACTTGGCCAAAAAGGGCGTATGCGTTTTTTCCTGAATATATTCAGGAAAAAACGCATACGCCCTTTTTGGCCAACCAAGCAAGCTTGCAAAGGAAATCTGCACTACAATGAAGTCTCACTTCCCCCCGGTCAAAAGGGCCATCTGAAAAAAGTGTAAAATCCAGAAAGACAGGACAGGCCATGGAGAACTGGGAGCCTTGTTATGCTGATGGGCGGGATGTAAATTGCCAACAGACACTCGGGAGAAGTGTATGGTGTTTCCTGAAACATCTAAAAAACAAAGCAACAGAGCCTAGGGCACTTCCACTTATGGTCCTATAGCTTAGGGAAATTAAAATCAAAAAGACACAGCCACCCCAAAGTTTGGGACGCCTCTGTTTACAAGAACCTCGTTTACAGTACAAGTTCAACATCGCAGAAAGTGAAAAATGGATAAAGAAGTTGTGGTATTTACTTACAAAGCAATATCACTCAGCAATGAAATCTATGTCATCAGGCCCTTAGCAGCACAATGAGTGGATTCAGGTATGATGATTCTAACTGAAATAAGTCACACAGAAAAAGAAACATCATAAGATATCAGTAATACACGGAATGTAAACTTGGCTCCACAGGAACTGAATTACAGAACAGAACAGGGTCTCAAATTTAGAAAACCAACTTATGCTTGCTTAAGGGTAAAGGTGAGTTGGGGTGCTGCATAAAACCAGAGATTGAAATGAGCACAGATAAAGTTCCTTAAGCCAAATATGGAATAGACAAGAGCTACTCCTTGCTCAACGAAATGGACTCAACACCGCATATTAAATGCCTAAGAATGTACCTGACTAGTAAGTATCTTAAAACCTATGGATTGCTATGTCTCCGAAAGAGAATCAAGCATGTGTACAGGGGCATAAACGCAGCAGTGATAGGATTGGAGAGGTTCGGTGAGCAAATGAAGACCCTTTGAAGTCATATTGCATGGTACCCATTCCACGGGTTTCAACTACCCAGGTTTAAGGTATTCTTCCTTCAGCTAAAACATGCATGTGGAACCTAGAGTATGATCAACCATGTGATCGGGAGACGTGTTCAAATATGTCTCAGTTTTCGTACCTGGTACTCGGGTGCAACATTCCAGACGCTTTACTAACACCCTCCCGACTTGGAGAGTCAGTCCCTTTAACCTCCTGTTTGGCCCAGTTTGCAATTTCTGCGGAAGATGAACAGGAATAGCGAGAACCAATGAGAGACTAGCTGGAGGTGTCTGGACGGGCAAATTTAACTCTCATTTCCCACCAGGAAGAGGAATTAACCAAAGGCTCAGCGTGCCGTGCCGGAACCAGATTAGGGCCTGAAGCCATCCTGCGGTGTTGCGGCCAGCTCAAAAGAAAGCGAGTTGAAGAAAGGAGCTCAGGGGCACTGTAATTCACAAACCTGCAGAGTTATAAATGACAGCTATCGTCCAAAAATATACTGAAGTAAGGCTGCCAAGAGGACTTGAAAGCGGGGCAGAATTGCAGGAAACCGATTTCAGGAGGTAGACTGGAATTGCATTGAAAGCATAGGAAAAGAGGCAGAACGTCCACAATGATGCACTTGGCCAAAAAGGGCGTATGCGTTTTTTCCTGAATATATTCAGGAAAAAACGCATACGCCCTTTTTGGCCAACCAAGCAAGCTTGCAAAGGAAATCTGCACTACAATGAAGTCTCACTTCCTCCCGGTCAAAAGGGCCATCTGAAAAAAGTGTAAAATCCAGAAAGACAGGACAGGCCATGGAGAACTGGGAGCCTTGTTATGCTGATGGGCGGGATGTAAATTGCCAACAGACACTCGGGAGAAGTGTATGGTGTTTCCTGAAACATCTAAAAAACAAAGCAACAGAGCCTAGGGCACTTCCACTTATGGTCCTATAGCTTAGGGAAATTAAAATCAAAAAGACACAGCCACCCCAAAGTTTGGGACGCCTCTGTTTACAAGAACCTCGTTTACAGTACAAGTTCAACATCGCAGAAAGTGAAAAATGGATAAAGAAGTTGTGGTATTTACTTACAAAGCAATATCACTCAGCAATGAAATCTATGTCATCAGGCCCTTAGCAGCACAATGAGTGGATTCAGGTATGATGATTCTAACTGAAATAAGTCACACAGAAAAAGAAACATAAGATATCAGTAATACACGGAATGTAAACTTGGCTACACAGGAACTGAATTACAGAACAGAACAGGGTTTCAAATTTAGAAAACCAACTTATGCTTGCTTAAGGGGAAAGGTGAGTTGGGGTGCTGCATAAAACCAGAGATTGAAATGAGCACAGATAAAGTTCCTTAAGCCAAATATGGAATAGTCAAGAGCTACTCCTTGCTCAACGAAATGGACTCAACACCGCATATTAAACGCCTAAGAATGTACCTGACTAGTAAGTATCTTAAAACCTATGGATTGCTATGTCTCCGAAAGAGAATCAAGCATGTGTACAGGGGCATAAACGCAGCAGTGATAGGATTGGAGAGGTTCGGTGAGCAAATGAAGACCCTTTGAAGTCATATTGCATGGTACCCATTCCACGGGTTTCAACTACCCAGGTTTAAGGTATTCTTCCTTCAGGTAAAACATGCATGTGGAACCTAGAGTATGATCAACCATGTGATCGGGAGATGAGTTCAAATATGTCTCAGTTTTCGTACCCTGGTACTCGGGTGCAATATTCCAGACGCTTTACTAACACCCTCCCGACTTGGAGAGTCAGTCCCTTTAACCTCCTGTTTGGCCCAGTTTGCAATTTCTGCGGAAGATGAACAGGAATAGCGAGAACCAATGAGAGACTAGCTGGAGGTGTCTGGACGGGCAAATTTAACTCTCATTTCCCACCAGGAAGAGGAATTAACCAAAGGCTCAGCGTGCCGTGCCGGAACCAGATTAGGGCCTGAAGCCATCCTGCGGTGTTGCGGCCAGCTCAAAAGAAAGCGAGTTGAAGAAAGGAGCTCAGGGGCACTGTAATTCACAAACCTGCAGAGTTATAAATGACAGCTATCGTCCAAAAATATACTGAAGTAAGGCTGCCAAGAGGACTTGAAAGCGGGGCAGAATTGCAGGAAACCGATTTCAGGAGGTAGACTGGAATTGCATTGAAAGCATAGGAAAAGAGGCAGAACGTCCACAATGATGCACTTGGCCAAAAAGGGCGTATGCGTTTTTTCCTGAACTTGGCTACACAGGAACTGAATTACAGAATAGAACAGGGTCTCAAATTTAGAAAACCAACTTATGCTTGCTTAAGGGGAAAGGTGAGTTGGGGTGCTGCATAAAACCAGAGATTGAAATGAGCACAGATAAAGTTCCTTAAGCCAAATATGGAATAGACAAGAGCTACTCCTTGCTCAACGAAATGGACTCAACACCGCATATTAAATGCCTAAGAATGTACCTGACTAGTCAGTATCTTAAAACCTATGGATTGCTATGTCTCCGAAAGAGAATCAAGCATGTGTACAGGGGCATAAACGCAGCAGTGATAGGATTGGAGAGGTTCGGTGAGCAAATGAAGACCCTTTGAAGTCATATTGCATGGTACCCATTCCACGGGTTTCAACTACCCAGGTTTAAGGTATTCTTCCTTCAGCTAAAACATGCATGTGGAACCTAGAGTATGATCAACCATGTGATCGGGAGACGTGTTCAAATATGTCTCAGTTTTCGTACCTGGTACTCGGGTGCAACATTCCAGACGCTTTACTAACACCCTCCCGACTTGGAGAGTCAGTCCCTTTAACCTCCTGTTTGGCCCAGTTTGCAATTTCTGCGGAAGATGAACAGGAATAGCGAGAACCAACGAGAGACTAGCTGGAGGTGTCGGGACGGGCAAATTTAACTCTCATTTCCCACCAGGAAGAGGAATTAACCAAAGGCTCAGCGTGCCGTTCCGGAACCAGATTAGGGCCTGAAGCCATCCTGCGGTGTTGCGGCCAGCTCAAAAGAAAGCGAGTTGAAGAAAGGAGCTCAGGGGCACTGTAATTCACAAACCTGCAGAGTTATAAATGACAGCTATCGTCCAAAAATATACTGAAGTAAGGCTGCCAAGAGGACTTGAAAGCGGGGCAGAATTGCAGGAAACCGATTTCAGGAGGTAGACTGGAATTGCATTGAAAGCATAGGAAAAGAGGCAGAACGTCCACAATGATGCACTTGGCCAAAAAGGGCGTATGCGTTTTTTCCTGAACTTGGCTACACAGGAACTGAATTACAGAATAGAACAGGGTCTCAAATTTAGAAAACCAACTTATGCTTGCTTAAGGGGAAAGGTGAGTTGGGGTGCTGCATAAAACCAGAGATTGAAATGAGCACAGATAAAGTTCCTTAAGCCAAATATGGAATAGACAAGAGCTACTCCTTGCTCAACGAAATGGACTCAACACCGCATATTAAATGCCTAAGAATGTACCTGACTAGTCAGTATCTTAAAACCTATGGATTGCTATGTCTCCGAAAGAGAATCAAGCATGTGTACAGGGGCATAAACGCAGCAGTGATAGGATTGGAGAGGTTCGGTGAGCAAATGAAGACCCTTTGAAGTCATATTGCATGGTACCCATTCCACGGGTTTCAACTACCCAGGTTTAAGGTATTCTTCCTTCAGCTAAAACATGCATGTGGAACCTAGAGTATGATCAACCATGTGATCGGGAGACGTGTTCAAATATGTCTCAGTTTTCGTACCTGGTACTCGGGTGCAACATTCCAGACGCTTTACTAACACCCTCCCGACTTGGAGAGTCAGTCCCTTTAACCTCCTGTTTGGCCCAGTTTGCAATTTCTGCGGAAGATGAACAGGAATAGCGAGAACCAACGAGAGACTAGCTGGAGGTGTCGGGACGGGCAAATTTAACTCTCATTTCCCACCAGGAAGAGGAATTAACCAAAGGCTCAGCGTGCCGTGCCGGAACCAGATTAGGGCCTGAAGCCATCCTGCGGTGTTGCGGTCAGCTCAAAAGAAAGCGAGTTGAAGAAAGGAGCTCAGGGACACTGTAATTCACAAACCTGCAGAGTTATAAATGACAGCTATCGTCCAAAAATATACTGAAGTAAGGCTGCCAAGAGGACTTGAAAGCGGGGCAGAATTGCAGGAAACCGATTTCAGGAGGTAGACTGGAATTGCATTGAAAGCATAGGAAAAGAGGCAGAACGTCCACAATGATGCACTTGGCCAAAAAGGGCGTATGCGTTTTTTCCTGAATATATTCAGGAAAAAACGCATACGCCCTTTTTGGCCAACCAAGCAAGCTTGCAAAGGAAATCTGCACTACAATGAAGTCTCACTTCCTCCCGGTCAAAAGGGCCATCTGAAAAAAGTGTAAAATCCAGAAAGACAGGACAGGCCATGGAGAACTGGGAGCCTTGTTATGCTGATGGGCGGGATGTAAATTGCCAACAGACACTCGGGAGAAGTGTATGGTGTTTCCTGAAACATCTAAAAAACAAAGCAACAGAGCCTAGGGCACTTCCACTTATGGTCCTATAGCTTAGGGAAATTAAAATCAAAAAGACACAGCCACCCCAAAGTTTGGGACGCCTCTGTTTACAAGAACCTCGTTTACAGTACAAGTTCAACATCGCAGAAAGTGGAAAATGGATAAAGAAGTTGTGGTATTTACTTACAAAGCAATATCACTCAGCAATGAAATCTATGTCATCAGGCCCTTAGCAGCACAATGAGTGGATTCAGGTATGATGATTCTAACTGAAATAAGTCACACAGAAAAAGAAACATCATAAGATATCAGTAATACATGGAATGTAAACTTGGCTACACAGGAACTGAATTACAGAACAGAACAGGGTCTCAAATTTAGAAAACCAACTTATGCTTGCTTAAGGGTAAAGGTGAGTTGGGGTGCTGCATAAAACCAGAGATTGAAATGAGCACAGATAAAGTTCCTTAAGCCAAATATGGAATAGTCAAGAGCTACTCCTTGCTCAACGAAATGGACTCAACACCGCATATTAAACGCCTAAGAATGTACCTGACTAGTAAGTATCTTAAAACCTATGGATTGCTATGTCTCCGAAAGAGAATCAAGCATGTGTACAGGGGCATAAACGCAGCAGTGATAGGATTGGAGAGGTTCGGTGAGCAAATGAAGACCCTTTGAAGTCATATTGCATGGTACCCATTCCACGGGTTTCAACTACCCAGGTTTAAGGTATTCTTCCTTCAGGTAAAACATGCATGTGGAACCTAGAGTATGATCAACCATGTGATCGGGAGACGTGTTCAAATATGTCTCAGTTTTCGTACCCTGGTACTCGGGTGCAATATTCCAGACGCTTTACTAACACCCTCCCGACTTGGAGAGTCAGTCCCTTTAACCTCCTGTTTGGCCCAGTTTGCAATTTCTGCGGAAGATGAACAGGAATAGCGAGAACCAACGAGAGACTAGCTGGAGGTGTCTGGACGGGCAAATTTAACTCTCATTTCCCACCAGAAAGAGGAATTAACCAAAGGCTCAGCGTGCCGTGCCGGAACCAGATTAGGGCCTGAAGCCATCCTGCGGTGTTGCGGCCAGCTCAAAAGAAAGCGAGTTGAAGAAAGGAGCTCAGGGACACTGTAATTCACAAACCTGCAGAGTTATAAATAACAGCTATCGTCCAAAAATATACTGAAGTAAGGCTGCCAAGAGGACTTGAAAGCGGGGCAGAATTGCAGGAAACCGATTTCAGGAGGTAGACTGGAATTGCATTGAAAGCATAGGAAAAGAGGCAGAACGTCCACAATGATGCACTTGGCCAAAAAGGGCGTATGCGTTTTTTCCTGAACTTGGCTACACAGGAACTGAATTACAGAATAGAACAGGGTCTCAAATTTAGAAAACCAACTTATGCTTGCTTAAGGGGAAAGGTGAGTTGGGGTGCTGCATAAAACCAGAGATTGAAATGAGCACAGATAAAGTTCCTTAAGCCAAATATGGAATAGACAAGAGCTACTCCTTGCTCAACGAAATGGACTCAACACCGCATATTAAATGCCTAAGAATGTACCTGACTAGTCAGTATCTTAAAACCTATGGATTGCTATGTCTCCGAAAGAGAATCAAGCATGTGTACAGGGGCATAAACGCAGCAGTGATAGGATTGGAGAGGTTCGGTGAGCAAATGAAGACCCTTTGAAGTCATATTGCATGGTACCCATTCCACGGGTTTCAACTACCCAGGTTTAAGGTATTCTTCCTTCAGCTAAAACATGCATGTGGAACCTAGAGTATGATCAACCATGTGATCGGGAGACGTGTTCAAATATGTCTCAGTTTTCGTACCTGGTACTCGGGTGCAACATTCCAGACGCTTTACTAACACCCTCCCGACTTGGAGAGTCAGTCCCTTTAACCTCCTGTTTGGCCCAGTTTGCAATTTCTGCGGAAGATGAACAGGAATAGCGAGAACCAACGAGAGACTAGCTGGAGGTGTCGGGACGGGCAAATTTAACTCTCATTTCCCACCAGGAAGAGGAATTAACCAAAGGCTCAGCGTGCCGTGCCGGAACCAGATTAGGGCCTGAAGCCATCCTGCGGTGTTGCGGCCAGCTCAAAAGAAAGCGAGTTGAAGAAAGGAGCTCAGGGGCACTGTAATTCACAAACCTGCAGAGTTATAAATGACAGCTATCGTCCAAAAATATACTGAAGTAAGGCTGCCAAGAGGACTTGAAAGCGGGGCAGAATTGCAGGAAACCGATTTCAGGAGGTAGACTGGAATTGCATTGAAAGCATAGGAAAAGAGGCAGAACGTCCACAATGATGCACTTGGCCAAAAAGGGCGTATGCGTTTTTTCCTGAATATATTCAGGAAAAAACGCATACGCCCTTTTTGGCCAACCAAGCAAGCTTGCAAAGGAAATCTGCACTACAATGAAGTCTCACTTCCCCCCGGTCAAAAGGGCCATCTGAAAAAAGTGTAAAATCCAGAAAGGCAGGACAGGCCATGGAGAACTGGGAGCCTTGTTATGCTGATGGGCGGGATGTAAATTGCCAACAGACACTCGGGAGAAGTGTATGGTGTTTCCTGAAACATCTAAAAAACAAAGCAACAGAGCCTAGGGCACTTCCACTTATGGTCCTATAGCTTAGGGAAATTAAAATCAAAAAGACACAGCCACCCCAAAGTTTGGGACGCCTCTGTTTACAAGAACCTCGTTTACAGTACAAGTTCAACATCGCAGAAAGTGAAAAATGGATAAAGAAGTTGTGGTATTTACTTACAAAGCAATATCACTCAGCAATGAAATCTATGTCATCAGGCCCTTAGCAGCACAATGAGTGGATTCAGGTATGATGATTCTAACTGAAATAAGTCACACAGAAAAAGAAACATCATAAGATATCAGTAATACACGGAATGTAAACTTGGCTACACAGGAACTGAATTACAGAACAGAACAGGGTCTCAAATTTAGAAAACCAACTTATGCTTGCTTAAGGGTAAAGGTGAGTTGGGGTGCTGCATAAAACCAGAGATTGAAATGAGCACAGATAAAGTTCCTTAAGCCAAATATGGAATAGACAAGAGCTACTCCTTGCTCAACGAAATGGACTCAACACCGCATATTAAATGCCTAAGAATGTACCTGACTAGTAAGTATCTTAAAACCTATGGATTGCTATGTCTCCGAAAGAGAATCAAGCATGTGTACAGGGGCATAAACGCAGCAGTGATAGGATTGGAGAGGTTCGGTGAGCAAATGAAGACCCTTTGAAGTCATATTGCATGGTACCCATTCCACGGGTTTCAACTACCCAGGTTTAAGGTATTCTTCCTTCAGCTAAAACATGCATGTGGAACCTAGAGTATGATCAACCATGTGATCGGGAGACGTGTTCAAATATGTCTCAGTTTTCGTACCTGGTACTCGGGTGCAACATTCCAGACGCTTTACTAACACCCTCCCGACTTGGAGAGTCAGTCCCTTTAACCTCCTGTTTGGCCCAGTTTGCAATTTCTGCGGAAG